>NC_092169.1:3345000-4545000 GCF_045791955.1 Oncorhynchus clarkii lewisi
AATGTATATTATCTGTGTCGTCGCTCAGCCACGACTCGTGAAACATAAGATATTACAGTTTTTAATATCCCGTTGGTAGGATTGTCTCAAACGGAGATCATCCAGTTTATTTTCCAATGATTGCACATTGGCCAATAGAACGGATGGTAGAAGCGGGTTGCCCACTCGCCGACTTATTCTAACAAGGCACCCTGATCTCCGCCCCCTGTATTTCCGTCTTTTCTTCATGCGAATGAAGGGTATTTGGATCTGGTCTCAGAGAACCAGTATATCCTTTGCGTCAGACGCATACAAGAAAAAAATGTCAGTCCAGTTTGAGGTAAATCGCTGTTCTGATATCCAGAAGCTTTTTTCGGTCATAGGAGACGGTAGCAGCAACATAATGTACAAAATAAGTTACAAACAATGCAAAAAAAATACACCAAATATTACAGTTGGTTAGGTGCCCGTAAAACGGCAGCCATTCCCTCCGGTGCCATTGTATTCACATACCAGGAGGTAATACAGTGCTTTCCCTTCTGGACAAATCCTCTGCACCTCCCTCAGGGTTTCCCTCTGCCAACTGGCTCTGCTGTTAAGGGAATAGTAACAGGTAGCACTAGAAAAATCCCTCTGAAGATACTGTTTAACAACAGAACTCCTGTATCCCCAAGACCCCTTGCCACAAGCTACTTTTCTCCACTTTTGGCAGCCCAGAAGATGATGTTGTTCCACTGTTTTTCCTATCTAAGTGTAATGATTTCCTTTCTATCCAGCCCCTTACTGACTTGGAGGTTCTTGCCACCCTCTGCAGTGTTCTCCATGGTACAGCAAGAGACTGGTGGGAGATAGCCCATGAACATGTGTCAACTTGGGAGGAGTTTCAAAAACTATTCCTCTCACACTTCCTCTCAGAGGACTATGAGGATGAACTGGCGGAACAGGTTTGTATCAGAGTCCAGGGTGAAGCAGAGCCAATATGGGACTTTGCCTTCTATCGAGTTCTATGTAGGAAAAGGAAGGCTGACATTACTGAGCAGGAGATGGTCAAACTCAGTCTTAAGAACATGGTTCCCGGCCTTGCCAGTCAACTTAGGGAACATATGCAGGATGTGGATGATCTGGTGCATCTCGAGACTCAGTTTGAGAAGGACTGGAAGCACCACCTCAAAACCCTGTTCCCTCATGCCGGTATCCCAACAACTCTCCTGGGGCTAAACCGTCTCAGCCGTTTGGAGAAGCTGGCTATCACAGTGGTTACTGCCATACCCCCCCTTACATTGGAGAGCAAAAGCAAACCTGATGCTGATTTCTACATCAATCAAGCAGTTCTACATCAATCAAGCAGTGGGACAGGCATGTCTGTCAGATGAGAGGTGGCAGCTCTCCCAGATGTTGGAGTTGAACGGTGAGGTCTGTACCTATGGTAATTCTTCAGTATCATATTGTGAAATAATAATGTAATGAAACAGAATCATTAAAAGCTTTAAAATAACCTGTAACCGCACCTGTATAGCATAAGAAAAGCCATTATACAAAATAAATAGACACACATTGTAATCCAGATGCATGCCTGGATAATAAATGTCATAATCAATATAATGAATATACTTATGACTATAGCCTGGTGGGTGCTGATATAATCTATATAATGAACATACTTATGTCTGCAGCCTGGTAGAGGCCCCTATTATTTTTTAACCAAACTGTCACAGTTGCGCCACCAATATAATCGGTTCAGTGATTTGTAGAGACGGGAAAAAGCCAGCCTCAAAGAAGAACTTAGGGTGCGAAAACAAAAAGAGTTGATCATTAACATAAAGAGGAGTAACTACCATATGTATATGATGTAAGGATGAAAACTGTATAAAAGGAGTGTGCCGAGGCTGGGAAGACAGTTGATCCATGGACCAGCTCAGCTTGTTACTTTGTAATAAAGTCTACCTTGAATTCACAAGTTCTGTTATTTGAGAAATACTATTGGACCAATATTTCTACGACATACCTCTTCAAACACAAAATCTATACCCGGAATGAAGTCCCCACTAAGCAGCGTCCCTACAGGCTGTCCCCCGCCAAACTGGTGATTCTCAATGAACAGCTTGAGATCGTGTTGGCTAATGGAGTTGTGGAACACTTCCTTTTCCAGATGGGCTTCTCCGGGTGTCCTGATTCCAAAGAAAGATGGTGGATATCGATTCTGTGTAGATTACAGGAAGCCATATGCCATAACAGAACGCAATGCCTACCCTCTACCAAACATCAATGACATGCTGGAATCTCTGGCAGGAGCAACCACCTTCAGTAATCTGGATCTGAACAGTGGATATTGGCAGGTGGCAATGGATCCCACCAGTCAAGATAATACTTTCTTTGTCACCCCTACTGGTTTCTACTCCTTCAAAGTCATCCCTTTTGGTTTGAAGAATGTTCCAGCAACCTTCCAAAGGCTGATGCAGATGTCCTAGGAGATCTGAGGGGGGAATATTGTGGATCTGGATGACATCATAATCTCCACCTCTGTCGCTGATCATCTACAAGATATACAATTCGTCTTTGACAGACTAAAGGCTGTAGGTTTGACCCTGAACTTGAAGAAGTGTCATTTCTGCTTACCGGAACTCAAGTTCCTTGGTCATGTGTTTAATGCAGAAGGTATCCATGCAGATCCAGCAAAAATTGCAGAAGTTTCCAATTCCCACACCCCTGAAGGCTGTTCAGCTCTTCCTGGGTATGGCTGGATGGTACCACAGGTTTGAGCCGGACTTTTCAAAGGTTGCTGAACCACTCAACCACCTTATTGAAGTTCCAATTGACCCCTGCATGCCAGAGCGCATTTGAAGCACTCAAAAACAGTCTCAACATTCCTCCAGTGCTTGGACATCCTAACCTGAATGCTCATTTCATAGTGTACATGGATGCAAGTCATAACAGGACTCAGAGCAGTCTTGGCTTAACAAATAGGACCTGGAACAGAAGGTCTTGCCAATGCAAGTCGTATCCTTAATTTTGCAGAGGAATTATTCAACGACTGAATGGGAGTGCCTCGCTGTGGGCTGAGCTTCGGAGAAATGGGGCTGCTACTTGGAGGCAAAGGTCTTCACCGTTGTCACAGACAACACTGCTCTGCAATGGGTTCTGGCATCAGGCAAGACCATATTTGCTGGTCTATCAGACTTCAGAGGTTTGACTTCATCATTGAGTATCGCAAAGGAAAACTGAATGTTGTACCGGATGCCCTTTCTCGGATTACAGAGACCGTGAACTTCTGTCCTCCATTGTGCAGCACTTACACTACCACTAAGTGTCTGGATGATTCCTAGAGAAGGCCAGCCAACTGTGGTATATAAAGTGCAGTGGTGCAAGGGTTTTGCAGTTTTAAATAAATCTCAATGCTCCATGGTAAAGGGTGTCAATTGATCTCAAACACTGAGCGGAAACATTCATATATAAAATATCCCCATAGTCTAGTATAGGCATAAATGTAGCTGATACTAACCTCCTTCTGGCATCAAAAGAAAAATCAGGCCTTATTCCTAAAATAATACTCCAACTTCAGCTTAAATTTTTTTGTAAGTCGTTGAATATGCAATTTAAAAGAGAGGACATCAATTAAAATTCCAAAATATTTATATGAGATTATAGTCTCACATATTACTCACCTGTCAGTGAAAGGTTCAGAGGTTTATTTCTTGCTTTAGAAAAGACCATTAGTTTAGTTGTCAATTTTAAGGATAAACTTCAATTGACACAAGGCATGTTAAACTGTATAAAAAGCAGTTTGGAAGTTCTGGAAAGAGACGAGGCACAACAATAAATAACAGTATCATCAGCAAAAAGTGAAGTTGGGCATTTTGCAAATTTTTGTCTAAATTATTTATATAAATAGTGAATAAGAGGGGACCAAGTGCAGAGCCCTGGGGCACACCATTACAGACAGACAATTTAACAGACATGAGCCTATCAAATGGCATGCTCCAAAAGACCTACACTCGACAATCTCTGCCTCAGTATAGCACGATCAACTGTATCAAAGGCCTTTGAGAGATCAATAAAAAGTGAGATGTGGGAAATCGTGAGCTTCTTGCAGTGAGCATGGTGTTGTAGGAATGGAGGCACGGGCTGGAAGGGGTAGAACATCCATTCATCGTGTGGAACATTCAAATCTGGAGTATTTCCACACCGCCAAACGCCTCAACTCCAGGCAAGCTAGATGGGCCCTGCTGTTCGTACCTGGAGGAGAGCCTGGTCGGCCCTCCTCAAGACCACCTCCAGGTATCGACAACAAGCGGATCGCCATCGGACCCTGGCTCCCCGGTATCATCTCGGGCAGAAGGTATGGCTATCACCCGGGATCTGCCCCTCTGGGTGGAATCCCGCAAACTCTCCCCCCGGTTTATTGGCCCGTTTCCCATCTCTAAAATTATTAGTTCCTCTGCTATTTGTCTTCTGTTGCCCCGTACCCTTCGTATACACCCCACCTTTCATGTGTCCCGAGTTAAATCCATGTCTCATAGCCCTTTGTCTCCTGCTTCCAGGCCCACCCTTCCCTTCTTCTCTCATCGATAGCCAACCGAGACACGTCCTGAGTGTTTGACCGCGGGGCAGGGGTTTCCAGTACCTGGTTGACTGGGAGGGTTATGGCCCGGAGGAGAGGTGCTGGGTCCCCGCTAGAGACATCCTGGACCCAGTCCTCATCGCCGACTTCCACCGCCGGAACCAAGGTCAACTAGTAATGCCCCCAGGTAGGGCGCCAGATGGCGCCCCTAGAGGGGGGGGGGGGGGGGGGTGTACTGACACACCCTGATCTGTTTCACCTGTCTTGGTGATTGTCTCCACCCCCCTCCAGGTGTCACCCATTTTCCCCATTATCCCCTGTGTATTTATACCGGTGTTCTCTTTTTGTTCGTTGCCAGTTCATGTTGTTTGTCAAGTCAACCAGCATTTTAGTATCAGCTACTGCTTTTTCCCAGTCTCTTTTTTCGCAGCCTCCTGGTCCTGAGCCAACCCGCCTGACCACTCTGCCTGCCCCTGACCCTGAGCCTGCCTGCCATCCTGTACCTTTGCCCGTTCTCCGAATTACCGACCTCTGCCTGACCTGAGCCTGCCTGCCGTGTTTTACCTTTGTTACTTTGACACGGTCTGCATCTCGGTCTTACCTTCATACCTGATAGGACAGAGCAGCCCAGTCGCTAGGGATTGCCTAAATACAGACTCCTTTTGTCGTACTGTATTCAATATAAGGCATCCAGACCTCATGAAAGTTGCACAGTTTAGGCTTACTCTTGTAATAAATCAAATATAATGATACCTAACTTGCCATTTCTAACATCCATTGTGACATTGTGGGATGACCAACCTTCAAATGAATGGCAATGCATTTCTTAGCCGCTATAAATGCTTGGTTACATAATTTCTTCTTATAACAGTCTCCAGTATCAACATTTCCAAGCAAACAAAAGCAGGGAGAAGAAAGAACATGTAGACATGCTGAGATAAAATAACATACTCTTTGCCAGAATTCAGCCAGCCTTCACAAGACCATAACATAATGACATATGTCCTCTTTCGTGTTTTACAGCTCCAGCAGAGGAATTGCATTTCTGAGTGCATGTAATTCAGTTTCACTGGCATTAACAGTAATACGTTCTATGGATGGTCTTAAACTGCAGTGATTTATGTCTAAGATTATATGAACATGACTAGACATTCAAACATATCTGTATCAATTCATCATCATTTATAGCTTCTACCAGGTCTTACACACATTTTTGTTTTACATGTTTTGTGTCATTGGGAAAAGCCTCTATCAACCCTTGATACAGTTTGGAAATCAACTTTGGAGGTTTATCAGACTGTCTTAAAATGGTTTCCATCTTTGAAGCATCTGGCTTGTCCAGTGTTTGCTGCAAAGAGAGAATAAAGTTATGTACCTGCCAAAATTCACCTCACCTCCATCACAGACTGGTCTTCCCTGGCTGCCTGATCCGCCTGAAACCCCTGTCAACATCTGATCCTCCTAAAATAAGCCTTGACAAAAAAATGACCTTGCTGTCTTTTTATACAAGAATAGAATCAATGGTTCTATAATTGAAATTACCATTATTCCCAGATCTCAGACTGTAGCTTTACGCTTAAGCTACTGTCCTGTAGCTACTGTACCCATCAACTTAAAATTGAACTTTGTGTCATTCACTAATATTGTTAATATACTGTACTGTAATATATACAGCAAAAGTCATATGAGCTCCATAAACTGATCTTCCCTGGCTGTCTGACCCTGCTGGGACACCTGTTACCATCTGATCCTGTTAAGACATGGTGAGCCTAGTGTTGTGTACTCACCATGAAAGTGAAGCCTGTAGGGCTGTTTAATACTGTGTTTGTGTGAAAAGTAGGGAATTAGCTAGGGAAACTGACCGATCAATAATGTCACATTGCTATGCTGACTAATAAAAACACATTGCCCTGGAAAAAAAGTCAATATCTTTCTTCAATAGTTTGGCCGCAATTTCAACATTTGATTCAGTTCTAGTGACTGAGTCCAAAATAATAGCTAATGTTAGCCAACTTTTGGCCAGCTCCCTAACAGTACATCAACTGGTGAAAGCTAGCCAAGTTAATTTACTTCTGTTGAAATGGGACAAAACAAAGGCTACAAATCTTTCCCATACAAACAACAGCTGTTAGATAGTAATAATAGCTAGAGGCTAGAGCTGAACTGGCTATGGTAAGTTAGCTACTAGCTAGCTAATTTATTCACCTCAGTAAAATGTGTATGGATTGGGTCTCCAATCTCTAGAGGGAGCCTCTAACCTGGTATGAATAGCAATGGTGAGATGATAACATGTACACTGCTCATTTCCATCCATATCTTTTCCTATTAGTTATGTGAAATTTACCTGACTTTTCAAATCTCGGCACTCTGCATGTCTTAATGCTGTTATAATTTGAATGCCTCCTCGTTTGCTCTAATGTCCCTATGGAACCGGATCTCTGAGTGGAAAAAACTGTATTCTCACATTCGTTGCTTGAGTTTGATACATGCACTGAGACATCCCCTGAGAGATTACAGGATAAACCTTTTGCCATTTTGCATCTACGCACGCTTCTACTTGTCATCTTCTAGGAAATCACCTTTTTGCTGAGAATTCTAGACTGATTCTCAGACCTATTCATGAGTGGATTTGCTTCAGCGATGGAGGTCTCTTTTATTCAAAGTTCATATTGAGATGGTTGAGAAAGAAGTGTTGCTCTATTAAAGTTCAAATCAACACCTCATAGAGATTGGCTGTTTTGAACAGTAGCAAGAGAAAGAAATGTCTTAAAACGGTAAAAGCCCACTGGGCACACTGGTTGAATCAACATTGTTTCCACGTAATTTAAATGAAATTACATTGAACCCACATGGAATAGACATTGAATTGACGTCTGTGCACAGTGGGAGGTCATTAGATTATTGAGGAAGGTGGAATGTGGGGGAAAGTAACAAAGGCCTTAGGATTCTGGAAGATGCATGCATCAATCAGGGAAGTAAGAGTCCTTAGACCCCTAAGCCAGAGGAGCCTGGAGTGAAATGGCATATCGTGTTGTGGGTGATTAACTGTTGCAAATGTGTCTCTGAGCAGTGGAAAAAATGGGACATAGTCACGCTTGGATTCTTATGTTTGATATTGTTCAATTTATTTAATTTCAGCCATTACAATGAGCCCGTCCTTCTATAATGTAGTTCCTCCCAACAGCCTGACTCTGACAACATGAGGACAGGCTAATCCTGTCTGTCACACTGCCAGAGTCACTGCAGCCCCAGGGACCAGGAGCAGGAAAAGGAGAAGAAAGCAAGCTCTCTTATACAACTCAGAAATGATGTCTAATATAATGCACATTTCCCTCTCCTAAATGTTTGTTTGTTTGTACTTAGTACTTTGTACTGTAGCAAGAGGTACATGGGGACATACTAGGGATGGCTAGTGGAGCAGAGAAATGGGAAGTTGAGGAGGGTCCGAGTGAGATAAAGGCTTTCCGTGTCCACGGGTGAAAGGGGAGAGTGTTACATTATGATAGGCATGCATCTGCTAGGATACAAATGACAAAAGAGGAGCCTGCTGCTTGAAGGGTGTGTGTGGGGAGGGTAGGAAGGGGGCTACAAATAAGTTATTTGGGAAAGCACTGAAACTCTATGATGTCAATCATTTTAGAGTGAGGGATGTGTGTGTGTGTGTGTGTGTGTGTGTGTGTGTGTGATCAGCAGGGATTAAGAGAGAAAAGATAGGAAATGGACATGCGTACACAAAAGCAGGCGCCGTAACAGAATCTTTAGAACATCTAGCTCTTTCAGAAAATAACTGTGGGTCACAAGGCTGAGAAAGTCTTCAATGTGTCTGAAAGCACAGCAAGACTGAAATTAATCCACCTTCAAGCTTCTAGCCTAAAAACATGAATGGACTTACTTCAACCCAACAGATGTGAAAAAAATAAGTACTATTGATAACTTATCGTGAGAGGTTGCGTTCAGTAAGATATCAACTGACTATGACCCCACCAGTGGTGGCCAGTGCCGTTTATGATGAGGGAGGACAATTTATGTTTTAATGAGCATGGCCTTATTTCTATTACATCATGTTGGAGGACTGTCATTCATATTCCATTCACCAAGTTCATCAACAACATGTCAGTACAAGCTACAAGAGCTCTGATAGTTTGGAGGACGTCCTCCAGAAGTTGTTCCTAATTACTATGTAAGTTTGTGGAAGGGGGTGAGAACCAAGAGCCTAGATTTTGCATTGAAGTCAATGTACCAAGAGGAGGACAAAAGCTAGCTGTCCTCAGGCTACACCAGGGTGCTACCCTACAGAGTCTGTTGAGGCTACTGTAGACCTTCATTGCAAAACAGTGTGTTTTAATCAATTATTTGGTGACGTAAATATATTTATTATAGTTTTAATTAAAAGGGATAACTTTTTTCATGTTTCACTTTTTTTTCATTTTTATGAAATTCACTGAGGAGGATGGTCCTCCCCTTCCTCCTCTGAGGAGCCTCCACTGGACCCCACAGACCTTAAATTTCCCTTGACAGGAGAGAATGTGAAGGTGCATCTTGTGCTTCGCTGTTGTGATGCCGCTCTCTTTCATATCTGGAATTACCACAGGGAGTTCTATACAAGCAATCTACAATCCAATTTGTTGATGATTTCCCATTAATCAAAAATACCTTGGATGTTACAGTGACATGGTAGATGGGTCATTCCATGAATTGAGGGCCTTTTATGTCTTTCAGACATTATGTGTGTTGATAAAACACTCAATTTAACAATTGGATCACATACATCTACACTCTAACAAAATAATTCCAATAGGGTCGTTCCATGTCATTTCAGTAAGCCATGACACCCACCATCTCAGATTGTTCTGAAATCGTTTCTGTAGTTAAAAACAGATACGATTTAGCATTCTTGTTACATTGTTTTGTTGAAGTATAATTTGATCCCTGAGATATTAAGCTAATTGATTGCACCCAAATTGGCCATTTTAATTTATAGGATTCATATGATATTAAATAAATTTAGTAGCTAACATCCGATTTGAACCAAACGTTTCTCTAACAATGAATAAGACATGAGACATCAAAAGCCATCCATGAACCCCCCACGCCAATCCCAACCCAACAACAAGTACACAATAACAGTTCTCTATGTCTGACAAGTAGCATGGCGCTGCAGCTGGGAGTATTGTTTATTCATCATTCCTTTCTTAATTTTCTAATTTAACTGTAAGATGTAAACGTTGTGCTTTTTATTGTTCCTGGGGGATGTTGCCATAGTGATGACGAAAAGATACCCGTGTTTCCCGGAGGCTCTTCCTGGAGGCTGTTGCCATAGTGATAACCAAAAGATACCTGCGTTTTGCAATGTTGTTTTACTCCTGTTCAGAGAAATTAGTTATAGAAGTTAGGTTTAAGTTCCATCCTACATCGTGATATTACCAGGTTCTAGTTTTTGAAAAACCCAATTCTGACATTTAATCCTATCCAATTGCCAAAATCTGATCAGATAACTTTGAAAAACTGGGCCATGGTGTGGAAATCAGAGATTACTATTCAGGAACACCTTTCTGCTTCACTTGCCACCCTCTAAACATGCATCAATAATGAACCATCACATAAAGATGGAAACATATAAACGTGACATGTGCCAAATGAATACATTTTCTCCCATGAGGAAAAAAGTTGACTAAACAGACTGAACACGCAGTAAACCAAACTCACAGTCCTTATGTCTCTCATTCAATCTCTCCCTCACATATACAACATGTTTCACATAGACCCATACACACAGAGAGATAGTCGTACAGAGACATGCACTTGTACGCAAGGACGCATGCAAGCACATGCTTGCACACACACACAATCATGGCAGGACCGAGATAAGGTTGACCAAGATGAATAGTTAATTGCTGACTGTTTTAAAATGCACTATAAACTTCAAGGTTTTCATTTAATTTAGTTGTGTGCTCTGAACGCTCAGAGAGCAAAACACTCTGAATTTAGGAAAGGAAAATCTGACAATGCTCTGAATTTACGAACTTCCAGGGCGCACTCTAAGCTCTGGCACCCCAGAATTTACAAACCCACCCTATGTTAGCTTTATCCTCAGTTAGATATTGTGTTTTCACTTATTGCATCTGCATGCTTGTTATGTTCTCCCTGGTGCACTCGTCCATTTATGACGTGAGATGGCTGCTTGTTCTAAATAGCATAGACCAAATCAGAATGTTTGTAAGCCATTCTGGTAGTTCCGGTTTTCCATTCATTGAGGAAAGGCTAGATACAAAGTTACATCGCCTTGGTTGCAGCTGCCCTGTATGCCATCCAGAGCCATGTATTGTATTTGTATGTATTTTATTCTAAATACATAACCAGCCAGCTAGCTCTATTTGCAATGTTGGATAGATAGCTAATCGGTTCCATTTATGGAAATAACAACATTTATTTAACAGTATTTTAATTTTAACTTCACAGACTGACATTGCACAGCATGCATGTTTGCAAAAACAGCAGCTAACTAAAATTAGCTAGCTCATAAGTTGCCCCCAACTACCTAGCTAGTTAGCTAGCTGAGTTCCAGTTACTGTCTTGTTATTTTTCAACTATCTTGTTTGAACACCGAATGACCACAAGCTGCCTTGCCAGTGGGTGCAGGTAGCAAGTATCAGTGTGTTTGATGCCATTCCATTTGGTCCTTTCCCGTCATTATTATGAGCGTTCCTCCCCTTAGCAGCCTCCACTGATGTCAACCTGTAATCATTGCCATATGAAAGTCGTTTTCCTCTGCTAGCCATCGAGTTACCAGGTTTGTACAAGTTGCCTGCTTACTAGTAGCTAATGTTACACACAGAAAACAACAACATCTGGGCCTCGCGCCCAGGCTCTGTCGGAACCGGCCGCGACCGGGAGGTCCGTGGGGCGACGCACAATTGGCCTAGCATCGTCTGGGTTAGGGAGGGTTTGGCCGGGAGGGAACATCCTTGTCTCATCTCGCACCAGTGACTCCTGTGGCGGGCCGGGCGCAGTGCGCGCTAACCAAGTGTGGCAAACCTCTTCAAGGTTAGAAGCGTTTGTCACAAATTAAGTGGTAAACTGTCACCAAATCACCCAAGAATTAGAGTTCTTTCGAACAGGACAGTACCTGTGTGTTTGTTTCTCCGTCCTGGTCCACCCAGGCCGTAGGCGAGGTCAAGGATAGCAGAGTTCGGTACACGAATCGGGTTCTCAGTAGGTCCAGGTCCAAACGCCAACAGGTAAGTCCAAAACAATCCAGCTCATACACGGTAAATCCAGCCAATCTCTATTGTCTCTTTCTCTATTGTTCATAGATCCTTCCAGCACTCTCTCTCCCTCTTCCTGGTTTTTCTTGACCCTTTATCTGTGGGTCGGCTCCACCTTCTGAGGGTTCCCCTTGCTTCTGGGACTTGTAGTTTTGGCGGTCGGCCATTTTGTGATCTGTAGTTCTGACAGGGGTGGCCATTTTAGTGATCTGGCAGAGCCCGTTTATTAGTTCTGCTCTCACATATCTGCCATTTATCACTCAACCCCCTTCTTTGCCACACATCTCTCCCCCTAGATCCGACCCCCTAGGTCGGGCTACCGCAGCAAAATATGCGTGCATGCGGGATAACCCGTCCACGTTTCCCATTTCCTTCCCTGCTCTGTGTTTCAAGTCAAAATTAAACGGTTGGAGACTCAAAAACCACCGCATCACCCAAGCGTTCTTCTCTTTAGCCCTATGCATCCAGGTGAGTGGGGCATGGTCACTGATGAGGGTGAAGTGGCGCCCCAGCAGGTAGTATTTCAGGCTTTCTAGAGCCCACTTTACTGCCAGCGCCTCTTTCTCAACGACTGAGTAGTTGGTTTCCCGTGGTTCCAGCTTCCTGCTTAATAACAGGATGGGGTGTTCCACCCCTTCTACCTCTTGGGATAGCACTGTTCCCAAGCCGACCTCTGAGGCATCCGTCTGAACCACAAACTCTCTCTCAAAGTCGGGTACCACCAGCACTGGATTACAGCAGAGAGCCTCCTGTAATGTCCTAAATGCTTTGGTGGCCCTTTCATCCCATTTGACCATGTTTGGCCCTCTGGCTCTAGTCATGTTGGTAAGTGGGGCGGCCACTGTGGCATAACTTGGGATGAACTTCCGGTAGTAACCGGTCAGCCCTAGGAAGGCTCGAACCTGCTTCTTATTTACTGGTTTCGGCCATTCTCTAATTGCCTTCACCTTCTTACGTTGGGGTTTGATTAACCCTCTTCCCACAGTGTACCCCAGATACTCTGTTTCCTCTAACTCCACATAACACTTGGCAGGGTTTGCCGTGAACCGTGCCTTTCTAAGGGCATCTAACACTGCCTGTACCCGGGGTAAGTGGGATTCCCAATCTGGGCTGTAGATCCCCACGTCATCTAAATAAGCTGCGGCGTATGCTTTGTGCGGTTTTAGGACTTTGTCCATGAGCCGTTGAAAGGTGGCTGGGGCCCTGTGTAAACCGTCAGGTGTTGCAAAGGCTGTCTTTTCTTTGGCCCTAGGGGGCAGAGGAATTTGCCAGTACCCTTTTGTCAGATCAAGGGTCGTAATGTACCGAGCATTACCAATTTTCTCCAGTAGTTCATCTACTCGGGGCATCGGGTAGGCATCAAACTTGGAGATTTCATTTACCTTCCGAAAGTCGTTACAGAACCGCAAAGACCCATCGGGCTTGGAGACCATCACAATTGGGCTAGACCACTCACTATGTGACTCTTCGATCACTCCAGCTGTCAACATTTTCTCCGTCTCTGCTCTAATCGCGGCCTGTCGAGCCTCGGGTACCCGATATGGCCTCATGCTCACTTTTCTCCCTGGTAGGGAAACGATATCATGAGCCGTAACCTCAGTTCGGCCAGGTACCTCTGAAAACACATCTCTGTTTTTCTGGATCAGGGTCTTTACTTCCTGTACTTGTGCTGGGGACAGAGTGGGTGAAATATTTACTTCGGCTGTCTCCTGAGTGTGTGTGGGGTATGTGACCATTAGTGTTTATCTCTCTCTCCATGCTTTTAACAGGTTTATGTGATAAATCTGTTCCTGGGGCCGTCGACCTGGCTGTCGGATCCAATAATTGACCTCCTATTCTCTCCAGTACTTCATATGGTCCTTTCCATGTGGCTAGTAGTTTACACTCTACCGTGGGGATCAGCACTAAAACCTTATCTCCCGGTTGAAATTCCCTCAGGGTAGCCTGCCGGTTATAAGTGTGCCGCTGGTGCTCCTGTGCTTGTCTCATGTGCTCTCTGACGATGGGCATGACTGTGGCTATCCTGTCTTGCATTGCCGTGACGTGCTCTATGACACTAGTATACGGGGTGGATTGGTGCTCCCAGGTTTCCCGGGGATGTCTAAGATTCCCCGGGGATGCCTCCCATATACCAGCTCAAAGGGAGAAAACCCCAGCGAGGCTTGAGGAACCTCTCTAATGGCAAACATCAGATACGGCAACATGCAATCCCAGTTTTTCCCATCCTTATCGATTACCTTCCTGAGCATTGACTTCAGGGTTCGGTTGAATCTCTCAACCAGCCCGTCCGTCTGAGGATGGTAAACCGATGTCCTCAACTGTTTCACCTGCCACAGTTTACAAAGGTCCGCCATAAGGCGGGACATAAAGGGGGTCCCCTGGTCGGTAAGGATCTCCTTTGGATCCCCTACCCTGGTGAACAAGATAACTAATTCCTTTGCAATATTTTTGGAAGCCATCGTCCGAAGGGGAATGGCTTCTGGGTAGCGAGTGACATAATCTAGAATGACCAGAATGTATTGGTGCCCTCTGGCGGATTTGGGTAGTGGGCCCACTAAATCCATCTCTACCCTCTCAAATGGCGTTTCGATTATGGGGAGTGGCACTAACGGGCTTCTAACAGCTGGTCGGGGAGCTGTTAACTGGCACTCCGGGCACTCTCCACAATGCCGAGCCACTTCAGCTTGAATTCCTGGCCAGTAAAACCTCCTTACAATCCGGTCTCGGGTTTTATCGATACCAAGGTGTCCACCCAGAATGTGCCCATGAGCTAGATCCAGTACTGTCCTCCGGTACCGAGTGGGAACCAACAACTGTTCCACCACATCAACCCCTATTTTCGAGACTCTGTACACCAAACCCTTTTTCATGATGAAGTGGGGAAAACTATTAGGCATCATCCCAACATTTATGGAAGTACCATCTACGACCTGCACATCTGCTCTGGCTTGCTGCAGGGTTGGATCCTGGTTTTGGGCCGTCCCGAAATTAGTCAAGGACCCTGCCAGGTCTGCTGGTTCTAGATCGTCGTCCTCTGGATTCAGATTGACCCCAGCCCCACTAGTACCGGGCTGTTCGTTATCAGCGAGGTTTGCCACTTCATCCTCCTCCTCCCCTACTAGCACCTGTGATGTTGTCCCCTGGGAGACCTATTTTCTTGGCTTTGGTTGAAGGCCCCATGCTTCTTCCTGCTTGGTCAGGGTTGTTGGCTTCTCAAATATGCCATTCTTGTGGCCTAACTTCACAAAGTTAGGAAAGTCTCTACCCAATATTACATCATATGGCATCTTTGGGACCACGCCGACCTCATAATCCAGCAGACCGTCCTCTGTTTGTATGCTCTGTCACGAATCCTGCTTCCTGAGTCTGTGTTTGCCTGTGTTTCTGTCCTGGAGTGTGTTTCCGGTGTCCTGGAACGCACCCTGTCTGGTTGCCGGGTGAATTAGCTTGTTGGGAGATCGATGTTCACCCGCACCTGTATCCCATCAGTAATCTGCACACCTGTCCTGATCATCACCTCTCCCCTTCAAAAGCTCTGACCTGACATCCATTCCCTGCCGGATCGTTAGCCATGAACAGTATGTTGTGCCATAGTATCAGCCTCAAGTTGGATAGAATTTGTTTTGTTGTTTTTTTTACGTATTGCTTGCCTTAAACTTACCTCTGTTTGTTCTGTCTTCAGATACTCACCCGGATCATTTACCCCATTGCCGCCTGGTCGTCGGAGGATTCCGCTACCCCATTGGATCCATCTATTTACTCCCATCAACTCACCACCGCTGCCCGCTACGCCACCTGGATATATCTACCCATTCACATTCACTTGTAAATAAATACTCACCTTCTTCCTACTCTCCTTGTCCTGGTCTGCTTCTGGGTTCGATTTTGAAAGAACGTGACATGCTCACTAAGGCCGTGGGGTACAGACGGGTATCCCCATGAATGCATGTAACACTGATATCCTGTCTTGTATCCAGTTTATGATTCGGCACTAGGCTTGCAACGACCAGGGTTAGCATACTGCTGGAATCCAGCAGTGCTTCAACCTCTTTCCCTTCAACCTTCACCCTGCACATATGTTTGTTTCTTGATCTTTCAAGTACAGTGGTTACAACAGGACATGCATACCGTATATCATCTTCATTTTCACCGAGGTTACATTGCATTGGCTCTTCTTTAATAGGGCAGTAGGCTGCAATATGTCCCGGTTGATTACAATTGTAACAGATAATAGGGGTTCGGGGGGGAGACCCCCTCGACACCCAGTCCCGGTTTCCGTTTTTTCCCTTAGTGTCTCGGCCTGATTCTGATTATTTCCTCATGGCCCCACGCTGCTCTCTTCCCCCTCTATATGTTGGGACAGCCTTACCCTGTCCGCTGGTTCGCCCAGGCCTGGGGAACGGGAATCTTTCCTCCTTTGCCTGCTCAGCTGTTCCTGCCGTACAATACCGTTCCACCAGGCCCACGAGATGGTCGGCGGAAAGTACCTCGTTCTGGCCAACCCATCATCTCACTTCTTGGAGTAAACCTCGCTGAAACTGGATGAGTACGATGGCCTCGACGATCTCGGCGGATGACCGGGTCTCTGGTCGCAACCATTTCCGTGCCAGGTGAATCAAGTCGAACATCTGTGTTCGTGGGGGTTGTCCCGGTCGGTAGGACCTCTGGTGGAAGCGGTGTGCCCTCACGGTATCGGTCACTCCCAGTCTAGTCAAGATCTCTCCCTTTAGTTTATCGTAATCCTGTGCATCTTTCAACTCCAGGTCGAAATATGCTTTTTGAGCATCCCCTGCCAGGTATGGTGACAGAAGCCCTGCCCATTCTTCTTTCGGCCACTTCTCCCTCTCTGCCGTCCTTTCGAAGGTGGTAAGATATGCTTCCACATCATCCTGTGCTGTCATTTTTTGAAGAAAATTATTGGCCCGCCTCTGGGTATTTGCAGCTGGTAATTGAGCCCCAATTTGGTCCGCTAGCCCCTTTAGGCCTTCTCTTAACGCCCGGGTGTTTCTCTCTTGCTCTTCTCTGAGCAGCTGGTTGGTGCAGTGCTGGACCTGTAACGTGTCCTGATACATTCGCATTGCATCCTGATGAGCTATTTGTTGAGCTCTAGTTGCCTCTTGTTGGGCGGCCACCGCTTGTAACAGGGCCTGTATGGCTCCCTCCATACTAATTTTCCTGAGAAACTGTCCTAACCAAACAAAGCCACAAAAAAAAACCTGACTCCCCTTTGGAGTGCTAACTGAACACTTTTTTTTTCTTCTACCTAAGCAGTGGTATGGTTAGTCCATACCCGCATTCTCCACAACGTGTGGCAAACCTCTTCAAGGTTAGGAGCGTTTGTCACAAATTAAGTGGTAAACTGTCACCAAATCACCCAAGAATGAGAGTTCTGGTCCACCCAGGCCGTAGGCGAGGTCAAGGATAGCAGAGTTCGGTAACGAATCGGGTTCTCGGTAGGTCCAGGTCCAAACGCCAACAGGTAAGTCCAAAACAATCCAGCTCATACACGATAAATCCAGCCAATCTCTATTGTCTCTTTCTCTATTGTTCATAGATCCTTCCAGCACTCTCTCTCCCTCTTCCTGGTTTTTCTTGACCCTTTATCTGTGGGTCGGCTCCACCTTCTGAGGGTTCCCCTTGCTTCTGGGACATGTAGTTTTGGCGGTCGGCCATTTTGTGATCTGTAGTTCTGACAGGGGTGGCCATTTTAGTGATCGGGCAGAGCCCGTTTATTAGTTCTGCTCTCACATATCTGCCATTTATCACTCGACCCCCTTTGCCACACCAAGGTTGCCAGGTGCACGGTGTTTCCTCCGACACATTGGTGCGGCTGGCTTCCGGGTTGGACGGCGCTGTGTTAAGAAGCAGTGCGGCTTGGTTGGGTTGTGTATCGGAGGACGCATGACTTTCAACCTTCGTCTCTCCCGAGCCCGTATGGGAGTTGTAGCGATGAGACAAGATAGTGGCTACTAAACAATTGGATACCACGAAATTGGGGAGAAAAAGGAGTCACAATTTTTTTTAAGAAAAGAAAACAACAACATCTGTATATTTTATTTTATTTCACCTTTATTTAACCAGGTATGGCAGTTAAGAACAAGTTCTCATTTACAACTGCGTACTGGCCAAGATAAAGCAAAGCAGTGCGACAAAAACAACACGGAGTAATACATGGGATAAACAAAAGTACAGTCAATAACACAATAGAAAATCTGTTTACAGTGTGTGCAAATGAAATATTGAGGTAAGGCAATAAATAGGCCAATAGTAGTGAAGTAATTACAACTTAACAATTTACACTGGAGTGATATAAGACAATTTTATTTATTGACTGTGATATCCTTAATCTATGAATGAGTGAACAGGCACGGGCTATCATACAGTATCATTTCTCATTGCTTCATCTTCTTCTTTAAGGTTTTATGGCAGACTACACCTACAGTGCATTCAGAAAATATTCAGACCCCATCACTTTTCCACATTTTGTTACGTTACAGCCTTATTATAAAATTGAAATTAATTGTTCTCCTCATCAGTACCCCGTAATGACAAAGCGAAAACACTAAAAAAAATGTTGGCAAACTTATTACAAATAAAAAACAGAAATACCTTATTTACAGGCCATTTGCTATGAGACTCCAAATTGAGCTCAGGTGCATCCTGTTTCCATTGATCATCATTGTGCTTAACTCTATTCCGTTTTTTGTTTTCACTAAAAAACTCCCTAGTCCTTGCCAATGACAAGCATACTCATAACATGATGCAGCCACCACCATGCTTAAAAATATGAAGAGTGGTACTTAGCGATGTGTTGTGTTGGATTTGCATACAAAACACAACACTTTGTATTCAGAACATTAAGTTAATTTCTTTGCCACAGTTTTTGCAGTTTTACTTTAGTGCCTTAATGCAAACATCTTTTGGAATAGTTTTATTCTGTACAGGATTCCTTCTGTTCACTCTGTCATTTAGGTTGATATTGTGGAGTAACTACAATATTGTTGATCCATCCTAAGTTTTCTCTTATCACAGCCATTAAACTCTGTAACTGTTTAAAAGTCACCATTGGTTTCATGGTGAAATTGCTGAGCAGTTGTCTTCCTCTCTGCCAACTGAGTTAGGAAGGATGCCTATATCTATGTATTTTATTTTATTTAACCAGGTAGGCCAGTTGAGAACAAGTTCTCATTTATAACTGCGACCTGGCCAAGATAAAGCAAAGCAGTGTGACAAAAACAACAACACAGAGTTACACATAAACAAAGGTACAGTCAATAACACATTAGAAAATAAAAATAGAACATTCTATGTAGTGTGCGCAAATGTAGAAGAGTAGGGAGGTAAGGAAATAAAAAGGCCATAGAGGCAATATAATTAAAATTTAGCATTAATACTGGAGTGATAGATGTGCAGATGATGATGTGCAAGTAGGGATACTGAGGTGCAAAAGAGAAAGATGGTAAGTAATAATATGGGGATGAGGTAGTTCTGTGTGCTATTTACAGATTGGCTGTGTACAGGTACAGTGATCGGTAAGCTGCTCTGAGAGCTGATGCTCAAAGAGATTTTTGCAATTCGTTCCTGTCATTGGCAGCAGAGAACTGAAAGGAAAGGCAGCCAAAGGAAGTGTTGGCTTTGGGGATGACCAGTGCAATATACCTGCTGGAGCGCGTGCTACGGGTGGGCGTTGCTATGGTGACCAGTGAGCTGAGATAAGGCGCTTTACCTAGCAAAGACTTCTAGATGACCTAGAGCCAGTGGGTTTGGCGACGGATATGTAGTGAGGGCCAGCCAACGACAGCATGCAGGTCACAGTGGTGGGTAGCATATGGGGCTTTGGTGACAAAACGGATGGCACTGTGATAGACTGCATCCAGTTTTCTGAGTAGAGTGTTAGAGGCTATTTTGTAAATGACATCGCCAAAGTCAAGGATCGGTAGGATAGTCAGTTTTACGAGGGTATGTTTGGCACCATGAGTGAAGGAGATTTTGTTGCGAAATAGGAAGCCGATTCTAGATTTAATTTTGGATTGGAGATGTTTGATGTGAGTCTGGAAGGAGAGTTTACAGTCTAACCAGACACCTAGGTATTTGTAGTTGTCCACATATTCTAGGTCAGAATCGTCCAGAGTAGTGATGCTAGTCGGGCGGGAGGGTACGGGAAGAAATCGGTTGAAGAGCATGCACTTAGTTTTACTAGCATTTAAAAGCAGTTGGAGGCCACGGAAGGAGTGTTGTATGGCGTTGAAGTTCGTTTGGAGGTTTGTTAGCACAGTGTCCAAAGAAGGACCAGATGTACAGTATACAGAATGGTGTGACTGCGTAGATGTGGATCAGAGAATCACCAGCAGCAAGAGTGGCATCATTGATATATACAGACAAAATAGTCGGACCGAGAATTGAACCCTGTGGCACCCCCATAGAGACTGCCAGAGGACCGGACAACAGACCCTCCAATTTGAAACACTGGACTCTATCTGAGAAGTAGTTGGTGAACCAGGCGAGGCAGTCATATGAGAAGCCAAGGCTGTTGAGTCTGCCGATAAGAATGCGGTGATTCATCGAAAGCCTTGGCCAGGTCGATGAAGACGGCTGCACAGTACTGTCTTTATCGATGCCGGATATGATATCGTTTAGGACCTTGAGCGAGGCTGAGGTGCATGACCAGCTTGGGAAACCAGATTGCATAGTGGAGAAGGTACGGTGGGAATTGAAATGGTCGGTGATCTGTTTATTAACTTGGCTTTCGACGATTGTAGAAAGGCAGGGCAGGATGGATATAGGTCTATTACAGTTTGGGTCTAGAGTGTCTCCCCCTTCGAAGACGGGGATGACCGTTGCAGCTTTCCAATCTTTGGGGATCTCAGACGATACAAAAGAGAGGTTGAATAGGCTAGTAATAGGGGTTGCAACAATTTTGGCAGATCATTTTAGAAAGAGGGTCCAGATTGTCTAGCCCAGCTGATTTGTAGGGATCCAGATTTAGCAGCTCTTTCAGAACATCAGCTATCTGGATTTGGGTTTAGGAGAAGCGTGGGGGGGGGGTGCAAGTTGCTGCAGGGGGTGCTGAGATGTTGGTCGAGGTAAGGGTAGCCAGGAGGAAAGCATGGCCAGCCGTAGACAAATGCTTATTGAAATGATTGATTATCATAGATTTATCGGTGGTGACAGTGTTTCCTTTCCTCAGTGCAATGGGCAGTTGGGAGGAGGTGCTCTTATTCTCCATGGACTTTACAGTGTCCGAAAACTTTTTGGAATTAGTGCTACAGGAAGCAAATTTCTGTTCAGGTCAGTCAAGTCTGGGGTGAACCAATGTCTATATCTGTTCTTAGTTCTACTTATTTAAGATGGAGAGGAAAGCACTTTTGAAGAGCAACCAACCATCCTCTACTGACGGGATGAGGTCAATATCCTTCCAGGATACCCGGGCCAGGTCGATTAGAAGGGCCTGCTGGCTGAAGTGTTATTGGGGGCGTTTAAGAGAGATGAAGGATGGTCGTTTGACCGCGGACCCATTACGCACGCAGGCAATGAGGCAGTGATCGCTGAGATCCTGGTTGAAGACAGTAGAGGTATATTTAGAGGGCAAGTTGGTCAGGATGATCTCTAAGAGGGTGCCCATGGTTACGGATTTAAAGTTGTACCTGGTAGATTCCTTGATAATTTGTGTGAGATTGAGGGCATCTAGCTTACATTGTAGGACAGCCGGGGTGTTAAGCATGTCCAAGTTTAGGTCACCTAGAGGTACGAACTCTGAAGATAGATGGGGGGCGATCAATTCACAAATGATGTTCAGGGCACAGCTGGGGGCTGACGGGGTCTATAGCAAGCGGCAACTGTGAGAGACTTGTTTCTGGAAAGGTGGATTTTTAAAAGTAGAAGCTCGAATTGTTTGGGCACAGACCTGGATTGTATGACAGAACTCTGCAGGCTATCTATGCAGTAGATTGCAACTCCGCCCCCTTTGGCAGTTATATCTTGTCGGAAAGTGTTCTAGTTAGGTTTGGAAATTTCAGGATTTTTGGTGGCCTTCCTAAGCCAGGATTCAGACAAGGCTAAGACATCCGGGTTGGCGGAGTGAATAAAGCAGTGAATAAAACAAACTTAGGGAGGAGGCTTCTAATGTTAACATGCATGAAACCAATGCTTTTACGGTTACAGAAGTCAACAAATGAGAGCGCCTGGGGAATGTTCCAGAGGACAGAGGAGGAGTAGGATAAGAGTACGGCTAAAGGCTAAAAGAACTGGACGTCTAGTGCGTTCGAAACAGAGAGTAAAAGGAGCAGATTTCTGGGTGCGGAAGAATAGATTGAAGGCATAATGTACAGACAAGGGTATGGTAGGATGTGAGTACAGTGGAGGTAAGCCTAGGCATAGAGTGACGATGAGAGAGGTTTTGTCTCTATAGGCACCATTTAAGCCAGGTGAGGTCCCCACATGTGTGGGGGGTGGAACAAAAGGGCTAGCTAAGGCATATTGAGCAGGCCTGGAGGCTCTACAGGGAAATAGACAAAAATCACTAACCAAAACAGCAATAGACAAGGCATACTGACATTAGGGAGAGGCATGTGTAGCCGAGTGATCATAGGTTCCAGTGGGTAGCTAGGCGAGCTGGAGGCATGGCGATTCAGACAGCTAGCAGGCAAGGGCTAGCAGGCTAGCTGATGGGCCTCAGGGAGATGTCGCAACGGGAGAGCCTGTTGAAACCCCCTCGGACGGTTAGAGGTATTGAAGCCCAGGAATTGTCTGATGGATCTCTTCGGCTAGTCGGGAGATGGGCCTAGCTTGTGGCTAGCTCCATGCTAACTGGTGCTTGCTTCGGGACAGAAACCCCATCAGACGGTTACGTCGGCAGACCAGTCGTGATGGATCGGTGGGGCTCCATGTCGGCAGCAAAGGGTGCAGGGCAATTGGCAAAAGAGGTAATTGAGCCCAGGAATTGTCTGATGGATCTCTTCGGCTAGCCGGGAGATGGGCCTAGCTCGAGGTTAGCTCCAGGCTAACTGGTGCTTGCTTCGGGACAGAGACGTTAGCCAGGAATAGCCATTCGGATATCAGCTAGCTAGCTGTGATGATCCTGAGTAAGGTTCAGAGCTTGCGGTAGGAATCCAGAGATGTGGTAGATAAAAAGCAGTCCAACATGCTCTGGCTTGATATCGCACTGTGCAGACTGGCAGGAATTGATCTGGCTGAGGCTGGCAGATGTCTGAGTTAATGGTGATGACCGCTAGCAGTGGCTAACTGACTACTAGCTAGTAGCTAGTTAGCTGGCTAGCTTCTGAACGTGGTTCCGGTTCTACAGTATAAAAAATAGAAGATCCACACCACATTGGGTGAGGCGGGTTGCAGGAGAGTATGTTCAGTCCGTAGATGGAAATTGAGATTAAAAATATTAAAAATATATACAAAATGTGTACAAAGAAAAACGGTATATACATGAGTGTACTGATACACCATCCAAAGTTTAATTTAAACTTCACCATGCACAAAAAGAGATATCATTTGTTTGACCATACTGTCACGCCCTGGCCATAGAGAGGCTTTTATTCTCTATTTTGGTTAGGCCAGGGTGTGACTAGGGTGGGCATTCTAGTTTCTTTATTTCTATGTTTTCTATTTCTGTGTGTTTGGCCGGGTGTGGTTCTCAATCAGAGGCAGCTGTCTATCGTTGTCTCTGATTGAGAATCATACTTAGGCAGCTTTGTCCCACCTGTGTTTTGTGGGTAGTTGTTTTCTGTTTTGTGTTTGCACCAGACAGAACTGTTTTGTTCCACATTGTTATTTTGTTTCAGTGTTCAGTTTGAATAAATAATCATGAACATGTACCACGCTGCACTTTGGTCCTCTTCTTCAGACAAGCGTTACACATACCAATAAGGTGCCCTTCTTTGTGAGGCATTGGAAAACCTCCCTGGTCTTTATTGTTGAATCTGTGTTTGTAATTCACTACGCGACTGAAAGACCATGCAGGTAATTGTATGTGTGACTAGGTTATCATTCAAATCATGTTAAACACTGTTATTGCCCACAGAGTATGTCCATGCAGCTTATTATGTGACGTTTGGGACATTTTTACTCCAGAAATGATTTAGGCTTGCCATAACAAAGCAGCCGAATACCAACTGACTCAAGACATTTCAGCTTTTCATTTTTTATCAAAAAATATTATACTATATCATGTAAATTGGTGGAAAGGAGGGCTTGAGAGGAGGAGATGTGTAATTCTGCATCCTTCTTCTAACACTATGTAATGTATTCCATTGAAACCTTTCATAGGCATTCAAATGCCTGGCCTTCACTTCAGTCTCTTGAGAAGCCAGCATTGTTCACGCTTCTTTGGCCATGTGATTGCAAGTGAATTACAAATTACAGCAGGCCCCACAAACCCATTCAACACGGCGGTGACGGCGCTGTCCTGACATCTTGTGATGAAAAGTTGACACAGGCACATTCGTGTCTGAAAAGAATATGCTAGTACCTTTATCTCGCAACACACTTACACTCAGCAGGCCATGGTCTGTAATCAGCATCCCATACTTAGTGCCTTCAGAAAGTATTCACACCACTTTACTTTTTCCACATTTTGTTGTGTTACAGCCTGAATTTAAAATGGATTAAATTGAGATTTTGTGTCACTGGCCTACACACAAAACCCAATAATATCAGTGGAATTGTGTTTTTAGACATTTATACAAATTAACCCTTCAGACCCCAATGGAATTCTGCAATAGATTACTGATCATTTTCAAGATAAGCTAATTTTCTCACACATTTCAAACAGACATAGCTCAAAAACAAAGAACAAATGACAATGACAAGTTAACTTGGATTTAAAGAGCACAACCTCTTCTTTAACATGACGCCACATTCATGTCAATAGGAATAACACTTATTGTGTCTTCCATTGTCATGGATAGCCCGGTACTGATGCTCATTCTGTTCACCAGTTCCGGAGGTCTACGTCACAGGCTTTCTAGGCTTCACTGAACCGGATTCATTATCATCAAAACAAGTCTGATTACACACACCTGGTTCCCATTTCCTCTGATTAGTTTGTTATATTTGTGCCCTCTGTTCCGCTTGTCTGTCGGTTATGGTTCCCATGTCCGTTGGTCGTGTGAGTACCTACGCCTTGACACAGCTGTTATGCTGCGTGCTATATATATATATATATATATATATATATATTGTGTATTACGGGTATTGTCCTGTGTCGTTCAATGAGGTTAACCCTCACTCTTTTGTTTGGGTACAGCCCAGTGTTTTTGTATACGTGTTTGTTTTGGGCGTATTAAAAAACCCTATTGTGTATTCCTGCGCCTGTCTCCAAAATCCTTTGTACCAGCGTGATATCCATTGTGTAAAGATACTCACTATCAAAAAACAATTAACACTCATTAAAACTAGAGTATTTAGAATGTAGTAAATTTGACCAAATTACTCACTATATTATACTTAAATATTTAAACAATCATCCAAAATGCACGTAAGGATGGTGACAGGTGTGCGTAATAATGAGCAGCCTGGTGACCTCGAGCGTCGGAGAGGGAGTATACGTGACAGCATCCTGTTACCATCCTTGAGATGTTTCTACAACTTGATTGGAATCCACCTGTGGTAAATTGAATTGATTGGACATGATTTGGAAAGGCACACATCTGTTTAAATAAGGTCCCACAGTTGACAGTGCATGTCAGAACAAAAACCAAGCCATGACATTGAAGGAATTGTCCGTAGAGCTCTGAGACAGGATTGTGTCGAGGCACAGATCTGGGGAAGGGTACCAACATTTTTATGGTAGAATGGCCAGACAGAAGCCATTTCTCAGTAAAAGGCACATGACAGCCCACTTGGAGTTTGCCAAAAGGTACCTAAAAACTCTCAGACCACGAGAAACAAGATTCTCTGGTCTGATGAAACCAAGATTGAACTCTTTGGCCTGAATGGCAAGCATCTGGAGGAAACCTGGCACCATCCCTATGGTGAAACATGATGATTGCAGCCACATGCTCTGGGGATGTTTTTCAGCAGCAGGAACTGGGAGACTAGTCAGGATTGAGGCAGAGATGAACGGAGCAAAGTACAGAGAGATCCTTGATGAAAACCTGCTCCAGAGCGCTCAGAACTTTAACTCTACCTACATGTACATATTGCCTCAATTACCTCGACTAACCGGTGCCCTCACACTTTCACTCTGTAACGGTACCCCCGTATTTAGCTTCACTGTTGTTATTTTACCGGTGCTCTTTAATTATTATAATTATTTTTTTTACTTCACACTTCTTTTTCTTAAAACGGACTAAATTTGCTTTTCTTTCAAAAACAAGGACATTTCTAAGTGATCACAAACTTTTGAACTGTGGTGTATTTGGAAAGCTGACAGCTTGAGAGGATCTGCAGAGGAGAATGGGAGAAACACCCCAAACACAGGTGTGCCAAGCTTTTAGCGTCAAACCCAGGAAGAACTCGATGCTGTAATCGCTGCCAAAGGTGCGTCAACAAAGTACTGAGGGTCAGAATAAATGAGTAAATGCATTATTTCAGTTCTTTATTTTTTATAAATTAGCAAAAATGTCTAAAACCTGTTTTTGCTTTGTCATTATGGGGTATTTTGTGTAGTAGATTGAGGGGATTTATTTTTAAATCCATTTTATAATAAGGCTGTAAACTAACAAAATGTGGAAAAAGTCAAGGGGTCTCAATACTTTCCAAAGGCACTGTATATCTATTGGCTGGTGATTATGTTTAAATAACTCTTGTGGTAAACACGGAAAACACACTCAGTCTTTCAATAGATGAAATCCAAGAGCCCTGAATCCACCATGGACCACTGATTCTGTCCTTACATGAGGAGACTTCGACCTCCACAAAACATCCCCCCTTTATCCTCAAATCACTGGCTTGTGCATACACTGGCTGTGCCTGATATGGCAAAACAAGGGAATAACTGGGTTACATCTAATGGTATAAACAATACCCAATGACAGAAATAAATTGTCTGGTATTTTACTCTTTGGTTATCAGTCATTGACCTTCATTGGAAATCTTAATATTAGATTTTGAGTACTAGGCTGTATCACAATAAATTGGAATGCATAAAGGAGTAGGAAGGAAAAATGTTATGCATCTATCAAGGCTCAAGGCGAGACCCAAATGCAGACAAAGGAGGCTGATGATTGGAGTCTTACAATGTGTATTAATCCAAAGCAGTAGGCAAGAGAATGGTCGTGGATAGGCAATAAGGTCAAAACCAGATCAGAGTCCAGGAGGTACAGAGTGGCAGACAGGCTCGTGTTCAAGGCAGGCAGAATGGTCAGGCAGGCGGCTATAAAGTCCAGAAACGAGTTAGGGTCAAAACCAGGAGGACTAGAAAAAGGAGAATGCAAAGGGCAGGAGAACGGGGAAAAATGGTGGTTGACTTGGAAACATACAAGATGAACTGGCACAGAGAGACAGGAAACACAGGGATAAATACACTGGGGAAAATAAGCGACACCTGGAGGGGGTGGAGACAATCACAAGGACAGGTGAAACAGATCAGGGTGTAACAGCATCATTATTTTTTAAACTGAGGGTTGTCCAACTTTTTCTTTAGGGAGGGTTATGTGTTTTTTTTATTGGAAACGGGAGAGTGTAGTGCGTTTTTTCCCCCCTGGATTACATTTGTTATTTTGCAGGTTTTACTATATAATTTCTTCCATCCGAGCCAAATTTCCTCATCCCCCTATATCAAGGTGTTTTGGTACTTCTCTTATGCACTACACTTTTCTGTGTGCTAACTTTTACTATACAACAGGTCTCTATCCCCCATTCACAGTGACAATAGTGGTAGGTAGATTGTTTGTCCAGCTCTGCAAAAGGCTAGCAATCCAACCTGGTCTCAGAGCATTTCCTATTATTCTGTACGTATTCCAAATCACTCCATTTAGTATGATATGTTACGTTTAGTATAGTATGTATTAATTTGTGGATGTCCAAAACACATTTAATATTATACTATATATTACGAATTACAATTTGTATTATATGTTACGAATTTGCAAAATGTACAATATGTTACAAATTTACAAAATGTATATGTTACAAATTCTTGCTAGGTGGCTAGTGTCAGAACAGAAATTACAAGACTATGTTCTAATACTGTTATTGCATCAAATGGATGTTTTATGCAACAATAGTTTTTTTTAGAACACACAGTGTGTGGACTGAAAGTGGACCTCTGGGAGATTTAACACTGACAGTGGATTTACGATGGAATGGTTATAATACAACATTCAATTCCATGATTAGTGTCTGTGTGTCTGTCTGTCGTTAACCGGGAGAACCAATCTCCAGTTTCTTTAAAGAAAGGATTTAGTATTCTAGGTTGCATTAGTATTTTTGTACAAGCAAGCAGTAAACGAACTAGAGACAGATATATGGTGCCATTTATATCTTGAGATCTGTTGCATGAGAGCAAAATGTGTCTTTGTATAAATTCTCTCATCTGTGATTTGTCATGAATATTCAGGATGGATTTTGCTATAAAATGCTGTGGCTTAGTCCTGCTGGTTGGGCTCTCAACGAATCACCTACGGGGGGCTTGTTGACAAGCTCCATTACTGCAGTAATTAAATAATAAAGTTTACTTATTTTGAAGAAATGTAAAAGTCTCTCCTTTTGATTACAATATTTCCAAGACACTAGGTGGCTGTTTGCTAGCTGGCTAACGTTAGCTAGCCTAGGGATTAGGGGTTAAGGTTAGGGCAAATGTTAGCTAAAAGGGTTAAGGTTAGGCTTAGGGGAAGTGTTATCTAACATGCTAAATAGTTGCAAAGTAGCTCAAATGTAGTAAGTAGTTGAAAAGTTGCTAAAATGCTAAAGTTATCCGTGACGAGATTCGAACTCGCAATCTTTTGGGTTGCTAGACGTTCACGTTATACGTGAAGAGGGCACGACAAAACATTTTCCCCCTCAGGAGACTGAAAAGATTTGGCATGGGGCCCCAGATCCTCAAACGGTTCTACAGCTGCACCATTGAGAGCATTCTGACCGGGTGCATCACCGCCTGGTATGGCAACTGCTCGGCATCTGACCGTAAGGCGCTACAGAGGGTAGTGCAAATGGCCCAGTACATCACTGGGGCCAAGCTTCCTACCATCCAGGACCTATATAATAGGCAGTGTCAGAGGAAAGCCCATAAAATTGTCAGAGACTCCAGTCACCCAAGTTATAGAGTGTTTTCTCTGCTATCGCACGGCAAGCTTTACCGGAGCGCCAAGTCTAGGACCAAAAGGCTCCTCAACAGCTTCTACCCCCAAGCCATTAGACTGCTGAACAATTCATAATATTGCAACCGGACAATTTACCCCCCCTTACATTTACTATGTTATGTCTAGTCTAGGAGAACAGGCTGAGCAATCATCACCCATAAAAACATTCAAAGGTGCATACATTTTTTTATATGAATCTACAAGAACAAATAGGAATAGCTGATAGGCCTAGTGCATCATTGCATATGAAAGAACAGTGAAGACATTTTTTATTTTTACCTTTATTTAATTAGGCAAGTTAAGAACAAATTCATATTTACAAAGACAGCCTACCACGGCCAAACTCGGACGACGCTGTGTCAATTGTGCACCGCCCTATGGGACTCCCAATCACGGCTTGTTGTGATACAGCCTGGAATCAAACCAGGGTCTGTGCCTTAGACCACTGCGCCACTCGGGAGCCCCACAGCTAAAATCTTGTTTATGGACAATACAATTATCCTACCTAGACTAGCCCACAACACCACAATGCAATGAATAATTGCATTAGAGTACAACATCCTAGCCTATTCTAGACTGCATTGAAAATGACATTTGAATAATGCCGCAAAAGCCCTGTGATTTGAATGTTTCAATTGATTTGGATCAGTTGTGGGTCTACTCAACAGTATATAAGGTCTTGAAAGATACAGTAGCAGGCCAGTATGGCTGTATTTTTACTTCTGATACTGAATGCGCTGTCTGTTGAAGATCATTCTCCCAAGTCATCCTATAATAATGTGGCCATATATTCTCCAGGCAGGCCCAGTTATTCGGGAAAGTTTAATACAAGCTCCAATCCGAGCAGCTATTCCTTGTGCACCTATAACTTAACACTTCAATATAGCCTAAATATGTATAATTTACCTTTTAAAATGTATTACCTTTTATATGTGGCATACACAACCAATCACAATGATTTCATCTGATTAGGCTACTTGAAAAAATCTCCTGTAGGCATGTTCATCCAAAATATAATTCCAGCGTCCTCAAAATGGCTTGACATTAACTATGGTTCCATCCAACCTTTTAATGTGAGTAAAGTAGCTCACATGTCTGGTAAAAAAAATGTCACCACATCATGGGAAAGCATGCAGTTTATTAGGCTACAGATGAAGTAAGTTATGATGAACTTCACAGGGTGGTGAAATTGCACAGTGATGAGGTTGATGATCCTTTCAACAAATATCTAGGGTCTTAATCTTGCTCACAAGATGATCGATGCTTGGTTGCCCTTTGACAAATAAAAATAACCTCACAATTTTTTTCCATAATAATCTCATCATGTAGTAGGCCATACCTGCACTGTATCTGCAAGCTGTTACTTAGATGGCACGTGCCAATACCAGAGTGGGCACATTCGCTATACCTACGTCAATGCCAGAGTTGATTTTTTTTATTCAGTACATTTAACCTCAAAATGTATCTGTGTGTGCACTACGTATTTACGCACAGACTTTTATCTGAAACAAGTCAATTGGATGGAAACAGCTCTGATGGGAAAATGCTCCAGGGTTTCCCTTGGCCGGTAATTACCGGGATTTGGCCGATAAAAAAATAAAAAGACGATTTAAATAAAATTGTAGCAGGCCAAATTGTCCAGGAGAGGCTATCTATAATAGCCTACACCCTGGATTCGTGCTTCAGCATCATACTCTCATGCGTTGCACACACATGCGCCTGCTACGGAGGAGAGCGAGAGCAGCAAAGGAGCCTTGGCCTTGGCCTTTTCCATTGCAGTAAAACATACGTTAGAGGAACAAGAGTATGCCTATAGTGAAAAGCCTACAAGGGGAATTTAATATAAATTGTAATATTGTAGTGGACTAAGATGAGAAGAATGCAGGCTACTGTGCAACTCCATATTTAAGCAGGATGACATTTTGGAACTAAAATATATTTATAATAATTTGTTTTATCAATAGTATTATCATTGTGTGTCATTGTTATTATTGTAATCAGGCATATTGTACATCTTACTGTAGAAATTATTGTTGAAAAAAAGTATAGGTTGGAACTGTTGTTAAAATACAATAAATATTTTTTATTCTGAACTGGAATAAACTGATTGATCACATCACACAGATGTAGACCAGAAAACACACACACACACACACAGTCCTAATGAATGGTGTGTGACTGGTTGAAGTTTTCAACAAGCAGGGTTATTCTGAGCTCAGTTTGTGAAAGTGCAACCCTGAGGTCATGCTCAGCATTGAGTCTGTTTCTTTACTTGTTTCTTAAGTATGCTTTCGGAAAGTACTCAGACCCCTTGACTTTTTCCACATTTTGTTACGAAACAGACTCATTCTAAAATGAAATAAATAAATACAAATCCTCAGCAATCTACACACAATACCGCCCAATGACAAATCGGAAAAATATGTTTTTTAAGTTTTTGCTAATTTATAAAATAAAAAAAATACCTTATTTTCAATAAGTATTCAAACCCTTTGCTATGAGACTCAAAATTGAGCTCAGATGCATCCTGTTTCCATTGATCATCCTTCAGATAATTCTACAACTTAAATGGACTCTACCTGTGGTAAATTCAACTGATTGGACATGATTTGGAAAGGCCGTGGGAATTGTCTGTAGAGCTCAGAGACAGGATTGTGTCGAGGCACAAGGTACCAAAAGATGTCTGCAGCATTGAAGGTCCCCAAGAACATAATGGCCTCCATCATTCTTAAATGGAAGAAGTTTGGAACGACCAAGACTCTTCCTAGAGCTGGCCGCCTGGCCAAACGGGAGAGAAGGGCCTTGGTCAGGGAGGTAACCAAGAACCTTATGTTAATGCATGCTCTTCAACCGATCGCTGCCCGCACCTGCCCGCCCGTCAAGCATCGCTACTCTGGACGGTTTTGACTTAGAATATGTGGACAACTACAAATACCTAGGTGTCTGGTTAGACTGTAAATTCTCCTTCCAGACTCACATCAAACATCTCCAATCCAAAATTAAATCTAGAATTGGCTTCCTATTTCGCAACAAAGCATCCTTAACTCATGCTGCCAAACATACCCTCGTAAAACTGACCATCCTACCAATCCTCTACTTCGGCGATGTCATTTCCAAAATAGCCTCCGACACGCTACTCAACAAATTGGATGCAGTCTATCACAGCGCCATCCGTTTTGTCACCAAAGCCCCCTATACTGCCCACCACTGCGACCTGTACGCTCTCGTTGGTTGGCCCTCGCTTCATACTCGTCGCCAAACCCACTGGCTCTAGGTCATCTACAAGACGCTGCTAGGTAAAAGGTCTGCCTTATCTCAGCTCGCTGGTCACCATAGCAGCACCCACCCGTAGCGCGCGCTCCAGCAGGTATATCTGGTCACCCCCAAAGCCAATTTCTCATTTGGCCGCCTCTCCTTCCAGTTCTCTGCTGCCAATGACTGGAACAAACTACAAAAATCACTGAAACTGGAGACACTTATCTCCCCCACTAGCTTTAAGCACCAGCTGTCAGAGCAGCTCACAGATCACTGCAGCTGTACAAAGCCCATCTGTAAATAGCCCAAACAACTGCCTCATCCCCTACTGTATTTATTTATTTATCTTGCTCCTTTGCACCCCAGTATTTCTAATTTGCACATTCATCTACTGCACATCTACCATTCCAGTGTTTAATTGCTATATTGTATTTACTTCGCCTACATGGCCTATTTATATTGCCTTACCTCCCTTATCTCACCTCATTTGCACACATTGTATATAGACTTGTTTTTCTACTGTATTATTGACTGTATGTTTGTTTACTCCATGTGTAACTCTGTGTTGTTGTATGTGTCAAACTGCTTTGCTTTATCTTGGCCAGGTCGCAGTTGTAAATAAGAACTTGTTCTCAACTTGCCTACCTGGTTAAATAAAGGTGAAAAAAAAAAAGTGATATTTCACTTTACATTTTTTATAATTTAGCAACCTCAACTGGGGCGAAAGCTAGCCTTCCAACAGGTCAACGACCCTAAGCACACAGCCAAGACAACACCAGAGTGGCTTTGGGACAAGTCTCTGAATGCCCTTGAGTGGCCAAGCCAGAACCCGATGTAACATCTTTAGAGATACCTGAAAATTGCTGTGCAGCAACACTCCCCATCCAACCTGACAGAGTTTGAGAGGATTTGCAGAGAAGAATGGTAGTACTCAGTAAGACTCGAGGCTGTAATCACTGCCAAAGCTGCTTCAACAAAGTGCTGAGTAAAGGGTCTGAATACTTATGTAAATGTGATATTTATGTTTATATTTTTATAAATTAGCAACAAATTCTGAACCTGTTTTTTGCTTTGACATTATTGGTTATTGTGTGTAGATTGATGGGGGGAAAAGGCTGTAACCTATTTCATTTGTCAGTTTTGAGAGACTCATTACTAAGCAATTACCTGCACAAAACACATTGCTGGCGCTCCTCGTTATTTCTCAACATGTGTATTAAACCAAGACAGAAAAACTCGTCGCTGTATTTGCGTTTCATGACAATTGAGCTCAGTCAGAACTTGTTGCTAGTTTGAGTCCATTCGATGACAGCGGTGAGTGATGACGAATGGGAATGACAAACCAGTGGCTGACAGCGCATAATAGGTTGATGAACAACAGCACTGCGGCGTGTGGGTCGCGGAGTGATCTTAAAGAAAACTGCCGGAAAAAGATCCGATAATCTTCCACCCACTCGCGCAGCTGCCAAATTGAGCAGTCACCGACCAACCATTAAAAGATACGCGCGACCCATACTTTGAAAGGCTGATATAGACTACTGCTCATTACGCACCAAAAAAAAAACATAACAGCCCATAGATGCCCATGTTAAAAAAATATTACGTGACCTCCGAAAGCGAGATGGAGATCTGTACATTAGAAGTGCATTCAGTCCTTATATTACGGTAGCAGCAATGGAATTAACACCCCGATTTTATTGTGCAATCCCGGTCACTTGTACAATTATTTGTGTATGCAAACTCAGCAAAAAAAGAAACATCCCTTTCTTTCAAAGATAATTCGTAAAAATCCAAATAACTTCACAGATCTTCACTGTAAAGGGTTTAAACACTGTTTCCCATGCTTGTTCAATAAACCATGAACAATTAATGAACATGCACCTGTGGAACGGTGATTAAGACACTAACAGCTTACAGATGGTAGGCAATTAAGGTCACTGTTATGAAAACTTAAGACACTAAAGAGGCCTTTCTACTGACTCTGAAAAACATTAAAAGAAATATGCCCAGGGTCCCTGCTCACCTGGGTGAACGTGCCTTAGGCATGCTGCAAGGAGGCATGAGGACTACAGATGTGGCCAGGGCAATACATTGCAATGTCTGTACTGTGAGACGCCTAAGACAGCGAGACAGGGAGACAGGATGGACAGCTGATCGTCCACGCAGTGGCAGACCATGGGTAACAACACCTGCACAGGATCGGTACATCCAAACATCACACCTGCGGGACAGGTACAGGATGGCAACAACAACTGCCTGAGTTACACCAGGAATGCACAATCCCTCCATCAGTGCTCAGACTGTCCGCAATAGGCTGAGAGAGGCTGGACTGAGGGTTTGTAGGCTTACGGCAGGTCCTCACCAGACATAACTGGCAACAACGTCGCCTATGGGTTTTGTGTCACCAGGGGTGATGGTCGGATTCGCGTTTATCGTAGAAAGAATGAGCGTTACACTGGGGTCTGTACTCTAGAGCGGGATCGATTTGGAGGTGAAGGGTCCGTCATGGTCTGGGGCGATGTGTCACAGCATCATTGGACTGAGCTTGTTGTCATTGCAGGCAATCTCAATGATGTGCGTTACAGGGAAGACATCCTCTTCGCTCATGTGGTACCCTTTCTGCAGGCTCATCCTGACATGACCCTCCAGCATGACAATTCCACCAGCCATACTGCTCGTTCTGTGTGTGATTTCCTGCAAGACAGGAATGTCACTGTTCTGCCATGGCCAGCGAAGAGCCCGGATCTCAATCCCATTGAGCACGTCTGGGTCCTATTGGATCGGAGGGTAAAGGCTAGGGCCATTCCCCCCAGAAATGTCCAGGAACTTGCAGGTGCCTTGGTGGAAGAGTGGGGTAACATCTCACAGCCAGAACTGGCAAATCAGGTGCAGTCCACGAGGAGGAGATGCACTGCAGTACTTAATGCAGCTGGTGGCCACACCAGATACTGACTGTTACTTTTGATTTTTAACAGATTTTCAATTGTTGTATTACTCTTTGTTGACTCTCATTCGGGGGATTTTAATGATGAAAAGCAGCTCTGTTGTTTGAAAAGGCTTTGTCTGGTATGATTATCAAATTCCATGGTTTTACACACTTTGTTCAGGGACACATTATTCAATTTCTGTTAGTCACTTCTTTGGAACTTCTTCAGTTTATGTCTCAGTTGTTGAATTTGCTGAAAATAAACGCAGTTGACAGTTAGAGGTGTTTTTTTTCCTGAGCATGTCTTTTTTTTTACTGACAAATCAAATCTATCAATCAATCCAAACTGTGCAGGCAATTTGATGAATGGAAAGAGACATCTGTTACAAAACACCAAAAACATTTAATGACATTCAGAGATTGTCAAACAAAGCTTTCGATTTGGGGACGCTTACAAGGTAGGGAGGGGTGTGTTTTCTGTTTGTCGAGATTGACATAGTCTATTTATTGCGGAGTTAAAAACGCAAATCATGTCGGTCTGTTTTGTTTATTGGTTGTGTGGTGCATTGGCACAGAAACCTGTTGGTGGAATTTTCCCCTAGCTGATCATTGCCTGCTACCGGCTCTAATGATGAAGTAATTAAACAAGCAGGGACAATGAGCTCCTCTGTGGTGATCTGCGAATCCCGAATTTATTTTTTCTTCAGTAAATTCTACTGAAGGGGAGGGAGTTCAATTTATTTTAAAATACAAGGGGAGGGTCGTGTGAAAATGTAGATATGTCCCGAACACAACTTTACCCGTTTGGAGGTACAGTACAGTGGATGCCAACTAATTATAGTGACGGATGGAGACTGCTGGGGATGTAACTCCTCGAGAAATACTCTACATTTGAGCCTTCCATCATCAGGAAAATTGCCCTGTTTTCTCAAAAGAGCTTTCGCACGTTTAACTGGTTTAGAGCAGCTTTAATAATCAAACTGCAGCGCAGAAGATCTTCCCTCCTAGCCACGCTAGACAGGTCATCGCGCACAATGTTTGGAAGCGAAGTTATTCAAGCAATAAATCCTGCGAATTTAGCTAGCACTGAAAAAAATACAGAAGAATATATATTTGCGGTTGGTACTTACAAACTCCTTGCTTTTGCCATCGGAACAATCGGAGTCTTCGGATTTTGCAACAATATTATTGTCATCGTGCTGTACTACAGATTCAAGAGACTCCGGACGCCCACAAATTTGTTAATAGTAAACATTAGTATAAGTGACGTGTTGGTGTCTGTCATTGGAATTAACTTTACGTTTGTTTCGTGCATCAAAGGCGGATGGGTCTGGAACTCGGCAACATGCATTTGGGACGGATTCAGCAACAGTTTATTTGGTTAGTAGTGCTTCAGTCCTTTCTGGGTGTCGCGCCGAGATTCACACATATTAAAAGCGCAATCTGAAGATCAAACAATAACAAAGCTGATGATATATTCGACAATAATTAATGAGTAGCCTATATATAATTTAAATAAATGGATGTAGAAATTCTGCTGTTGGGACAGCTTTCTGAAAGCCCTAACAGTTTGTGAGCACCATAATAGTGCAATTAATGTATTGTTTAGTGTCGTGTTGTGTAGTGGCTTTGCTGGCATAGCACAACACAATGCCACAGATGTCTCCAGTTTTGAGGGAGTGTGCAGTTGGCATCCTGACTGCAGGAATGTCCACCAGAGCTGTTGCCAAATAATGTAATGTTAATTTCTCCACCGTAAGCCCCCTCCAATGTTGTTTTAGAGAATTTGACAGTGCGTCCAACCGGACTCAACTACAGGTCACCCGACAGCTGATGAAACTGGAGAGTATTTGTCTGTAATAAAGCCCTTTTGTGGGGAAAAACTAATTCTGATTGACTGGGCCTGGCTCTACAGTGGCTGGGGGTGCAGACACGGGTGTGCCTGGGAGGGCATAGGCCCACCCACTTGGGAGCTGGATCCACCCATGGCCAGTGTGGAAATCCATAGATTAGGTCCAACAACTTTAGCATATTAGCAACTTTGCAACTACTTACTACATTTTAGCTACTTTGCAACTACTTAGCATGTTAGCCAACTTTAACCATAACCCCTAGCCTAGCTAACGTTATTCAGATACCTAACATTAGTTTTTGCCACCTAGCTAACGTTAGCAACAATAAATTGGATTTCATAACCTATCATGGGTTTTTCAAGTTTAACAATTAATTATTATATATGACATATATATATATAAAACAATTCATTATAATTAGCCTACAGGCACTCTAAATCCCCTCAGAAAAATAGTTGAATGCTAGAGATTATTGATACCATATTCATTTACTACAGCATGTGAAACCACTCACACATTATTCAACTCTAAATTTAGATGACTATCTAAGGACATCCTGCATCGGTTACACCTACTGCACTCATGCAGCGTGGTCCTGTCAGTTTGACCTGTACTGACACCTTATGTATTAGTTGTGTTATAGTGTCCAGTAACACTGTGCTCAAACAGCTCCCTCTATAATGCAACGCAGCTGTTCTGCAACACTTCAAATCAAATCAAATGTATTTGTCACGTACACATGGTTTGCAGGTGCTAATGCGAGTGTAGTGAAATGCTAGTGCTTCTAGTTCCGACCATGCAGTAATATCTAACAAGTAATCTAACCTAACAATTCCACAACAACTCCCTTATACACACAAGTGTAAAGGAATTAATATGAATATGTACATAAAAATTAAAGTTAAAGTGGCTAGTGATACATTTAATTACATCAAGATGGCAAGATGCAGTAGATGGTATAGCGTACGGTATATACATATGGGATGAGTAATGTAGGGTATATAAAGTGACTAGTGATAAATTGATTACATCAATTTTTCCATTATTAAAGTGGCTGGAGTTGAGTTAGTATGTTGGCAGTGATGTTAGTGATGGCTGTTTAACAGTCTGATAGCCTTGAGATAGAAGCTGTTTTTCAGTCTCTCGGTCCCCGCTTGATGCACCTGTACTGACCTCGCCTTCTGGATGATAGCGGGTGAACAGGCAGTGGCTCGGGTGTTTGTTGTCCTTGATGATCTTTTTGGCCTTCCTGTGACATCGGGTGGTGTAGGATGTCCTGAAGGGCAGGTAGTTGATTGTTGATTGGACCAAATGTCTGGCAAAAGTAATTGCTGTACAATGGAGAAACTGAATGTAATTAAAGGGGATTTACACAAGAAAAATAAGGTGTTCCTTTTTTTCTTCCAGACCTTATGGATGGACTTCTGATGATATTTAAGCATTGACATGGACTCAGACCATCCAGACCACTCAGACCAGCGTTGTTTCTCTATGAATAATTGTAATATTAAGAGTAGAACACAGAATAAAAAAAATCCCAAAATAGGACAAATAAAACAGAGAAAACAGAATTCAGGAAAATACCAAATATTATTTTACGGGTCCCCGTTAGAGTTGTTTATTAACGATTAGCTGGGTATATTGACAGAAAACACATCTCTTGTACACCAAGGACCTGGGGAGGTGTTTTGGGGGTGGAGGAGAGAAGAAAGTACCTACTTTAATGGCTATCAAAAAAATTGTAGCTTGTGACAAGTTACATTTTCTATGCTAGAAAAGGTTGGAGACCCCTGCAATAGGATATTTATGATATTGAATATCGAGTATATTGAGAAAATATTTGATTGAGGACTGAGTAATAACTGTAATAAAATCATCATCAGGTGGGTGCTTACATTGGTCCTATATCACACATAATCATGTGAATTGGAAATTAGTTTTTTGCATATCCAAATCTCCCTGAGACACCCTCTGAGGTTTCACTGTGACCCTGGAGCAATTCATGTTAAGTGTCATGCTCAAGGGCACATCGGCAGATTTTTAGACAGCTTTTAGCCGACCTTTCGGTTACTGGCCCAACGCTCTTAACTGCTAAGCTACCTGCCGCCCCCCAAGATAAGGTATACTTTATTAGTCCAGACAGAAATGTATCTTCTTCTTTTACCCAACCCCTCCGATACACACACATACACATACACACAATCGGTTAGAGAGGCTAGAGCAGTGGGCAGCCGCAGTGCAGCGCCCAATGAGCAGTTTAGGGGGTTAAGTTAAGTTCAGATATTGATGCCAGCAACCCTCCCTGTTCCCGGCTCACTCCTGCCAGATTTCTTTCCTCTGTCGGCACTGGGATTCAAACAGGAAACCTTCCAGTTGCTGGCCAGCTTCTCTAACTTCCGGGCTACCGTGTAGAGAACAACAGTGTAATAACCAATAGACAGTAACAATCAGGCCTACCTATATTATACTAGATTCGCTAGTCATTACTCAGCATCACCACCCATCTCCCTCCTTTCCAGGCATCGTGTCCATCATGAGTCTCTCTGCCCTGGCCTATGAGCGCTACATCCGGGTGGTCCATGCTAAGGTGGTGGACTTCCCCTGGGCCTGGAGGTGCATCACTTACATCTGGCTCTACTCCCTGGTCTGGACAGGGGCTCCTCTCCTGGGGTGGAACCGCTACACTCTGGAGATCCACCAGTTAGGCTGCTCTCTGGACTGGACTTCCAAGGACCCTAACGATTCCTCCTTCGTCCTATTCTTTCTCCTGGCCTGCTTCTTCGTACCAGTGGGCATTATGATCTACTGCTACGGGAACATTCTTTACACAGTGCAAATGGTAAGAACAAGGACAAGGCAGTCTTGCTGTCGCTTTCTCCCATTTTCTTCTATTGCTTCATGTTTTAATATGGTGACCCTTCGCTAAGCCAGTCCCCGCCCCCCTTGGTTACTGTTGCAACCTAGGACAACAATTTCCCAGGAAGCTTAGTTCTCCATTCAACCACTGGCAAAATCCCCTCGCAATGATCTCACACTGTCTTTCTAATACACAATTAAATTAAACACGAACTACCCATTGCTAATCAGGAAACTTTTGGGTGTGATGTGGTGGACTGTCATTGTAGCATAATAGCTGAATATACAAAACAGATGACCTGGGACATGGACTTATCTCAGCAGAGGACCACTTTTGAGGTCTAAAAACATCTGTCAAACTTTGATTTTGGAATGTAATATCCCTTCAACATACTGCACTGATGAACTAAAACAGTCAAATAAACTCTCTGTAAACGTTCACAATAATGTCATTTTGTCACTTGTAGCACTTAATAAATAAAAGGCATACATCAAAGGTAGGCTAGTACTTACATTCATCAAGGATTCAAGACAAACAATGTGAACTCGACCAAACAATGTCAAAATGAGGTAGTAGCCTACAAATGAAATTCTAGTGCATGCGCTTGGGGATCTGAGGCCGATGCCAACATTAAGCACCACTGAATGGACAACGCCTCAGGTGTGGCTCCGCTACGCTGACAGGTATATCAGTAAACCCACTATCTCATGCAAACGGATACGTAGACTACATAATGATGTCATGGGACAATGTCATGGTGTCCTCTGTGGCCTCATCTTTTTAAGCAATAAGAAATACGGAGACTTGTATCTTCTCTCCTACATTAACAACCACAGGATCAAGCATATCATCTTTCATTAAAGATCCTCTCTTTATCTTCTGTAAAGGTCCGACAGAAGTTAGCTGACATTCACATGCAGAGACAATCTTATTTTTTTGTAGGGAGTGCATAATGACATATAACCCACCCCTCAATTCCTCAGGGCATGGACACTACAAGGTGTTGAATGTTCCACAGTTATTGCTGGCCCATGTTGACACCGGTGCTTCCCACAGTTGTGTGAAATTGTCTGGATGTCCTTCGGGTGGTGGACCATTCTGATACACACGGGAAACTGTTGAGCGTGGATAAAACCAGCAGCATTACAGTTCTTGACACAAACCCATGTGCCTGGCACCTACTACCATACCCCGTTCAAAGGGACTTAAATATTTTGTCTTGCCTATTCACCCTCTGAGTGGCATACAAACACAATCCGTTGGCATACAAACACAATCCATTGTCTCAAGGCTTAAAAATCATTCTTTTACCTGTCTCCTTCCCTTCATCTACACTGATTGAATCAATCAGGGATCATACTGTAGCTTTCACCTGGTCAGTCTATGTCATGGAAAGAGCAGGTGTTCTTAATGTTTTGTATACTCAGTGTATAACTGGAATGTTTTTTGTTGTTTTTACATATTCTAATTAGACCATTTTAGTGAATGATGAGATTCTTTCCTATTGTCATTCCCAACAGCTCCGCTCCATCCAGGACCTTCAGACAGTGCAGATTATTAAGATCCTGCGCTACGAGAAAAAGGTGGCCGTCATGTTCCTCTTGATGATCTCCTGTTTCCTGGTGTGCTGGACGCCCTACGCCGTGGTGTCCATGATGGAAGCCTTTGGCAGGAAGAGCATGGTCACCCCTGCCATCGCCATCATCCCCTCCTTCTTCGCCAAGTCCAGCACGGCCTATAACCCTCTCATCTACATCTCCATGAGCAGAAAGGTGATGGGACCTCTCACCTGACACACTAATGCTGATAGCAGAAAGGCTTTGAAACAAGCCTTTTCCCAAACTTAAAGGGAAACACACTTAAAAATCAAAGTTTATCTGATGTTTTTAGACCTCAATGTAGCATAATAGCTGAATATATAAAACAGATGACATGGACTTATCTCAGCAAAATACCACTTTTGAGGGCTAAAAACATCTGACAAACTTTGGAGTGTAATGTCCCTTCAACATACTACACTGATTAACTTCAACAATAAAATAACATCTCTGTAAACGTTCACGATAATGTTGTCACTTAGTTTTGCAGTATGGCTTGAATATTAAATCAAATCCAATTTTATTGGTCGCATACACATATTTAGCAGGTGTTATTGCGGGTGTAGTGAGATGCTTGTGTTCCTAGCTCCAGCAGTACAGTAATATCTAACAATTCACAACAATACACACAGATCTAAAAGTAAAATAATGTAATTAAGAAATATATAAATATTAGGACGAGCAATATCGGAGTCCGGAGTATAGCTATATATACAGTACCAGTGAAAGGTTTGAACACACCTACTCATTTGTACTATTTTCTACATTGTAGAGTAATAGTGAAGACATCAACTATGAAATAACACATATTTTTTCTCCTCTTCCTCCTGTTCCTCTGGCAGTTCCGGCGCTGCTTGCTGCAGCTGTTGTGCTCCCGGCTCTCGTGGATTCAGCACAGCGTCAAGGACCGCCCCCTGGCCCGGAGCATCGAGCGGCCCATCCGCCCAATCTTCATGTCCCACCGAGGGGATGGGGAACGACCAAAGAAGAGGGTGACCTTCAGCTCGTCCTCCATCATCTTCATCATCGCCAACAACGACATTCACCACCTGGACACCACCTCCAAAGGCCGTATGTTGTCAGAGGTCATCCAGGTGCGGCCGCTGTGACAGAGCATTATGGGTACTGCAGTACGTCATGCTACACCCAGGCCACCATGGGAACTGACGAATCACCTCCATCTAACACCTGTTCCTCTGTATACCTCAGGACTTCCTCTCATGATGCAGTAGACCCGGAGGTGTTTCCTCTCAAAAGCCAAAACACCTTTTTGACCCAAGACTACTGGAAGTGTTTAATGTCCTGTTCTCAGACTGTCTCGCCAGGAAACACTTTTTCTACCAACAGTTGTGGTAAACAAATGATGTAGCTGTGAATTTGTGACGTATCTCTCTCAACTTGTACCCTGTTATTTTCAACAGCGCCTATGTAATCGTGTCAGCCAGCCTTCGACATAGTCTCATCCTGAGTTTAGTGTTTTTGAACAGGACCTCCTGTGTGATGCCGGAGGCTAGCAGTGTTAATGGATCAGTGATTGGCTGAGGAAGTGATGTTGATAATTATTATTTCCCTGGTTGGCAGCAGTGCAGTGCAGTGCAGCAGTGCTGAATGACTGATGGGAAAAGCCTTACAATATTGCAGCAGCACATTCTGCACAATACTCTCTCCGCCGTTATTGTATCTGGATGTGAGAAAGAGATCCTATTTTAAGAAAGCCACAGATGAGATGTATTTAAAAAAAAATATTTAACAAAAAAAATCTTCCGAATTTAATTGTCACCACACTCGCTAGCGTGATAAGTGCAATCACTGTGAAATGACATTTCGTGGAATTATTTACTTAGAATAATATGAATGTAATTAAAGAGGGAGGAGATTGTGGTCAAGATCAGACTGGTTCCACAGGCGGCAGCGATAAGAAACTCCAGCGGCTCCAGGTTGCAGACGGAGCTCCCTTCATAAGCCTCCCGAGTCGTCCCCTATGAGTAGAGTTGATGAGGAGATGATCTTATTCAGCTCTATATAGGCACCATGTCATCATATACGTACATCTGTGGTGACCTGAGACTGTCGTAAGAGCAAGCCAATCATCAGCCTAGCTAGTAGCTACCACTTTGAGCTTGACATTTACAGTAGAATTATAGGCCTGGTTTATCCCACAGAAAACGTTTTTCATAAAAATGTGTGCGCCTTAGATGTTTGTCCTTTTTCACTCAAAACATGTTATGCTGTGTGAATGACTCCTTGATTAAGAAGTGAGCAAGTGTGAAAGAGCTCAAATTCATGAATTAATCAAACAGGTTTTGCAAGCCATAACTCCGCTACAAGCAACTGCAAATTCATTAATTCAATAACACTCACATCAAGGCAAATTGTATTAACAATGTTTATAACTTTAATGATAAATAATTATTTGTCAACACGGGTCATGCAGGCATGCCTACTACAGTTGTATTGTTGGGCAGTAACATTGTGATCATGGCACAGCATTAAGATGAGTGGCAGGGTAGCCTAGTGGTTAGCGCGTTGGTTGAGTAACCGGAAGGTTGCAAGTTCAAACCCCTGAGCTGACAAGGTCCAAATCTGTCGTTCTGCCCCTGAACAGGCAGTTAACCCACTGTTCCTAGGTCGTCATTGAAAATAAGAATTTGTTCTTAACTGACTTGCCTAGTTAAATAAAAAAGACCAGAGTAACTTATTTTTGCTCATATCCTTGATAAAAAATGTTTAAAAAATACTGTGGTTTTAATGTACTGGCCTCGAACATTATTTACTGTATTTATGTTTGATTCAACACACCCACAAAAAAAGCCACTTACAGTGCCTTGCGAAAGTATTCGGCCCCCTTGAACTTTGCGACCTTTTGCCACATTTCAGGCTTCAAACATAAAGATATAAAACTGTATTTTTTTGTGAAGAATCAACAACAAGTGGGACACAATCATGAAGTGGAACGACATTTATTGGATATTTCAAACTTTTTTAACAAATCAAAAACTGAAAAATTGGGCGTGCAAAATTATTCAGCCCCTTTACTTTCAGTGCAGCAAACTCTCTCCAGAAGTTCAGTGAGGATCTCTGAATGATCCAATGTTGACCTAAATGACTAATGATGATAAATACAATCCACCTGTGTGTAATCACGTCTCCGTATAAATGCACCTGCACTGTGATAGTCTCAGAGGTCCGTTAAAAGCGCAGAGAGCATCATGAAGAACAAGGAACACACCAGGCAGGTCCGAGATACTGTTGTGAAGAAGTTTAAAGCCGGATTTGGATACAAAAAGATTTCCCAAGCTTTAAACATCCCAAGGAGCACTGTGCAAGTGATAATATTGAAATGGAAGGAGTATCAGACTACTGCAAATCTAAACTTTCAGCTCATACAAAGAGAAGACTGATCAGAGATGCAGCCAAGAGGCCCATGATCACTCTGGATGAACTGCAGAGATCTACAGCTGAGGTGGGAGACTCTGTTCATAGGACAACAATCAGTCGTATATTGCACAAATCTGGCCTTTATGGAAGAGTGGCAAGAAGAAAGCCATTTCTTAAAGATATCCATAAAAAGTGTTGTTTAAAATTTGGCACAAGCCACCTGGGAGACACACCAAACATGTGGAAGAAGGTGCTCTGGTCAGATGAAACCAAAATTGAACTTTTTGGCAACAATGCAAAACGTTATGTTTGGCGTAAAAGCAACACAGCTCATCACCCTGAACACACCATCCCAACTGTCAAACATGGTGGTGGCAGCATCATGGTTTGGGTCTGCTTTTCTTCAGCAGGGACAGGGAAGATGGTTAAAATTGATGGGAAGATGGATGGAGCCAAATACAGGACCATTCTGGAAGAAAACCTGATGGAGTCTGCAAAAGACCTGAGACTGGGACGGAGATTTGTCTTCCAACAAGACAATGATCCAAAACATAAAGCAAAATCTACAATGGAATGGTTCAAAAATAAACATATCCAGGTGTTAGAATGGCCAAGTCAAAGTCCAGACCTGAATCCAATCGAGAATCTGTGGAAAGAACTGAAAACTGCTGTTCACAAATGCTCTCCATCCAACCTCACTGAGCTCGAGCTGTTTTGCAAGGAGGAATGGGAAAAAATGTCAGTCTCTCGATGTGCAAAACTGATAGAGACATACCCCAAGCGACTTACAGCTGTAATCGCAGCAAAAGGTGGCGCTACAAAGTATTAACTTAAGGGGGCTGAATAATTTTGCACGCCCAATTTTTCAGTTTTTGATTTGTTAAAAAAGTTTGAAATATCCAATAAATGTCGTTCCACTTCATGATTGTGTTCCACTTGTTGTTGATTCTTCACAAAAAAATACAGTTTTATATCTTTATGTTTGAAGCCTGAAATGTGGCAAAAGGTCGCAAAGTTCAAGGGGGCCGAATACTTTCGCAAGGCACTGTAAGTTATTTTCTGGCATGTTGACCTCACATGGACCTGGGACATTAATATGCCACAAATTATTTGGAATGTTTAATTACTGCAACATGACTGACACGAGTTGGATGTTGGTTAATAATGGTTAATAACACTTGAGTAAATGAGGGACACAAAGTATTTTTAAAGTAGGTGCTTCCACACAGGTGTGGTTACTGAGTTAATTAAGAAATTAACAGCCTATTAGGGTTATGTATAAAAATGCCCAGTTGCCCATTATTTTGGTTACCATGGCTAGAAGAAGAATTCTCATTAACTTTGAAAGAGGGGTATCATTTTGGCAGTTACCTGTACATTAACACAAAATGTGCCACACAGGCCTTCAATTACAGTCAATAAAATGTACATTATGAAGAAATTACATTGGTAATTGGGTCACAGAACACTGTATTTTTCCATCTTGTTTGTAGCTCCGTTTTCACCCCTTTATCTGGGACGAAGAGGTATTAGCCCACAAAACCTCAGAAGGGACTCTTGAGGGCCTGCAGCCTGGTCCACAGCTGCTCGATGGAGATGTTTGGCATGTTAGGGGGGTATCTGACAAGAAGGTAGGAGCCCCCCACAACAGATGCAGCCACACATAACAGGCCTTGGTTGATCACCTGAGGGGAACAAAATAATTCAGTTTCTTAAAAATTGGAAATCAAATGATCTTCCATCGTTAAGACTATTTAAATATTGAAAATGTGGGCTACAGAAAAACCAAATAGCACAATTTGAGTTTTAAAAGCACTAGAAATGAGCACAAGGTGAAAGGAAATTAAAAGTGAAAGGAAATGTTATGAGAATAAAAAAAAAAAAAATCTGATGACTGAAACTTTAGTCTCAGATCGATTGTCTATAAGCCAAATTAACCCCCCCTTTCATGTAAGAAAGTAATGACAATCATGCTTTTTTGGAAAGAGCATAATTTGGTACATATATTAAACTGTGAGATTGACCAATTCCAGTCCCCTTGCGTAGAAGGACTGAGAAACTCAATTTTGGTGACTTTTTAAGAAGACATTCTATTACAAAATGTATGAAAATCTAACTATACTGACACCATCTAAAATATAATTTCCACCTCCAAAAATGGACCAAATAACATATTGGACCATGTACAGTTGAAGTCGGAAGTTTACATACACCTTAGCCAAATACATTTAAACTCAGTTTTTCACAATTCCTGACATTTAATCCTAGTAAAAAAATTACCTGTCTTAGGTCAGTTACATACACTCAATTAGTATTTGGTAGCATTGCCTTTAAATTGTTTAACTTGGGACAAACGTTTCCACAAGCATCCCACAATAAGTTGAGTGAATTTTGGCCCATTCCTCTTGACAGAGCTGGAGTAACTGAGTCAGGTTTGTAGGCCTCCTTGCTCGCACACGCTTTCTCAGTTCTGCCCACACATTTTCTATAGGATTGAGGTCAGGGCTTTGTGATGGCCACTCCAATACCTTGACTTTGTTGTCCTTAAGCCATTTTGCCACAACTTTGGAAGTATGCTTGGGGTCATTGTCCATTTGGAAGACCCATTTGTGACCAAGCTTTAACTTCCTGACTGATGTCTTGAGATGTTGCTTCAATATATCCATATCATTTTCCTACCTCATGATGCCATCTATTTTGTGAAGTGCACCAGCCCCTACTGCAGCAAAACACCCCCACAACATGTTGCTGCCACCCCTGTGCTTCATGGTTGGGATGGTGTCTTCAGCTTGCAAGCATCCCCCTTTTTCCTCCAAACGTAACGATGGTCATTATGGCCATACAGTTATATTTTTGTTTCATCAGACCAGAGGACATTTCTCCAAAAAGTACGATCTTTGTCCCCATGTGCAGTTGCAAACTGTAGTCTGACTTTTTTTATTGCGGTTTTGGAGCAGTGGCTTCTTCCTTGCTGAGCAGCCTTTCGGGTTATGTGTATATAAGACTCGTTTTACTGTGGATATAGATACTTTGTACCTGTTTCCTCCAGCATCTTCACAAGGTCCTTTGCTGTTGTTCTGGGATTGATTTGCACTTTTCGCACCAAAGTACGTTCATCTCTAGGAGACAGAACACGTCTCCTTCCTGAGCAGTGTGACGGCTGCGTGGTCCCATGGCTCCCAAGGATGAACCAAACTTGTGGAGGTCTCCAATTTTCAGAGGTCTTGGCTGATTTCTTTTGATTTTCCCATGATGTCAAGCAAAGAGGCACTGAGTTTAAGGTTGGCGTTGAAATACATCCACAGGTACACCTCCAATTGACTCAAATGATGTCAATTAGCCTATCAGAAGCTTCTAAAGCCATGACATAATTTTCTGGAATTTTCCAAGCTGTTTAAAGGCACAGTCAACTTAGCATATGTAAACTTCTGAACCACTGGAATTGTGATACAGTGAATTATAAGTGAAACAATCTGTGTAAACAATTGTTGGAAAAATTACTTGTGTCATGCACAAAGTAGATGTCCTAACCGACAAGAAATGTGTGGAGTGGTTGAAAAACGAGTTTTAATGACTCCAACCTAAGTGTATGTAAACTTCGGACTTCAACTGTATATAGCCTATGCATGGTCTATATTATCAGATGTGCTATTAGCAATAAGCATTATCACCTGTTGCCCAACTGAGGCAGCATAGTGGTTATAAAATTTACAGGCTGAATCATGGGGTTTGTCCATCTGCATTTACCCTATTGGACACAACATCCTGGTTGTTATTATTAATAATCATTCTTTTCAATATGAATATATAAATTATTATGAATTATTATTCACTGGTGGGAAAAATGGGTTTCTATTACAAAGTAGGCTGCCATTGCCCCTTTAAGAGCTCTGTTGCACAGCTGCAGGTAAATCATGCTTGAACTGCATTTGAAAAACAATGCCAGGCACGCAATTAAAAGGAGTAGAGAAATACATGTGGTAGCAATGGAAAACTGGGATCTGCCTCTCTTTTTAACTAAAGGTCAAAACTGCTTTCAAAATAAATGTTCCAAAACTGCTTTTGCATGAACTGTTTGGGCTGCAATCCTGTTAACGGGATGATATGACAACAGCCAGTGAAAGTGCAGGGCGCCAAATTCAAAACAGAAATCTCATAATTAAAATTTCTCAAACATACATGTATCTTATACCGTTTTAAGGGTAGTCTTGTTAACCTCACCACAGTGTCCGATTTCAAATATGCTTTTCAGCGAAAGCACCACAAACAATTATGTTAGGTCACCACCAAACCACAATAAAAACAGCCATTTTCCCAGCCAAAGAGAGGAGTCACAAAAAGCACAAATAGAGATAAAATGAATCACTAACCTTTGATGATCTTCATCAGATGACACTCATAGGACTTCATGTTACACAATACATGTATGTTTTGTTTGATAAAGTTCATATTTATATAAGAAAATCTGAGTTTATATTGGCGCGTTACATTTACTAGTTCCAAAAACATACAGTGATTTTGCATAGCCACATCGATTCAGCAGAAATATGCATCATAAATGTAGATGATAATACAAGTTATACACATGGAATTATAGATATACCTGTCCTTAATGCAACCGCTGTGTCAGATTTCAAAAAAACTTTACGGAAAAAGCAAACCATGCAATAATCTGAGACGGCGCTGAGAACAATAGTCAAATTAGCCGCCATGTTGTAGTCAACATAAACCATAAATTACATGCTAAATATTCCCTTACCTTTGATGATCTTCATCAGAATGCACTCCCAGGAATCCCAGGTCCACAATAAATGCTTGATTTGTTCAATAATGTCCGTTATTTATGTCCAATTAGCTACTTTTGTTAGCGCGTTTGGTACACCTATCCAAACGCTGGTGCTGCTCGACCATTTTTGCGGACAAAATCTTCAAAAAGTTATATTACAGGTCGAAGAAACATTTCAAACTAAGTACAGAATCAATCATTAAGATGTTTTTAACATATATCTTCAATAAAGTTCCAACCGGAGAATTCCTTTGTGTCTTTGGGAGGAACGGAACGCAGGCAGATAACATGTGCTATGCGCGTGACCTGGAACTGGATCTCTGCCAGTAGTCTGATGCATTCTGTTCTTATTCCGTCCCACAACACAGTAGAAGCCTCATTCACATTTCAATAGATGGTTGACATCTAGTGGAAGCTCTAGGAAGTGAATCTTCATTCATATCTAACAGGGATTTCAATAGGCAATGGTTTGAAAATATATCAACCTCAGATTTCTCACTTCCTGTTTGGATTTCTTCTCAGGTTCTTGCCTGCCATATGAGTTCTGTTATACTCACAGACATCATTCAAACAGTTTCAGAAACGTCAGAAACGTTCAGAAACGAGTGTTTTCTATCCAATACTAATAATAGTATGCATATACAGTGCCTTGCGAAAGTATTCGGCCCCCTTGAACTTTGAGACCTTTTGCCACATTTCAGGCTTCAAACATAAAGATATAAAACTGTATTTTTTTGTGAAGAATCAACAACCAGTGGGACACAATCATGAAGTGGAACGACATTTATTGGATATTTCAAACTTTTTTAACAAATCAAAAACTGAAAAATTGGGCGTGCAAAATTATTCAGCCCCCTTAAGTTAATACTTTGTAGCGCCACCTTTTGCTGCGATTACAGCTGTAAGTCGCTTGGGGTATGTCTCTATCAGTTTTGCACATCGAGAGAAATTTTTTCCCATTCCTCGTTGCCAAAAAGTTCAATTTTGGTTTCATCTGACCAGAGCACCTTCTTCCACATGTTTGGTGTGTCTCCCAGGTGGCTTGTGGCAAACTTTAAACAACACTTTTTATGGATATCTTTAAGAAATGGCTTTCTTCTTGCCACTCTTCCATAAAGGCCAGATTTGTGCAATATACGACTGATTGTTGTCCTATGGACAGAGTCTTCCACCTCAGCTGTAGATCTCTGCAGTTCATCCAGAGTGATCATGGGCCTCTTGGCTGCATATCTGATCAGTCTTCTCCTTGTATGAGCTGAAATTTTAGAGGGACGGCCAGGTCTTGGTAGATTTGCAGTGGTCCGATACTCCTTCCATTTCAATATTATCGCTTGCACAGTGCTCCTTGGGTTGTTTAAAGCTTGGGAAATATTTTTGTAACCAAATCCGGCTTTAAACTTCTTCACAACAGTATCTCGGACCTGCCTGGTGTGTTCCTTGTTCTTCATGATGCTCTCTGCGCTTTTAACGGACCTCTGAGACTATCACAGTGCAGGTGCATTTATACGGAAACTTGATTACACACAGGTGGATTGTATTTATCACCATTAGTCATTTAGGTCAACATTGGATCATTCAGAGATCCTCACTGAACTTCTGGAGAGAGTTTGCTGCACTGAAAGTAAAGGGGCTGAATAATTTTGCACTCCCAATTTTTCAGTTTTTGATTTGTTAAAAAAGTTTGAAATATCCAATAAATGTCGTTCCACTTCATGATTGTGTCCCACTTGTTGTTGATTTTTCACAAAAAAATACAGTTTTATATCTTTATGTTTGAAGCCTGAAATGTGGCAAAAGGTCTCAAAGTTCAAGGGGGCCGAATACTTTCGCAAGGCACTGTATTAGCAACTGAGACTGAGGAGCAGGCCGTTTACTCTGGGCACCTTTCATCCAAGCTACTCAATAGTGCCCCTGCAGCCATAAGAAGTTTTAAGAGTGTTTTCCTGCTATTGCATTAAGAATTGTTGTGCATTGACTGCTTGTCAGAATCAATGATTTATGTATACACTAGATGACTAGTAAGGGGCGCTGAGTCGAATCAACCTTGCCTCCATCTTGGCACTCCCCCACTGTTGTAAAATATATTTGGGAAGCTATAGAAATGTATTTATTAATGTCTACATTCATTTTTACAACATGTATTATATTGGACACACCTGAATGCATATGTTTCAATTATATTATGTGAGCTAAACATTAAAAAAAAAAAATATATATATATATATATATATATATATATATATTTTATATATATTTTATATATATATTTTTTTTTTAAATCCTTAAAGTATAATGAGATTACTAATGTTACTGTCCCCACTACAAAAAAAAATACAATACTTAAAACGTAATTTTGTCCTTTTAATTGAAATACTGTAGAAAGCCTCTCAATGGCCAATACATAGCATCAACAATCCATGGTTTATATACATTGAGTATAGCAAACATGAGGAACAACTTCCTAATATTGAGTTGTACCCCCGCTCTTTTGCCCTCAGAACAGCCTCAATTAGTCGGGGTATGGACTCTAAACGTGTCAAAAGTATTCCACGGGGATGCTGGCCCATGTTGAGTCTAATGCTTCTCAAGGTTGTGTCAAGTTGGCTGGATATCCTTTGGGTGGTGGACAATTCTTGATACACACAGGAAAGTGTTGAGCGTGAAAAACCCAGCAGCGTTGCAGTTCTTGACACAAACCGGTGCAATGTTCAAAGGCATACATTGTTTGTCTTGCCTATTCACCCTCTGAATGGCACAAATACACAATCCATGTCTCAATTGCTCAATTGACTCGAGGCTTAAAAATGATTCTTTAACCTGTCTTAGCTTTATCTACACTGATTTGACGGGGATTTAACATTTGATAGGATCATAGCTTCACCTGGATTCACATGCTCAGTCTATGTCATGGAAAGAGAACGTGTTCTTAATGTTTTGTATGCTCAGTGTACGTCATTGGTCAGAATACATGCTTCCCTCAAATGGCCCTCCCAACTTCCTTGAGAAGCTACAGTAGGCTACACACCGCTGTTTGAGTTGAGCACTGTGGTGGTGCACATTATAGACTACTTCATTCCCTTCATCTGAACATCGGAGTGTCAGCAACAATCACGCGAGTCAGTTCAGTGCACACAGCATAACAGACTAAATCAAATATTAGAGGATACATTTATTTGGGAATATATTTCGCAGAACATACATGCTTCTGTCTATATAATATATTATATTAGACATATATTATGTCATTTCCAAACCATCTCCAAACCTTTTGTCTATGGCTATTGTCTAAAAGCCAATATGAAATAAAATCAAACAAAAAAAATAATTTCGATTTTCAAATAGATTTCAGTATTCATTGCAAAATCCCTCCATCCTTTTGCAAGTTACATTGATGTGCTGTGCATGATGTTCTCAAAGCCAACAATTTTCTCTTTCTTTGCATCTCTCCCTTCACTGACACATGCCTTTCAGTCTGTACTTCAGAAATGTTTTGACGAACCCCCCACATCCATTTGTTATTCTCTTTATTAAATAGATGACATGTCCTCAAAGACGCCAGGTCAGACAATTTGAGGCAGTGCCAGGGCCAACAGGCTCGACGAGTAACCTCAACCCCTACAAATCATCATGGCCAACCACCATACCAACATCTCTTTGTCAGACAGGGAACTACATCTTCTTTTTGGTTGCAACTAGAAAAGCGCTGTGTCCCTCTGGTTAGAATCAATTCCCCTTTTCTGACCTTGCTTTTGAAAAGATTTTTGTAAAAGCAGTAGTACTGTAGGTTAATGGATTGCGCAGTTTCAAAATGTCAGAAAGGGCACACAAAGAACCTTCTAAATGCATGCACTCAAAGACCCAATGAAGAATGTACAATGTCATTTCTTACTTTGTCTTGCCAGTGCCAGCGTTTTACTGCCTCATGGTACCTTGTCCTAGTAAATGTAACCTGGGAACAGGGAATGGTGAAACACCGAGAGACATTAAGAGAAACAAATATAGAAACACACAGAAATAGACTTTTAGAATCCTTCACAGTAATGAAAACTTAAAATCGTATTAAATGTACTATCAATTGGAGAGAAATGTATTACGAAAAAACTTGCCATGGTATATAAGGGGATTACTGTCCTTGGCATAATCATGTGGAGGAAATTGTCTACGTATTTTCGGAACAGGAACCATTTGGAATTGACATGTGACCGCATCTAAAAAAAGATACAAAATACATCTGTCAGCAAATCGAGCCACCTGTGCTCTGGATGAATCCGATTCATTACATGTACCCATCATACTGAAAACCCCATTATTTCTCCTGTAATACATGTCATTTTCAAAATGACCATATACCCACCACTTTGACATGCATTACCTGCCCTTTTTAACATTTCACCTCCACAAACACCATGATCAAACAAGCTCATTAAAAGGGGCATTGGGTGCCAATTTTCTTAATTATATCTATAGAGTGAAGGCTACATTTAGCTCTGTAATCAGGTGTTGTTATGGTTCTAATGGAGTCTTGCCAAGGTGCTGCGGCTGTGTGTGTCACGTGCGATCTCGGGGAAGAATGGCTACACGGCTAATGTGGCAGTATACAAGGGGAGGGTAACACTTAAGGCCAATTACCGTCTTTGTGCACAGAAGGATGAATTAAAGGATGGGCATTTAGTGAGAGCCTGCTTCCTGTCAGCATGTGATGTCGCATTGGCAGCTCGCCTGCTGTCAATTACTCCGGACTCAATCAACTCAATCTCCCCAACCTCTGCCCAAGTAGAGGGAAATGTTTGTACACCCCTCTGCTGTGCCTGTGGACAGTCTCTCTGAACATCTTGGAAGACAGTAATCCTTGATGCTAATTAGATGGCAATAATTGTCATAACCGAGGCTGCAAATCACATGGGATTCAGAGAACCTTTGGTTTTGGTCTTAGTGTTATCTTGTCTTCTTGGTGCCACTAATTCATTCAGTGTGGCATCACTAAATGTTGGAGATTATACAGATTAATCCATCTATTAAATCACACACTGTATAAGCCGTCTTTGAGAAATGATGTTGAATCGATGAGAATGGCCGTTAAAGCTATTGATTGATGCAGACAGAGGCCAAGCTAAGTAGATAACCTATTACAGATATGATGTTCAGCTCACATTATCTCTTTCATTGATTAAAATGGTTGACACCATGGCTACATTATCTAAACGGAGCTTTTTCATCATAGAGTTCTCCAGATCCAGTGTCGCTGAAATCAGGCGTGCGTGCTCAGAGGTGCGTGCTTAGTCCCCTCCTGTACTCCCTGTTCACCCACGACTGCTTGGCCAAGCACAACTCCAACACCATCATTAAGTTTGCTGACGAAACAACGGTGGTAGTCCTGATCACCGACAACGATGAGACAGCCTATAGGGAGGAAGTCAGAGAACTGGCAGTGTGGTGCCAGGAACTCAACCCCTCCCTCAACGTGAGCAAGACAAAGGAGATGATCGTGGACTACGAGAAAAGGAGGGCCGAACAAGCCCCCATTCACATCGACGGGGCTGTAGTGGAGCGTGTTGAGAGTTTTGGTGTCCACATCACCAACAAACTATCATGGTCCAAACACACCAAGAAAGTCGTGAACAGGTCGCGACAACGCCTTTTCCCCCTCAGGAGACTGAAAAGATTTGACATGGGTCCACAGATCCTCAATAAGTTCTACAGCTGCACCATTGAGAGCATCCTGACAGGTTGCATCACCACCTTGTATGCTACAGAGGGTAGTGCGTGCGGTCCAATACATCACAGGGGCAAGTTTCCTGCCATCCAGGACCTATATACTAGGCGGTGTCAGAGGAAAACCCCCCAAAATAGTCAAAGACTCCAGTCACCCAAGTCATAGACTGTTATCTCTGCTACCGCACGGCAAGCGGTACCGGAGCACCAAGTCTAGGTTCAAAAGGCTCCTTAACAGCTTCTACCCCAAGCCATAAGACTGCTGAACAATTCATCAAATGGCCACCCGGACTATTTGCATTGACAACCCCCCCTTTGTTTATACACTGATGCTACTCGCTGTTTACTATCTATGCATAGTCACTTTACCCTGACCTACATGTACAAATGACCTCGACTAACCTGCACCCCAACACATTGGCTCAGTACTGGTACCCCCTGTATATAGCCTCATTAAAACGTCATTGTTGGTTAAGGGCTTGTAAGTAAGCATTTCACGGTAAGGTTGTATTTGGCGCATGTGGCAAATAACATTTGATTTGTATAGTTTGATCACTGTAGTTGTACTGTGCCTGGCAAAACTGGGTTGTATTCATTAGGCACCAAACCGTTGAAAACATACTGAAACAGGGAGTAGCTACTTGGACTTGCCCAATAAGAAATGGTAATTTCCGTTTCTGTTGCAAAATGTTTGAAAACGTCTGCCCTGATGAATAAGACCCTGGTAATGGATCTTGTACTAAGCTAAATGGGTACTCAATTACTTCGACGTAGTTGTACATGGCCAGGTCTGCGATGGCATGGTCGTCTGGGACTCGGACTCGAGTGTACTCAGGCAGAACAGCACCTGAAAGAACCAGAATGAATATAATAAAATATATAAAGTATATTATATCTTTTCCCAACATCCACAGACACACACAGGTACATGAAATGAAACATGTATATTCAGCTCCACCAACAAAACAACTCCCTTTAGCTGGTTGTTGTAGAAGTACTTTGACGTCAGGGGAAATGGATTTGAATGCTATGGTCCTCTAGCTGCCAAAGTACATTTGCTGTGCCGTCTGTAATGTGCAGTGTGTTCACTCACTGAAATCTTCGTTGAGCTGGTCCATGATTTCGTTGAAAACAAGGCAGTCTTCAAAGCCCTGGAAATAAGCTTAGTTAACTATTTGTTTCAAATGACGTTGAATCAACAATATTTTGGAAATGACATTAAATCAAGGTGTCATATTTTATAATAAGAATAATAATGTGTGTCCTGTCCAGGGGGTGTACTCGGGACAGAAACAGGCACCCCTGCTGCGTATGTACAGTGCCTTCAAAAAGTATCCATGACTTTTTTCCACATTTCATTCGGTTATAGCCTGAATTCAAAATCGACTATTTTTCTCACCGATCGACACACAATACCCCATAATAACAAATAGAAAACATGTTTTTAGAAATTTTTGCAAAAGTATTGAAAATTAAATACGGACATATCTCCTTTACATATTGGTTTCCTTCCTGTCCGGCAACTGAGCTAGGAAGGAAGCCTGTATGTTTATAGTGACTGGGTGTATAGATACACCATCCAAAGTGTCAATCATCTACTAATAGGTTCCCTTCTTTGCAATTTATTGGAAAACCTCCCTGGTCTTTGTGGTTGAATATTGGCTTATTTAGGCTTGCCATAACAAAGGAGTTGAATACTTATTGACTCAAGATATTTCAGCTTTTAATTTTTAATAAATAAGTAAAAACATACTTCCACTTTGACATTATGGGGTATTGTGTGTAAGCCGGTGACAAAAAATTAAGAATTGAATCAATTTTGAATTTAGGCTGTAAGACAAACATTTTGAAAAAAGCAAAGGGGTGTGAACACTTTCTGTTTTTACTTCTTTAAGGCACTGTATGTGCTAAGAGACACAGTGAAACCATGACCTTGGCCCTATGACCTTGCTAGCGCCATGCTCGTAACTGAGCCACACAGGACCGCGCAGGTCTCATATCTTCCATCCTCCTCCCCCTCTTGCTGTTCCCCTCTGTATATACTGCATATACTTCGACTTACTGCGTTCATCCCCTGTCCGTAGAATGGCACCACAGCGTGGGCTGCATCCCCCATAAGGACACACTTATCACTAAGGTGATATGGAGAGCACTTCACGGACACCATGGCCTGGGCTGGTAGACGGAAATAATCCCTCTTAAGAGCATCCCTGTGAAAGAGGGTAGCAGAGAGACACACAATGACCGCTATGACATTGATATGCATAGTGTATGGTACATGCTGATTTCTTATACAGCTACACTGCAGGACCTTATCCATGCGCTCTTTTCAACAATTGTATCTAATGAGAGAAGAATATGGTCATACTCTCCGGCCTTGCATTGGCAGAGGAGGGCAGCTAGGATTAAAAAACAAACACATCAGCTAGTTGTGTTATATTGTAGGTGTAACATTCTTTATTTCAAAAGAAATTACATAATTTAACTGTGGATTTAGACAGCGGGTGGGGGGGATCTAAAACCAAACAGCATTTAAGCTGTTTCTCCTGCTGCCTTTCAAGTCAAGTCAACCCTGAAAAGACCTATACAGAGTTACACACCTCAGCTGCAACATTCTGTTCAGCACAATAAAAAACTCAGCTCTCCAGGCTATGTAATGGTGGGTCAGTAACTTCACCCTCGAGATGATGGATGTGGTTTGACCTGCCCTGATGCAATAAAAAAATGTAAGTGGGCCGGAGGGATAAAGGGATAGAAAGGAGGATAGATGGAGGGATGGAGGGACACGGGGAGGGGAAAGTCACTTACGCTCCTATTAGTGGGATGGCGTCGGGAAAGTATTTCTGGAAGAACTCAATGACCTGGTCGCCCGTGGTGACATTTTCAAACTCGTCAAACGGCATGAAGAGTGTGCAGGTGAAAGTCTTGTCCTGAGAACAAACAGTATGGAGATTAATGCAGTAAGCCTAACAAATGGATGCTTCACACGAACTAATGGATGTGGCGCAGCGAGATGGTAATGGTGGGTGTGTTAGCAGGCCAGCCTATCCTAGAAGTCCTAGGAGTGTCGCTACCTTGGCGGCAATGCAATGCATTTTTGCAATGCAATGCATTTTTCACCATCCTCCCAATGCACCCTTGAGCTGTACTGAGTGACAGTGCGAATGTACCCTTGAGCTGTACTGAGTGACAGTGCTAATGTACCCTTGAATTAGGTGCATTAACCTGGCTACACTCAAACAGAACAGCTGTTCCTCTTTCGCTGAATAGGCCAGAACTTTAATAATGGTATTAATAGTAGCAGCGGTGGAGGCTGAGAGGTGGGATTACTGCCTATCTGCTATAAATGCTTTGCTGACATTTTGTGGGAGCGTTCACCTCTGTTAAAAAGTAGGGCTCGACCTGTGGGACCCAGAGTAATTGAGAAGTGAAGATGTTGGTGAAAAAGTTTAGTGGATAAAAGTTTATTTGAGATAAAGTGAATGTATAGATCTGGACCAGGAGAATGATTTTTTATTTATTTTTATTTCACCTTTATTTAACCAGGTAGGCTAGTTGAGAACAAGTTCTCATTTGCAACTGCGACCTGGCCAAGATAAAGCATAGCAATTCGACACATACAACAACAGAGTTACTACACATGGAATAAACAAAACATACAGTCAATAATACAGTAGAACAAAAGAAAAGAAAACGTACAGTGAGTGCAAATTAGGTAAGTTAAGGAAATAAATAGGCCATGGTGGCAAAGTTTTTTTATTTTTACCTTTATTTTACTAGGCAAGTCAGTTAAGAACAAATTCTTATTTTCAATGACGGCCTAGGAACAGTGGGTTAACTGCCTGTTCAGGGGCAGAACGACAGATTTTGTACCTTGTCAGCTCGGGGATTTGAACTTGCAACCTTTCGGTTACTAGGCCAATGCTCTAACCACTAGGCTACCCTGCCGCCCCTCTTAAGTAATTACAATATAGCAATTAAACACTGGAATGGTAGAGCGGCAGAAGATGAATGTGCAGGTAGAGATACTGGGGTACAAAGGAGCTAAATAAATAAATAAATACCAGTATGGGGATCAGGTAGGTAGATGGATGGGTTGTTTACAGATAGGCTAAGTACAGGTGCAGTGATCTGTAAATGGCTCTGACAGCTGGTGCTTAAAGCTAGTGAGGGAGATGTGAGTCTCCAGCTTCAGAGATTTTTGCAATTCGTTCCAGTCATGGGCAACAGAGAACTGGAAGGAAAGACGACCAAAGGAGGAATTGGCTTTGGGGGTGACCAGTGAAATATACCTGCTGGAGCGCGTGGTACGAGTGGGTGCTGCTATGGTGACCAGTGAGCTGAGATAAGGCGTGGCTTTACCTAGCAGAGACTTGTAGATAACCTGTAGCCAGTGGGTTTGGCGACGAGTATGAAGCGAGGGCCAACCAACGAGAGCGTACAGGTCGCAATGGTGGGTAGTGTATGGGGCTTTGGTGACAAAACGGATGGCACTGTGATAGACTGCAGCCAGTTTGTTGAGTAGAGTGTTGGAGGCTATTTTATAGATGACATCACCGAAGTCGAGGATCGGTAGGTTGGTCAGTTTTACGAGGGTATGTTTGGCAGCATGAGTGAAGGATGCTTTGTTGCGATATAGGAAGCCGATTCTAGATTTAATTTTGGATTGGAGATACTTAATGTGAGTCTGGAAGGAGAGTTTACAGTCTAACCAGACACCCAGGTATTTGTAGTTGTCCACATATTCTAAGTCAGAGCCGTCCAGAGTAGTGATGCTGGACGGGCGAGCAGGTACGGGCAGCGATCGATTGAAAAGCATGCATTTAGTTTTACTTGCGTTTAAGAGTAGTTGGAGGCCACGGAAGGAGAGTTGTATGGCATTGAAGCTCGTCTGGAGGTTAGTTAACACAGTGTCCAAGGATGGGCCAGAAGTATACAAAATGGTGTCGTCTGCGTAGAGGTGGATCAGAGAATCACCAGCAGCAAGAGCAACATCATTGATGTATACAGAAAAGAGAGTCGGCCCAAGAATTGAACCCTGTGGCACACCCATAGAGACTGCCAGAGGTCCAGACAACAGGCCCTCCGATTTGACACACTGAACTCTATCAGAGAAGTAGTTTGAGAAACCAAGGCTGTCGAGTCTGCCAATAAGAATGTTGTGATTGGCAGAGTCGAAAGCCTTGGCCAGGTCGATGAAGACGGCTGCACAGTAATGTCTCTTATCGATGGCGGTTATGATGTCGTTTAGAACCTTGAACATGGCTGAGGTGCACCCATGAACAGCTCTGAAACCAGATTGCATAGCGGAGAAGGTATGGTGGGATTCGAAATGGTCAGTAATCTGTTTGTTAACTTGTTTTTCGAAGACCTTAGAAAGACAGGGTAGGATAGATATTCGTCTGTAGCAGTTTGGGTCTAGAGTGTCACCCCCTTTGAAGAGGGGGATGACCGTGGCAGCTTTCCAATCTTTGGGAATCTCAGACGATACGAAAGAGAGGTTGAACAGGCTAGTAATAGGGGATGCAACAATTTCGGCAGATAATTTTAGAAAGAGAAGGTCCAACCTGGCTGATTTGTAGGGGTCCAGATTTTGCAGCTTTTCAGAACATCGGCTATCTGGATTTGGGTAAAGGAGAAATGGTGGGGGCTTTGGCGGGTTGCTGTGGAGGGTGCCGGGCAGTTGACCGGGGTAGGGGTAGCCATGTGGAAAGCATGGCAGGCCGTAGAGAAATACTTATTGAAATTCTCAATTATAGTGGATTTATCAGTGGTGACAATGTTTTCTAGCCTCAGAGCAGTGGGCAGCTGGGAGGAGGTGCTCTTATCCTCCTGGACTTTACAGTGTCCCAGAACTTTTTTGAGTTAGTATTACAGGATGCAAAATTCTGTTTGAAAAAGCTTGCCTTAGCTTTTCTAACTGCCTGTGTATATTTGTTCCTAACTTCCCTGAAAAGTTGCATATCACGGGGGCTATTCGATGCTAATGCAGAATGCCACTTGATGTTTTTGTGCTGGTCAAGGGCAGACAGGTCTGGTGTGAACCAAGGACTTTATCTATTCCTAGTTCTACATTTTTTGAGAGGGGCATGCTTATTTAAGATGGTGAGGAAGGCACTTTTAAAGAACAGCCAGGCATCATCTACTGACAGGATGAGGTCAATGTCATTCCAGGATACCCCAGCCAGGTCGATTAGAAAGGCCTGCTCGCAGAAGTGTTTCAGGGAGCGTTTGACAGTGATGAGGGGTGGTCGTTTGGTCGCAGACCCATTACGGATGCAGGCAATGAGGCAGTGATCGCTGAGATCTTGACTGAAAACAGCAGAGGTGTATTTGGAGGGCGAATTAGTTAGGATGACATCTATGAGGGTGCCCGTGTTTACTGATTTGCGGTTGTACCTGGTAGGTTCATTGATCATTTGTGTGAGATTGAGGGCATCAAGCTTAGTTTGTAGGATGGCCGGGGTGTTAAGCATGTCCCAGTTTAGGTCACCTAGTAGCACGAGCTCAGAAAATACATGGGGGGCAATCAGTTCACATATAGTATCGAGGGCACAGCTAGGGGCAGAGGGAGGTCTATAGCAAGCGGCAACAGTGAGAGACTTGTTTCTGGAAAGGTGAATTTTTAGAAGTAGAAGCTCAAATTGTTTGGGTACAGACTTAGAAAGTAATACAGAACTCGGCAGGCTATCTTTGCAGTAGATTGCAACACCGCCCCCTTTGGCAGTTCTATCTTGGCGGAAAACATTATAGTTAGCAATGGAGATTTCAGGGTTTTTGGTGGTTTTCCTAAGCCAGGATTCAGACACGGCTAAGACATCTGGGTTGGCAGAGTGTGCTAAAGCAGTGAGTAAAACAAACTTAGGGAGTACGCTTCTAATGTTAACATGGGCATGAAACCAAGGCTTTTACGTTTACAGAAGTCAACAAATGAGAGCACCTGGGGGGTGGGAGTGGAGCTAGGCACTGCAGGATCTGGATTAACCTCCACATCACCAGAGGAACAGAGGAGAAGTAGGATAAAGGTACGACTAAAGACTATACGAACTGGCCGTCTAGCATGTTCAGAACAGAGAGTAAAAGGAGCAGGTTTCTGGGCACGATAGCATAGATACAAGGCATAGTGTACAGACAAAGGTAAGGTAGGATGTGAGTACATTGGAGGTAAACCTAGGCATTGAGTAATGAAGAGAGAGATATAGTCTCTAGAGATGTTTAAACCAGGTGATGTCATCGCATATGTAGGAGGTGGAACAACATGGTTGGTTAAGGCATATTGAGCAGGGCTAGAGGCTCTACAGTGAAGTGAGACAGTAATCACTAACCGGGACAGTAATGGACAAGGCATATTGATATTAGAGAGAGGCATGCGTAGCCATGTGAACATATGGGTCCAGTGAGTGGTTGGGCTGGCTGGGGACACGGCGATTTCAGACAGTTAGCAGGCTAACAATCTAACAGTTAGTAGGCCGGAGCTAAACAAGCCAGCAGCTAGTAGACCAGGGCAAGCTAGCAGTTAGCAGACCGGGTTAGCAAGCAAGCAGTTAGCAAGGGCTAGCAGTTAGCAGACCGGGCAGGCAAGCTAGCAGTTAGCAGACCGGGTTAGCAAGCAAGCAGTTTGCAAGGGCTAGCAGTTAGCAGACCGGGCAGGCAAGCTAGCAGTTAGCAGACCAGGGCCCGGCAGTTTAGCAGTTAGCAGACCGGGTTAGCAAGCAAGCAGATAGCAGGGGCTAGAAAGTTAGCCTTTGGGGGGGGTGACGTCGCGATGGGGGTAAGTCTGTTTTTGCCTCTTCGTGCGGTGATGTCGATAGACCAGTCGTGGAATTAGTAGGGTTCCAAGTTGCTCTAGGTAGCTAGCAGGCCGATATTGTAGCCCAGGAGTATGCTTCGGTGGTAGCACAGGAGCCCTGGCCGGGCTAGCTTCAAGCTAAATTGGTGCTTGCTCTGGGATGGAAACGCTAGCCAGGAGTAGTCATCCGGGATTGCGGTTAGCTAGTTGTGAAGATCCAGATGAAAATGTTCAGTTTGCGGTAGGAATCCGGGGATAAAAATAACAGGTCCGTTATGCTCTGGTTAGAGTCACGTTGTTCGAACTGGCGAGAGCTTTCCGAGCTGAAGGTTAGCTGATGACCGCTGGCAATGGTTTGCTGACTGATATCTGGTAGTTAGCTGGCTAGCTTCAGTTGAGGGATTCCAGATCCGAAGTAAATATAAATACTTTAGGAAAAAAAAGCAGATCCACGCCACATTGGGTGAGGCGGGTTGCAGGAGAGTATTTAGATGATGAGGTTTAGCAAAATATTTTAAAGGATATGCGACAAAAAATATGTAAAACGATATATACAAGGGACACGACAGGACAAAGACGTCTGACTGCTACACCATCTTGGATTAATGATTAGTGATGTTCAGAGGTCAAGGGTCAAATATCCCTGTTTACACTGTGACCTCCTGCAGGTGATTAGCCAGTTTTGCAATGTGACATATACATTTGGTAAATAGTTTTGGTAAATGGAGCCACAATGCTAAGGCGTCATTGGCATCACTACACTCTTAAACTCTTGATGGTTGCTAGGCAGCGCCAGTTAACCATCCTCCTGCCAGTTCTAAACTTTGCGAGGCATGTCACTTCTCCCATCTCTTTGCATAGCCCACCACTAAGTATGCACTGTTTTCTTAACCACAACTGGATTGTAACGTTTGTCGTCGGAAGGAGACCAAGGTGCAGCGTGGTAGGCGTACATTCTTTTATTTAAATGTGCCACCAAGAAAAACAATACAACGACTGAAACCGCTTCACCGATTCACTGAACCTCCGTCTGCATAGGCTATTTGGTTAACTGGTTTCCCGCTGGTCAAATAAGTGGAGGTGGTATAGCTCATCTATTCATTTGCTCATCTATCACTTATCGGAAACATTTAGCATTCCATAATGCAGCCCAAATCAAGTGTAGGCCTCTTATTTTGCTTGATTGCATATAGGCAACTCCAAAAGCCTGCGGAGGTTGTGAAAAATGAACACAAGTTCCACATGCTTTTGAAAATAGGATTGCTATTATTTTCTTTTGGAATCATGATGAAGACACTCTCAATGTAAGACCCTATGCCTGCTCCCTAACAAACAGGAGTGGGTTAGAAAGAGATGAGGCTTGGACTCGGCTCCACACATTTCCATGACACAGCGGTTCCACACATTTCCATAACACAAGTGGGGAAAAATATTATTTGTATTTTATTCTGATATATTTCATTATATTCTTACAACAAAATATATGTGTGTTGACTACGATTGGGTAGGTGTGTCTTGTCTGTTTAATGAACAAAATAGTGTTACATCCATTAATTTGGACGTAACATAATTAAACTAACAATATACAATTCTATTGTTCTGAAAATAAATGTTATTAGTCTTGTAATGTTTATTAGTACCTGCCAAAAAGCCGGGTGTACACAATGATTTTGGCCTCGATTTTGCTGTCCCAGACAAGCTTTTGAGATGGTAGAAAAAAATCCCTGTGTCGTTGCCTACTCGGGGTACCCGGCCGTCACCAACGCTCATTTAATGTGAGCGGGTCAGAGATGCAATCTGAGGGCTAGTGAGCTAATCTTTGAGCAGTCGCCGACATCCCGATATTTTCAAACATGTCATTAATGCTCAAAATCTGCACAAAATCTGCAATGCTCTTGTAGTGTGAGATGTGCAACAACAAGTTTTGAGAATGGTTATCCAGCAATAGCCAATGAGAGCTTGCCAGGAAGAAGCCAGTGAGATGACGTTGTTTCACATCCCCCAGAATGTGTAGAATCTCGAGCAGGAGCCATACTTGCCTTTAACCAAAGCCAAAGACAACGTGTTCACAAGCAATGTTATTCAATTCAAAATGTTGGCTATATTTTAACTCTTGTACGGCAAGCGTGAATGTCTGACTGAAAACGTCTAAGAGGCTGCTTTGAGCCACAGCTCATTGTAGCTACGTTAAATCTAATCACATCATTACATCATTGTTTCCTCGAGACAGCGTGGTATCGAGAATCCTTATGTCCAAGTGAATAATCTTGTAGTGTGTGACTCACCGTCTGTGCCACATTGTTAAGTGCGCGCACCACTACAATGGCAAGTAAAAAAAATACAGAAAAAAATACAGGAAAGACGGTTGTTTAATGTGAGAGGCTCAGTGATGTTAGGACTTTGAAAGTCGTGTAACATACACCCGGCTTAAATGAAATAATGGATTTATATTCAATGGATTTATTAAAATATACGCTCACCCACATCTGCACACCAGTGTTACCATTTGTCTCCGGTATGCTGGCATGCGCACGGTATAATGCGCATGGCACATGCAGGCAAGAATGTTGTTAAAATGGGCCTGTTTGTAAGGGGGTTAAAGAAAAAGCAGTATGAGGCCTCCCGAGTGGCGCAGGGGTCTAAGGCAATGCATCACAGTGCTTGAGGCGTCGCTACAGATCCGGGTTCGATCTCTCCCGAGTCCGTAGGGAAGTTGCAGCGATGGGGCAAGACTAATAAAAAGCACTATATCTCTTTAGAGACATTTTCTTATACTGTATTCACTTCACAAAAGCACCTCTCCAACATGTTTAAAGTTACCTACCTTCTATTATCAAGTAGAGCACATTATAATGAAGCTGAGAGGATAGATAGAGTATGTAGAAGAGGGTAAACAAACACAGTGTTCTATTTATACTCACCAAGTTGGGCAGAGCAATCATCATGAATGTGTTGCGTGGCCATATGTGCAGATAATTAGGCTTCATGGCAAACTGGGAGCAAAGTAAAAGAAATGACGGCATTATAACAGCATAAAGAAGATAAACACATTATACACAACAGACACAGTAGCATTGCATTAACCAAAAGTTGATCAACAAACGAGATGAACAAACAAATGAAATACTATGTTGATACAATGAACATTCTCTGATGAAGATTGACTGACAGAATGATAAGTTATTAAAATAAATGTGCATCTGACTGGTAGTGTGCAGAGACTGTTGATACAATGAACTATAAAAACATATCCGTTCAGATTTAGGTTCAAATAGTATTTCATTTCAAATACTGGTGGGGCGGTTGGGTGGGGAATACACTTTTGGGACTATAGCATTGGTTCCATTGCACCAGTAAAGCTCATTGAAGCGTAGCTTAAATATTTTGAAAGAACATTTAAAACTATTTGAAACATGGGCTGTATTCAAAAAATGACTTAGAGTAGGAGTGCTGATCTAGGATCAGGTCACCTCTGTCCATATAATTTTATTCATTGTTATCTAAAAGGCAAAACTGATCCTAGCACTGCTACTCCGAAACTGTTTTTGAATATGGCCCCTGATCTGATCCTGTGCCATGTTCTGAGCATCAGAGGACCAACCTCTCCATTGATGGGGGGCATGGTGAGCTCCAGGTACCCATGGGGGATGTAGGTCTGACTGAAGTTGAAACGGCTCTGACGGAGGAACTGTTTCCGAATGGCAGAGAATGCTCCATCACACCCCACAATCAAGTCTGCCTGGATCTCCTCCTTTGCACCATCAGCCCTAAGACACACCATACAGTACCACCAACATCATTGAATTAAATGTGATCATTTAAAAACTTCAATGTCAATAAAGTTGTCCGTTTATAATTCATTTTAAATAGGTAGAATGTTAGTGAATAAGCCCTAAATTAATAATTCACTGTGCAGCAGTGCTAATTCTCACAGCGGTAGGGAGGTTTTACTGCTTATTTGGTTGTAAATTGTATGACACAATTACCTCAAGGCTACCCAATTTCAGACCAATAAAAAAAGTTATGCATAGAGGCTTAAAAGCAACACGTATATTATGAACCTATGACACATATGGTGTTGGACACACACTAGGCACCATGCAATTAAATGCAGGAACAAAGTCCAACCAAAAACAATAAAACAAGAGCAAGGCAACTTTAGAGAGCACTTTAGAAAGAGAGGGAGATATATATAGAGAGAGAATGTGTGTGTGTGTGTGTGTGTGTGTGTGTGTGTGTGTGTGTGTGTGTGTGTGTGTGTGTGTGTGTGTGTGTGTGTGTGTGTGTGTGTGTGTGTGTGTGTGTGTGCGTGTGATTACTAACTATTTACCTGAGAAAGGTCATCGCTCCTGTTTCAGTGCTCCAGTTGAGTAGTTTGTGGGCGAAGTTCAGCTTTGTGGTTGAATACGTCTCTGCCGCTGCAGTTACAGATCAACACATTACAAAAACAGACTTGCATGACACAGCAAACATTGGGCAAAACCTTACAAAAAAAGGGGGGGCAAGAATTGACTACATTTAAGCAATAAGGCACGAGGGGATGTGGTGTATGGCCAATATACTATGGCTAAGGGCTGTTATTAGGGGGGTTTGGGGACCATGTTTTGTTAATTCCGTGCAATTCTACACATTTTGCAATGGGGCGGAGAGAAGATTTCACAATTTTATAGCAGATTTCATGCAATTTTACACATTTTGCAATAGTGTGGAGAGGAATGTTAGCAGTTTTTAATATGATATTTGAGTGAGACTGATCAAAAAAATCTACTGGGGCCGCCATCGACTACGATAACAAGTTTATATTGCTGAATTAGTTTAGTGACCAGCTATCTAAAACATGTAAGCCGACATGGGCTAATCGACTGACTATCAGTGACTGACATAACAAGAGAAAAACTGCTGATTCACAACCAAATTTCTAAATTGCACCTTGTGTATTCTACTATTCTAACTGGCAACAGTAAGTTCAGACCCAGACTGATCAAAGGGCCTTCAAAAGGAGGGACGCTGCCAGTTGCCCATCCCTGATATGGACTATTAGAAAACCCATAAGAGAAACCGCTATGTGTCTCATTAGTCAGACGAATCATGCTCTCACTAACCTATTATCTCTACCCCAAGGCTGTGGAGCTTCATTTAACATATTTTTAGGCGTCAAAAAATACCTTACATTTCAAGTTTATTTGTTGTACAGGATAAACATGGTATACACCGTCCAACACTGTGGATTGATCGCAGCATTCGCGCAAAACTGAAAGCGCGAACCACTGCTTCTAATCAGGGCAAGGTGACCGGAAACATGACCAAATGCAAACAGTGTAGCTATTCCCTCCACAAGGTAATCAAACAAGCTAAGCGTCAGTATAGAGACAAAGTAGAGTCGCAATTCAACGGCACAGACACGAGTGGTATGTGGCAGGATCTACAGTCAATCACGGACTACAAAAGGAAAACCAGCCCCGTCGCGGACCACGATGTCTTGCTCACAGAAAAACTAAACAACTTCTTTGCTCGCTTTGAGGACAACACAGTGCCACTGACACGGCCCGCTACCAAAACCTGTGGGCTCTCCTTCACTGCAGCCAATGTGAGTAAAACATTTAAACGTGTTAACCCTCGAAAGGCTGCCGGCCTAGATGGCATCCCCAGCCTCAGAGCATGCACAGACCAGCTGGCTGGTGTGTTTACGGACACATTCAATCAATCCTTATCCCAGTCTGCTGTTCCCAAATGCTTCAAGAGTGCCACCATTGTTCCTGTTTCCAAGAAAGCGAAGGTAACTGAGCTAAATGACTATCACCCCCGTAGCACTCACTTCCATCATCATGAAGTGCTTTGAGAGACTAGTCAAGGCCCATATCACCTCCATCCAACCTGAAACCCTAGACCCACTCCAATTTGCTTTCCACCCCAATAGGTCCACAGACGACGCAATCGCAATCACACTGCACACTGCCCTAACCCATCTGGACAAGAGGAATACCTATGTAAGAATGCTGTTCATCGACTACAGCTCAGCATTTAACACCATAGTACCCTCCAAACTCGTCATTAAGCTCGAGACCCTGGGTCTCAACCACACCCTGTGCAACTGAGTCGTGGACTTCCTGACGGGCCGCCCCCAGGTGGTGAGGGTAGGTAACAACATCTCCACCCCGCTGATCCTCAACACTGGGGACCCACAAGGGTGCGTTCTCAGCCCTCTCCTGTACTCCCTGTTCACCCATGACTGCACGGCCATGCACGCCTCCAACTCAATCATCAAGTTTGCAGACGACACTACAGTGGATGGCTTGATTACCAACAATGACAAGACAGCCTACAGGGAGGAGGTGAGGGCTCTCGGAGAGTGGTGTCAGGAAAAAAAACTCACACTTAATGTCAACAAAACAAAGGAGATGATCGTGGACTTCAGGAAACAGCAGAGGGAGCAGTCCCCTATCCACATCGATGGGACAGTAGTGGAGAAGGTGGAAAGTTTTAAGTCCCTCGGCGTACACTTCACGGACAAGCTGAAATGGTCCACCCACACAGACAGAGTGGTGAAGAAGGTGCAGTAGCGCCTCTTCAACCTCAGGAGGCTGAAGAAATTTGGTTTGTCACCAAAATCACTCACAAGCCTATACAGATGCACAATCGAGAGCATCCTGTCGGGCTATCATTCAGAAGGCGAGGTCAGTACAGGTGCATCAAAGCGGGGACCGAGAGACTGAAAACTATGGCAACGAATCCTTCAGCACTAACATGCTCCCGGGCAGGCTAACTTAGACCAATGAAATCAGATTCTTCCGTCTCGCAAAGATTGCGTCATCATCCCCTTCATTTGACGACGACGACTAATAAAATATTTTATTAATCAAATGTGTTGTTGTGTGTCAAAAAATGACAATGTTACATAATGTTACATAATGCATTTGAAACTTCATTCACATAAAACTTGTGAATAACTTAATAGCATTATTTTATCTATAGGAGTGGGAAAAAAGGTGCTTGTGCATTCATAAGCACACCAAAGACGGCGTTAACAATAAGTAATACAATAAAGACGCACTTCAACAAGCCTATTTAACATCATAGCCTGCTGAATTTGCAAGCTAATTTTTCTTTCATTTTGATTTCGGCACAAATTACAAATGTGGCACTGACTCGCCCATAGATAGATGTTTCAGCATTGCCTCAATGAAGAGTCTGGCGTTCGACTAGGTATGTGCGACATCCAGGCGCAGTTCCAAGCCTACTAGAGTTAGCGGCAGTTGGATAAGCAATAGACACTGTTGTAGTATGGATGAAGCCTAAACTGGAATGTGAATCTAACTGAAGCTGGCAAGCTTTAGAAAACCCAGAGTAGATTTTTCTTCAATCGAAGTACACCCCTCAGGCATTATGGGAATAAGGATTTTCATTCTCCTACCTGACAACAGTTCTTTGTTGAGGTTGGCTCTGTCGACAGACAGGATGTACTGAAAAGAGAACAGGCTGTTACATTACCTCTCAACTACACAGAATAATGTGACGCTGTAACACTGACACTACCACTTTTTTATACAAAAAAATACTTGGGAAAATGTCAACAATGAATACATTTCAAATACATTTAGAAGCAATGCTCGGGAGTCTTAAAACATTCAGTGACTGAAATGTGAGTGGGATTCGGGGAGTCTGTCTATTGTCTAGTAAGAATTACTGAGTTGATAGCTAGAGTAAGCTTTGGTTCAAATCATCTTTTGAAGTGTTGAGTGGATGGGATAATTGATTTAGCGGAACATCCATTGGAAGTGCCCTTTTTTATCTTGTCCTTTCTACTTGAACAATTTGGTAGAATAAAATCCCTCTCTTTCCCACGGAAGAAATAAATACTTCTCGATATTAGCTACCATGTCTTCTCCCTCCACCCCTCTATCCATCACCACTCTCTGCCTAGCCGACCTCACCTAATTATTTTCCAGAACTTTTTTACAGTATATGTCTGATCGTGTCTTCTCATTTGTTATTCACTTTTTCCTCATCTACATTTTTTCCCTAACATCCTGTCTTCCCACTTCTCTTAATGAAGGATTACTGAGTTTAGTGGGCTACTATGAAGATATTTGCCTGAATATAGTTCCTCTTTAAAGACAGAATAGAACAGAGGTTAACCCCTTTCTAAAACACGACTCCCAACAGCTCTGTGTAGACAATAGGGCTCCCCTCCATCATCATATTGCAGGGTACCTGTCCTGAGCTGAGCATCACCTTTAATATGGGGTGGAATTACAACTCATGTCATCTATCATATGTAGAACCAAACGGAAACATGTGACAATGTTGGGAAGTTTACACCACACAGGACAAGACAGTGGTTCAAATATTATCATTTCAAAATTTTAGCTGTGCTTGATTGAGCTTGCTTGTTGAAATGGTACCAATAAAAAATTCAGAAATGCAAACATCACGCACCTGGCACTCCAGGCAGTCTGAGGCAAACACTTAAAGCATCTGAAAAAGTGCAAATACTATTTGAAAAAATGTCTGCAATGGTCACGGTGGGCTGGTGTACATTTTACAGTATTGTCTGAAGTCAAAAGCTTTGTAATAGATGAAAAAGCTTCCTCTCAAACTAAATAACACTTACCTGTGGGGTGACAGGTACAATGTGCTTTGTTTCAGGTATGTATTATGACCCTCCTTGACCTCAGCAGCCAACGGAGACCAGTGCAGACATGAGTTCAAATACTAGTTGTACTCTTTCAAATACTTTAAGCATTTGCTTTAGTCTGCATGGAGTGCCAAGTAGGCAGCGTTTGTACTTTGGCAATTTTTCTATTGGTTCCATTTCACAAAGCAAGCTCAATCAAGTAAAGCTAAAGTATTTAAAATTATAGTATTTGACCACAGGCCTGGTTACATCTCAAATGAACACCTATTAAGAAAACAAACAATTATTGGTTTAAAGATGTAATCCGCAGTAAGGGGAAAAGCGCCACTGCTGCCCCATGGCCGTTGTTATTGTTTGATGAAGCAGAGCTGGGGAGCATCCCGCATTGTTGTAAAAAAGTGCAGTACATATGCTGCTGTTCTATTACACGTGCAATGACGTCAGAGCGAAAAAAACCCAACAACAATGTTATTGTAATATCGCAAACGGACGTGGCAGTTTCACCATTAACGATTCCAGCTTTAACAGACTATTCACACTGTGAGAACCTACAGTACCAGTCAAAAGTTTGGACACACCTACTCATTCAAGGGTAATTTCTTTTTTTTTCTCTTCTACATTGTAGGATAATAGTGAAGACATCAAAACTATGAAATAACATATGGAATCATGTAGTAACCAAAACAGTGTTAAAAAAATCAACAACTATTTTAGATTATTCAAAGTAGCCACCTTTTGCCTTGATGACAGATTTGCAAACTCTTGGCATTCTCTTAACCAGCTTGACTTGGAATGCTTTTCCAACAGTCTTGAAGGAGCTCTCACATATACTGAGCACTTGTTGGCTGCTTTTCCTTCACTCTGCGGTCCAACTCAGCCCAAACCATCTCAATTGGGTTGAGGTCGGGGGATTGTGGAGGCCAGGTCATCTGATGCAGCACTCCATCACTCTCCTTATTGGTCAAATAGCCCTTACACAGCCTGGAGGTGTGTTGGGTCGTTGTCCTGTTTAAAAACAAATGATTGTCCCACTAAGCGCAAACCAAATGGGATGGTGTATCGCTGCAGAATGCTATGGTAGCCATGCTGGTTAAGTGTGCCTTGAATTCTAAATAAATCTCTGACAGTTTCACCAGCAAAACACCCCCACACTTCCTCCTCCATGCTTCACAGTGGAAACCACACATGTGAAGATCAGTTAACCTACTCTGCGTCTCACAAAGACAAGGGGTTGGAACCAAAAATCAAACATTTGGACTAATCAGACCAAAGGACAGATTTCCACCAGTCTAATGTCCATTGCTCGTGTTTCTTGGCCCAAGCAAGTCTCTTCTTCTAATTGGTGTCCTTTAGTAGCAGTTTCTTTGCAGCGATTTGACCATGAAGGCCTGATTCACGCAGTCTCTTCTGAACATTTGATGTTTAGATGCGTCTGTTACTTGAACTCTGTGAAGCATTTATTTGGGCTGCAATTTCTGAGGCTTGTAACTCTAACAAACTTATCCTTCCTTTCCTGTGGCAGCCCTCGTTCATCATAGCGCTTGATGGTTTTTGGGACTGCACTTGAAGAAACTTGACGGAACTTTATGTCTCAAAGTAATGACTAGTTAAATAAAGGTTAAATAAAAATAAATACAAATTATTTGAGCTTTTCTTGCCATAATATGGACTTGGTCTTTTACCAAATAGGGCTATCTTCTGTATACCACCCTTCCTTGTCACAACACAACTGATTGGCTCATTTATTTATTTTATTTATTTAACCTTTATTTAACCAGGAAGGGCTCATTGAGATTAAAATCTCTTTTTCAAGAGTGCCCTGGCCAAGATAGGCAGCACCAAGTCATTACAAAAAAATTACAGACAGACATGAAAATCTAGTAAAAACCATTGAATTCACAAGAGTATAAAACAGCAAATTAAAAACATTGACAGGTCAGGGAATCAGCCTCAAAATCCTTCATCAGTGATTTAAAAACACCAATCGGGACAAGTTCTTCCAGTTTAAAAGTATTTTGTAAGGTGTTCCAAGACGATGGCGCAGAGTACATAAAAGCCCTTTTACCAAATTCAGTTCGGACATTTGGAACAGTTAGCAGGATAAAGTCCAGCGAACGAAGAGAGTACTCACCACATTTCTGAACAATAAAAATGCACAAATAAAAGGTAGTAAACCCAAAATGGCTTTGTAAATAAAAGTATACCAGTGACTGAGCCTACGAGTGACTAGAGAAGGCCAGCCAACCCTGGTATACAAAGTGCAGTGGTGCGTATGGGTTTTGCAGTATAATATAAATCTCAAAGTGCCATGGTAAAGGGTGTCAATTGATCTCAAACACTGAGCGGAAGCATTCATATATAAAATATCCCCATAGTCTAGTAAAGGCATAAATGTAGCTGATTACTAGCCTCCTTCTGGCTTCAAAAGAAAAACAGGCCTTATTCCTAAAATAAAATCCCAATTTCAGCTTCAATTATTTTGTAAGTTATTGAATATGCAATTTAAAAGAGAGGCCGTCATCAATCAAAATTCCAAGATATTTATATGAGGTTACAACCTCAATCCCCTTGTCCTGACAGGTAGTAATAGATGAAAGGTTCAGAGGTCTATTTCTTGCATAAGAAAACACCATTAGTTTAGTTTTGTCAGTATTGAGGATAAGCTTCAATTGACACAAGGTATGTTGAACAGTATAAAAAGCAGTTTGCATGTTCTGGAAAGCTTTTGAAAGAGACGAGGCACAACAGTAAATTACAGTATCATCAGCATAAAAATGAAGTTTGGTATTTTGGTGCTCAAACACATTAAGAAGGAAAGAAATTCCACAAATGAACTTTTAACAAGGCACACATGTTAATTGAAATGCATTCCAGGTGACTACCTCATGAAGCTGGTTGAGAGAATTCCAAGCGTGTGCAAAACTGTCATCAAGGCAAAGGGTGGCTACTTTGAAGAATCTCAAATATAAAATATATTTTGATTTGTTTAACACTTTTTAGGTTACTACATGATTCCATATGTGTTATTTCATAGTTGATGTCTTCACTATTATTCTACAATGTAGAAAATAGTAAAAATAAAGAAAAACCCTGGAATGAGAAGGTGTGTCAAAATTTTTGACTGGTACTGTAAAATAGGTGTTAATTTGAAATGAAATTAAATCAAGTATTCTGGGATTTAAATAAAAGCCTGCTTTGTTTAGGGGATTTTTGAGATGATGAATCACACAAACCTCATTCCCTTTGCTCCTTGTTGCAAAGAAGTGTAATGATTAACAGAGTCCCTTTGGGATGGAAGAGAGGTCCTGTTGATTCAGTAAATCTGAGGCCATTGACCATTGTTTGTGTCTCAATGCACTTTCTATGATGAAAGTCTGCTAAAGTGGTGAAGTGACATTTGCATCTCTTGCCTTTGCAACCATGATTTTTATGGTTGCAAAGGCAAGGGACGCAAATGCCACTCCAATTCAAGAATGAAGGAGCGCAAGCTTCTTTCTTTTGCACGAGTGAAGTGAGTTCGGAAAAACTGAAAGTATGCATCTTAGAATTAGTTTTCACATACAAACTTTATATGTCCGAACTCAGAATCAAATAGTTTTCACAAAAATAACATGGTCGCTGTGTTAGAACGTGTGTTTTGATTGCTGATTTTCTACATTTATCAAAGTCCCATCGGGTAGTCTGATTTCAGATGTGTCCATGTAAACAGGATTATTAGTGGAATTGTTCTTCTTGCAAAGCATGTAAACGTTTTAAATCAAACTATTATATGAATCTGACTATTCATAATAATCGTATCATTTTGTGCATGTAACCCTACTCAATGATGTATTTAAGAAACTGTAATTATACATAAATAATACAAAAGGCTGACAGACTACTGTGCTACAAGGTAATGGTCATACTTTGTCTTGCGTGCAGAATTTACTCTTAATCTATCGAATGGGAGTTACAGTGTGGTGTGTCTAGGCGTTGCAGCAGCAGAGTTACCTGTCCTTTCTTGCCATAAGGAATGGGGGACTGTGTCCCATTCAAGGAGTGGATCATTCTGGAATGCATGGGGATTCCTTTGGAGACAATCTAGAGAAGAAATCAAACTGGTCAGATCTGCTCATGGAATTACATTGTCAGTGTATAACATGTGTAATAACATGATGACATGATGAAGACAAGCATATTGAAAAAGGAATCCAGCACTAAATCAAATTAAACTTTGTCACATGCGCCAAAACCATCCCTTAACCAACAATGCAGTTCAAGAAAGAGTTAAGAAAATATTTACCAAATAAACTAAAATAAAAAATCATAAGAAACAATAAAATAACATTAACGAGGCTATATACACAGGGGGTACCGGTACCGAGTCAATTTGCATGGATACAGGTTAGTTGAAGTAATTTGTAGTTAGGGGTAAAGTGACAGCATATTGTAGATAATAAACAGTGAGTGTGTGTGGGGGGGGGTCAATGTAAATTGTCCAGGAGGCCATTTGATTAATTGTTCAGCAGTCTTATGGCTTGGGGGTAGAAGCTGTTAAGGAGCCCGTTGGTCCTAAACTTGGCGCTCGGTACCTCTTGCCATACGGTAGCAGAGAGAACTGTCTTTGGGTGACTGGAGTCTTTGACAATTTTTGGGGGACTTTCCATTGACATAACCTAGTATTTAGGTCCTGGATGGCAGGAAGCTTGCCCCCAGTGTGGAGTGCGATGGAGACTGCGGATTTGTTGGGGCAGTATGCGAATTGGAGTGGGTCTAGGATATGCGGGATGATGCTGTTGATGTGAGCCATGACCAACCTTTCCTACCAACATGAGTGCTACAGGGTGGTAATAATTTAGGCAGGTTACCTTCGCTTCCTTGGGCACAGGGACTATGGTGGTCTGCTTGAAACATGTAGGTGTTACAGACTCAGTCAGGGAGAGGTTGAATAGGTCAGTGAAGACACTTGCCATCTCACAGTCGTCCGGAACAGCTGGTGCTCTCATTTATGCTTCAGTGTTGCTTGCCTCGAAGCGAGCATAAAAGGCATTTAGCTTGTCTGATAAGCTTGCGTCACTAGGCAGCTCATGTCTGGGTTTCCCTTTGTAGTCCTTAATAGTTTTCAAGCCCTGCCACATCCGATGAGCATCAGTGCCGGTGTAGTAGGATTCAGTCTTAATCCTGCATTGACGCTTTGCTTGTTTGATGATTCGTCTGAGGGCATGGAGGGATTACTTATAAGCGTCCGGATTAGTGTCCCGCTCCTTGAATGCGGCAGCTCTAACCGTTAGCTCGATGCCGGTGTTGCCTGTAATCCATGGCTTCTGGTTGGGATATGTACATACGGTCACTGTGGGGACGACATCATTGATGCACTTATTGATGAAGCCGATGACTGAGGTGGTATACTCCACAATGCCATTGGATGAATCCCGGAACATATCCAGTCTGTGCTAGCAAAACAGTCCTGTAGCGGTCATCTGACCACTTCCGTATTGAGCGAGTCACTGGTACTTCCTGCTTTAGTTTGGGCTTGTAAGCAGGAATCAGGAGGATATAATTATGTTCAGATTTGCCAAATGGTAGGCGAGGGAGAGCTTTGAATGCATCTCTGTATGTGGAGTAAAGGTGGTCTATGTTTTTTTCCCTCTGGTTGCACATGTGACATGCTGGTAGAAATGAGGTAAAATGGATTTAAGTATTAAAGTCCCCGGCAACTAGGAGCGCCGCTTCTGGATGAGCATTTTCTTGTTTGCTTATTGTCTTATACAGCTCGTTGAGTGCGGTCTAAGTGTCAGCATTGGTTTGTGATGATAAATAGACGGCTACGAATAAATAGACGGCTACGAATAATATGGATGAGAACTCTCTTGGTAGATTGTGTGGTCTACACTGCGCACCAGTTGTTATTGACAAATAGACATACACCCACACCCCTCGTCTTACCAAATGTAGCTTCTCTGTCCCGCCGATGCATGGAAAATCCCGCCAGGTCTATATTATCCGTGTCGTCGTTCAGCCCCGACTCGGTGAAACATAAGATATTACAGTTTTTAATGTCCCGTTGGTAGGATGGTCTTGATTGTATATCATTAATTTCGTTTTCCAAAGATTGCACGTTGGCTAATAGAAAAGATGGTAGTGGAGGTTCATTCACTCGCCTACAAATTCTCAGAAGGCAGCCTAACCTCCACCCCCTTTTTCTCCGTCTTTTCTTCATGCAAATGACGGGGATTTGGGCCTGTTCCCGATAAAGCAGTATATCCTTTACATCAGACTCATTAAAGAAAAAATCTTTGTCCTGTTTGAGGTGAGTAATTGCTGTTCTGATGTCCAGAAGTTATTTTTGGTCATAAGAGATGGTAGCAGCAACATTATGTACAAAATAAGTTGCAAAATAAGTTACAAACAACGCGAAAAACCAAACAAAATAGCACAGTTGGTTTGGAGCCCGTCAAACATCAGCCATCTCTTCTGGCGCCATTATAGTTCTCTAGCAACAACAATTGGCAAAACATTTAAAACACATCTATCCGTTCGGCCATAGTTCAGGAAAGTGGATATTCTTGGCTCTAAATATGGGCTACCTAAGTTCATTCTGTCCTCATCATGACTGCCCTTGAAGGTTTACTTGAAAAGCTGGCAAATCCCAGGCTCTCTTCCCAGGGGGCATGGGCACTTTGAATATTTCATCATTACGAATACTGTAAAATAACAACAAAGAGCAACTGCCTGGTTCAGTTTTCATTGCTTACCAGCTGTTGAGACTAGGAATTCAATTTCCCACAGTGGTAGCCAAGAAGGACAAAACAGAACAACATACCGTGTCTTCCATTCCCACTTGTTTCAATGCCTGGCGACCCCTGTGAGATAGAGCTAGATTGATGCTTCTTCCCTTGACTATTTTGGCTTGGCGGATATCTGGTCAGGATCAGAGATGGAGAGATCAAACATTCAGGTATGAGGATACTCAAGTCTAACATACACAAGCTACTAGTCAATCCAAATGTAATTTCACTGCATCTGATGAATGCTTGTGAAACCAGTGTCATATGCCAATCATATGCCAATCATAACTTATATTGAAATACATGTTTAGATTGCTGTTTGATTGCTATCAGGACAGAAGCCATCCCAGCTAGCACAGTGGATCTGGGACGATTCTGGCTGAGCGTCGGGGCTTGGCCGAGAGTCAGACTTGGCCGACGTCATGTGGCCCGAGAATGGGCCGTCTTCGGCAGTATTACTTATGGCTAGGATGTGGGGATTGAGTTCGGGCCGATTCCGGTGTGAGTTATCTGGCTGCATTATGTAATTAACATTTCATTATTTATTTTTCCTTATTTTCTCATTGTTTCTGTGATCAAAAATAAAATGATCGTTTAAATTAAATTCTTTAAGAGTCCTGTGTAGTATTTTAGTATTTTGATACAATTGTGCAAGGCAATTGATAAGCATTAAAAACTTTGTGGATGGAGCCTCCTGAGTGGCTCAGCGGTCTAAGACCCTGCATCGCATTGCAAACTGCATTTATTACAGATGCTGGTACGAGAGCCGTACCGGCCACGTTCGGGAGACCCATGAGGCAGCGCACAATCGCGCTGTAGCGACTCCTGTGGCGGGCCAGGCGCATGCACGCTGACACGGTCACCAGGTGTATGGTGTTTCCTCCGACACAAAATGTTTTTTTTGTGGATGGGTATAATTTGTATGTATAACATTTAGAATGGTAATATTTCAAATTTCTAAAATCGACTAATTTTGTATACATTTATTTCAATTTGCATCGGGCCGCTTCTGGGGGGATTCTGGAAAGATACCGGCAAAGTCGGCCCAATGTACTTGGGCCGCTTCTGGGCCAATTGCTCATTGCTAGCGGGGATTGTGCTTTGTTGTTAGGAATATTGTAATGACTAATGACTGCATGCAGTGCATACTTCCAAAAATAGATGGACTACTGTGTAGCTGTTCAAAATAAGAGGAAGCACTTTATATGTTGTGTAATCAAGTGTTTACCTTCTCGAGATTCAAAGACCTCTACTTGAAAACCTCTTTTTGCAAAGTAGCAGGCATTCAAGGCGCCGACCTGAGAGAGGGTTGATTGCATTAGTTCATGGTGCAGGCAGCATCTATTTTCATTTTTATCACTTGTGATGAAAATGGAAATGGATTTTAAAAAATGTACATGGTTTCTGCACAGCAATATCAAAGGAAGAGATCAAAACAATCATATTAACCTTAAGGCACTTTGCTTTGTCAATGGTAGGCTACAACAAGGACCGAGTAGTTTAAAGTGTCAATTACTGTTAGGCTTTACTCTTCCTTACATGATATTGCTTTAAGAGGCCTGCAAGGAAAGTATAAAATAAAAATGATACTGTTTGTTTACAACCAAAATACTGTTAGCTCAGACCTGCCTTTTTCACCATCAACCCTATTGAGTCAATGGGGCCATCTGCAGTTTAGCAAATTGGCAACGCCAAAAATGGTCCTATAACCTCAAGAAAATAAGGCTCAGATTACACTTAAATAGATTACATTTATATTTCATTAATAGATTACACATAGATTAGATAACCTTGTCACAACATGAACAATTTTTCATTACAGCAAATATCAGCAGCCTGTTTACATTATTCACACTTCCATGTTGACTTCTTACCAAACCACCTCCCACCACAGCCACCACTTTATTCTTGCTGGTTGATTTGCTGTCATTGGTTGAATAATCCATTGTAGTTTTTGTCGTTATACTGGGGGCTTGCAGTGTCCGTTTTGCCTTTCAGTGATCTTGGACACTGAAATAAATTACTGCCTGAGCCGATTAAATTAAAACGTTTTTACTGTGACACTCAGGGTTTTGAGGGAGGCGCGACCCGGATCTCATAAATGTCGTCCTCGTAGTGGTTGGTTCGCTTTTCCTCACAATGCAAACAAAACAGAGAGACAGTTCAGAGTTGAGGAATTTCCCATGAGCAGCTGAAGCGCACACACCGCGCAGAGAAACAGAAAGATTACAAGAGCCGCTGGATTTACACACCTTTTACTAGGAACTGCTGTGTGAATGATCTGATAGGTGATTATGTTGTAGTAAAAAAAATAATCACCTCAATAAAAAAAATGTCTGTGGTCCAGAGTTAGTAGTTTATCGCTAATCAATCTTGTGAAAAAAAGAGCATAGATCCCTAATGATGCCTATACTGACATTAGGAGAAATTACACATTTACCATTGGAAGCTGGTACTCATTTAAATTGCTCATGCTGTATTATGATGAACTTTTCAGAGACAAAAGAAAAAAGATCCACAGAGACAAGGCCTGCGCATTCGCCCATCGCTGGGATCGATAAATATGAGTCTGTTGTTCCCTCTACTGGTCATGTAAGCATAAAGCACCCACACACATTTCAGGGATAGGAACAGTTATTTTTCGATTCGTATGGGTTAAAACATTTCGCAAACTATTTGACATTGGAAGTTTAAAAGGATACTGTTGCAATAGGCCAGTGATTATGAAACTTCTCCTCGTGGACCCCGGAGGTTTCACAATTTGGTTGTAGGCCTTAATTAGCTCACCTGATTTTTAAACGTTGCGAATGCACACACAAATTCCCTAGAACATGCGTGCGCCAGTTTATGCAAATGTTGGCATTTATAAAAACTGAAATTGACGTGAGTGTGCTTATCCTTCTGCAAACCTCAGACCATGCGTATGCAGTTTCTAGTGGTTTAACTATTGCGTTGCAAGAAGGAAAAATTGGCCTAGTAGTAATCTTGTGCAAATGAGGAATGTACACTGAGTGTACCTAAAACGGACATAGTTTGTTGTTTCTAATTGAGTTTTTTTTGCAGGATTATTATTGAAATAAGATCATACTTTTCTGCTACCTGCTGTGGTTCTGAACTGTTATACATTACTAAAAGTATGTGCTTGTCAAACATCTAATTCCAAAATCATGGGCATTAATATGGAGCTGGTCCCCCCTTTAATGCTGTAACTAGATGTTGGTCCATTGCTGCGGGGACTCCATTCAGCCACAAGAGCATTAGTGAGGTCGGGCACTGAGGCCTGGCTTGGAGCCGGCGTTCCAATATACCCCAAAGGTGTTCGATGAGCTTGGGTTCAGGGCTCTCTGTAGGCCAGTCAAGTTCTTCCACACCGATCGTGACAAACCATTTCTGTATGGACCTTGCTTTGTGCACGGAGAAATGTGTCATGCTATAACAGAAAAATGCCTTCCCCAAATGGTTGTCACAAAGTTGAATGCACAGGATCGTCTAGAATGTAATTTTATGCTGTAGCGTTAAGATTTTCCTTCACTGGAATTAAGGGACCTAGCCCGAACCATGAAATACAGCCCCAGGCCATTATTCCTCCTCCACCAAACTTTTCAGTTGGCACTATGCATTGGGGCAGGTATCGTTCTTCTGGCATCTGCCAAAACTTGGTTTTGTCCTTTGGACTGCCAGATGGTGACGCGTGATATCACTCCAGAGAATTAGTTTCCACTGCTCTAGAGTCCAATGGCAGCAAGCTTTACACCACTCCAGCCGAAGCTTGGCATTGCACATGGTGATCTTAGGCTTGTGTGTGGCTGTTTGGCCATAGAAACCCATTTCATGAAGATCCTGATGAACAGTTCTTGTGCTGACGTTGCTTCTAGAGGGAGTTTGGAACTCAGTATGAATTGTTGCAATTGAGGACATGATTTTTACACACTTCGGCAATCCCGTTCTGTGAGCTTGTGTGGCGTACCACTTCACATCTAAGCCATTGTTGCTCTTAGATGTTTCCACTTCACAATAACAGCATTTTGTTGACCAGGAGAGACATTTGACTAACTGACTTGTGGAAAGGTTGCATCCTATGACAGTGCCACGTTGAACGTCACTAATGTCTTCCTGGCTGTGCGCTTGAATTTATACACCTGTGAGGCTGAAATGGCTGAATCCATTCATTTGAAGGGGGGTCCACATACTTTTGTATATTGTGTAGGTCTTGTTCTTGCTGGCGGAACGGAGGTGTTTTTATACTCGTGAAAAAGTAATTATCTATAGGTCTATGCATAGTCCCCTTCAACCGGAACATTCAGTTGTTAGGGGGCTTGTTCGACAGTGCATGAGCCTGCCGACTGACTGATCTACAAAGAACCTTGCATTATAAATTAACTACTCATTATTATTTGTAGATCAGTCAGTCACAATTACCCATGATACATTACGGTTTTGAGCCTCTCGAACATGGCTGGGGACTCCGCAAGAGCTAGGAAAGGAGTGGCTTGATCCAAACAGGCTGATTAATCGACTTTCTGATCTAAACATAACACATCAATCAAAACCATACTTGTCCACATGTTGTATATGTTGTTAGTTTAAAATAATATTATTTTATTTTAGTAAATACCACTGACATCAAGTAAATCACATAATTCATGATCTATTACGTGACTCTCTGGCGTCCATTGCATTTGTCTATTACAACATGGCGCCGTAAAGATCGAAGGTTTCTCTGACTGTTGTCTATCCGAATTATGCTGCAATGTTTTAGCCGACTGGCCCAGTTTACAAGACACCGTCTGATTGCGGGGAATAGTTTGTACTTTTATCAAAGTGTTAGGTGAGTGTTAAATGTCAGATACTATCCACTTCAAAAACTCGCATGTAATGAACAAATATTTACCAGCTAACGGTAGCTGAAACGTTACAGAATGACCCTAGTTAGCTAGCTGAAGGGCTGACTAATTAAGCATTAGCAGAAAAGCATTCACAGCTAGCTACGTATACAAGTAGCATATCAACTTTGATAGCTAGCTGGCTAACCAAGGACACGTATTGTTATGCACTTGATTTGAAACCAGCCAGCCTAGCTAGCTGCCGGATGCACCTGGCACCAACTACACGCTAAATATAGCTAATTTAGTTAAGTAGGACTCAGGGCAGACTAGCCAACGTTAATAAGGTTAGCCAGCGAATCTATGGCGGTTTCCGGCTATCACAGTACGGCTTGTTAACTTGCAAATCTTAAACCAGCCTAGTAAAAATGCACTGTTGTGCTGTAAATACATTTTAAAGGGTATATTCGGATATATATTTTTTCGTTTTGTAGCTAGTTAGCTTAGCTAGTTGGAGACATGTAGCTATCAATGCAAAATATCGCCTAGCCCTAGACAGACTAGTATTACTGTTCCAGCTGTAGCCGGTAGCCGATAGTGGGCGCTAGATCTGCACTGTCTAGGTATGAGTGCCCAGCCGGTAATACACTCGTGTCCCCCGTGGGATATAGCATCCTACATTCAGTACGCCATTAAAACTAGGTAAGGAGGAAAATGATGCCTTTGCAGCCTGAATAGAGGATGTACGAGCTGGTCCACGGTAACGCTCCTCATCCAACCTGTATCACAACCGGCTGTGATTGGGAGTCCCACAGGGCGGTGCACAATTGGCCCAGCTTCGTCCGCGTTTGGCCGGTGTAGGCCGTTATTCTAAATAAGAATTTGTTCTTAACTGACTTGCCTAGTTAAATAAAGGTAAACTAGAAGTAAATACACTTCTGTTCAAAAGTTTGGTCACTTAGAAATCTCCTTGTGTTTGGAAGATTTTTTTCCATTTAAAATAACATCAAATTAATCAGAAATAGTGTAGACATTGTTAATGTTGTAAATGACTATTGTAGCTGGAAAAGGCTTATTTTTTTTAAATAGAATATCTACATAGGCGTACAGAGGCCCATTATCAGCAACCATGGCACGTTAGCTAATCGTGTTCCAATGGCACGTTAGCTAATCGAAGTCTATAAAAAGCCAATTGATAATTAGAAAACCTTTTTGCAATTATCTTAGCACAGTTGAAAACTGTTGTTCTGATTTAAAGAAGCAATAACACTGGCCTTCTTTAGACTAGTTGAGTATCTGGAGCACCATCATGTGGGTTTGATTACAGGCTCAAAATGGCCAGAAACAAAGATGTTTCTTCTGAAACTCGTCAGTCTATTCTTGTTCTGAGAAATGAAGGCTATTCAATGCAAGAAATTGCCAAGAAACTGAAGAGCTCGTACAACACTGTGTACTACTCGCTTCACAGAACAGCGCAAACTGGCTCTAACCAGAATAGAAAGAGTGGGAGGCCCCAGTGCACAACTGAGCAAGAGGACAAGTACATTAGTGTCTAGTTTGAGAAACAGACGCCTCACAACTCCTCAACTGGCAGCTTCATTAAATAATACCCGCAGAACACCAGTCTCCACGTCAACAGTGAAGAGGCGACTCCGGGATGCTAGCCTTCTAGGCAGAGTTCCTCTGTCCACTGTCTGTTCTTTTGCCCATCTTAATCTTTTCTTTTTATTGGCCAATCTGAGATGCAGCTTTTTCTTTGCAGCTCTGCCTAGTAGGCCAGCATCCCGGAGTCTCCTCTTCACGGTTGATGTTGAGACTGGTATTTCCAGATACAATAGTCATTTACAACATTAACAATGTCCACTGCATTTATGATCAATTTGATGTTTAACTGGAAAAAATGTGCCTTTCTTTAAAAAATAAGGGCAGTTCTAAGTGACCACACTTTTGAACGGTGGTGTATTTGGAAAGCTGACAGCTTGAGAGGATCTGCAAAGAAGAATGGGAGAAACTCCCAAAATACTGTTGTGCTAAGCTTGTAGCGCCATACCCAAGAAGACTCAATGCTGTAATCGCTGCCAAAGGTGCTTCAACAAAGTACTGAGTAAAGGATCTGAATACTTATGTGAATGTAATATTTCCAGTTTTTGTTTTTAAATATTTAATTAGCAAAACTTTCTTCACTTGTTTTTTTCTTTTTCATTATGGGGCATTGTGTGTAGATTGAGTTTAAAATTCTTATTTTTTTTATTCAATTTTAGAATAAGGCGATGGAAAAAGTCAAGGCGTCTGAATACTTTCCAAAGGCACTATGTGCCTGTTGAATGTATTTATTTGCAAAAATCACTTGCATATGCTTGTTAGCATGGTATTGGTCCGCTGTCATTCTGTTGACTGAATGCTGACGTCTGCTCGGGGTCTAAATATGGTACTTCAGTTTGAGTAGTCCGTCTACCTTGCGTCATTCAAAATTCTCTCCACTACATTCCCCCTACATGTTAAAATCAGTCATTGTAATTACCATTAATCTGTAAATTGCTTGTCCAATCAATTGAGAATTTAGTGCATAAAATAACAACATTCTTTCCTGTGCTCTACAGGCTTGTGTTGTCTCTACCCCTCAGAATGACAGACCCGGCTGTGAAGAGGGTAGTCAGTGAGATCGTCCGCTCTCCAGAAGACAAGCGGGTCTACAGGGGCCTGGAGTTTAACAATGGCCTGAAGGCCGTGCTCATCAGTGATCCCACCACAGACAAGTCCTCAGCAGGGCTGGACGTCAACATAGGTACAGTATTCACCCACTCCACTTATCTAGGCCGGAGGCAGCCTCCATGACCCATTCTCAATACAGAGACCCCCCCCCCGGTCTCCCCTCTCATTATTTTCCTACAGGTGTCTCCACCCATCTCCTCATCCTGTAGCTTCTTTATCTGTATATTTTATTTCTTTGTTTCAAACCCCCATTCACATTCTCCGCTATTCCTGTAAATGATGCTGCCACTTCTCTTTTTCGCTCCCTAGTTTATCTCCCATGGGACTACATTGAAGAGGATCCTTTATCACACTTTTTCATCTGCTTCTGTTTTTTATCCCTTATTGTTTCAGGGTTTGAACCACCTCTCCAATGTTATGGCTGGCAGCGTCTAAACATAATTCACTTTGTTTTACTTTAAGTGCAGAAGTGTGCGAATGCGAAGCAACGTGTAGATTAACTGTGTTCGACTCTTATGTGTACCAGGTTCTTTGTCAGACCCAGGGAACATATCAGGCATTGCCCACTTCTGCGAACACATGCTGTTTTTGGGCACAGAGAAGTACCCCAAGGAGAATGAGTACAGCCAGTTTCTCAGTGAGCATGCTGGCAGCTCCAATGCTTTCACTAGCGGTGAGCACACCAACTACTACTTTGACGTATCCCACGAACACCTGGAGGGTGCATTGGACAGGTGAGTGAACCAACAGGGTCATGTTCAATAAGGCACATGGTGTAACTTTTTTGCAAAACAATCGTTTCTTATTGGACGAGTTCAGGTAGCCCCGCCCTTTTCAGTTTATTTTCTTCCGTTTGGTGCTTTTTGAATATGACCCCGATTATGTCGTGGTAGAAATTCTCCCATTTTACTTGACGGCTTTGGGTGTGCCACTGTGATTTGATTAGGCGTGTGAAAACCATCTGGACACCAATGCAGATCAATATTTTAAATATTGATAAGCTTTTCAAACACTCATGAACAAAAAAGTAATGTTCCACTGGAATCTGTGACCTGATTTTTTTGGAAGCTGTTTTTAAATCCATATCATCAACCTTCATACCGTTTTGGGGCTCCCGAGTGGCGCAGCGGTCTAAGGCACTGCATCTCAGTGCTAGAGGTGTCACTACAGACACCCTGGTTCCATTCCAGGCTGTTTCACAACCGGGCCGTGATTGGGGGTCCCATAGGGCGGCGCACAATTGGCCCAGTGTCCGGGTATGGCCGTTATTGTAAATAATAATTTGTTCTTAACTGACTTGTCTAGTTAAATAGAGTTCCAATCGAAGGAGGGTGGTTGATAACGGGTGTATAGGGCTACCTGATTAGTAATTACAGGTGTATAGGCCAGGGCCACTTGAATATAGAGCTTGCTTATGACATGTCAGATTTCTGTATCTTCCAGCTATGTTGAGTCTGTAGCTGCCTAGCTGCAGAGGGCATTTACTTTGGCCAATTCACTTAATTGCGGTCGTTTTCTTTTGCATGGCAGTTGCTCGTCCTTAGGGCCATTCAAATAGCTTTGCATACAGGTCTGTGAAATGTCACTGCTGTCTATTGAGTCTGCTGACGAACAGCCTAAAGTTGAGAAAAGTACACCTCTGAATTCAGAACGTGGACTTTTCCACATGTTACTGCAATTATTAACCACTGGCCTGGAAAAATAAATAGCACACACCCCTAACCCACCATTTGCTTAATCCTCACTGATGTTCCTGTAGGCCTTCACCAGGACACTCAAGTTAATTTTAAAACAAATCATCCAACAGCCCTTTAAAAAAAAAAAATCTAGGTAGCCGAATCTGCAGTTTTTGCTTATGTATGTTAACTTGTTAAATGAATGTCTTGTCCTTTGTGTGTCTAGGTTTGCTCAGTTCTTCTTGTGCCCGTTGTTTGACGAGAGCTGTAAGGACCGTGAGGTGAATGCTGTGGACTCTGAGCACGAGAAGAACCTGATGAATGATGCCTGGAGGCTGTTCCAGCTGGAGAAGGCCACTGGCAACCCCAACCATCCATTCAGCAAATTTGGGACCGGTAAAAACCCCATGCCACCTCACGTACTATATACGAATTCAACATAACCCAGCATGTATCCACAGTCATGTTCATTAGGCACCAAACAGAACGGGGCTCTACAGTGCGACCATTTTACTCGCATATGAGCCTAATATTTTGCTGTGCGACCTGGAATTTTAATCTGGGAGCACCAGTATGCCCAGAAAAATGCGTGATTCTAGCTTTATTACCAAAATATTTTTCATTGTGCTCCTAAATTTCTTTGTGTGCGCATACATTTTTTGACTTGGGCATGTACGTGCTCGTTGTAAACAAAAAAAAGAAAGGGCAGCGTAGAGCCCTGCAGAAGACAATGGACTGGAACTACCAGGACTTCAGTTTCCTTTTCTGTTGCAAAACATTTTGCTACAGTGTGCCGTTATGAACATCGCGTATAAAACCCCTAAATCCTTCTCAGCCTTTTGTTTTGGAATGTGCTGACTCATCCTCTCCTCCTTAATTGTGTTCTCTTACGATTGGACTCCCAGCCCAGGAGAGCCAGCTGGTGGCAGCGTTTAGTTATATAAGCTTTTTTTACAGTCTAATAATAGAAACAGGATCAGCTCGGCCTGAACACTTATCAATGAACGAGTGTTGGAGACATCCTTGACAAAAACATAACATTCTTAGAAATGCTTAGAGGGACACTTAACCACACATTAATATTCAGATGTGGACATTATGGGGCTGGAGATAATTAATAATTAGCTTATAAAGTAAATAGTTCAAAGGGAAGTTCAACTCATCTCTCCAGATGTTCTAAATGTGGTGTGTGTCTGTTATTTGTTTTAGAGGGAAATGCCCAGCAGCTAGCCTGCCACAGAGAAAGGGCTAGGTTTAGGCTCTGGTTGTGTAACGTAAACTCTCTCACACTTGTAGATCGCCTTGGTCCGTACAATTGGCCTTATTTTAGCGCCCAAAAAAACGTAATACTTCCAGATCAACTGTAATGTCAATACCAATGTAAAGCACAATTTCTCCCCTTTCCAACAAAGTCCATGCCGAGACATCCACGCTGCCCGTTTCTGTATGATTCAAGAAGGCAATGAGCTCCGTCGGGTCTTTTTAAAAATGGCGGGTGGGGAAGCGAAACCAATGCGGGATAGTGAGAAGGAGAGATGTCGTCGTGGGAAATCCAACTTATCACCTTATCGCCTCTAAAATGTAAATAAAACACTATAAAGAGTTTATATAATGTGGTATTACATACCTATTTGAAGGTTTGTGTCGAATTTGAATTGGGTTTTTAGGGTGGTGCTAAAGTGATCTTCAGACGTAAACGGTGGCTTTGAGAGTCATGATTGCTTGCAGTGATGACGCAGAAAATGACTAGGTATCCCCCTTATCCCCGTCACTGTCCATTTCTTGTTTTTAAACGATGAGAGAAGTGCAACACCTGGTGGAAAGAGATTGTAAGACTTGTGGAGAGGGATTGTAAGACTTGCAAATTGTTGCTTTATGCGTGATGTACGTTACGGCATGTCACGATGTAACGGAGGGTCAGTTTTTTTCAACTTGTCTCCAGTACTATAGAGCCGTTACCATGTCGGTCAACGGTTGAATAGAAACGTAGTTCACACCCCAGATTTTGAAGTCAACAGTTGCTACAGTCACATTAGTTTTATTTGCAGCCTCGTTTGAATGTCGCGGTTGCGCACATTTGTACGGAATGGGGTTAGTTTGAGTTAGGCTAATTAGCAAAGCGCTAGCCCATAGAGGACAAAAGTGGTCAGTCTGTCACTGGTGGCCTTACTCAGAATTGTAATCGCATCACTGTGCGGATTCATTTTGTTCACACATTGGTTTTCTTGGAACAAGCTTGTTGCCCTTTTTATAACTGGATGTATTCTCCCTCCCACTGTGTACTGTTTCATGAAGTCTTTGATGGTGACTATTTTGGATCTGTGACAGGGAGTTGTTTTTCCTCCAACGCATCAAATTATACAGAATATATTTGTTTGTCCAATAAGGTCAAGCACTCGCTGCACTGTATATTACGAGAACATTCCTTGCTGATGTACATTTTGTTGACTAGCTGGTTATATCTGGTTGATTTTTCAGGTAACAAGTTGACTCTGGAGACTAGGCCATCAAAGGATGGGATCGACATCCGCCAGGAGCTCCTGAAATTCCACTCCACCTACTACTCCTCCAACCTCATGGGACTGTGTGTGCTGGGGAGAGGTGAGTGAGTGTCGTACGTGCCAGCGTCCACATCTGTAAGAGAGCGTTGCTGCTTGGATCAGTGATCTTAAGACTGGTTAAGAGGCAGATGAAATAACCTGTCAGCTGTGCAGATCTAAGATCAAGTAGGAAGTGCTTTTTCTAAACACTTCTGGAACTGAGCCCACATAACACTCAAGCCAAGGCCTGCAGTCATCTCTTTGTGCAGCCCCCGCCCCCTCCCCATGGGACCCCAAACCGATCCAAATGTAGCATGCATCGGTCAGTAAATCGATTAAAACGTTAGGATTCGCCAGTTAACTTTATTGTTGCTCAAATTACATTCTTTCTACCTCCTGAAATGACCTTTTTATATTATGTGACAACCGCGTCCTCTCATTCAGTGTCGAACTAAGCATGTAATTATGTTGAAAGTCATTGATCTACAAGTTATTTTGTATGCCTAACAACCCCAGGCAACCCCAGGCACGCTGACAGTATTAGGCGGTGGCAGTATTATGGTGGCAGATTGAAGAAGGAAGCTAATCTGACCAATACAGCACCCCCAACAACACATCAAACCTCACATAATTCTGCCCAAAAACAATAAAACAATTATCTCAACCAGTGGCATATGGGCTTTTTAGGTGACGCTGATGCCGCCCTGTGATAAGCAGTGCAGGGAAGCAAAATATTTTGCTGGTCCATTTCCAGCGCACCTCTGCAACGTTCCATCCAGAAAAATGATCTAACATAAATAATGTAGCAGATATAGTAGGCTATATGGTAGAAAGGGTATGTGACCATTTCTGTAGGCTACAGGTTGGATATAAAATGTATGACAATCTAATGAGACGGACACTTTTTACATCATGCAAGTTTCTCCAATTAAATAGCCTAACTTAAATAGTGCCCAATCAAATAAAACTTATGCTGACATGTTAACACACATCCTAAAAAGGAAGATGGATAATCAGGCTACTCACTACTGCTGTCCAGGAGTTTCACCTTGTGGGATAAATTGACATGATCAGTGGTTTCAAGTTTGTATCCATCAATTGTTGATGAGCTGATCATAGCAAAAAATAAAAAAATGTATGCATTTTCCTCTGTTTAAACACATTGCAAATAGGCTCAGGGTAACTCCTGATAGTTTTATAGCTGATATTGCGCTTAGATAGCCAAATTGATTAGTCACATGAATCAGGACTAATAAAGCCAATGCCTGTTTTATAATTGATGGATGGGCCAAACAAATGGAAAAGTGTTAAACAAATCAAAATATATTTGAGATTCTTCAAAGTAGCCACCCTTTGCCTTTGACAGCTTTGCACACTTGGAATTATCTCAACCAGCTTTACCTGGAATGCTTTTCCAACAGACTTGGAAGGAGTTCCCACATAATGCTGAGCACTTGTTGGATGTTTTTCCTTCACTTTGCAGCCAACTCATTCCAAACCATCTGCATTGGATGTATTTACCATATCATATGGAGACAAACTTAAAACTTTTACCTTATAAGTAGACATAATTGCAATAGATTAAATCCATCCAATAGAGTAAAACATTGTTTTAGTTATGAATTGAACTTTAATTAAATTAGTTGACTCTTCACATTGGATGATTTCACTGAACAACAAAAGAAAGGGAATTATTGAATGATCCATCGCATCTCCCAAAAATGTTTTCAGCATACATCTGGGAAAATTATAGTTTAGAAACTAAAGCTTTAGTTGTCTTCCTCTCAGGCTTCCATGTCTTCTCCCTGGACCTCCTCAATGTCCACCTCTTGAACATCAGACTTTAAGGCCTCATCTTTACTGTCACTTTCCAACCTTGAGGATGGCTTATTGGCTCAAAAAAACAACATTTTGCCTGGATGGCCACCAATTTTTCAATCCTTGTATTGGTCAGCTTGTTGCGTGCTATATTTGTGTGTGTTCCCAAACAAGGACCAGCTGCGCTCTGAGGTGGCTGATGTTGGTGGGATTTGGGGGATGATGGAGGAAACCGGGGAAAGAGCCTCAGATCCACAAAGTCCCTTCCACCAGGTGGCTGATGAGATATGTTGGCACGACTGCCATATTGCATCTCCATCCCAAAGATCTTGCTTGGAAGTGTACTTCGCCAGACTGCCAAGACTGCCCTCATCCAGGCCAAGGTGGCGAGACACAGTAGTGATGACACCATAGGCCTTGTTGATCTCTGTACCAGAAAGGATGCTCTTGCCAGAATACTTGGGGTCCAACATGTGCGACGAGGCGTGTATGGGCTTCAGGCAGAAGTCTTCACGCTTTTTGAGGTATTTCAGAACTGCAGTTTCCTCTGCTTGGAGCAACAGTGAAGTGGGCAGGGCAGTACGGATTCGCATACATACATTTCCTTGGCTCCCTTGTAGAGTGTATCCATTGTTTTCAGTGCCATGATGTCCTTGAGGAGCAGATTCAATGCACGAGCAGCACAGCCAATGGGTGTGACGTGAGGGTAGGACTCCTCCACTTCAGACCAAGCAGGCTTCATGTTCGCAGCATTGTCTGTCACCAGTGCAAATACCTTCTGTGGTCCAAGGTCATTGACTGCCTTCAGCTCATTTGCAATGAGACCGGTGTGTCTGTTGTCCCATGTGTGTGTGCTCTTGTGCAATACTGGTTGAGGGGTGGAGATGATGTAGTTAATTATTCCTTGTCCACAAACATTCGACCACCCATGATGCATACACAGTTCGAGCAAGACATTCATCAGCATTTCTCATTGAGTCAGAGAACTTTTGATTCGAGGAGGACCATGAGCTGTTGCTATCGATAAGGTGTCTGATTCATAATTTAATTGAATAGAAGTAGAGGAACTTTTGTCAGAGGTTGCTTGTTGTGAGCGCTGAGGGAACTTTATGCACTTGGCCAGATGATTCTGCGTCTTTGTTGCATTCTTCACATATGATTTGGCACAATATTTGCAAATGTACACAGCTTTTCCGTCTACATTAGCTGCAGTGAAATGTCTCCACACATCAGATGGTGCCCGTGGCATTTTCCTGTAAAGATTATAAAAAAATGTGGGGAAAAAACAACAAATACAATTCCATGTACAGAAATAGTTAAGCAGTTAGAGTAAACAACTCCTTTGTAAGATAAATGTTTTAAAATGTATGGAAACAGGTGAATTAACACCTGTTAGAAGGCTCAAGCAAGCGAAAACCCACATGGTAGCAAAAACTAACTAGCAGAAATTGTTAACAAGTTAGAAATGATTTAAATACACGTTGCTGTAGGCTACTATTTAATCAACTTACCAGGAAGCATGTAATCCTTGGCTCAGACAGTGTAGTAGTGTGGGCTCAATAGCATCTCATTAGTGTGCAAGATCTTGAGAATCAGCTGTACATGTGATGGAATATTGCACTGTGCATGCAGAGGGTTGAAATTCCGGGTAAATTTCTCAGAAAGTTTCCAACCTTTTGCAACCCGAGTGGTAGCCATGTTGGTTAAGTGTGCCTTGAATACTAAATAAATCGCCGACAGTGTCACCAGAAAAACACCATCGCACCTCCTCCACACATGCGGAGATCATCCGTTTACCTACTTTGCGTCTCACAAAGACACGGTGGTTGGAATAAAAAAAATCGGCCTCATCAGACCAAAGGACAGATTTCCACCATTCTAATGTCCATTGCTCGTGTTTCTTGGCCCAAGCAAGTCTCTTCTTATTGGTGTCCTTTAGTAGTGGGTTCTTTGCAGCATTTGACCATGAAGGCCTGATTCACGCAGTCTCCTCTGAACAGTTAATGTTGAGATGTGTCTGTTACTTGAACTCAGAAGCATTTATTTGGGCTGCAATTTCTGAGGCTGGTAACTAATGAACTTATCCTCTACAGCAGAGGTTACTCTGGGTCTTTCCTGTGGCGGTCCTCATGAGCCATTTCATCAAAGCGCTTGATGATTTTTGCGACTGCACTTGAGTACATTTTCTGGATTGACTGACCATTTTATGTCTTACTGTGATGATGGACTGTCGTTTTCTTTATGCTTATTTGAGCTGTTTTGGACTTGGTCTTTTACTAAATAGGCCTATATTTGGTATACCACCCCTACCTTGTCACAACACAACTGATTGGCTCAAACGCATTAAGAAGGGGAAATAATTCCACAAAATAACTTTTAACAAGGCACACCTGTTAATTGAAATGCATTCACGTTACTATCTCATGAAGCTGGTTGAATGCCAAGAGTGTGCAAAGCTATCAAGGCAAAGGGTGGCTACTTTGATGAATCTCAAATATAAAATATATTTTGAATCAACACGATTCCATATGTATAGTTTTGATGTCTATTCTACAATGTGGAAAATTGTAAAAAGTAAAGAACCCTGGAATGAGTTGGTGTGTCCAAACTTTTGACTGGTACTGTATAATTTGTGGACCGTCTTTGATTTGATTCAAACAGTCTATAAATGGTATTTTCACTTAATTATGAACCTAACTTCAACCTTTGGAAAATGTGAATTTTAGACTTCTGTACGATTTTGCTTACCGGAACTGTTCTAGTTTAGCACAATATTAAGCTTTATTAGTTGATTTAAAACCATGTAGTTTGCTAGTTTGTTTTTTATCAAATGCGCTGTTGACAATTGTGTTTTACTGGAATATAAGTAGCCGTGGCTACCTCAGGAGACACAACCCTCATCTGGCTATAGGTAAGCTATATGCTGATCGGTGCTTACATTAGATTTGATTTGGGTTGGTCAGGTTCACCATCAGCAGTAGTTTTGTTAGTTTTGCTGGTAGTTATGCATTCGGAAAGTATTCAGACCCCTTCCCTTTTTTCACATTTAATGTTTTCCTCATTCTACACACACTACCCCATAATGACAAAGCGAAAACAGTTTTTTAGGATTTTTTTGCAAATGTATTATAAAAATATACAAGACATGCATTCTTAAATAATAAGGCACTAAAGTAAAACTGCAAAGAATGTGGCAAAGTAATGAACTTTATGTTTGGGGCAAACACATTTCAGTACCATTTCACGGTGGCAGGTAGCCTAGTGGTAAGAGTTTTGGGCCAGTAACCAAAAGGTCAGGTCAGGGATTTGATCTAGCAACAAGGTAAAAATCTGTCGTTCTGCACCCGAACAAGGCAGTGTTCCTAGGCCGTTATTGTAAATAAGAATTTGTTCTTAACTGACTTGCCTAGTTAAAGGTTACACACACACACCACACTGACCAAAAAGTTATTTTGTTGGCATTTACGTATGTCCCCATTACCAGTAAAACATAATCAGAACCTATTTATTTCACTTACTTACTTACTGTGCTGTTCAGTTCTTTAATTCTCAACCAGGATTTCTATGGAATGCCGTTTGGGTCTTTGCATGTCAAAAAAGATACTTGTCAAATAAACACTGACTCATCAAATAAACTTGTTGACCAATCAGGACCTGAATATGACTGCATGTCACATAATAGTTGAACGCGTTTTTACATAGCATAATCAATTTGTAATAACTATCACTCGTATTTCATGTCACAACGATTCATCTATGTATGCTATGATGCTGGTAAAGTTGTCTTATGCACCTACAGTGCTGGTCATAAAAAGAAATATCTACTTAGCTCATGGATGCAAACAATGTTCTTCCCCAAAAACATAGCAAAACAACATCTAGGTGTCATCTAAAATAACCCTAATTTATAGGACAGTTCTTATTTGATTAATGGTCAGACCATCTATGTGAAGCGAGCCACAATAGTGGACTTTGCGGTTAGCCTTCAAAATAAAAGTATGGTATAATTCTATTTGTATTCATTTGCATCACTCTCAATTACATACTTTTATTTTGAAGGCAAGCAGCAAATCATTGTAGCTATTGTGCCTAATCCTTATTGTGGCTTGTGGGCTAGGTTAGGAATGCTGTGTTGCATGTGTAGCGCAAACTTTTACGTGTCGGCATTGCGTTATGTACCTACGTTTATATAGGTATGCACGGTAGCTTTGACATCGGTTTTTAACATTGCCGTTAAACTAGACAGCGGGCCGATACCGATGTTGGCATTTTTAGGTAATATCGGCCGATTCCGATATGTTCACTTACAGTGCCTTGCGAAAGTATTCGGCCCCCTTGAACTTTGCAACCTTTTGCCACATTTCAGGCTTCAAACATAAAGATATAAAACTGTATTTTTTTGTGAAAAGTCAACAACAAGTGGGACACAATCATGAAGTGGAATGACATTTATTGGATATTTCAAACTTTTTTAACAAATCAAAAACTGAAAAATTGGGCATGCAAAATTATTCAGCCCCCTTAAGTTAATACTTTGTAGCGCCACCTTTTGCTGCGATTACAGCTGTAAGTCGCTTGGGGTATGTCTATCAGTTTTGCACATCGAGAGACTGAATTTTTTCCCCATTCCTCCTTGCAAAACAGCTCGAGCTCAGTGAGGTTGGATGGAGAGCATTTGTGAACAGCAGTTCAGTTCTTTCCACAGATTCTCGATTGGATTCAGGTCTGGACTTTGACTTGGCCATTCTAACACCTGGATATGTTTATTTTTGAACCATTCCATTGTAGATTTTGCTTTATGTTTTGGATCTTTGTCTTGTTGGAAGACAAATCTCCGTCCCAGTCTCAGGTCTTTTGCAGACTCCATCAGGTTTTCTTCCAGAATGGTCCTGTATTTGGCTCCATCCATCTTCCCATCAATTTTAACCATCTTCCCTGTCCCTGCTGAAGAAAAGCAGGCCCAAACCATGATGCTGCCACCACCATGTTTGACAGTTGGGATGGTGTGTTCAGGGTGATGAGCTGTGTTGCTTTTACGCCAAACATAACGTTTTGCATTGTTGCCAAAAAGTTCAATTTTGGTTTAATCTGACCAGAGCACCTTCTTCCACATGTTTGGTGTGTCTCCCAGGTGGCTTGTGGCAAATTTTAAACAACACTTTTTATGGATATCTTTAAGAAATGGCTTTCTTCTTGCCACTCTTCCATATAGGCCAGATTTGTGCAATATACGACTGATTGTTGTCCTATGGACAGAGTCTCCCACCTCAGCTGTAGATCTCTGCAGTTCATCCAGAGTGATCATGGGCCTCTTGGCTGCATCTCTGATCAGTCTTCTCCTTGTATGAGCTGAAAGTTTAGAGGGACGGCCAGGTCTTGGTAGATTTGCAGTGGTCTGATACTCCTTCCATTTCAATATTATCGCTTGCACAGTGCTCCTTGGGATGTTTAAAGCTTGGGAAATCTTTTTGTATCCAAATCCGGCTTTAAACTTCTTCACAACAGTATCTCGGACCTGCCTGGTGTGTTCCTTGTTCTTCATGATGCTCTCTGCGCTTTTAACGGACCTCTGAGACTATCACAGTGCAGGTGCATTTCTACGGAGACTTGATTACACACAGGTGTATTGTATTTATCATCATTAGTCATTTAGGTCAACATTGGATCATTCAGAGATCCTCACTGAACTTCTGGAGATAGTTTGCTGCACTGAAAGTAAAGGGGCTGAATAATTTTGCACGCCCAATTTTTCAGTTTTTGAATTTGTTAAAAAAGTTTGAAATATCCAATAAATGTCGTTCCACTTCATGATTGTGTCCCACTTGTTGTTGATTCTTCACAAAAAAATACAGTTTTATATCTTTATGTTTGAAGCCTGAAATGTGGCAAAAGGTCGCAAAGTTCAAGGGGGCCGAATACTTTCGCAAGGCACTGTAAAACAAGATGACACGATTTTGAGGTGCCTTGTTACAATTTTGACATAAATTGTCTTAAATCTATGGCAAGATATGGAAATGGCTATCTAGCAATCAACCACCAACTAGACAGAGCTTGAATAATGTGCAAATATTGTACCATCCAAGTGTGCAAAGTATAGATTCGGGTGAATTCTTATGTAAATTGTTATTTTCAATAAATTGGTAAAATGTTAACATGTTTTCACTTTGTCATTATGGGGTATTGTGTGTAGATGAGGAGAAAAAAGTAAATCAACATTTTCAGGCTGTAACAACAACATGTGGACTAAGTAAAGGGTTATGAATACTTTCTGAAGGGACTGTACACCATATACATCATTTAATCTCGCTCGGACAGATCCAGCTCCGAGAGGCCCAGCTCATGATCTCCATCAGCAGCAGATTTTTAATTTAGAATGGAAAATGAATGTGTTTATGCATCAAGTTTTAGTGCATATAAAATCGTATTGCATTGAATCGATTCGCTCCTTTAATCAAACAGAATCGCCCCACATCGTTTCAAATTAAAACTTATCGTTCCTTGAATTGTATCGGAGCCCATGTATCTAAACTCAAAAAAAAAAGAGAAACATCCTCTCAGTCAACTGCGTTTTTTTTCTCCAGAAAGCTTAACGTGTAAATAGTTGTATGAACAAAAGATTCAACAACTGAGACAAACGGAACAAGTTCCACATGAATTGAATATGTCCCTGAACAAAGGGGGGTGTGGTTCAAAATCAAAAGTAACATTCAGTATCTGGTGTGGCCACCAGCTGCATTAAGTACTGCAGTGCATCTCCTTCTCATGGACTGCACCAGGTTTGCCAGTTCTTGCTGTGAGATGTTACCCCACTCTTCCACCAAGGCACATGCAAGTTTTTTGACATTTCTGGGGGAAATGGCCCTAGCCCTTACCCTCCGATCCAACCGGTCCCAGACGTGCTCAATGGGATTGAGATCCATCCTCTTCGCTGGCAATGGCAGAATACTGATATTCCTGTCTTGCAGGAAATCACGCACAGAACGAGCAGTATGGCTGGTGGCATTGTCATGCTGGAGGGTCATGTCAGGATGAGCCTGCAGGAAGATTACCACAAGAGGGAGGAGGATGACTTCCCTGTAACGCACAGCGTTGAGATTGCCTGCAATGACAACAAGCTCAGTCCGATGATGCTGTGACACCCCCCCCAGACCATGACGGACCCTCCACCTCCAAATCGATCCTACTCCAGAGTACAGGCCTCGGTGTAATGCTCATTCCTTTGACGATAAACGCGAATCCGATCATCACCCCTGGTGAGACAACCGCGACTCGTCAGTGAAGAGCACTTTTTGCCAGTCCTGTCTGGTCCAGTGACGGTGGGTTTGTGCCCATAGGTGACGTTGTTGCCGGTGATGTCTGGTGAGGACCTGCCTTACAACAGGCCTACAAGCCCTCAGTCCAGCCTCTCTCAGCCTATTGTGAACAGTCTGAGCACTGATGGAGGGATTGTGCGTTCCTGGTGTAACTCAGGTAGTTGTTGTTGCCATCCTGTACCTGTCCCGCATGTGTGATGTTCGGGTATACCGATCCTGTGTAGGTGTTGTTACACGTGTTCTGCCACTGCGAGGACGATCAGCTGTCTGTCCTGTCTCCCTGTCTTGCTGTCTTAGGCGTCTCACAGTACAGACATAGCAAATAATTGCCCTGGCCACATCTGCAGTCCTCGTGCCTCCTTGCAACATGCCTAAGGCACGTTCACACAGATGAGCAGGGACCCTGGGCATCTTTCTTTTGGTGTTTTTCAGAGTCCGTAGAAAGACCTCTTTAGTGTCTTAAGTTTTCATGACTGACCTTAATTGCCTACCGTCTGTAAGCTGTTAGTGTCTTAACGACTGTTCCACAGGTGCATGTTCATTAATTGTTTATGGTTCATTGAATAAGCATGGGAAACAGTGTTTAAACCCTTACAATGAAGATCTGTGAAGTTATTTGGATTTTACGAATTATCTTTGAAAGAAAGGGTTGTGAAAAAGGGATGTTTATTTTTTTGCTGAGTTTAAGTACGTATCGAATCGTCTTGAAAGGGAAAGATGCACATTTTCTATTTCCCCTCAAATACTCCCCACCTGCCCCAGTAAATGATTCCTCAATAACCCTGGTCTTCAACTTTCCACAGATGAGCCATGATCCAATAAGCAACTGGGGATACAGTTGGCTGTGTCACTGCTGTGTTCATTACCAGTTTACATTTAGCATTTTCTGACACCCATGTCCTCTACAGTGAAATGAAATAAGCTGCAATTGGCAGCCAGGTTTATGATGGTATGACCTCATAATTAATGGCTTTCACAACAACAGACTGTCTGGTTTGTAGCGCATTTTGCTAAGCAATATTGACCTCCCCTGTTGCTGTACATTATTCAAAACTAATTTACAGGATGATAACAGTCCATGCTCATCTACATGTAATTACATGCTAAATTACAACTACAGTAAAGGAAGCGTATCAAGAATGTTATAGCAAACACGTTTGTGCTTTTAAGTGTTTTGCAATTTGAATGGTTTGAGTTTGAACCCAGGAAGATTGTGTATTTTAATAAATTAAACATCTGTCCCCTTTTTCTCGTTTATAGAGTCATTAGATGAGCTCACCACCATGGTGGTCAAGTTGTTTGGAGAGGTGGAGAACAAGAATGTACCTATCCCAGAGTTCCCTGAGCACCCCTTCCAGGAGGAGCACCTCAAGGTGAGCTCCTTAGTTTGTGCGCACACACACACTCCAGAGTTTCCGTTAGCCGGCTTTTGGCCATAAAATACATCAACTGTAAAGCCGGTAAATAAAACTGTTGCTGTCCACAATGACCTGGAGAATTTGTTTTATTAATTGATGGAAATACCAATCGATGTGTATACGTTTGACCATCATGCTTATCGGGCTATAGGTTCATTTGCATAAGTTTGTGGAATTAAATTGGCCTGTGTATTTGCGTTAGTCATTTATCTTTTTTTCAACAGCTGTCACGTGCGTAGCGCCGCTTTTGAGCGGGATTTCTCCAATTCCTCAATTGGTTGCTGCTGCAGTAAAACATGCTTTGATAAGCCCGTTCAGTGCGTAACAATCCTTAATGCAATCACGTGTTAACAGTTTCGGTTCATGATTAAAAAATATATTTTTATTTCTCAACTGGTAAAATTGAAGCACGTCACCCACCACTTTAGGAGCTTTTGATTCTAAACATTCCAAAAACATTTTTTAAAGGAGCTAATCATTGAGTCCTCTGGCTAATTCATGCTTTCTGGTGAATACTTTTGAATGATTTTACTTCTGTGTAGACTGGAGTAATTATATAGTTTTGGCAAAGTTACTTCCCTATTGGAACCACCGTTATGGTTTTCATAACTTTCTTTTGTTGTCCAGAAGGCAAAGGGACAATCCTAGTCATATTAGCAACCAAATCCAATTTTTTGGGATCTTTAGATTTCCCCCTCTTTCGAACAGAGATTTTCATCTCTGTCATATATGGAACTGCTTTCAGGTACGCTGTTTAGAATGGTGTTTTCCAGCAAATTGCATTTTGGCAAATGTTAGAATATTTGGTTTTGTTGGCTGCTTCATTACATGAGTGGCATGTTCTGTTAGGCAGCATTACCATAATCTAAATATGATTTCTGTCATTCTGAGCACAGTGGCTGGACACCCCAAATGCATAAGGGTCTGGTAAATTTCTTAAGTGCCTGTAAATCTTCCCGGTCACGTTGTCCGGCACCTCATTGTCCTAACGGAAACCCTGACGCACACCCACACACACTTTAAACTACCTATGCTACTTTGCATACAGTGCATTCGGGAATGTGTTCAGACCCCTTGACTTTCTCCACATTTTGTTACGCTACAGCCTTGTTCTAAAATCGATTTAAATTGTTTTTCCCCCACCAATCTACACACAACACCCCATAATGACAAAGTGAAAACGGGTTTGTAGAAATATTTGCAAATGTATTACAAATAAAAGTCAGATACCTTATTTACGTAAGTATTCAGACCCTTTGCTATGAGACTCAAAATTGAGCTCCGGTGCATCCTGTTTCCATTGATCATCCTTGAGATGTTTCTACAACTTGATTTTATTTATTTTGCAATCATTTCTAAACTTTTTTTGCTTTGTCATTATGGGTAATTGTGTGCAGGTTGATGAGGGGGGAGAAAATAATCAATTTTGAGAATAAGACTAATTTAATAAAGTGGAAAAATTCAAAGGCTCTGAATGCAACTGAGTTGTGCAACTGAGAATTCTATTCATAGTCTCAATTCAAATCTTCCTTCCTACCCCCCCCCCCCCCCCCCCCCCCCCCCCCCCACAGCAATTCTACAAAGTGGTGCCTATCAAGGACATTAGGAACTTGTATGTGACGTTCCCCATCCCAGACCTGCAGAAGTACTACAAGTCCAACCCAGGCCACTACCTGGGCCACCTGATAGGCCACGAGGGCCCAGGAAGCCTGCTGTCTGAGCTGAAATCCAAAGGTAGGCCAGAGGGCTGTGATTGAATCTTGGTTTTAAGATTTAGGGCTTGATGGAATGGTAGAAATATTTGTAAAAAATTGTGAGTTTAATAAATTGAGTTTATACTGACAATACATTCTGTGTATGTGTAGAATTGTTTATATTTGAATTGACAGCGGTGGCTATGCCCTTTATTCTTGTGCAGGCTGGGTGAACACACTGGTCGGCGGCCAGAAAGAGGGAGCGAAAGGCTTCATGTTCTTCATCATCAATGTGGACCTGACAGAGGAGGGACTCCGTAAGCATTAGGATCTCGGGGATTGTTTAGTTTTGTCTATTTTGTTCACGTGTGTGTATGTGCCCACACCCTCAAGTCAGAAAGGTGTTTGTCTGTGTGTGGTGGTTTCTGTTTCAACCCTGTGAGCTGAAGTGTCATTTTGTTCCTGTAGTGCACGTGGATGACATCATCTTCCACATGTTCCAGTACGTCCAGAAGCTGCGCACTGAGGGGCCTCAGGAATGGGTCTTCCAGGAGTGCAAGGTGAATACTGCACTGTAGTACCACTCACTTCTAATCTGTCTGAGCTCAGTCCACTATACAGATTCATTCAGAAAGTATTCAGACCCCTTTTACTTTTTCCACATTTTGGTATGTTAGTCTTATTCTAAAATGTATGAATTTGAATTTTTTCCCCTTATCAATCTACACACTACAGCATAATGACAAAGCAAAAACAGCTCTGGCTGGGCCACTCAAGGACATTCAGAGACCGAAGCCACTTCTGTGTTGTCTTAGCTGTGTGCTTAGGGTTGTTCTGTTGGAAGGTGAACCTTTGCCCCAGTCTGAGGTCCTGTGCATTCTGGAGCATGTTTTCATCAAGGATATCTTTGTACTTTGCTCCTTTCATATTTCCCTCGACCCTGACTAGTCTCCCAGTCCCTGCCGCTGAAAAACATACCCACAGCATGATGCTGCCACCACCATGCTTCACCATAGGGGTGGTGCCAGGTTTTCTCCAGATGTGATGCTTGGCTTTAAGGCCAAAGAGTTCAATATAGGTTTTATCAGACTAGAGAATCTTGTTTCTCATGGTCTGAGAGTCATTTAGGTGCCTTTTGACAAACTCCAAGCGGGCTGTCATGTGCCTTTTACTGAGTGGCTTCTGTCTGGCCACTCTACCATCAATGCCTGATTGTCGGAGTGCTGCAGAGATGGTTGTCCTTCTGGAAGTTTCTCTCATCTCCACAGAGGAATTTTGGAGCTCTGTCAGTGACCATTTCTTTCTTGTTCACCTCCCTTTCTTGTTCACCTCCCTAATGCCCTTCTCCCCCGATTGTTCAGTTTGGCCAAGCAGCCAGCTTTGGTCGTTCCAAACTTCTTCCAGTTAAGAATAATGGAGGCCACTGTGTTCTCGGGGACCTTCAATGTTGCAGAAATGTTTTGGTACCCTTCCTCAGATCTGTGCCTTGACACAATGCTGTCTCTGAGCTCTAAAGACAATTCCTTTGACCTCATGGCTTGGTTTTTGCTCTGACATGCATTGTCAACTGTTGGACCTTATATAGACAGGTGTGTGCCTTTCCAAATCATGTCCAATCAATTGAATTTACCACAGGTGGACTCCAAGTTGTAGAAACATCTCAAGGATGTTCAATGGAAGCCGGATGCACCTGAGCTCAGTTTAGTCTCATAGCAAAGGGTCTGAATACTTATGTAAATAAGGTATTTCGGTTTCTATTTTAATACGTTTGCAAACATTTCTAAACTGTTCTTGCTTTGTCATTATGGGGTTTTGTGTGTAGATTGAGGAAATAATTTAATCCATTTTAGAATAAGGCTGTAACGTAAAATAGAATCTGGGAAAAATCAAGGGGTCTGAATACTTTCCAAATGCACTGAAGCTGTCTTAGAAGCCAGAGTATGTGTTGTCAGAAAATCCGTCATTAACATTTTATGTATAGCCCTTTTTACAAACAAAATAAAATCAGAACGACGACTGAGAAACTTACTCAAATAGGCCTTTTGTCATCCTCTTAGTTAAACTTCTGTTTTTAAAAGTACACGTGGATGAATTGTCTTGTGTTGCTCAATTCTCCATTGTATGTAATAGTACTGTATTTTTATGCGATTGACATGTGACTTGTCTCTCTTCTCCTCCACAGGACTTGAACACAGTGGCCTTCAGGTTCAAAGACAAGGAGCGGCCCCGTGGCTACACCTCCAAAGTGGCTGGATTACTTCACGTAGGTGGCGCTCTCTATTTTCTTAAGGTCGTCTCCACAATGATGCACTGCACTTCCGTGGCTCCGTTTGATGACTATGTTGTCTGCCAGTCTCTTATTTTGTGTATAAAGACTTAATAGATTCAGCCACAATCTAAATTAAACTGACATTCCTGTTATTATCAAAATATTATGGTATTAAGGCAGTCGGACCGGGGTAGGATGTCCAGTGTATTTTTGTCTGTTGGGATTCATTATTGTGCGCATCTTTTTTGTGTGAAATTAACACCAGTTCTGTATTCCTGTGCTCCAGTAAAGTGTTCCCCTGCATGTGTTTGTCAAAGGCCTCCCCATTGTTAGCGCCTAGACCTGTTTGTTTTTTTTGTCCTCTGTTTTGCAGTACTACCCTCTGGAGGAGATCCTAGCAGCAGAGTACCTGCTGGAAGACTTCAGGCCAGACCTGATAGAGATGGTCCTGGACAAGCTGAGGCCAGAATATGTCAGGTCAGTTGCAACTCTTCACTGGGTCACTAACCCTGTTTACTCTGCTCTCCTATACCATTTTCACACTATTATACCCATCCGGATGAACCATACTGCTAGCTTGGAGAGAGAGAGAGATATATATATATTTTATTTATTTAAAACAAAAATCATTCCAGCATGGTTTCAGCAACTGTTGGATGCAAAATCAGACCCGCGCAGTAAAGATTGGCTCAGCTAGGTCAGTTTTGCTCAGTAGTGTGACATGGGTACATGATAATACACTTAAGACACCTCTGTTTTGAAGAGCCTTTTATATGGTAACCCGGTGTTTGAGCTGATGTTGCAGTCCATGGTTACAAACATTCAGATAAGATGACACTGTTTAAAAAAATGTTATTTAACTAGGCAAGTCAGTTAAGAACATTCTTATTTACAATGACGGCCTACCAAAAGGCCTCCTGCGGGGACGGGGGGCCTGGGGTTAAAAATAAATACAATCACAACAAGCGAGATAACACTACATAAAGAGAGACCTAAGACGACAACATAGCAAGGAAACAACACATGACAGCACAACATGGTGACAACACAACATAGTAGCAGCACAAAACATGATACTAACATTATTGGGCACAGACAAGAGCACAAAGGGCAAGAAGAAAGAGACAACAATACATCACACAAAGCAGCCACAACTTTCAGTAAGAGTGTCCATGATTGAGTCTTTGAATGAAGAGATTGAGATAAAAACTGGTTAGTTTTATCGAGTGTTTGTTGCAGCTCGTTCCAGTCGCAAGCTGCAGCGAACTGAAAAGAGGAGTAACCCAGGGATGTGTATGCTTTGAGGCCCTTTAACAGAATGTGACTGGCAGTACGGGTGTTGTATGTGGAGGATGAGGGCTGCAGTAGATATCTCAGATGGGGGGGTGGTGTGTGAGGCCTAAGAGGGTTTTATAAATAAGCATCAACAAGTGGGTCTTGCTGATGCTGAACATCAACTGAGTAGACTTGAATAACAACCAACCAAGGTCATACATGTTGTTATACAATCATTATGCTAGTAGTGGAGCCATTAAGTCATGTCATTAACCATAAAATCATGTAGGGTAAATCTAAATGCGATCTTACATTTGTCATTACACACTCTGTTTAGTCATTTTCATGGCAGATTTACCTCAACATTCACCTAAACTTTCCACTGTTGAATTAACTGCCAGAGAACTTTCAGGAACGGTTTTAACTTAAACACTGGGGGAGTTCAATAACACATTCTGCAGTTTTACTACCACCACAATCGCTGCTTCTCCACTTCAGTCACTACTAATACTAAAGTCCCTACTTCTACTATGATTACTTCTTCTGATACTGCTAGAATCAATGTTACCATTTCTACAGTCACCACCACTACTGCTACTGCAGTAAAAACTACTACAACTTCTTCCGCTACCATTTCAAATGCTTTTATACAGTTGAAGCAACCACACATTTTCTTTGGGAAATGTAACTTTTCTAGTTATCACATTGACTGGCTGTCTGCACCACTTATCTGTTTTAATCACATTGACCCTACAAATTGTAATTGACTGGAGCCTCCCGAACCTCCTATACCCAGTGTTATTATACAGTTGAGTCGTAAGGGCAGCTAAAAATCTAGCGCCAGCTGCTCAGGGAAAATGGAGTGTGTTTAACTTCTAACCGGTCTGACGTGGGTTTGTAAATGCCGATAATAATGAAACCCGTCTCTGTTTGTCCTCCCATCTGCAGAGTCGCAGTCGTCTCAAAGTCGTTCGAAGGGCAGACGGACAAGACGGAGGAATGGTACGGGACTCACTACAAACAGGAGCCCATATCTGAAGAGATCCTCAAGGTGAGACTGACACACATTCAAACTCGACAGCTTTTCCATATACTCATGGGTGGTGTGGGTGATGTTGAAGGCCTTGATTTCACACGTCCTCTCCTCATCATGCGTTGTCGGAGATCAGATGTTCCTCCCTTCAGACCTTCTCCTTCGGTGCAGGAAAGGAAATGGGGGCACAATGAAATAGGCCAGATTTAAGATTTACCCTGACTGGGCATCTTTGTAAATCGCCCACTGGCAATGCTTGAAGGAATCTTCAATGCATCCACTTGCTGTCACACATTCCAACATTAATCTAAGGTTTATCATACCATGTGTAAGAAAACAAATGGCTTATGGGTAAGGTGCTGTTGATCCACAGTCAACATCCCAGTGGTGAATGATGTTTAAAGCTGCAGATGTTTGCTTAAGAGTTTGCTGACTTTTTTTTCCTATTCGGTGCAAAAGCAGCGTTAGGATGGAAATGTAAGATGTTTTGGAAAAATCAATTTGTAGGCAGGCTGACACTAGCACTGTGAATGTTCTCAATTCACCTTTCTGAAACAATTCCCAGGGCCACAAATTCCCCTGACCTTATGAGGTTCCAAAAGCAGAAAAAGATTTTGTGGAAGGTTTTAATACTCCCAAAGCCAACGCTGTACATTTCATGACCTTTTAATGGTGTCTTTCTCCTAAAGGTTTCCAAACAACTATCTAACAACAGCCAACCCAACAGTCTATGGATGTTTTTTTCAAGAATCTGCCTGGTGTGTTTTAGGACTGAGCAGTATCCAGATTTTCACACCTTTTTATACTGTCCTTGTGCCATACCGGGGTATATGGCGTTAACGTCATAGGTCACAAGGTGGCGCTTTTTGTTTTCAAACTCAAAAAAATCCCAAATAATAACAAAGTACTAGAGAATTCCCATAGCGGATGCTAGCTAAATCCTAATGACCAGAAGTGAACTACACTGAACAAAAATATAAACGTAACAAGTAGTGTCGGTCCCATGTATCATGAGCTGAAATAAAAGGTCCCAGAAATGTTCCATACGCACAAAAAGCTAATATCTCTCAATTTTGTGCACAAATTCTTTACATCCCTATTAGTGGGCATTTTTCCTTTGCCAAGAAAATCCATCCACCTGACAAGTGTGGCATATCATAGAGCTGATTGAACAGCATGATCATTACAAAGGTGTGCCTTGTGCTGGGAACAATAAGGCCCCTCTAAAATGTGCAGTTTTGTCACACAATGCCACAAGATGTCTCAAGTTTTGAGGGAGAGTGCAATTGGCATGCTGACTGCAGGAATGTCCACCAGAGCTGTGAGCTGTTGCCAGAGAATTTGATGTTCATTTCTCTACCATAAGCCGCCTCCAACATAATTTTAGAGAATTTGGCAGTTCTCTTAACCGGCCTCAACCTCACATTTAACCACGCAAGCCCAGGACCTCCACATCTGGCTTTTTCACAGGTGGGATCATCTGAGACCAGCCACCCAGACAGCTGATGAAACGGAGGAGTATTACTGTCTGTGGGGAAAAACTAATTCTGATTGACTGGGCCTGGCTCTACAGTGGCTGGGGGTGCAGCCATGGGGGTGCCTAGGAGGGCAGAGGCCCACTCACTTGGGAGCTAGACCCACCCATGGCTGCGCCCCTGCCCAGTGGTGAAATTCATAGATTAGGGCCTAATTTATTTCAGTTGACTGATTTATATTTATATCTATCTATAGTTAGTAAAACTGTTTCATTTATATTTTTTTCAGTGTTTACAAAGACAGACAATCCAGCTCAAAGTTGTACAATGCTATCGGAAAGTATTCAGACCCCTTAACTTTTTTCCACATTTTGTTAGGTTACAGCCTTATTCTAAAATGGATAAGAAAAAAAAATAAAGTCCTCAATCTACACACAAAGCGAAAACATGTTTTAAGACATTGCAGAATTATAAATAAAAAAAATCTGAAATACATTATTTACATAAGCCTGGAGAGGCCTGAAAATAGCTGTGCAGCGACGCTCCCTATCCACTGACAGAGCTTGAGAGGATTTGCATAGAAGAATGGGATAAACTCCCCAAATACAGGTGTGCCAAGCTTGTAGCGTCATACCCAAGAAGACTTGAGGCTGTGAACTTTCTGAATGCACTGCGTTTCAAAAGTCTACTCCGTTTGCTGCACGCACAAAGCAAATATTAGACAGCAGCGATATTGATCCAGGACGGGGAGTTGTTTCTGCTGTTGAACCTTACAAGTTAGCCACTTTGCGAAATTGAACCACAGCTGGACAGTATTCAGTACAATTTAGACGCAGATTAACCTTAATATTTATTGTATCTATTTATCTATTGTAACTTGATCAACTTGTGCCGACTCATGAAGCTAGCTCTCTTTGTAAACAAAATACGTGACTGGTGAACGACGGTAAGCTTCGTAATGAAAAATGTGACTTAGTAATTAAGAACGCGATCTGTTATCTCGTAACCTATAGATAATTACTTAAAAAGAAGCTTGACGGTATTGAAAATTATACCATGTGTACTGTAAAACTTCAATTAATAGCTCTGGCATTAATTTGCTTAAGTCACTGAAAACAACAGGTGCTTATTAGAGACTATTCTATTTGAGTCAGGGATCTATTTCCTTAATGCCCCACAGCTTTTGCTCATTTGCATAGTTAATTGTTTTATTCCATCATTCACTTCCAGCATTTTAATACATTTCTTAATTTTCTACACTGTCATTTACACAATAGCTAGGTTTCCATCCAACAGATTTTCATGCAAATATTCAAAAATCTGCATAAACCACATTTTCCCACCAAAGATGTTTCCATCAAACTCACTTATTGCAGATAAAAGGCTGTGATGACGTAGTGCACTTAAATAACTTTTGTGGTTAAAATCCCATGTACCGAAATGGAAATATTTAAATGGGTTTCAATCGCATTTTCAACTCTACTGATGGTTTTGTCACGAACTGTTGCGTTATAGCAAATGTGCCCACTCTAGCCTTGGCTACCTACCTATATATGTGCACAAGTGCCAAGGCTACCTATATTTTAGAATTAATATCATTTTTGTTTGTCAAACGGGAGCCAAGCATCGATCATCATGTCACCAGAATAAGACCCTTGTTTTTTATTGGAAAAGAGCATCAAGCTCATCACCTTGCACATTCACCACCCTGTGAAGTTCATTTATTTATTTAATCTGTAGCCATTTCTCGCATAATTATTTCACCGACACACAATGATCACATCGTCGAACAAACATTGTCTGTTGGTTATTATAAAATTGTACCGGCGTTTCCTGTTTCCATCAGCCCAGTAGTGACTTCATGTGTCAGATAATTCAGCCACATGAAAGGGTTGCCAATAGAGGGCAATCGGCCAATTTTCTGTGGGTCTGTACTACCGAAGTTTACTGTTAGTTTTTTTTTTTGTGTGTGCTTGTTAGTTAGCAGTTCACAGCTGCTAGCAGTTTTCTTACTGACGCTAAACGGATGATTGCAATTTGTCATTACTGAATTATTTAATTTAACAAATCAAACCATTTAACCTCGTGAACAATTAATTTAGACCTGGTGTTTATTTGCTGAAATGTGTGCTGTTGCCTGACTATTTAAAAGGAACAGGCAACTATTTGAGACTGCGTTTTAATTGAAATGTGACTATTTCAAAATACCTGCGTATACACGGTATACTGTCAAAGCCTCGTGTAATCCCTTTGGTCATCACTGGACATAGTTGGTCCTGTGTCATGTAGAATCTGTCATGGGCAGTTGGTCTGGAAAAGAACTACCCATTGCATGATCTATAGTTCATTTTCTGTAATTGGATAGGTGTGCAGAAGCCTTTAGTCACCTATCAATAAACTCCATACCTAACCCTTGACTGAGCAAGGAGGACTCGCTAACTCATCTGTGTGTTTCAGAAATGGGGAAACGCCGACTTCAATGGCAAGTTCAAGCTACCCATGAAGAACGAGTTCATTCCTACCAACTTTGATATCTACCCTCTGGAGAAAGACTCTCCCTCCGCCCCAACTCTAATCAAGGTAAGCCTCGCTCTGGATAAGAGTATCTGCTAAATGACTCAAATGTAAAATGACGGGATGTTGCATTATCAAAGTGTTGTCACTTCATTCGCCAAGAAGCCGACAGACCTGAACACGTCGCTGCATGTTTCAAGTGTCTGACTCGGTTCATATGCTTTCATATGGTAATGTGGAAATGGTGACTGAAGTTAGATGTTCTGAATTTAGTCAACAACTGTCGTTGTTACGGTGTTCAGATCAGAGGACGTGTGTGGTGGTAACTACTGCTGACCGATTTGGAGTCTCTTGTGGAACAACTCTTTTGAGCTAAGCTTCGGTATTTAATTTTGGGCTGCTGTTCACCCCAATAAAGTACAAAGGCAGTAGTAGAGGTTTGATCGATCTCTTTTCAAAGCAAGTATATGATATCAGACTGCCCAACTTTTTTCAAGCCTTTTCTTATCAATGGCACCTGCTGCTAATGCTCATCTTACCATGTTATTTTTTTTTCTAGGACACTGCTATGAGCAAGGTGTGGTTCAAGCAGGATGACAAGTTTTTCCTACCAAAGGCATGCCTGAACTTTGAGTTCTTCAGGTTGGTAGACAAACCACAGCCGTTGAAGTGTATGAGATGTGATATGTAATGTGATTAAACTTTTGTCTTGCTACAACCTATTGTAGTTATAGTACTCAAATACTGCAGTTTGAATTCATATTACGAGGAACCCCATGGAACCCCACTTGTCCTGCCGATCCCTAATTTTGAATGAAGGCAACACTAACTGTTTTTCAAGGAGAGCAAATTGGAGGGAGAGTTCTAACTGTGGCGTTGTAGCTACTGTCATTCACCAGTGCCATTTTCTCTACAGCCCGTTTGCGTATGTGGACCCCATACATTGTAACATGGCCTATTTGTACCTGGAGCTCCTCAAAGACTCCCTCAACGAGTATGCATATGCAGCCGAGCTTGCAGGCTTGAACTATGACCTCCAAAATACCATCTATGGGATGTATGTAAGTATTATAATTTCCCATTGCCCTCACGTCGCCGCGACCCCAAACCCACCCTTGTTCCTCCCTCAACCTGGGCCTTTGTGTCAGCCCTGGCTGCAACATCCTCTTCATCTTTTCTTTCCCCCTCCCTCTCTCAAAATCACATCGTCGGAAACGCTAGAGTTGTCGGTTTCCCCGTTCGTACTGGCACTGTTTTGGATTTGAACATAAATTGTAATTTGGTGAAGTAGTTCCCTGTCAGAAAGAGGAACAGTATTTTTCTATCAAAACTCTTATACAAAGGAATGGGAAATGGACACCTCAAGATGCGTCCACGCTAGAAGTAGTGGCCTTTAGCGACAAAGTACTCCTTCCCTCCTTGGTGGACAGAAAGGCCGGTCGCGAGGCTGCATATACATACTCTTTATCAGTTTCCTCACCCTGCTCTCTGTCCTTTTTTGACAACCTCATCCCACCTCCCCCACCCAACACTCATGTCTTCTTTTTGTTTGTCTTTTTATTTTTTTTGTTAGTCGCTACCTATACTCAGACCCCCTGCACTGCAACATGACCTACCTGTTTCTCAGGTTATTGAAGGATGATTTAAAAGAGTATACATATGCAGCCCGCCTTGCCGGGCTGGTCTATGGCATAGCCTCAGGGATGAATGCCATCCTCGTAAGTACAGCGTCCGTCTGTCTGCCCCCCTAATGGCTAGGGGGACGAGGGAGGGCGCCAGCTTGAAGCTTTGAGTGTGCAGGACTGGCTTTACCGTTCCCCTCTATCTACGTCCTCTTTTTGTGTGTGTTTCTATGTTAGTCTGTCTGTGTAGGAAGATGGGGATGTACTAGAGCCTCCCTTCCTATTAGTGGTGGGAAGTTCAACTCTTTTTACTGACTCTGGTCTTTTCAACTCATTCAGTGAAAAGAACAACTCTTTATAATTTGATTCATTTGATTCAGTAATGCCCAGAGCATGCAGTCCCCCCTACGTGTTCACCATAGGGGGCTTCTTGGAGCTTTCATTGGTGACTGAGACTTTTATACAAGTGTACTTCTAAGAATGTACATTTTTTTTTTTTTTTTTTTTTTTTTTTTTATTTTTTTTTTTTTTACCTTTATTTAACCAGGCAAGTCAGTTAAGAACAAATTCTTATTTTCAATGACGGCCTGGGAACAGTGGGTTAACTGCCTGTTCAGGGGCAGAACGACAGATTTGTACCTTGTCAGCTCGGGGGTTTGAACTCGCAACCTTCCGGTTACTAGTCCAACGCTCTAACCACTAGGCTACCCTGCCGCCAGGCAGGGTAGATTTTGTTGATTACTAGGCATACAAATACAATTACTTATCTTTTTGAAAAGGTCTAGTCGTGACCGCAACCGGACTAGATTGTCAACCACTCTTGGCGGAATGCAATTGCTTGACTACCAAGGGAGAGCAGCACAATATCGTTCACGAACTGCAGCCGCCCTCCGAAGGAGTTTGTTGAGCTGATGCAGACTGTGTATGTTTTGGTTCTACAAAGCTGTGTCCATTGATAAACTAACAACTAAAATGAACGAGTCTTGAGTCAGTAAAAAGTTGTTCAAAAATAAATAATATTTTGTCGACTGCACATCACTACTTCCTATGTCCTGTCTATGTGCCCACTTGTGGTTTCACTGCAAGGATAGCCACATCTAGTCCTCAAGGCATGCCGTTTAACTGATATGAAGTTGAATATTAACTTTCCATTCATCAAATACGTCTCTGGCAACATGGACTAAATTCAACTGATAGAGTTCATATTTGAATCTAGACCTTGTCAGCAGACTGCCTGTCTTGAAAGACACATGTTTGGCTTTGTTAATTTCACCGAATCACTCCCAAAACACACCACAACTAATACACCCAGATAGAACTTCATACATTCTTTCACATTTCGTTTAGTTTATTTTAATGCATTGTTAGCAGCCAGTTTGAAACTCATTTGCTGTCAATATCAGCCAGATAGTAGAACAGTGTCTCCTTCACAAGTCATAAAGGAATAAAGCCAAACATTGCTTATCCTCTGACAAATGTATAGGTACTGTGAAATTCTGCTCACTCATGATTCCAAAAGCAAGTTAGACTGGAGCTGGCATTGTACACATAGATAATAGCATTCGCAAGATTTTATTTGAAAATTTGCCCTCAACACTTTTCAGAGGTTAGTATTGGAATGAGGTTTTGGTATGTGTCTGTGAAATTGCGAATCAAGATGCCCAATGTGCTTGTCTTTTCACTGCTCATCTGTAGCTTTGGTTTGTGGTGCTTTTGGTTTCCCTCTTAACTTAAGCAACTGACTAATTTCACGACTGACGTTTGCCTAACATCCAAACTAGGCCCACATCTGTGAAATAATAGCTTGTGTGCAGAATAAAGCGGTCCTACTCACTACTGCTATGTGATGTCAAGGTCATAAATAAGACTACTTAAGAATAGGATTATAAATGTTATATATGCTAATCACTCATGGGTTGATGCTACATACTTAAGAAATAATGCTTTCTACATTCCGGCCAATCACACATGCCTTGCTAACTGTATGGATGGGGTGTTTTTCCTCCTATATATTAGCTCTTCCAAGCTCCGGGAGTAATAGAGTTGAGTCAGCACAAACTGGCTGGGGGCTCGTCAAGGGTAATGATGTTGGAAGAGATTAGAGTTAACTGGTGTCAGTATGTGTGTGTCAGGGAGAACGAGAAGGGGAGGGAGAAGGTGATTTTTTTTCCCGAGAGCAAAACGCTGCAGCCTGAGGCTATTGCGGGTTCATGAAAGGGCCAGAAGGTTTGGAGGATGCACAGCCGAGTTTCATGTAACCTTGACCGGGCTCTGATCACGCACAGTTTGACACACTACAGTCGCATGCACACACACAGCCACTCACTTGCATCGGTTATTGGTAGCTTGTCACTGAGCTAGATTAATAAAGGGAAATGCATTTGCAGTAGATTGTAATGCACAATGCTTGCCGTGTAGACCTTGAGGGACGAGTTGAGTAGTTCACTACAGACCCATAAGGATGTGGCAGTCATTACATTTTGTCGGCCGGCGATTGTCATGCAAATATCTGACGGACTTGCGGTAATTGACTGTTAGTTAACATAAACATGTTTCGCATCTCCGGGTTACACACACAAGCCACTGATGTGGCTTGTCTAATAAATCTATTTAATATAGCCTACACGTCACAATAAAACCATATTTATTTCAGGCAGGTCTAAAGAAACACGATATGAAGAAAATGTAGCCTATTTCAGAAGAACAGAATAGATATAGTACTACATTAAGGAGTCGTCCTTAATGTAGGCCCTGCTATGGCTGTGGGCTACACTAGTTCATTTAGCAGCCCAAGATCTGCTTAGAATTCCCGTGGGATTATTTTATAGCAAGGACAATACAATTGAATGTAGTTGAATAAAATGGAAAGGATATTTTTTTCCCAAACAATGTGGCTGTTCTGTGTTGAGCGATTAACCAAAAGGACAAACAGGTCCTCCTATATGCCCAATTTTAGTTATTTGAGCAACTTTAGTTCTGATACAAACGTTAGGCCATATGTTTTGATTTCTAATACATTCTAAGGCTATCGCAGTTGGAAGATGTCTGTAGCGCAGGCAGCACAAACGTCTATCGGTCCGCTACTACAGGACTCGTAAAGGCCCAGTGCACTTCTTTTGAGAGATTTTTTTACTGTTATGATTTTTTGGGGGTTGGGTTCAGGGTGTGCTTCATCACCCGTACTTCCCGCGCTATGTCGAAGGCTGCATGATGCGACTCTAATGATGACTGTGAAAAAAGTTGCATGAAAGACAGCCGCTGCTGTTTCTTGCGCAGCCTGCACACACTTCATAACTCTCGTTCACAAATTTGACAAGCAAATATGCTTGATAATATTCTCACCCTTCAGACTATTCTCAATTGAATCTGGTCTTTACATATAGTCTACTAATATACAGTGCATTCCGGAAAGTATTCATACTTTTTCCACATTTTGTTACGTTACAGCCTTTTTCTAAAATGGATTCAATGCATTTTTTCCACGTCAATCTACACACAATAGCCCATAATGAAAAAGCACACTTTTTTTTGTGCTAATTTATTAAATATGAAATATCTGAAATGTCTTATTTACATAAGTATTCAGACCTGTTGCTATGAGACTTGAAATTGAGCTCAGGTACATCCTAGACAAGCAGGTGAGGGTAGGTAGTTCCTTACTAATTAGTGACCTTGATTAATCAAGTACAAGGGAAGAGCGAAAACCCGCAGACAACTCGGCCCTCTGTGGAATGAGGTTGACGTGTCTTAGACAGAGGATGGGCCATGGCAGGACTGGAGGTTTGGGAGGGTGGTCTGAAACATTGCTGTCTTTTAGTTTTACTTTAGCTTACTCATCCACACATTTCACAGTTTCCTCCAGGTGCTTTGACACTCACATTATGCCTACCTTTTCACTCTTGCCCTTTTCCTTTCGTCTCCTTCCCACAGCTCTCAGTGAAGGGCTACAATGACAAGCAGCACATCCTGCTGAAGAAGATCATTGAGAAGATGGCCAACTTTGAGATTGACGAGAAACGCTTTGACATCATCAAGGAAGCGGTAAGCTAAGCATCCCCACCCACACACACCCACACACACACATACTCAGGCTATGATATTACCCATTATATCAGATCAAAAGTTTATTTTTATTTTGTGATATTGTGTTTGACCCCATGGCACACCAGAGCTACCTTCATATGGGCGGCAGTTAGCCTAGCAGTCTCAGGGAGAGTGGGATATGCAAAAAAACTATTCACACATGCCTAATAATACAGACTTGTACGTGTGTGAAATGGGACAAATATAAGCACTTACCAAATTTATAATAATATTGTGTTTGACTCTTCATATGACTGAATTTCGACCCCTGCTTGCCCTTGACCCTTCCTCCAGTATATGAGGTCACTGAACAACTTCCGGGCAGAGCAACCCCATCAGCATGCCATGTACTATCTGCGTCTGCTGATGACAGAGGTGGCCTGGACCAAAGATGAGCTCAAGGAGGCCCTGGACGGTGAGCCATTCTCACACAAACACACACAAGCGTGCGCACACACACTCCCTTCCTATCTCTCTGCCCCTCATTTGAACACTGAGACAGTTTTTGAGCTCCTCCCTGAGCTGCAGTCATTTCTCCGCAGTGAAAGTCTCACCGGAGGAAGGGGAGCAGATGTACTGTCTGTACTGTTCAGTATATTATGTTTTCTCGATGGAGCCTCGACAGATGTCCTGTGTGTCACTTGAGGCTCAGTTCACTTTCTGTCTGGGTACAGTGCAATGCAACCTGTTCTCATTTATTACCTCAAATAAACGTGTCCCTATTTCACCTACCCTAGTGCCTATGTGTTGATTTAGTGCCCCTGTTCCCCTTCTCTGGGTCTCCATCCTCAGTACCCTGTGCCTGGTTTTTAGACAGGCTACTGCTCTATCCTCCCTTTCCTTTCCCAGTTACCCTGGCTGCTCATCCATCACCTCTCATCACTAACTGAATGAATCTGGGTCAGACGATGTGTGAATTCAGATGGACCAACCTACGCAGAGAGGAAGTGTGTTTTCTGCAGGTCTCCAAGCTCGTATGAATGTGTGTGTGTGTGTGTACATTTCTGCCCTATGTGGTGGCAGGCAGAGTCCACATGACTACAATGCTTTTGATTCTGTTCTAGCCTGATTATGATAACTCTGATTGCTTCCATCTGAATGTGTCTTCTAGATGTCACTCTCCCCCGCCTCAAGGCCTTTATACCTCAACTATTGTCACGGTTACACATCGAGACCCTTCTCCATGGCAACATCACCAAGGAGGTTTGTTTGATGTTGCTACCTTCGTGTGGACAGACTGTTGTATTATTTTGTTTGTTATAGGCAGACAAAGATAGATGCGCGTGCACACACACACAGATATTATATGTGTAGAATGTGGATTGGTTCTATAACTGCTTATAAAGTCAGCCTCTCCACTCCTTTATAGGTTTTAAGTGGAATCCTTATGTCACAGAACCGTCACACACCGTCAAACCCTGATAAGATCCTCAGATCAAATCACAGACTTTATATAAGATCCCAGCTGTCCATGAACAGTCACCCTTATCTCTGATAATGATGCCCAGTGGAGAGGTGTCACAGTCTAGTGGAGAGGGAATTGGATGCACCAGCGGGGGCAATGGTCCACTTCATCACTATAAAGACTCACCGTGCTCTGCCGGGCTCCTATTACCTTAGATGGAGCTTGTACTGCGTGGACAGAATATTGTAGCAGTGTTGTTTACGATTCAGTGGCAGGCCCTATAGACGGGCATCTGCTATTTACCCTAGAAGATGTGGGAAACGAGCGATGCGGATGTTAAGAGGAATCTTAACACATTTTAAAGGTGGATTAATACACTGATTTATATCATTTGCACCCCTCTCACGTTTATCTTTTCTCCCTTTCGCCAGTCTGCTCTAGGCATGATGCAGATGGTTGAGGACACGCTTATGAATCAAGCCCACACCAAGCCCCTCTTACCAAGCCAGTTGATTCGCTACAGGGAGGTGCAGGTGCCAGATGGTAGGTCAAGTGCCCTGTCCATCACTCCCTTCACCCTCCTGTACCTGCCAGTCATGCCCGTCCCCATGGTGACCCTGCTGAAGGTTTCTTACCCAACAGTCTGGCCTACATCAGGACCTGTGCTTGTGTAACACCTCGGTGTCAATGACCCTCCAATGTCCTAGGGGGAAAGGCTCACTTAACAAGGGGAAATGGACATCACTGGGAAATACAATACACCCACTTTTTTTCCCCCCCTCCCTTAACCTTTTACACGCCCTACACAAGACACCGCACAACAACACACCTGTGCCACACTTTTCCTGATGACATTAGGTAACTTGAGCATGGGGAAGAAGAAAGCAGGGCTGTCTGGGCCACCTGGAAACATCCTGTGTCCTGCTGAGGGATTTGTTTCGGGCCTGGATCCTTCCGGACGCCAGTCGGGGACAGAAACACAATTTATATCTTCCCAACAGAAATGTTTTGAACAAGTTTAGAACTTTCAGACACAGACTTCTACTGCTTCCACTCATCTTATGGGATTGCCAGTGAAAAGCTTTTACTCAGCAAAATAGTATGATTTTGGCTCAGTCTCTCCTGTCTGGAGACTGGCGTGTCATCAATGTCCTCTAGATGAACTCTATATATAACTTTCCTGTACGATGCCTTTTAAATCTCTCTCTGTCCAAATATGTTCTTTAGTAATTGCATATTTACAGTTAAGCTGGTGATTCATCAACCGGCGAGGTCGTTGCTTATTCCTAAATGCATTCTTTTTTTTTTTAAGCCTCAATGGTTGCCAAGTCATGCATGTAGCGTTTTACACTTTGCATTGGGGTTAGCTGTTTGAGGCCCATGACTTCTGTATTGCATGTTTGGTGAATGCGTTGTTTTGAAGATTGTGATGCTGCAACTACATGTGTAAGCCCTGGGTCATGTATTATTTTAGCACCAAAGTGACAAACTGGGAGCGACAACCTGGACAACTTGTCCAATAACAAACACTTGTTTTCCGTTGCAAAACATTTTCCATTGTGCCTTAATGAATAAGATGCTGTCTGTGCCTTCCAGGTGGTTGGTATGTGTACCAGCAGAGGAACGAGGTGCACAACAACTGTGGCATAGAGATCTACTACCAGACAGACATGCAGACAACCCACGACAACATGCTGCTGGAGCTCTTCTGTCAGATCATCTCTGAGCCCTGCTTCAACACACTGCGCACCAAGGAACAGTTGGGTACGACCACACATGCTCTCTCTCTCTCGCTCTCTCTCACACCAGTGGAGACCGGTCCAGGAAGGCAGTGGGGAATGGACCTCCCTTGGAAATGTCCATCGTAAAGTACTTAAACACACAAACTCAAAACCTTGCTGTGAAAAAGGAACAGTATACAGTGCATTCGGAAAGTATTCAGACCCCTTGAATTTTTCCACATTTTATGTTACAGCCTTATTAAAAGCATACCTTATTTACATAAGTATTCAAATCCTTTGCTATGAGACTCAAAATTGAGGTGCATCTTGTTTCCATTACTCATCCTTGATGTTTCTACAACTTGGAAGTCCAACTGTGGTAAATTCAATTGATTGAACATGTATAGACAGGTGTGTGCCTTTCCAAATCAAGGTCCCACAGTTGACAGTGCATGTTAGAGCAAAAACCAAGCCATGAGGTTGAAGGAATTGTCTATAGCGCTCCGAGACAGGATTGTGTCGAGGCACAGATCTGGCGAAGGGTACCAAAAAATGGCTGCCACATTGACGGTTCCCAAGAACACAGTGGTCTCCATTCTTAAATGGAAGACGTTTGGAGTCACCAAGACTCTTCCGAGAGCTGGCCGGCCTGCCAAACTGGGCAATCGGGGGAGAAGGTTCTTGGTCAGGGAGGTGACAAGAACCTGATGGTCACTCTGACAGAGCTCCAGAGTTCCTTTGCGGAGATGGGAGAACCTTCCAGGACAACTGTCTCTGCAGCACTCCACCAATCAGGCCTTTATGGTAGAGTGGCCAGAAGGAAGCCTCTCCTCAGTAAAAGGCACATGACAGCCCGCTTGAAGATGAACAGAGCAAAGTACAGAGAGATCCTTGATGAACATCTGCACCAGGGCGTTCAGGACCTCAGACTGGGCCGAAGGTTCACCTTCCAACAGGATAACGACCCTAAGCACACAGCCAAGACAAATCAGAAGTGGCTTCGGGACAAGTCTCTGAGTGGCCCAGCCAGAGCCAAGACTTGAACCAGATCGAGACCTGAAAATAGCTGTGCAGCGACGCTCCACATCCAACCTGACAGAGCTTGAGAAGATCTGCAGAGAAGAATGGGAGAAATTCCACAAATACAGTTGTGCCAAGCTTGTAGCGTAATATCCAAGAATACTCTAAACTGTAATTGCTGCCAAAAGTTCTTTAACAAAGTACTGAGTGAAGGGTCTGAATACTAATGTAAATGTGATATTTCAGTTTTGTATAAAAAATTTGCAAAAATGTCTAAAAACATGTTTTTGCTTTGTCATTATGCGGGATTCTGTGTAGATTGATGAGGCAAAAGTCAATTTAATCCGTTTTAGAATAAGGCTGTAATGTAACAAAAGGTCAAAGGGTCTGAATACTTTCCGAATGCACTGTACATATAGGTAACTGCCAAAATAAAGGAAACACCAAGGCACAACAAAGTGTCTTAATAGAGCGTTGGGCCACCACGATCCGCCACAACATATTCAATGCGCCCTGGCATAGATTCTACACGGTTCTAGAACTCTGTTGGAGGGATGCGACACCGTTCTTCCACGAGAAATGTATTAATGGTGGTAGAAAATGCGCTGAGGCGCTGCTCCAGAATAGTGTTCAATTGGATTGAGAACTGGTGACACTCTCTCACACACACACACACCCTTTTAACCCCTTTTGCTCATTTGAGATCCCTCTTTCAGAGTCACTAAGATCTCTTCTAGCCATGGAAGCCAAAACAATGGGAAACTTGGATGTTAATTGCTAAATTAACTCAGGAACCACACCTGTGTGGAAGCACCCGCTTTCAATATACTTTGTATCCCTCGTATACTCAAGTATTTCCTTTACCTGTACATGCAGTTAAACACCTATAAAGACATGTTCCAGAATTCACAGTGCATTTTTCCTGACTTTTACTTTGCACACTCCTCAGGGTACATAGTGTTTAGCGGTCCGCGGCGCGCTAACGGGGTCCAGGGCCTGCGCTTCATCATCCAGTCGGAGAAGGCTCCCCACTACCTAGAGAGCCGGGTCGAGGCTTTTTTAAAAGCCACAGAGAAGTCTGTGGAGGAAATGAACGATGAGGCCTTCCAGAAACACATCCAGGCCCTGGCCATCCGCCGCCTGGACAAGCCCAAGAAGCTGGCCGCCGAGTGCGCCAAGTACTGGGGGGAGATCATCTCCCAGCAGTACAACTTCGACAGAGGTGAGCATGCGTAGACGCTCATTGAGCAACACTGCATACCGTTACCTGAGCTGGAGGCCTAAGATGTTTTTTTCCCAAGTGAAAGCTGTGGGGAGTTTGAGTTACTGTCAACTAAATGGATATTCCTCCTGACACTGCTAGGAGGCCTTGTTATCTGAAAAGGTGTTTTGAGTGAGATGAAGTTATCAGACTATTGACATTCTGGAGGATCTTCGAGGTGAATGTTGTTGCCACCTCAGAGCTACCTGCTGCACCAATTAGCATTGATTAGGCCCCAGAATAATCAGCACCCCGAGCACACCTGAGTGCTGATTTGCTGGAAATTTGCTTGTTTTCATTGTTGGAGGGATTGGAGACTGAGCCGCAACAGTCTGCACACCAAGAAATTGATAGGAAGTGGAGCCTAGTCAATAGTGGAACATTGTACAGGCAGATCAGTGTGGCTGGTGATGCTGTAGAGCTATTGTGTTGCACCTTACGGAAGCTTTTAAATAGATATAAGAAGGTAAGAGGAATTCTTATTTAAGAGTTAAACTAGTATTTATTACATGTTATTCTTCTGGTGATGAATATGCAGGAACTTTGCCTCTAGTTCTGTTCTACGTTCATGCACGCATACAAAACAGTCCCCCCTGTTTAGATCTAATCTGTAGTGATATCTCAAATCATCCACTGTTAGTCCTAAGTGTTTTCTGTTTTCTAGATAACATTGAGGTGTCCTACCTGAAGACGTTGACTAAAGAAAACATCATGCAGTTCTACCGGGTGAGTAGCGCTCTCTCCCTTTACATTGCATACCACTTCAATTTCAGGTAAAGTCATACTTTCTCACACAAGCGGTTGCCATGGAGATGCATATGAGTTGCCTGCTGTTTTCTTACACCAATTGAGTCCTATGGTAAAAAGTATGTGTGCCCATGTGCGTGCACCTGAAAGATGGCACCCTGTTTTATTTATTCCCCTCCACCACTCTTCAATCAATCAAATGTATTTGTAAAGCCCTTCTTACATCAGTTGTCAAAGTGCTGTACAGAAACCCAGCCTAAAACCCCAAACAGCAAGCAATGCAAGTGTAGAAGCACGGTGGCTAGGAAAAACTCACTAGAAAGGCCAGAACCTAGAGAGGAACCAGGCTGAGGGGTGGCCAGTCCTCTTCTGGCTGTGCCGGGTGGATATTATAACAGAACATGGCCAAAATGTTCATAGATGACCAGCAGGGTCAAATAATAATAATAATAATAATAATAATAATAATAATAACAGTGGTTGTCGAGGGAGCAACAGGTCAGCTCCTCAAGAGTAAATGTCAGTTGGCTTTGAGTGAGTGAGGTGAGTGAGTGCCAACCAAACAAACTTGCAGGATATAACCCCACCCACTTTGCCAAAGCACAGCCCCCACACCACTAGAGGGATATCTTCAACCACCAACTTACCATCCTGAGACAAGGCCGAGTATAGCCCACAAAGATCTCCGCCACGGCACAACCCAAGGGGGGGCGCCAACCCGGACAGGAAGATCACGTCAGTGACGCACCCCGCCTAGGGACCGCATGGAAGAGTGCCAGTGACGCAGCCCCTGTAATAGGGTTAGCGGCAGAGAATCCCAGTGGAGACAGGGGAACCGGCCAGGCAGAGACAGCAAGGGCGGTTCGTTGCTCCAGTGCCTTTCCGTTCACCTTCACACTCCTGGGCCAGACTACACTCAATCATAGGACCTACTGAAGATATGAGTCTTCAGTAAAGACTTAAAGGTTGAGATCAAGTCTGCATCTCACATGGGTAGGCAGACCATTCCATAAAAATGGAGCTCGATAGGAGAAAGCCCTGCCTCCAGCTGTTTGCTTAGAAATTCTAGGGACAGTAAGAAGGCCTGCATCTTGTGACCGTAGTGTACGTGTAGGTATGTACGGCAGGACCAACTCGGAAAGATGGGTAGGAGCAAGCCCATGTAATGCTTTGTAGGTTAGCAGTAAAACCTTGAAATCAACCCTAGCCTTAACAGGAAGCCAGTGTGGAGAGGCTAGCACTGGAGTAATATGCTCAAATTTAATATGCTCAAAGTCAACATTCTGGCAGCCGTGTTTAGCACTAACTGAAGTTTATTTAGTGCTTTAGCCGGAAAGTAGAGCATTGCTGTAATCTAACCTGAAGTGACAAAAGCATGGATACATTTTTCTGCATCATTTTTGGACAACGTTTCTGATTTTTGCAATGTTATGTAGATGGAAAAATCTGTCCTTGAAACAGTCTTGATATGTTCGTCAAAAGAGAGGTCAGGGTCCAGAGTAACGCCGAGATCCTTCAGCTTTATTTGAGACGACTGTACAACCATCGAAATTGTCAGATTCAACGGAAGATCTCTTTGTTTCTTGGGACCTAGAACAAACATCTCTGTGTTGTCCGAGTTTAAAAGTAGAACATTTGCAGCCGTCCACTTCCTTATGTCTGAAACACAGGCTTCCAGCGAGGGCAATTTTGGGGCTTCACCATGTTTCATTGAAATGTACAGCTGTGTGTCATCTGCATAGCAGTGAAAGTTAATATTATGTTTCCGAATGACATCACCAAGAGGTAAAATATGTAGTGAAAACAATAGTGGTCCTAAAACGGAGCCTTGAGGAACACTGGCATTTACAGTTGATTTGTCAGAGGACAAACCATCCACAGAGAAACTGATATCTTTCCGACAGATAAGATCTAAACCAGGCCAGAACTTGTCCGTGTAGACCAATTTGGGTTTCCAATCTCTCCAAAAGAATGTGGTGATCGATGGTATCAAAAACAGCACTAAGGTCTAGGAGCACGAGGACAGATGCAGAGCCTCGAGTAGACGCCATTTTAAAGGTCATTTACCACCTTCACAAGTGCAGTCTCAGTGCTATGACAGGGTCTAAAACCAGACTGAAGCGTTTCGTATACATTGTCTTCAGGAAGGCAGTGAGTTGCTGCGCAACAGCTTTAAAATTTTTTTTAAAGGAATGGGAGATTCGATATAGGCCGATTTTTTTTTAATTTTTTTAAATTTTTATTTTTTTTATTTTTTTTTTATTTTTTATTTTTTTATGTATATATTTTTTATTATTTATTTAAAAAATGTATATTTTCTGGGTCAAGGTTTGGCTTTTTCAAGAGAGGCTTTATTACTGCCACTTTTAGTGAGTTTGGTACACATCAGGTGGATAGAGAGCCATTTATAATGTTCAACATAGGAGGGCCAAGCACAGGAAGCAGCTCTTTCAGTAGTTTAGTTGGAATAGGGTCCATTATGCAGCTTGAAGGTTTAGAGGCCATGATTATTTTCATCAATGTGTCAAGAGATATAGTACTAAAACACTTGATTGTCTCCCTTGATCTTACGTACTGGTTCTATTCAAAGCTGTGGCGGTGACACTGACACGGTGCGCTGTGTTCGCGGAATAATAACAGCCATAATGAGGGGTTGCGTCACTGCCAGGGTGTTGTGTTTCAAGAGGATAAGGGTGCCAAGGATACAGAGGCAATGAAAGACTTCCCATATTTCTACGTCAGCAAAAGCAGCACAGGCCCCATGCAGAATATTTTCATTGTGTAATACATTTCTAATTGGGGGTTCTGAGTGTGTAACTGAAAAATATAACTGATGCACTGTAGGGAGATGAGTCACAATCGCTCGTGGCTCTCATTCATGCCACTGCTCACTCTGTATGCTACAAATTCTGATCTTAAAGAGATATTGTGAGATTTAGGAAATTAACCTTTTTCTACTTTTTTCTCATAGATACCATTTTTATGTCTGCGTATCGTTTGAAGGAAGTTATCACAATGAGCATGCTAGCTGTTACCATAGACCTCATGGCGCTAACGCTAGTTAGCAATTAGCAACTTCAAACTACACACAGCTATAACAATGGTATTCATGAGTTCATCTGGGTATGAAAAGTGCTTACTTGCCAAAAGCTCGCACTATCCCTTAGTGTTTCTCGGCAGAAATATTTGTTATAAATAACCATTAGTTATTTAAAAAAATATATTTTTGGGAGGGGCAGGAACTATTTAGCAGCAGTGGGGTGCCGCTGCTGAATTAATATAGGGGAAACACTGTAATGAATTTTTCTAGGACAGTGAACTAAATAAAGGCTACTATTAAATGGTCTGTCTCTTTTCTCTGTGTCTATCAAAATCCTGTCCTTTGCAGGATCTGTTGGCGGTGGACGCACCAAAGAGGCACAAGATGTCTGTGCACGTCCTGTCTAGGGAGATGGACTCCTGTGAGTATTGTACTAGTGATGGAGAGTTTTTGGGTTGGAGGATATACATTTAAATTGGTTTGTTAGTGTGAATATTTTGATTTTGACTGTTTTTAACAGTTATGTTGAAATGTCTGTCTTTTTGTTTAGGCCCCGTTGTGGGAGAGTTCCCTGCCCAGAATGATGTCAATCTGGCCCCTGCCCCATCCCTGCCACAGGTAATGTGTATTCACCTTTCTTTGTGTTCCATTAGCACAGCAGTGTTGGTGTGTAACATACTGACCTGTCCATCTCTCTCTCTGCAGCCTACGTTGGTGCAGGACATGACAGAGTTCAAGAGGAGCCTGCCCCTCTTTCCCCTGGCCAAGCCATTCACTCACATCAACTTCATGGCTGCCAAACTGTGAGGACCAAGCAGCATGGGAGGTTGCTGGGGGACCCTGATCTGTCCCTCTCTGCCCCCCTGTGGTAACTGGAACACACTCATCTGACGTGTGTGTAAACTGGAGAGGCCACTAGAGGTGCTTGGAAATGCGTGTGATTCATACAACTTAGCTGTGGTTCTCATCATAGCTCAGTGTGATAGTAGAGGTCACACACAAACTCATTTTTGTTTTAGTCTCATCGAAAACCCCACCAACACACATTCCCGACATTGTATAGAGTGTTTGTAGAGGAATAGTACTGACTTAAAGAACCTCAAGGCCAGAACCCTGTAAACCAGTACAAGTACCCCTTGATACTTCATGATGGAAGTGTTTTTATTCAGCTTAGCCACAAGGACATGCTGCTGTGGTGAGAATAAAGAGTTAGTTAATGATTATGGTGTTGTGAAGCTGTTGAAGTAGGTGGTTAGCTCTGCAAGGGTGCACATTTAATTTCAAACACGCTGGACACATACATTTGTCTTATGTACTCGTGCGATGCGTCGGCACGGTGACAACTGGCCGAGTTGTTATCACGAAGACACTTTGTGTTTAAATAATGACTGTGCAACACACGATTTTAGACAATTTCTGTTTTATGGCAAAAACAATGATATCAGCCTTATGGAAATGTTTCTGTTTTAATCCATAATGTACACGTTTTGAGATCTGACTTCTTTTTTATTTAAACTAGTAAAATGGGCCCTTTTGAGGAGTTGTTTTAAAACTGTTTATTTGGTGGAAAGGCGTGTTCATTAAGCTTTTTTTTAACTAGTGTTTTCCACAGGGTTGTATTATCTGAGCATCATCTCAGGGTACCTCAATCTTTTGCTTTCTGCTTTTATTTGAGATTGAAGAAAAATAAACATATTTTAAATGTCTGTATTTAATTGTTTCGGGTCAAATTAGTTTTATAGCTTATATTATTAACATTGTTATTTTAATCAAGTGTTTGACTACTGATTTCTTGCATAGCCCCCCCCCCCCATCTTTCTCCATTTTGAGACTTAGCTTGTGACTTTGAAAGGGGGGTGGCGATTGGTCATTCTCTGGCAGTGAAGGTCTTACAAAGCTGGAGCAATAGAGATTTAACTCTATAGCTGGTGCATTCAGCTGGATGCACAGCACAGCAGTGTGTGTGTGGAGTTTGACAGTCAGCCAACTGCACTTTGTCTCTGTGGGTCAGACTTGGAACATGATTGTGGCGGCACGCTTAAAGACCCACTGGGCACACTGGTTGGATCAGCTTTGTTTACATGTCATTTCAATGAAAATGACATTGAACCAACCTGGAATTGACATCTGTGCTCAGTGGGGATGCTGTCCTTCAGAAAAACGTTAAATAGGACTGTTTTAGAATGTCTGGTGGGGTAAACTGATTTTCAGTCTAGTATTTTCTCAGAAAACCCTTTTTAAATAATCATGTTTTGGCTGTAGGGGTTCAAAAGAGGCCCATGTATGGAGGGTGAAGTTGTAGTTAGGCCTGTTTCTCAATATGCACTTCTCACTAAGCAATAAACTCTTCTGAATTGGAGAGCAGTGTGTATTTAAACATAAATGGTCTCGGTACTGTTATGTAGAGGGGACACACACTGCACTGCGTTCTCGGGTCCTTGCTCTCATCCAGCCTAAAAACGGACACATTGATATTGAAAAGCGTAACTGGCTGTTTTCTGTGTGGATTGGAGTCATGTCATTGCCATGTCTGTGTAAAGCATAGCCTGGACTCAGGTGTTAACAAGCTTTGCTAAGTCAAGCTGGCGCCAACCAATATAATACAGCAAATATCAGGTTTATGTGCTCTCCCATACGTTCTCATAACTTAATGCTGCATTGTTTTAAAGGAGGGATGATAAGTTATCAGTACAGACTCGAATAAGGGAATAACTAGATGTGGGTTCACTTTGAGAAACTGGGTACTATTCATTTGACCGAAATTACTGAAACCAGAAGGGACTACATGAACTTGTCAGATAAGAAATGCTTGTTTTCAAATGGTGTGCCCTAATGAATACCAGCCTGATCATTTGAAACTGTCCTAATGGAAGGAGTTTCTGGGAGACTCAGTTGTAGGTAAGCGATTACCTGTGACAAATAAAATTGGATTTGAAACTGCTGTCAATTGGCTGATTGGTTGGTGCAGACATGTTCATGGCTCAGTAATGCTGAAACGTTTAGTTTTTATTTCCTCCTGTGTGATTAATAAATGACTATACTGGAACAAATAGTTAAAAGATAGACTCACCAGTCAATGCAGGATATGTATCCCAAATATGACTGCCTCAGAAGAACACACTATGCTAAAGTAGTATAGACTTATCTTTCACCCATATACTATGAAATAGTGATTAATTCAAGCTGTTTTTGAGCCATATTAGCCCCTTGTTCATGTTTATGAAATTTGGATTGAATCAGTCCTACAATATATATAAAAATGTTATATTTATACTTGAACTTAGTCGTAAGATCACTTCCGACGGTGTGCTTACGTTTGATTCATAAAAGATACTGAGCATAAAAAAACTTTCTTTAGCAGGTTGTAAGATCTATAAATCTCAAATTCATTTACAATCAGTGATTTCCCCTTTATAGAATGCTAGCACAAATGGGGGTTTAATCAGGAATGGACTAAAAGAGAAAAGCAAACTTTTTGGAAGATGAGATCACTTGTGGCAGGATGCGGCTGAATGATGGCTGTGATATCCACGAACTGTCACTCATTTCCTCCTGGAATGTCCCAGTAGCGAGGAATCCCAGAGTGGACAGTACTTGGACAGATACGGGTATAGCCTGATGACAGAGTATCTTCCTTTCCAGATTAGGGGCTAAATCTGCACACAAATCTAACGGAACATTTATTGGGAGACGATAACGATTTATAAGCCATGGATCATCATGCGCAAAAAAGTAATTCCGGTCTCTGAAAACTCTCCCTTCTAAAGCACGGTTTTCAATGTTTTCCAATAACGCAAGAACAGGCATGTTTACTTTTTTTCTTCTAATTTGACACTATTTATAGAACATCGCATCCCGTTTTTAATTCAAAACACCTTGCGTCTGGCAATGAATTCCTCACACTTTTAATTGATCATTCCTAACAAATTGTTCATAAAGCTAGTGCAATGTTCACCACAGGCTTGGATGCTTATGGGTCCCAAACAGCAACACCCCTACATAACCAGCAGGTAAATGACCTATGTCAAGTCTAGACTTTAAGTAGAGAAGATAATTTCCACATCAAAGTATGGTTTTCTAAATAACTTAAATCTGATTTATGCAGAAAACCATGTGTAAGATCAAAATTGATCGTAAATCCGTTCTATAAACGAGGCCCCCGGATTTTAGCATGAACACATCCACTTCAAGGTTTGAAAAAAATACATTTATTCACAATCCACCACGAAACTATAAATTGAGAAACAATGTCTGTACAATACAATGAATAACTTCAATGTCACTTTTGGCATAATATGTTTTCTTTAGAGTTAATGTAAAAGCTGAGTTGACCACAGCAGATTATTGGAGCATGTCTGTCTACCAGGCACAGCTTAAAGAGATGTGCACAATAATATTAAATATTCAAATGATTGGTTTATGGCCTTTTTCACACACGTAATGTACAGCATACTGGTTATACCGCACTTTTAGAAGAAAGAGTAGTTACAGAATGGGTTATTACGTGACTGCCTTGAGCATATATATAATATATATATACACACACACACACTAAAAAACAAAGCAAGTGGTGGCGTCAGCAAGGAAATATGTGGCGGAATATGCGATTTGGGTTAAAAGAAGAGACATAAATCTCGCCTTTATTCAGTGGACATGTCATTTTATGCTCTCATTTAGAAGGTAATGCGACACGTGTCAGGTCTATATCATCCACCCACCTCCACATTGCAGGCTTGCACATCACATTCTCTGTCAGAAGACAGTTACACAAAATCAGCTACAAACAGAACTAATGACAACACTTCTAGGCATTTGACAACAAAAAAATACCCTTGAATGTTTTAGCTGATACATATTGTGCAATGAATGTATGTACAGACAATCACACTTATGTTTGTACTGTGCTTCTAAATAATTGAGAGTATGTATTATCAGTCTAGGGATATGTACCAATGGAAACGTGGCAACAGGAGCAGGTAAAAAGTTATTTCCCATTCAAATAATCATCCTTTAGTGATAAAAAAATCTAATTTCTCTTAAAACGCATTCAATACAGGGAAACAATATTCCTCATTGGCAAATTTCAAAACTGCAAAATTAACAGTAAGACAATTATTTATAAAATTTTTCTGTCTAATAATTACATGTGCCCCAGATGTATCTTTTTAAAGTACAACCAGCACTGGTTACTTGATTAAAACAAACAAAAATTGCTACAGCAAAATAGCAGTTACAAGTCACATTCCACAACAAAAAAAAGAGCTCCTGTGTGGAATATACATGAGCACACTCAGTGTGTGTGTGTGTGTGTGTGTGTGTGTGTGTACGCACGCATGTCTGTATCAGTGTTCTTGTCTCGTCTCTTCTCCTTTGAATGTTTTAAAAACAAAATAGAACATGGTGATAATCATACAGCACGAATGTTAGCCGCATACGACGATGACTCCCTAAAGAGCAGAAACAGAACGAGGTGAGGCGAGGCTACTTAGAGAGGTGTAAGAGTTTGGGGGGCGCCAATGATCCCTAAGTCCGTCAATCTGTCTGTCCGACAGTGTTCCTGCTCAGAGTTCATCGTCATGCTCCGTCCACTCCCCTGTGTATCAATATGTCTGTCTGTCCATGCCCCTTCTCAGGCCTCCTCTGCCTCGGTAAAGTTGAGGATCTTGCGGTGGGCTTGCCTCTGGTACTGCTGCTGTTTGAAGTACACCTTGAACGCTCCCTTGACAGCCACAAACGCAATCCCACCCTGCAGACAGGACAAAAATAACTAAGGGTAAAGCAGAGTGCCAAAGAGGGGTCACCAACACTCGGCTCATGCGTCAAATCATTTATCTTGCTGCTCTGTCTGGTTTTTCTATTTGCTACACAAGATACACTGATTGTACAAAACATTAGGAACAGCTGCTCTTTCCATGACAGACGGACCAGGTGAAAGCTATGATCCCTTATTGGCGTCACTTGTTAAATCCACCTCAAATCAGTGTAGATGAAAAGGGAGGAGACAGGTTAAATAAGGATTTGTAAGCCTTGAGACATGGATTGTATGTGTGCCATTCAGAGGGTAAATGGGCAAGGCAAAACATTTGAAGTGCCTTTGGTAGTAGGTTCCAGGCGCACCGGTTTGAATGTGTCAAGAACTGCAACCCCTCTGGGTTTTTACACGCTCAACAGTTTCCCATGTGTATAAAGAATGATCCACCACCCAAAGGACATCCAGCCAACTTGACACAACTAAGTCTACTTTGTAGAGTCCATGGCCCAATAAATTGATGTTCTTAATGTTTTGTACTCTGTGTAGTTCTCTAATACTGTAGTAGCCAGGGAATAAACAGTATATCCTTAAAACGGTTCACTATAACCTGCCCTAGGACAATACATGTACCCCTCTGCATGTCAGTGCCAACAAAGCCTCCATTGAGTAATTTACTAATAGAACCATGAGATCAGGTGGTTTTGTTGCTCTAATGCTAAGTGAGTTTAAAGGGAACTTGAGTGTGAGTGTTTGCGTGGGGCAGGGGGGTTGCAATGTCCAGAGGGGGCAGCGCGGGTCATATGACAGACGAGCTCTGCTACTCTGGTTACCTGGCTGTCAGCGCCCTCTCAGGTGTGTGTGTGGGGCCCACAGGGGTGGCGGATCACAAGGAGACATAAAGCCCTGGTTTTATTTATTTTATTTCACCTTTATTTAACCAGGTAGGCCAGCCGAGAACAAGTTCTCATTTACAACTGCGACCTGGCCAAGATAAAGCAAAGCAGTGTGACAAAAACAACAGTTACACATAAACAAATGTACAGTCAATAACACAATAGAAAAATATATGTACAGTATGTGCAAATGTAGTAAGATTAGGGAGGTAAGGCAATAAATAGGTCATAGAGGCGAAATAATTACAATTTAGCATCAACACTGGAGTGACAGATGTGCAGATGGCGATGTGCAAGTAGAGATACTGGGGTGCAAAAGAACAAGAGGATAAATAACAATATGAGGATGAGGTAGTTGGGTGTGCTATTTACAGATGGGCTGTGTACAGGTACAGTGATCGGTAAGCTGCTCTGACAGCTGATGCTTAAAGTTAGAGGGAGATATAAGACTCAAGCGATTTTTGAAATTCGTTCCAGTCATTGGCAGCAGAGAACTGGAAGGAAAGGCAGCCAAAGGAAGTGCTGGCTTTGGGGGTGACCAGTGAAATATACCTGCTGGAGCGCGTGCTACGGGTGGGTGTTGCTATGGTGACCAGTGAGCTGAGGTAAGGCAGGGCTTTACCCAGCAAAGACTTATAGATGACCTGGAGCCAGTGGGTTTGGCGACAAATATGTAGTGAAGGCCAGCCAACAAGAGCATGCAGGTCGGTGTGGTGGGTATTATATGGGGCTATGGTGACAAAACGGATGGCACTGTGATAGACTACATCCAGTTGTCAAGTTGACTACAGCCTGCCTTGCAGGGTACATTCCTACATCCTAAATTCATGAGGAATAACTACTAATTAACTTACAGCCAACTGCCAGCTAACGCACAGTTACCTCAAAATGGGCCAGTAGCGGGTAGGAGCTAGTACAGGTATTGCCATTGCAAAAAAAAAAATAACTACAAAGTCGTCAAAATAACTACAATGGCCAAGACCCCATGCCCACTGTCTGTGTGTATGCCTGACAGTTTGGGTTACTCACCAGAATGGTCCTCTGCAGGTTGGAGTTGACACTGCTGAACATGAGTTTGCCCACGATGGTGGCGATGGTAGGGAATACCAGGGCACCACACAGGATCCTTGTGGCTGACACGTGGTCTGCCAGGGGGCTGGCCTCCGCCGGGATACGAGGCACCGGACACCCAATCCCTGAGAGAGACAGAGAAGAGAGGGCAAGGTCAGGATGGGTGAGGTGCATTTTGGGTGTTGTTTTGCTAGTACATCTTTACACAGCTGGCTATGTTACACAAGACACACAAATACACATTCATCAAGTGATGAGAGAAAAAAGGTGTGCCAGCCACTGAGTAATATCTGCACCAGTCTGTGCCAGTATCTTTATTTCGGGCAGCCGAGTGGGGGGTAAAGATGTACGCCTGCTCTTGCCCAGCAAGCTGAGACTGCAGGGAGAAAAGGTTGAAGGATCCAGCTGAACCCTGGGGTCCGGTTTCTCCCCACATCAATCACTGTCCCTGATGATGAGTTCAGTGGAAAAACCCACTGCTACTGGACCTCCACATCACCACCACAAGCCCCAATGGACAGGACCACCTCTCAGCGTTCTCAAATCCCCACACACACACACTGCTCACGCCACAATCATCACACAACATTACAACAACCTTTAACACTGTTAGCATCCTCCATCAAGTACATAATTACATCTTTATCACCCACACTTCATTATACACACACACACACACACAACGAATTCACGGAATTCCACCCCATTGTAGTAGAAGACCGTTGCTGCAGAACGGTTTGCATCCCTACCAATGTGTCCGTTCTGACCTGGGAAGATGCTGTTGAGGATCTGCAGCTTGTTGGAGTACTTCCTCCAGAGGCGCAGCACGTAGTCTTCCCAGCGGATCATCTTCCCCAGGATCAGCATGACGGGGATGGTGGGCAGGCCGATGAGCAGGAACAAGGGGTCTGCCCGCTCCATCACATCCAGGCCCTCCTTATGGCCCACCACCTGGGCACAGGGACAGAGCGGACACCGTGGTGAATATGGATAGCTTGACGATAAGGTGCGTCTGAAATGGCACCCTGTTACCTATGTAGTGCACTGCCATTTCAAAACGCAGCCATAGTCTAAATCGATCAACACGGCCACACTAGGAAGACGACGAAAGCCGTCAGAAGACAATAACGTTAAGGATAAATATTGTGGATTTAACCCTCAGTGTGTGTGTGTGGGTTTCCGTCAGCCAGGTAACTGACAGCTTTTCGCCGATATACAAAATTGTTGCCGGCCAAATTGACTGGAAGAAAAATCCTACCGTTATTTTTTATTCATAGATGGAAAAATCAGTCGATGTAAATACATTTGACATTTATGCTTATTGGTCTATAGCAGGGTTCCCCAACTGGTGGCGTGGGACAAATTTGGCCCATGGGAGGCTTTATTAGCCTCCCCCAGGATTTCTGAGCAAATTTGTATTTATTTTACAATTGTTGGATATAAAATACTGTAAAAACACCAGGAAATCAGCTCCAAATGATTTACATTTTTGAAATCTGTTCCCAAGTATTCCCACGCATAATGAAAAGACGCTTACATTTGTATATGATCACAAGGTCATCGTGCATCTTATTTATCACACATGCACAGCGTACAGAGCCTATTTTGAGCGGAATATAACTTGTCAGACAGCACTAGAACTGCTGTTGCAGCTCCTCAGCTTGTTGCTGCTGGAGTGAAACGTGTTTTTATAAGTCCAGTCATTGCGCAAGAATTTTAAATGCAATCACGTGTTTAACAGTTGTTTTATTTCTCAACTGGTAATTGAAGCGTGCCTCTCAACTGGAGGCAGTATGCATTTTGAAAACATATACTTAAATAGCGACTGCTCCTAAAATGCAACTTGTCATTTACAAATTGGCCTATGTGGCATTGATATGAGCCAGAAGGATTTATTCTAGTGTCAACATTTTCAAAAAAGTGTAAATAGTTTGGTCATGAAGTCAGTCTCGTCCAAAACAGATATATTTGCGAGATAGGAAGAAATTGGAATGAAGGGTATCGTAACAGTTTTCCATGGGTTGGGTTTAATGCTGCCCACAGCTGGAAGCACCCAAGTAATCATCAATTCGGAGGCGCAGCTGCATTCGACCCATCAATTTGGTTTGACATTCTATATCCCCATGGGGCTAGTTACATTGTGTAATTTATTGATGTCCCTAACAGGGATTAATATTTTCCAGAAAATCTACCAAGTTTCAATACCGAGAATAATACAAATGTATCCCTAGAGTCACAGGAAGTTCTGCAAAAATCAGATGTCCCCATTTGTTTTGCTTTGTTTAGTTGGATCCCCATTCACTTTTGCAGAAGCATCAGCTACTCTTCCTGGGGTCCACAAAACAAAAAGGCAAGTAACAAAACACTGACACTGTCACACAAATTTAAAATACAAAGATACAACAAAAACTATGCAAACAATACAATAAAAATAGCGAGGAGTGTGTGTGTGTGCGTTTGTGTGTGTCCCCTCACAGTCATCGGCGTTCCATAAGATGTTGTTTAATCCGTTTTTTTTTAAAGTAATTTTGCTGTTGCTAGAGTAATTGGAGATGGAAGGGAGTTCCATGCGATCATGCCTCTGTATAATATGGTGCGAGTCCGTGCATTTGTTTTGGACTTGGTGACTGTGAACAGACCCCTGGTGGTGGGGTATGTACGGGTGTCTGCGCTGAATGTTATTTGATTATGCAGACAATCTGGAATTTTATTCACAGTTATATTTCTCATAAAAACTAGAAGAGAAGCAGTTAATCTCTCATCAACCCACAACCAGGAAAGATTGGTGTGCATGTTGTTGATGTTAGTTCTGTATGTGCAGTTAAGGGCAAGGGCGTGCTGCTCTGTTCTGAACCAGCTGCAGCTTTGCTAGGGCTTTCTTCGCTGCACTTGACCATATTACCAGACAGTAATCGAGATGGGACAAGATCTACAATGTTTGTTCTAATCTACAATGTTTCTTTGGTTACGGTAATTTCTGTTAATGCATTCAATATATTATTATTTCATTCGTTTAATGTTCTCATTGTCAGAGTGGACACTTTTGCAGATCTCACAACATATGCTACACTTGTGAGAAACAAGTTTTGGTTTATTTAAATTAAATTTACGGGTTTTGGCAATTTATTCATTGTCTTTTGTTTGGAGCACTCCTGTCAATGTTGAGTAAGGACACGCACAGTTTGAGATGTCATAGTATTTGACTAGTATTGTGAAACTTCTCAAAGTATTTTTTATTCACCTCAAACAGCAAGTAAACAAAGCCTGGTAAGAATCCATTGAGAATGACAATAGTTCCTCAATGTATTTGAAAAATATTCACAACTCTCTCCCTTTTGATAACCACTCGGCATGGAAGGGAAAAATCTAATTCTCTGATCCAGTGGAAACGTCATAAAATACCGGATTATTTATTATCCCTTGAACAAATAGCCTTCAGCTGTGTCTGTCCCGAGCTCACTGGCGTGGGAAACTCTAATGGCCCAGAATATTTTATACAATGTCGCAAGTTTGTTTGCGTGAGCTTCGGGCCGACAGTTGATACGTGTCCAGCAATGGGATTTCTAGGATATTTATTTTTATCAGGATATTTTCTACCTGCAGGGTGCAATGTTTTTATTTGTTGGCTTTATGTAGGCTACTTTTACATAGTTGGCAATGGCAACAGAAGTTACTTTAAGATTTTATAATTTTCATTTAGATAGAATGTAGATTAACCACAGACAATGACTTTGAGATAGACTATTATAAATTAAACTGTTCCACAAAAATGAGCATCTGAAAATCACAACAGGCATGCAGATCAATCGAAATGGTAAGATAAATTGACACTCCAAATGGAAAAGGGCGCCAACCCCTGGTGTAGCCTATTCCTGGCAACTTCAGGTGTGTAACGGCAGAATCTGCGAAGGCCAACGGGCAGCGGGAGGAGGATGGCTGGGAACAGGCTTTTTTCTTCTGGTTAGGCCATCTTGATCTCTGGCTCCCTCTTGAGTCATTGTGGGTTTTATTAAAACACACAGGGTGTCTCTGTATATGGAAAAATACATGTCTTGGTCGACCAATATTTTTTTTTATTCAGGGACAGCTACTACAGTTGATTTGTGTGTAAAAAACACAGAACATATTCTTATAAACAGGGGTATGTCCATTTTATTTATTTAACCTTTACCTGGTAAAATAAATACATATTTTTATAACAGACATACACCTTCATCTTCACAACAACTTTGCCAATATGACTTGACCATGATAATTGAACATCCAATGGTATACCTAGGAATTTAGCTTCCTCAACTTGATCAATGGTCTCAAACTTTATGGAAAACTCCACTTGAGGTTTTAGGTCTTCAAGAATGTTTTGAACCAAATACAATTATTTTAGTTAAGACCCGTTTATTATTAATCTCCCATTCTGACACTGACTGTAACTGCTTATTTAGAATTTCAGTGAGCTCACTGACTTTGGGTGCTGACATATAGTGTGGAATAATCCGCATAGTCATTAATTCTAGCTTTGTGTAAGACCAGTGGCAAATCATTTGTAAAAACAGAGAAGAGTAACTGCCCAAGGCAACTGCCCTGCGGGACACTGTACTTTACATACAGTGGGGAGAACAAGTATCTGATACACTGCCAATTTTGCAGGTTTTCCTACTTACAAAGCATGTAGAGGTCTGTAATTTTTATCATAGGTACACTTCAACTGTGTGAGACGGAATCTAAAACAAACATTCAGAAAATCACATTGTATGATTTTTAAGTAATTAATTAGCATTTTATTGCATGACATAAGTATTTGATCACCTGTATTAACTGCACCTGTTTGAACTTGTTCCCTGTATAAAAGACACCTGTCCACACACTCAATCAAACAGACTCCAACCTCTCCACAATGGCCAAGACCAGAGAGCTGTGTAAGGACATCAGGAATAAAATTGTAGACCTGCACAAGGCTGGGATGGACAACAGGACAATAGGCAAGCAGCTTGGTGAGAAGGCAACAACTGTTGGCGCAATTATTAGAAAATGGAAGAAGTTCAAGATGACGGTCAATCACCCTCGGTCTGGGGCTCCATGCAAGATCTCACCTCGTGGGGCATCAATGATCATGAGGAAGGTGAGGGATCAGCCCAGAACTACACGGCAGGACCTGGTCAATGACCTGAAGAGAGCTGGGACCACAGTCTCAAAGAAAACCATTAGTAACACACTACGCCGTCATGGATTAAAATCCTGCAGCACACGCAAGGTCCCCCTGCTCAAGCCAGCGCATGTCCAGGCCCGTCAGAAGTGTTCCAATGACCATCTGGATGATCCAGAGGAGGAATGGGAGAAGGTCATGTGGTCTGAAGAAACAAAAATAGAGCTTTTTGGTCTAAACTCCACTCGCCGTGTTTGGAGGAAGAAGGATGAGTACAACCCCAAGAACACCATCCCAACCATGAAGCAATGAGGTGGAAACATCATTCTTTGGGGATGCTTTTCTGCAAAGGGGACAGGACGACTGCACCGTATTGAGGGGAGGATGGATGGGGCCATGTATCGCAAGATCTTGGCCAATAACCTCCTTCCCTCAGTAAGAGCATTGAAGATGGGTCTTACAGCATGACAACGACCCGAAACACACAGCCAGGGCAACTAAGGAGTTTTAATGCAAAAATATGATGGTTCACTGTGCAATGTCAATTCACTTCTGAGCTTTTCCACTTCACTTGTGAAATAGTCATGGAAATGATTGGCAATATTGAAAGGTTTTGTTATAAATGACCCATGAACTTAAATAAACGATGGCGATGAACTGGGTTTTCTGCCCATTTAAGGGAGTAGCTTAAATAATATAATTTAAGGTGTGCGTAAAACCAAGATATGGTCATATGCCAGGATTCTGAGATAAGAGGGAAAATGTTGTAATTTCCCAGGTCTTGTCATTTTATTTTTTGGGGAAATGTGACAGGATCCTGGATTACCCATGTTAATCCCTGGTCCCTAACTATCCCTAGAGATAGTTTGACTTTGGATAGCCTAACTTTGCCACAGTCGCACACCACCCGGCTGAAGCTAACTGGCAAAATAATTTGGCTTACCCTTCCCACAGACATCCACATCAAACCACACCACGAAACAAACTCACATTTGAATTCAGTCATGGCCAGTAGCGTTTCTTAATTAACCAAATCTAAAACGAGGCTAAATCAGGAAGTGCAGACACCCTTTAATTGTTTGAAACCTAAATGTATTACTTCATATTATGAGCCTTGCTTCAAAGTAGCCTAGGTAAAAATATGATCATAGAAAAGTAGAGGCAATTCCTTTCATAAAGACTTTCTCATATGCCATTGAAACCAGTATTTCTCTCCGTTTCTATTGGTTTTCATATCAACTTTCTTTTGTTGCCCAGAAGCCAAAGGCACAAGCCTAGTCAGGACCCTATCTTTCAAAGATAATTCGTAAAAATCCAAATTACTTCACAGATTTTCATTGAAAAGGGTTTAAACACTGTTTCCCATGCTTGTTCAATGAACCATAAACAATTAATGAATAAGCACCTGTGGAACGGTCGTTAAGACACTAACAGTTTACAGACGGTAGACAGGACAGATGGCTGATCGTCCTTGCAGTGGCAGACCATGTGTAACAACGCCTGCACAGGATTGGTACATTCAAACATCACACCTGCGGGACAGGTACAGGATGGCAACAACAACTGCCCGAGTTACACCAGGAACGCACAATCCCTCCATCAGTGCTCAGACTGTCCACAACAGGCTGAGAGAGGCTGGACTGAGGGCTTGTGGGCCTGTTGTAAGGCAGGTCCTCACCAGACATCACCAGCAACAATGTCGCCTACTGGCACAAACCCACCGTTGCTGGACCAGACAGGACTGGCAAAAAGTGCTCTTCACTGACGAGTTGCGGTTGTGTCTCACCAGGGGTGATGGTCGGATTCGCGTATATCGTCAAAGGAATGAGCGCTACATCGAGGCCTGTACTCTGGAGCGGGATTGATTTGGAGGTGGAGGGTCCGTCATGGTTTGGGGCGGTGTGTCACAGCATCATCAGACTGAGCTTGTTGTCATTGCAGGCAATCTCAACACTGTGCGTTACAGGGAAGACATACTCCTCCCTCATGTGGTACCCTTCCTGCAGGCTCATCCTGACATGACCCTCCAGCATGACAATGCCACCAGCCATACTGCTCGTTCTGTGTGTGATTTCCTGCAAGACAGGAATGTTAGTGTTCTGCCATGACCAGCGAAGAGCCCATATCTCATCCCATTGAGCACGTGTGGGACCTGTTGGATCGGAGGGTGAGGGCTAGGGCCATTTCCCCCAGAAATGTCTGGGAACTTGCAGGTGCCTTGGTGGAAGAGTGGGGTAACATCTCACAGCAAGAACTGGCAAACCTGGTGCAGTCCATGAGGAGATGCACTGCAGTACTTAATGCAGCTGGTGACCACACCAGATACTGACTGTCACTTTTGATTTTGACCCCCAATTTGTTCAGAGACACATTGTTCCATTTCTGTTAGTCACATGTCTGCGGACCTTGTTCAGTTTATGTTTCAGTTGTTGAATATAGTTATGTTCAAACAAATATTTACACATGTTAAGTTCGCTGAAAATAAACGCAGTTGAGTGGAGAAGATGTTTATTTTTTTGTTGAGTTTATTAGCAACCCATTCTAGTTGTTGCATCTTTAGATCCCCCCGCTTTCTAAGTTTCTAATATGGAACTGCTCGCATCAGATGCGCTGTTAACAATTGCACCACGGCAAATGTTTGAAAATTATATTTTATTGGCTGCTTCATAACAGGAGTTGCCTGTTCTGTTAAGATGAGTTACCATAATCTTTAAATGTGATTTCTGTCATTTTGAGTACCATTGGTGGACGCCGTTACGGGTTACGCATCCAATGCATATGTGTCCCGGTAAACTTCTCAAATGGCCGGTAAATTAAAATCTTCCCGGTCACACCCTAGTGTGTGTGTGTGTGTGTGTGTGTGTGTGTGTGTGTGTGATGGTCTCACCTGCATGACGGTGACAGCCCCGTACGTGACGGCGGTCCAGTAGATGGAGCCCACCATGATGCCGGCGGCGGCAAAGGGACAGGCCTTGGAGATGAGCCGGTCAAACAGGTCTAGTACATACACCACTGGCCCTGGAGGGAGACAGGGACATAAGAGTTGAACATAGACTGCACACACCACTTTGTGTGTGGAAAAAGGCTATACAGCATTTGTTCCAAATTGTAAAACAGGGTCGTACAGGCTGTCCCCCCCCCCTCTATGGCCTGGGTCATATTCTTTAGGGTAGATCGCAAGCTTCCAGCAGCTCTCAGCCCACTTATGAGTAGCTGGTCAATCAAAACTGCAAACTGTCATTAACAAAGCTCCCGGCTACGATCCAATCAAAGCAACATTGACGTTCTCACCCCTGGTTAGCCACTATTGGCTTAAAAAGCCAAACGTAACACAATATCTGCCAATAAAATGTCCAGCAATATTGTTCTCGTCTGTCTGTTTGATGCGCGTGTTTGTCTATCACTCTGTATGTAGCCAGTTAGCGATGCTAATGATAACCATCTTATGGGTAGACAGGTTTTCCCCCCAAAACCTTCTCAATCAAATGTTAGCTGCAAAGGCGGCTTACCTGACAGTACAATATCTACTACTTCTAGATTATTTCATCAAATTGGGCGGCGGATTGTTTTGCAAACTCTGCCACGACGTGTGCTGCAGAAGTAACAGCAGAAAAGTCACTAGACCGACACATTCCTCTCTTGCTAGATGTGTAATTGAAAAAGGGTAATTACACTTTGTGTTTCAACCAAAAGTGGTCTTCTGATGTGACTTAAGCGTTGCCATGGATTCAGAACATCCATTTTTGTTGTTTCTCTCTGAATAATTGTAATATTGAGAAGAAGAACTGGGGGGAAAATATCCCAAATCAGGAAAAATAAAATAGAGAAAACAGAATTCAGGAAAACACTAAATATAATTTAATGGGACCCCCTTAGTTTTTTTTACCAGGTATATTGACAGAAAACGCATCTCTTGTATACCAAGGACCTGGGAAAAAGTTGCAGGGAAGAGGTGAAGAGAAGAATGTGCCTATTTGAACGCTATAAAAACTGAGTAGCTTGCAACATTTCATTTTCTCGTGCTAGAAAAAGGTCGGAGACCCCTGCATTAGGGGCACACCGTAGAAAACAGTTTTGCTACAGAAAACCCTGTTTTAATGTTGTTTTCAATCTCAGGCCTTTTTGTGTCAACTCATTTCATTTGATCATTTTTTCCCACTTATTTTAAATACTAGAATGCTACAAATAGCTCATGCGGAGGCGGAGTAGAGCACCAGTAAAAAAACAGAGTACTAAACAGACAACACCTCTGCAGTTTGGGAACGTCTCGCTCTCCAGCAGGGGTCATAAGATGGTTGCTGCTGTCCTGGTGGTAAAATGCTCAGTGTACGTACATTGTACACCATCCACCCTTCTCTATCTGACTCTACCCCGTGTAATTTACCTCCAATGAAAGTAGTCCTACTTGAAGTGCAATGAGGAAAAACATACACACAGTGTAAACACATGGCAGACACATATGCCTACATACACACTCGTGAGATATTCAACAAGAAAGGTAACTTCAGCAGTAAAGAAAAGCACACTGAATAAACAAAGAACAACAAATACGCACACACCCCCCCGAGACATTCTTAAAGTACAATGAGCAAGGTGACTGAAGTTCAGCCATGAGGAAATGATGAAAAGAATGAGCTTCCTTTAGCATTCCTGTTGTACTCAGAGCAAAAGCATGCAAGGTATTGGGTTTGACTGGGAAACATTGACACTGGAATGTGTAGCGACAGAGGCTCAGGCAGAGAGGAGAGGAATGGATTCTCAATATGTCCTGTAGGACCAAAACTAGTTTTTAGATGAACGCTACCAATCTTACTATGGCTGTGGAACACCTTCACAACGCGAGAGAGAGATAAGTAATCGCTCTACCCTAATAACAAACCTGTGTCAAAGACCAGATCAGGCAGCCACCCTCTGTTATATATAGGCTAGTAACCCATATTTATATATCTTGTATTTTATCCAAATGTTTAAAAAAACAACAGAAAAACAATACTTAGTAACAACTATGTCAACTGTCTAATAATATTAATAATACCACTAAAACTTCGATTAACAGCATAAAACTACTAAATAATAACTACAACTACCTATACAAATGAACAAATATCGTCACATATGTCCCCTTGTCAGACACACAGTCAAGTTACAGCCATGACCTCCATCTTCCCTTATTTTTCTTCCTCATTCCACTCTCGCATTCCAGAGCACTCAGGGGAAACCATGCAATATTTACGGGGACGGGAGACAACCTCCTCTCCCCACACAGGCCCATCCAGATACTATTAATACCAGCAGCAGGAGACCAGTGGAGAACACTAAAGGGAGAGAGGAGACATCAGTTCTCTGATGCGATGTAAAGGATTGTCCTTATCAGGGGCTAAAGCTGAGCTCTCGGTTGAAAAAGAACCTAGGCTATACCTCGAAGGCTTTCTTGGACAACATTAATGCTGCATAATTTTTTTTTGAGCAGGGCTGTGTTAATTTCTTTTGCAACTTAATTCAGGGTCATGTCATGAATTGAAAACCTCAAGTAGAGGTTTAAAATTATTATTTTCTTCTATATTGGGTCGGCCGAGGCAACAGCATCAGTTTGACATTGAATGTGGAATGTTTTCGTGATCCTCAACTAGGCCAATGAGCTGATTACGTGGCACTGGTCATCGTGGCACTACAGTCCACTGTTAACACCCTCCGCCCCCATTAACAATGTTCCAGTGCCTTTGCCCTAGATTTGGGATTTCAGACAGAGACCAACTCAGTACATTGACCACTCCTCTTGTTACTACGAAGGGAGTCGAGAGACTTTCTGGTATGACAGAATTAAACCCCAGCAAAGCGTCAAGCAAAAATCAGCCAACTAATTTCAATTTTGGGGCGGCAGGTAGCCTAGTGGTTCGAGCGTTGGGCCAGTAACCGAAAGGTTGCTGGATCGAATCCCTGAGCTGACAAGGTAAAAATCTGTCGTTCTGCCCATGAACAAGGCAGTTAACCCACTGTTCCCCGGTAGGCCGTCATTGTAAATAAGAATTTGTTCTTAACTGACTTGCCTAAAAAATTATATATATAATTAAACACGTTGGTCACATTTGATCAGGTCAATGATTGCGGTGGCAATGTAGCCTAGTGGTTAGAGTGTTGGACTAGTAACTGAAAGGTTGCAAGTTCAAATCCCCGAGCTGACAAGGTACAAATCTGTCATTCTGCCCCTGAACAGGCAGTTAACCCACTGTTCCTAGGCCGTCATTGAAAATAAGAATTTGTTCTTAACTGACTTGCATAGTTAAATAATGGTACAAAAATAAAAACCACCTGTCCTGGAATTACCCTAACCACCACTGACAATGTAACCAGTGCTGTGTCTTTTATATTGTAAGGAGGTGCCCCCTTCCACTGTGCCAATGAACTACTCCTAGGTCAAAGTGAGTAATGCCAACCAGTCAGTGTCATGCTGGCACATGTCCCTTGTGAATCAGGATCTCTAATTGGCTATGTTGAACTGTGTATTTACTGTTGGCTTCCATGACTGTATGGTGACAGTCTTTCTCCCTCCCTCTGTGATATAGGAGCAGGGTCACATATAGGAAGCCGAAGTCCGGCTCCTTCATGACCAGTATCTGTGACGAGGGGGGCCTGAAGCCGATCTACGCCGCCATGCCCAGCAGGCGTTGGCAAACACCTCAGAAGGGTGATTACCAATAAGACAGCGCATGACAAGTATTTAGTAATATCACCCCTTCAATACCTATGTCACGCATCAACTCCTCCTCGATTTTCTACAGATGGGCAGAACAGATGCTTTGAAATGGAGTCCTCTGACTGAAATACAGGTTGACACTGATGTCCGAATTGGGAGAGACCTTGCACTTAGCATTAAAATTAAACAAGACACGTATAACTTTTTATATGCATTTTGCTATTATTTAATTGAATGGTACTATCAGTAAGGGGGTTACCCAGTGTATTCCTACAATATTTTAGGGAACTCCTGTCTTATACAGGACACCATACAGGAAGGTATATTTGTTATATTACATTGTTATATTAGCAGAAGACAGCTTCTACAGTATTATGTGAAGTATGGTTTATTCTACATGGAACTGTTACACTTCGTTTAGAATAGCCACATACAGTTGAAGTCAGAAGTTTACATACACCTTAGCCAAATACATTTAAACTCAGTTTTTCACAATTCCTGACATTTAATCCTCGTAAAAATTCCCTGTTTTAGGTCAGTGAGGATCACCACTTTATTTTAAGAATGTCAAATGTCAGAATAATAGTAGAGAGAATGATTTATTTCAGCTTTAATTTCTTTCATCGCCTTCCCAGTGGGTCAGAAGTTTTCATATACTGCCTTTAAATTGTTTAACTTGGGTGAAACGTTTCGGGTAGCCTTCCACAAGCTCCCCACAAAAAGTTGGGTGAATTTTAGCAGATTCCTCCTGACAGAGCTGGTGTAACGGAGTCAGGTTTGTAGGCCTCCTTGCTCGCACATGCATTTTCAGTTCTACCCACAAATTCTCTATAGGATTGAGGTCAGGGCTTTGTGATGACCACTCCAATACTTGACTTTGTTGTCCTTAAGCCATTTTGCCACAACTTTGGAAGCATGCTTGGGGTCATTGTCCATTTGGAAGACCCATTTGCGACCAAGCTTTAACTTCTCGACTGATGTCTTGAGATGTTGCTTCAATATATCCACATAATTTTCCTACCTAAGGATGCCATCTATTTTGTGAAGTGCACAGTCCCTCCTGCAGCAAAACACCCCCACAACATGATGCTGCCACCCCGTGCTTCACGGTTGGAATGGTGTTCTTCGGCTTGCAAGCATCCCCTTTTTCCTCCAAACATAATGATGGTCATTATGGCCAAACAGTTACATTTTTGTTTCATCAGACCTGAGGACATTTCTCCAAAAAGTACGATATTTTTCCCCATGTGCTGTTGCAAACCGTAGTCTGGCTTTTTTAATGGTGGTTTTGGAGCCGTGGCTTCTTCCTTGCTGAGCAGCCTTTCAGGTTATGTCGATATAGGACTCGTTTTACTGTGGATATTGATACTTTTGTACCTGTTTACTCCAGCATCTTCACAAGGTCCTTTACTGTTGTTCTGGGATTGAGTTGCACTTTTCCCACCAAAGTCTGTTCATCTCTAGGAGACAGAATGCGTCTCCTTCCTGAGTGGTATGATGGCTGCGTCTTCCCATGGTGTTTATACTTGCATACTATTGTTTGTACAGATGAACGTGGTACCTTCAGGCGTTTGGAAATTGCTCCCAAGGATGAACCAGACTTGTGGAGGTCTACAATTTTTTTCTGAGGTCTTGGCTGATTTATTTTGATTTTCCCATGATGTCAAAAAAAGAGGCACTGAGTTTTAAGGCAGGCCTTGAAATGCATCCACAGGTACACCTCCAATTGACTCAAATGATGTCAATTAGCCCATCAGAAGCTTCTAAAGCCATTACATAATTTTCCTGTGCTGTTTAAAGGCACAGTCAACATAGTGTAAGTAATCTTCTGACCCACTGGAATTGTGATACAGTGAATTACAAGATAAATAATCTGTCTGTAAACAATTGTTGGAAAAATAACTTGTGTCATGCACAAAGTCACCTAAAGTAACCTAACCAACTTGCCAAAACTATAGTTTGTTAACATGAAATGTGTGGAGTGGTTGAAAAGTGAGTTTTAATGACTCCAACCTAAGTGTATGCAAACTTCCGACTTCAACTGTATGTTCAGCAATTGCACTCTTCTCATATTACTCTGTAGGCTACTGACCAATGCAAAGCTTGGAGGAAGCTTTGAATTGGACAGTTGTCTACAGTGGTATGAGAAGAGTGCCATCCTCCTGCATCTCACATCTGCCTGTAGTTATTGAACTCTGCCTGTTGGACACATGGGTTGAGTGCACTCCACCCCTCCTGCTACCTGACTGCACCTGTCCATAACCCGTAAGGGAGGTGGTGAGGGCCATGGCGGAGTGGCACCTCTCCTTCTATGTCAAGGTGCCCCCCCAAATTGATGGGGACGCAGTTGGAGAGGGTGAAAAGCTTCAAGTTCCTCTGCGTTCACATTACTGACAGCCTGAAATGGTCTGTCCACACAAACAGTCTGTTGAAAAAGGTGCAAAAGCACCTCTTCAACCTCAGAAGGCTGAAGAAATGTGGCTTGGCACCCAAGACTCACAAACTTCTAGAGATGCACCATTGAGAGCACCCTGTCGGGCTGTATCACCGCCTGGTACAGCAACTGCAAGAAGATCATCAAGAACCTCAGCCAACCGAGTCATGGCCTGTTCACCTGGCTACCATCTAGAAGGCGGAGACAGCCCAGGTGCGTCAAAGCTGGGACCAAGAGACTGAAAATACAGCTTCTATTTTCAGTCCTTCCGACTGTTAAATAGTTACCACTAGCTGGCCTCCACCCAGCGCCCTGCCCTGAACTTTAGTCACTGTTATTAGCCGGCTACCACCCGGTACTCAACCCTGCACCTTAGACTGCTGCCCTATGTACATAGTCATTGAACACTGGTCCCTTTAATAATGTTTACATACTGTTTTACCCACGTCATATGTATATACTGTATTCTAGTCAAGGCTTCTGGGAAGGCTTTCCACTAGATGTTGGAACATTGCTGCGGGGACTTACTTCCATTCAGCAAAAGAGCATTCGAGGTCGGGCCCTGATGTTGGGTGATGGGCCCTGGCTCGCAGTTGGCGTTCCAATTCATCCCAAAGGTGTTTGATGGGGTTGAGGTCAGGGCTCTGTCTAGGCAAGTCAAGTTCTTCCACACCGATCTAGACAAACTATTTCTGTATGGACCTCGCTTTGTGTATGGGGGCTTTGTAATGATGAAAAAGGAAAGGCCATTCCCCAAACTGTTGCCACAAGTTGGAAGCACAGAATCGTATAGAATGTCATTGTGTCCTGCAGTGTTAAGATCTCTCTTCACTGGAACAAAGGGACCTAGCCCGAACCATAAAAAACAGCCCCAGACCATTATTCCTCATACACCAGAGTCCAATGTTGGAGCGCTGTACACCACTCCAGCCGACGCTTGCCATTGTTCATGGTGATCTTAGGCTTGTGGGCGACTGCTTGGTCATGGAAACTAATTTCATGAAGCTCCCAACAAAGTTATTGTGTTGCTTCCAGAGGCAGTTTGGAAGTTGGTGTTGCAACTGAGGACAGACCATTTTTACATGCTACACGCTTCAGCACTAATGGTCCCGTTCTGTGAGTTTGTGTGTCCTACCACTTCGCGGCTGAGCCGTTTTTGCTCCGAGACATTTCCACTTCACACAACAGCACTTACAGTTGACCGGGGCAGCTCTAGCAGGGTAGAAATTTGACCAACTGACTTGTTGGAAAGGTGGTACCCTATGACGCTGCCACGTTGAAAGTCACTGAGCTCTTCAGTAAGACCATTCTACTGCCAATTTTTGACTATGGTGATTGCATGGCTGTGTGCTCGATTTTTATACACCTGTCAGCAATGGGTGTGGCTGAAATAGACAAATCCACTCATTTGAAGGGGTGTCCACATACTTTTGTATATATAGTTCATTTATATTCCAGACTCTGATAATTCTCCTACTCATATTTATATTTCTTAATTTATATTTCTTTGCAATGTCCACATGTACATTAGCCCATATTAGTAGTTCTGGGATTTGTCCCGAGGGAAAGATGTAACAACGGACATAAGGAGAGATGACGCAAGACATAACTAGCCAGTAAGAATAGAATATTGTGTTGAAGGACAGCTGAGCTGACTCATGACTGGGCATTCAACTCGCAGTCGATACCGTTTCCACGGTAACATGCATTTACATGATGTGATGAAACGTTGAAACTAAGTTGCAAGTTACTGTTGTAGCAGGGTGTTGAAGAACGAGTGTCCTATGAAACACATTCCAGACCCTGGCTTTAGCCATCATCAATTTTACAGAGCTAGATAGGATAGCCCGCTGTATAAGCACAAGGTCAGCGCAGGCTTTAGCCGAACTGAATTAGCTGACCATCTTGATGGCGAGACAGGAAGGGAGAAGTCCAACTTGAAAATCCATTCTCTCCATAGCAAAAGCTATCTTAACTGACCTCCCTGTACTCACTACTGCACTTGTTTGTTGTGATTGCATGGCAAAGACGCACCCACATCAAACCACACCCCCAAGATAACTCAAATTTTCCTTCAATCATGGCCGCAAACATTTCTTAATGAGCATTTACGAAAAACAGGAAGTGCAGTCGCCCTTTAATACACGATTGCATTTAGAATTGTTGCACAGTGACTGGGCTTATTAAAGCACGTTTCACTCCAGCAGTAATGAGCTGAGGAGCTGCAGCAGAAATCCCGCTCAAAATAGGCTCTGTATGCTGTGCAGGTGTGATAGCTATGCTGGATAAATAAGATAGGCTATACGACGACTAACGAAAATACACACACGTCAATTTTATTTCCACTAAATTATGCAAATGTACCCAATAGACCGATACACACACGACAGTCAAATGTATTTCCATCGACTGGTATTTCCATCAATGATTTTCACTGAATGCCTGTAGTGATGGTGCTAATGCTATTTTTGGAGAAAGGCATGACATTAGGTCTCAAATGTAAGAACACTGGTGTTTCAGTCCAAGATGGTGGCTTTCTCCCTCTCTACTTAGCGTGCAAGGCAGTCATAGGACTGCAGTGGACTTTTCAGCTGGCTACAGAGACCCGAACGAACAATGGAAGGGTGACATTTGTCACCTCGAAGCTACCAAAGGCTAAATGAGGAACAAAAACTTTTAATTTCCTAAAGTAGTTATGAATATATTGGTTTCCTGCCTCCTGACAGTTCTGCCACTTTCCAGGATTGTGCCTTAGTGCACCTATGTTTGCTAACCAGATTGATCCCGCTTGAGCACATTAATCTGGGCATATTTTGATGACCGCGTCGGAATCCCTTACGCTTTCTCCATGCCTAAACATTACGCCAACCCCGGCTAGAGGGAACTGGGTCACACTTAATGTCTATTGGCAAAACGGAAAGCTGAGCAATTCATTTCAGCGCTTGGCAGCAGATTCCATAATTAAGATTATTAAAAGAGGGGAGATGGGAGAGAGAGAGAACTGCATCCCACTTCTTAATTGCCGGGCAGGCAGGTTGGCACACTGTTCCAACCCACTTGTTTAACCTGTCCCAGAAGGACCAGCAAGGACACACCATCATTCATTTTACACCACCGGCCAAAACCGCATGATAGGATGGATCGAAATTATCAGTTGCTGATGTAAAAATAGCTATCTTAGCATACCAGTGCTACAGCTAACTGCACTCTCCTCTCCTACTAGAAATCACAGAGCTTACAGCTCACAACTAGCAGAGGAAAAACATGACATGAGTGGTAAACTACATCCAAACACATACACCACGGTGTAAATCCACTATTGTGATGCTGCACCAACCAGAGGCCCGGCCCTGAGAGTAGGAACATGAGTAGGCCTGATGCCCGTCATGCTAACAAATGAGCTGGGTTCAGCCTGTCAGCACTCGGGAGGGCTCGCGAATGGCACAGCGGAATAAGGCACTGGTTTGATTCCAGGCTGTATCACAACCGGCTGTGATTGGGAGTCTCATAGGGCAGACCACAATTGGCCCAGCGTCGTCCGGGTTAGGTTTAGGCTGGGGTAGGCCGGCATTGTAAATAATAATTTGTTCTTAACTGACTTGCCTAGTTAAAGGTTAAAGGTTAAATAAAATAATTGTAAAAATTAATTAACACCACCCAGCGCCCATACTCTAGCTCCGCCTTTATTACACACATTTAAAGCTGTCCTCCATGTTTGTGTGCAGTTTCCAGGGCTGATTAAAGACAATTAAACATATTAAAGCCATTGCCAACTGTGGGAAAGTAGACAACTTTAATTTTCTTCCTAAGTTTACTTCTTAGCAGCCCAGTCAGATCAGAAATCTAGACATAGAATCTGTTTATTTTATTTTTTTATTTTACCTTTATTTAACTAGGCAAGTCAGTTAAGAACAAATTCTTATTTTCAATGACGGCCTAGGAACAGTGGGTTAACTGCCTGTTCAACGACAGATGTGTACCTTGTCAGCTCGGGGGTTTGAACTTGCAACCTTCCGGTTACTAGTCCAACATTCTAACCGCTACCCTGCCGCCCCATTTAGTCTCGTGTCTGTCTGTAGGCCACAGTGATCAAGCCCAGAAAACCAGATGAATCCCAAGAACACACTTAATCCCAAAATAGCGTAGCAGTCGGACATGCGATTTGTCTTGTCCCGTGTAAATAATAGTTTTCCTAGTTTTTTTCGGAATATATTAAGTATATATTTAATCTCACTTTCTATCCGCGGACTGAATATACTCTCCTGCAACCCGCCTCACCCAATGTGGTACGGATCTGCTATTTTTATACTTTAGAACCGGAACCCCCACCAGAAGTCAGTTAGCCACTGCTAGCGGTCTTCACCGTTAACTTGGACACCAGCCAGCCTCAACTTGGTCTATACCTGCCAGTCTGCACAGCGCGATATGTACCCAGAGCATGATCCAATGTTGACCTAAATGACTAATGATGATAAATACAATCCACCTGTGTGTAATCAAGTCTCCGTATAAATGCACCTGTACTGTGATAGTCTCAGAGGTCCGTTAAAAGCGCAGAGAGCATCATGAAGAACAAGGAACACACCAGGCAGGTCCGAGATACTGTTGTGAAGAAGTTTAAAGCCGGATTTGGATACAAAAAGATTTCCCAAGCTTTAAACATCCCAAGGAGCACTGTGCAAGCGATAATATTGAAATGGAAGGAGTATCAGACCACTGCAAATCTACCAAGACCTGGCCGTCCCTCTAAACTTTCAGCTCATACAAGGAGAAGACTGATCAGAGATGCAGCCAAGAGGCCCATGATCACTCTGGATGAACTGCAGAGATCTACAGCTGAGGTGGGAGACTCTGTCCATAGGACAACAATCAGTCGTATATTGCACAAATCTGGCCTTTATGGAAGAGTGGCAAGAAGAAAGCCATTTCTTAAAGATATCCATAAAAAGTGTTGTTTAAAGTTTGCCACAAGTCACCTGGGAGACACACCAAACATGTGGAAGAAGGTGCTCTGGTCAGATGAAACCAAAATTGAACTTTTTGGCAACAATGCAAAATGTTATGTTTGGCGTAAAAGCAACACAGCTCATCACCCTGAACACACCATCCCCACTGTCAAACATGGTGGTGGCAGCATCATGGTTTGGGCCTGCTTTTCTTCAGCAGGGACAGGGAAGATGGTTAAAATTGATGGGAAGATGGATGGAGCCAAATACAGGACCATTCTGGAAGAAAACCTGATGGAGTCTGCAAAAGACCTGAGACTGGGACGGAGATTTGTCTTCCAACAAGACAATGATCCAAAACATAAAGCAAAATCTACAATGGAATGGTTCAAAAATAAACATATCCAGGTGTTAGAATGGCCAAGTCAAAGTCCAGACCTGAATCCAATCGAGAATCTGTGGAAAGAACTGAAAACTGCTGTTCACAAATGCTCTCCATCCAACCTCACTGAGCTCAAGCTGTTTTGCAAGGAGGAATGGGAAAAAATTTCAGTCTCTCGATGTGCAAAACTGATAGAGACATACCCCAAGCGACTTACAGCTGTAATCGCAGCAAAAGGTGGCGCTACAAAGTATTAACTTAAGGGGACTGAATAATTTTGCACACCCAATTTTTCAGTTTTTGATTTGTTAAAAAAGTTTGAAATATCCAATAAATGTCGTTCCACTTCATGATTGTGTCCCACTTGTTGTTGATTCTTCACAAAAAATACAGTTTTATATCTTTATGTTTGAAGCCTGAAATGTGGCAAAAGGTCGCAAAGTTCAAGGGGGCCGAATACTTTCGCAAGGCACTGTATTTGCCAATTTGCCTGGACCCTTTCTTGCCGATACGGAGCCCCGCTGATCCACCACGACTGGTCTGCCGACGTAATCGTCCGAGGTGGTTTCAAAAGGCTTTTCCGTTGCGACGTCGCCAAAGATCCATCTGCTGGCCACGGCCCGCTAGCTTTCTGAACGCCTTGTCTCCAGCTCGCCTAGCGTAGTAGCGACTACCGAACAGCCCCGACTCACCTTTTGTTGCTCATTGGACCCTATGATCACTCGACTACTCATGCCTCTCCCTAATGTCAATATGCCTTGTCTACTGCTGTTAAGGTTAGTTATTATTATTATATTATTTCACTATGGAGCCCCCAGCCCCGCCCTAAATACCTTAGATAGCTCTTTTGTCGCACCCTCCACACATGCGGAGACCTCACCTGGTTTAAATGGTGCCTCCAGAGACGCAACCGCTCTCATTGTCACTCAATGCCTAGGTTTACCTCCACTCCAAATGTCCATCCCCAACTTCCACATTTTCTGACAAGATAGAACTGCCAAAGGGGGCGGAGTTGCAATCTACTGCAGAGATAGCCTGCAGGGTTCTGTCATAGCTACTGTTTACAGGCCTCCTGGGCCATATACAGCCTTCCTCACTGAGTTCCCTGAATTCCTATCAGACTTTGTAGTCATAGCAGATAATATTCTAATCTTTGGTGATTTTAATATTCACATGGAAAGGTCCACAGACCCACTCCAAAAGGCTTTCGGAGCCATCATCGACTCAGTGGGTTTTGTCCAACATGTCTCTGGACCTACTCACTGTCACAGTCATACTCTGGACCTAGTTTTGTCCCATGGAATAAATGTTGTGGATCTTAATGTTTTTCCTCATAATCCTGGACTATCGGACCACCATTTTATTAAGTTTGCAATCACAACAAATAATCTGCTCAGACCCCAACCAAGGAGCATCAAAAGTCGTGCTATAAATTCTCAGACAAAGATTCCTTGACGCCCTTCAGACTCCCTCTGCCTACCCAAGGACGTCAGAGGACAAAAATCAGTTAATTTCTTGGTGACGGGGCAGTATTTTCACTTCTGGATTAAATGCATGCCCAAATTCAACTGCCTGCTACTCATCCCCAGAAGATTAGATATGCATAGTATTAGATAGAAATCACTCTGAAGTTTCTAAAACTGTTTGAATCATGTCTGTGAGTATAACAGAACTTATTTAGCAGGCGAAAACCCAAACCATTCATTTTTTTTTTTTTTTGGTCACTCTTTCAATGGGTTTTCATTGGGAATCTAGATTTCTAAGGGACCTTCTTGCAGTTCCTATCGCTTCCACTGGAAGTCAACAGTCTTTAGAAATTGGTTGAGGTTATTCCTTTGTGTAATGAAGAAGTACTGCCATCTTGAAGAGGGTCACTTGAAGTGTACTGTTAGATAGAGGCGCGTGACCAGAAAGCATGCTTCAGTTTGTTTTCTTCCTGTATTGAACACAGATCATCCCGTCTTCAATATTTACGTAAAAAAATACCTAAAGTTGTATTACACAAAAGTAGTTTGAAATGTTTTGGCAAAGTTTACAGGTAACTTTTGAGATATTTTATAGTCACGTTGAGTAAGTTGGAACCGGTGTTTTTCTGGATCAAAAGCGCCAAATAAATGGACATTTTGGATATATATCGACAGAATTAATCGAACAAAGGGACCATTTGTGATGTTTATGGGACATAAGGCATGAATTATATTTTTATTCCTGCGTTTTGTGTCGCGCCTGCAGGGTTGAAATATGGTTTCTCTCTTTGTTTACGGAGGTGCTATCCTCAGATAATAGCATCGTTTGCTTTCGCCGAAAAGCCTTTTTGAAATCTGACATGTTGGCTGGATTCACAACAAGTGTAGCTTTAATTTGCTATCTTTTTATAGTAATTTATTTGAATTTGAAGCTCTGTATTTTTCCTAGCTTTTGGCCAGGTGGGACGCTAGCTTCCCACATATCCCAGAGAGGTTAACCACCTAACTGAGGAACTCAATTTAACCTTGCGCAATACCCTAGATGCAGTTGCACCCCTAAAAACTATAAATATTTGTCATAAGAAACTAGCTCCCTGGTATATAGAAAATACCCGAGCTCTGAAGCAAGCTTCCAGAAAATTGGAACGGAAATGGCGCCACACCCAACTGTAAGTCTTCCGACTAGCTTGGAAAGACAGTACCGTGCAGTATAGAAGAGCCCTCACTGCTGCTCGATCATCCTATTTTTCCAACTTAATTGAGGAAAATAAGAACAATCCGACATTTCTTTTTGAAACTGTCACAAAGCTAACTAAAAAGCAGCATTCCCCAAGAGAGGATGGCTTTCACTTCAGCAGTAATAAATTCATGAACTTCTTTGAGGAAAATATCATGATCATTAGAAAGCAAATGACGGACTCCTCTTAAAATCTGAGTATTCCTCAAAAGCTCAGTTGTCCTGAGTCTGCACAACTCTGCCAAGACATAGGATCAAGAGAGACACTCAAGTACTATATCTCTTGACACAATGATGAAAATAATCATGGCCTCTAAAACCTTCAAGCTGCATACTGGACCCTATTCCAACTAAACTGCTGAAAGAGCTGCTTCCTGTGCTTGGCCCTCCTATGTCAAATAATAAATGTCTCTCTATCCACTGGATGTGTACCAAACTCACTAAAAGTGGCAGTAATAAAGCCTCTCTTGAAAAAGCCAAACCTTGACCCAGAAAAAAAAATAAAAAATGGGCCTATATCGAATCTCCCATTCCTTTCAAAATGTTTAGAAAAGTCTGTTGTGAAGCAACTCACTGCCTTCCTGAAGACAAACAATGTATACAAAATGCTTCGGTCTGGTTTTAGACCCAATCATAGCACTGAGACTGCACTTGTGAAGGTGGTAAATGACATTTTAATGGTGTCACACCGAGGCTCTGCATCTGTCCTCGTGCTCCCTGACCTGTGCTGCGTTTGATACCATCGATCACCACATTCTTTTGGAGAGATTGGAAACCCAAATTGGTCTACACGGACAAGTTCTGGCCTGGTTTAGATCTTATCTGTCGGAAAGATATCAGTTTCTCTGTGGATGGTTTGTCCTCTGACAAATCAACTGTAAATTTCGGTGTTCCTCAAGGTTCCGTTTCAGAACCACTGTTGTTTCAACATATATATTTTACCTCTTGGATGTCATTCGAAAACATGTTAACTTTCACTGCCATGCGGATGACACAGCTGTACATTTCAATGAAACATGGTGAAGCCCCAAAATTGCCCTTCCTGGAAGCCTGTATTTCAGACATAAGGATGGCTGAAAATGTTCTACTTTTAAACTTGGACAAAACAGAGATGCTTGTTCTAGGTGCCAAGAAACAAAGAGATCTTCTGTTGAATCTGACAATTAATCTTGATGGTTGTAAAACTGTGAAGGACCTTGGCGTTACTCTGGACCCTGATCTCGCTTTTGACGAACATATCAAGACGTTTCAAGGACAGCTTTTTTCCATTTACGTAACATTGCAAAAATCTGAAACTTTCTGTCCAAAAATGATGCAGAAAAATTAACCCACGCTTTTGTTACTTCTAGGTTAGACTACTGCAATGCTCTACTTTCCGGCTACCTGGATAAAGCACTAAATAAACTTCAGTTAGTGCTAAATACGGATGCTAAAACCAAAAGATTTGATCATATTACTCCAGTGCTAGCCTCCCTACACTGGCTTCCTGTTAAGGCAAGGGCTGATTTCAAGGTTTTACTGCTAACCTACAAAGCATTACATGGGCTTGATCCTACCTATCTTTCCAATTTGGTCCTGCCGTACATACGTACACGTTCGCTACGGTCACAAGACGCAGACCTCCTAATTGTCCCTAGAATTTCTAAGCAAACAGCTGGAAGCAGGGCTTTCTCCTATAGAGCTCAATTTTTATGGAATGGTCTGCCTACCCATGTGAGAGACGCAGACTCGGTCTCAACCTTTAAGTCTTTACTGAAGACTCATCTCTTCAGTAGGTCATATGATTGAGTGTAGTTTGGCCCAGGGGTGTGAAGGTGAACGGAAAGGCTCTGGAGCAACAAACCGCCCTTGCCGTCTCTGCCTGGCCGGATCGCCTCTCTCCACTGGGATTCTCTGCCTCTAACCCTATTACAGGAGCTGAGTCACTGGCTTACTGGTGCTCTTCCATGCCGTCCCTAGGAGGGGTGCGTCACTTGAGTGGGTTGAGTCACTGACATGATCTTCCTGTCTGGGTTGGCACCCCCCCTTGGGTTGTGCTGTGGCGGAGATCTTTGTGGGCTATACTCGGCCTCGTCTCAGGATGCGACCTGTCCCAGACCTGCTGTTTTCAACTCTCTAGAGACAGCAGGAGGGGTAGAGATACTCTTAATGGTCGGCTATGAAAAGCCAACTGACATTTACTCTTGAGGTGCTGACCTGTTGCACCCTCGACAACTACTGTGATTATTATTATTTGACCATGCTGGTCATTTATGAACATTTGAACATCTTGGCCATGTTCTGTTATAATCTCCACCCGGCACAGCCAGAAGAGGACTGGCCACCCTTCATAGCCTGGTTCCTCTCTAGGTTTCTTCCTAGGTTTTGGCCTTTCTATGGAGTTTTTCCTAGCCACCGTGCTTCTACACCTGCATTGCTTGCTGTTTGGGGTTTTAGGCTGGGTTTCTGTACAGCACTTTGAGATATCAGCTGATGTAAGGGCTGACCAACTTGCCCTCTAAATACACCTCTGCTGTCTTCAACCAGGATCTCAGCGATCACTGCCTCATTGCCTGCATCTGTAATGGGTACGCGGTCAAACGACCACCCCTCATCACTGTCAAACACTCCCTAAAACAATTCAGCGAGCAGGCCTTTCTAATCGACCTGGCCCGGGTATCCTGGAAGGATATTGACCTCATCTCGTCAGTAGAGGATGCCTGGTCGCTCTTTAAAAGTGCTTTCCTCACCATCTTAAATAAGCATGCCCCATTCAAAAATGCAGGACTAAGAATAGATATAGCCCTTGGTTCACTCCAGACTTGACTGCCCTTGACAAGCACAAAAACATCCTGTGGTGTACTGCATTAGTATTGAACAGCCCCCGCGATATGCAACTTTTCAGGGAAGTCAGAAACCAATATACACAGTCAGTTAGGAAAGCTAAGGCTAGCTTTTTCAAACAGAAATGTGCATCCTGTAGTACTAATTCCAAAAGGTTTTGGAACACTGTAAAGTCCATAGAGAATAAGAGCGCCTCCTCCCAGCTGCACTGAGGCTAGGAAACACCGACACCACTGATAATATCATTAAGCATTTTTCTACGGCTGGCCATGTTTTCCACCTGGCTACCCCTACCCCGGTCAACAGCTCTGCACCCCCCGCAGAAACTTGCCCAAACCCCCCCTGCTTCTCCTTCATCCAAATCCAGACAGCTGATGTTCTGAAAGAGCTGCAACATCTGGAACCTTACTAATCAGCTGGGCTAGACAATCACCGACCATTTCGAATCCCCCCGTACCTTCTCCACTGCAATCTGGTTTCCGAGCTGGTCATGGGTGCACCTCAGCCACGTTCAAGGTCTTAAACAATATCATAACCGCCATCGATAAAAGACAGTACTGTGCAGCAGTCTTCATCGACCTGGCCAAGGCTTTCGTCAATCACCACACTCTTATTGGCAGACTAAACAGCCTTGGTTTCTCAAATGACTGCCACACCTGGTTCACCAACTACTTCTCAGAATTCAGTGTTTCAAATCGCAGGGCCTGTTGTCCGGACCTCTGGCAGTATCTGTGGGGGTGCCACAGGGTTCAATTCTCGGGTTGACTCTTTTCTCTGTATACATCAATGATGTCACTCTTGCTGATGGTGATTCTCTGATCCACCTCTACGCAGATGACACCATTCTGTTTACATCAACTCTCCATCCGTGACCTCCAACTGCTTTTAAATGCTAGTAAAATTAAATGCATGCTCTTCAACCGATTGCTGCACCCACCCGCCTGCCCGACTAGCATCACTACTCTGGATGGTTCTGACTTATAATATGTCGACAACTACAAATACCTAGGTGTCTGGTTAGACTGTAAACTTTCCATCCAGACTCACATTAAGCATCTCCAATCCAAAATTAAATCTAGAATCAGCTTCCTATTTCGCAACAAAGCCTCCTTCACTCATGCTGCCAAACATACTAGAGGTCGACCGATTATGATTTTTCAACGCCGATACCGATTATTGGCTGACCAAAAAAGCCGATACCGATTATTGGCTGACCAAAAAAGCCGATACCGATTAATCGGTCAAATTTTTTTATATTTGTAATAATTACAATTACAACAATACTGAATGAACACTTATTTTAACTTAATATAATACATCAATGAAATCAATTTAGCCTCAAGTAAATAATGAAACATGTTCAATTTGGTTTAAATAATGCAAAAACAAAGTGTTGGAGAAGAAAGTAAAAGTGCAATATGTGCCATCTAAGAAAGCTAACGTTTCAGTTCCTTGCTCAGAACATGAGAACATATGAAAGCTGGTGGTTCCTTTTAACATGAGTCTTCACTATTCCCAGGTAAGAAGTTTTAGGTTGTAGTTATTATAGGAATTATAGGACTATTTCCCTCTATACCATTTGTATTTCATTAACCTTTGACTATTGGATGTTCTCATAGGCACTTTAATATTGCCAGTGTAACAGTACAGCTTCCGTCCCTCTAGTTAGCGCGCGCTAACTAGCTAGCCATTTTACTTCGGTTACACCAGCCTCATCTCGGGAGTTGATAGGCTTGAAGTCATAAACAGCGCAATGCTTGACACACAACGAAGAGCTGCTGGCAAAACGCACGAAAGTGCTGTTTGAATGAATGTTTACGCACCTGCTTCTGCCTACCACCGCTCAGTCAGATGCTTGTATGCTCAGTCAGATTATATGCAATGCAGGACACGCTAGATAATATCTAGTAATATCATCAACCATGTGTAGTTAACTAGTGATTATGATTGATTGTTTTTTATAAGATAAGTTTAATGCTAGCTTACCTTGGCTTACTGCATTCGCGTAACAGGTAGTCTCCTTGTGGAGTGCAACGAGAGAGAGGCAGGTCGTTATTGCGTTGGACTCATTAACTGTAAGGTTGCAAGATTGGATCCCCGAGCTGACAAGGTGAACATCTGTCGTTCTGCCCCTGAACGCCCAAATATACCGATTTCCGATTGTTATGAAAACTTGAAATCGGCCCTAATTAATCGGCCATTCCGATGAATCGGTCGACCTCTAAAACATACCCTAGTAAAACTTGACTATCCTACCGATCCTGGACTTTTGCGATGTCATTTACAAAATAGCCTCCAACACTCTACTCAGCAAATTAGATGTAGTCTATCTGTTTTGTCACCAAAGCCCCATACACTACCCACCACTGCGACCTGTATGCTCTCGTTGTCTGGCCCTCGCTTCATATTTGTCGCCAAACCAACTGGCTCCTAGGAAAGACATCTATAAGCACTTGTTTGTTGTGATTGAATGGCTGACACACTCAAGAAACACCCACATCAAACCACGCCCCCAAGACAAATCTAATTTGCCTTCAGTCATGGCTGCTAGCATGAGCTCTTGATGAAAGTGCAGTCGCCCTTTAAAACACTACTGACAACCCCTGAGAGACCCACTGAGGCAATACTACCACCGCACTATCCTTTGGTCATTCAGTCTGCCTGGCTGCCTGAGCAGAATAATGTGTTGAGTTCAGCTAGAAAAATCACACGTCAGACACAGCGTGACACATCACAACCTCTGGAATCTAAGGACGTCATAATTTGGCTGCAGAAGTATAATGATGGTGCGGTGAAATTAGATAAATGTCATAGGGAAGCGTTAGTTCAGTCCGTTTCCAGTCCCCAGAGCAGGCAGGGTGTTAGAGGAGAACGGGGAGTCACCGGGAAGATTGCTGATCCAGTTGGAAGGCTGGCAGCGTCAGTGTGCTGCTGATTTGTCGGGTGCTCTGGTGCTGTCCGAGCAGTCAGCTATTTTTGGGGCCTGGGTTTTTAAGTGATATATCAGCAGCAGTGGCAGGCAGCCCCGGTCTCCTCTCTGCCGCTGGTTGATGAGCTGCTCTCGTCATGCCGTGGCCTAATTTCCTCTCTCCCTCCCTTCATCCCTCACAATCACTATACACCTCTGTCTGTACATAGGGGGAGGCAAAGAAAGCTTGCTCGGAGGAGCAGAGAGACTAGTGCACTTCAATGTCTGCCACATCACAGAGCCTTCTCTCTCCATCCCTCTCATCCTTACCCATCTCCCAACCATCCCTCTCTTACCTCATCTTTTACCCTGTGGATGTCTACATCAGTCTTCCCCTCCCCCATCCCTCTCTCCTCCTAACACCTGGGTGACGACCAGTAGATTGGTTTGGGCCTTAGGAGATAGCGTAAATAAGAATGCCCATCTGTGTGCCTACTGCAGGACGTTATCATTAGTATGGGTACACAGGACTTCCCACGCGTCAGCTCCCACTCTCTCTGTGTGTCGGAAAAGTCTCAGAAGGCTTCCGGAGGTTTTTCATTCACTGTTAAATCAAAGGTAACATAAGCCCCTGTGTGCTGGTGTCCACGACTCAAACAATGAGTGATCGAGGACTAAGCCTACTACACGATTTGCCAAGGGACGTTAGCTTTCAATAGATTAGGGCACATTTAGAGGACACCTCCAAATAAAACACTGCCTCATGATCTCATCTATCACTTTGTTACTGCCAGACCAAACCACCAGTGTACTCAAAAGAAAAAGGAACACAAACAAACTTGTGGAGGATGTGTGTGTAGGGGAACTGATGAACATGATAATAAACATTGAGGCCACATTTCATGGGTGGCTCATCTGGTGAAGACGCCGGCCAAAAACAACGGACCCTGATTTTTATTTTTATTATCTACCTGCCACAGTGGCTGGTGGACCAAAATGTTCATTTCCCACCCTGTTTGTCATGTGCCATGACTTTATCAACGACATCACTAGTGGTATACCGTACTTGCCATTTACGACTAGGACCTGTATCCCAGTGTTCCCAATTACCTGAATGCTCCAGAGACGAGGTAGAATGAAATGCCCTCGTCTCCATGCTCCAGTCCAGCTGGTTTAGCTGAGCCTGCTGCTTATAGTCACACAGAGGTGACTGACAGCACTGCCAGGCCTGCATCTAAAAATACAACGTGGCCCTGCTTACCAGCAGAGCTTGCCCACCCGCCCGCATACATTGTATTATGTCCAGGCCTTACTTCTCAGTTTGCACCTAGTCTCAATGTGGTCACTATTTAGTCAACATTTAATGGTTAATGACCCATTTGTTCTGGTAGCCGCAGTAGCTCAAAGTGCCAACTCCATACTAATTAGACGTCTAGGCAGAGTGATTTAATAGCTTCCCCATATGCTTGAAAATATACAACAAGTGTTATTCCCCAAAGCAGTTTCCAGGGTTTCTGCTTACATAAAAGTTTCCTCCCTCACGGTGACTGACGGGAGCTGAAAGTTCTGTCATCGCTGAATGAACGAATGCTGAGCTGAGGAACAACCGCTTAAGGAAAGTGACAGTTGCAACGCAACACTTTTTGAAGAGGGTTGGCCGTGTTAACTTGATGACTAAGTGCCAGTGTTTGGGAATAATCAGTGCCTCGTCACTCTGACGTGCTTAGGTTAATTAGTGGGAACCGCTCCTCTCTTCACCCCCTCTCCAAATTGCCAGTGAGGCTGAAACTGGCCGGTAATGAGCCGATAGCAGACCTGGGTTCAAATATGATTTGAAATGCATTTTAAATGATTTTCCTGGGCTTGACTGAGCTTTGCCTGGTGCAATGAAACCAATAGAATTAACACAATAGTAACATGTTCAAAGCCCACACATTTGGCACACCAGGCAGGCTAAAGCAAACTATTAGAAATATGTCTCATACCATTTGAACCCAGGTCTGATAATGAGCATCTGGCGGGTGTCCTGCCCGCTCCTATTCCTTGTGTAACTTCTCCCTCAAACTGTATATTTACCAGACTCGCCACACATAACCTACCCTGGCTTTGGGAGTAAATAAACATGCAGTGAGTTGAGACAGGCGGAGTGCTTTTTAGAGCTCTCAGGTCCCCCTCCTAATTCACAGCACTGACTCACTGCCCCTGTGCTGCATCCGTTATTAAGTAAAGTGAAAGACTACTGTACTTCAGATTCGGCCATGATTCAGCTGTTATTACTTGACTGTGCTGACACGCAGCAAAGCTGTCTCAATATAGAAGGTAAGCTGGAACAGAATTACAAAACACTCAAATGACATGGGCCTGAATCATAACTGACTGAAATCATAACACATCACATAAGCAGCTCATTCATGTTAATCTCTCTACTCCTTACTCCTGATGTGTGATAAGCATACAGGTGGAAATCAGGGAAGACATTAGCTTGGACAGTGTGGCGACAATTCGATGATGTAGCCTAGAAACAGCGTGACATCATAAATTCAGGAACAACATCCAGCGCTGTAGCGCTAACTATCTCCTAGCTAATATTCCAGGAAAACTCCCATCTCTTTAACTATCTCCAAGAAACTCCAGTCCGGCCCATATCCACCAGGCCCCCACCTCAGCCCTGTCATATCATACCCAGCTTGGGGAAGACGATGAGGTATTCGGCGTTGCACTGCGGACAGGACACGCGGGCCGTGCTGTTGCCCCTCTGCTTCTCGTCCACCCAGCGCTGCAGACATGCCTGGTGCACCCACTTGGTGGAGCCTCGGCAGCGACACGGACGCACCCACTCCGCCGTGCGGTCATCCTCATCCGTGGCGAAGCATACCCAGCAGCTCCTGAAACAAACAAACACAGGAGAGAGGTTGTTACACAGGCACGTAAAACATACACAGGCAGAGGTCTCTCTCACACACACACACACACACACGTGGCTGAAACACTGGGGCTGTTTTTGTATCAATCTGTATACCAGTAAATTAAGTATTCTCAGTGCATTTGACAAATGGTTGTGTGTCAGGGGCAGGGTTTGCATTCATTTAGATCATGTGACCTTCCACCCTGTAAACCTCAGAGCTACCCAACACACTGGCTGATTAACAGCACGTTTAAGGGCAAAGCAAACTTGACCAGAGCCAAGGCAGTTCTTCAAATGTAGGCCTTCCATGGCAATAAACACCCTCACCTCTGGTACGAGGAAACACAACTGAAGCCCTGCCCCCTGGGCACTGATTGACAGGTAGGGAGAGAGAGAGTGCTCCTCTGGAACAGGAAGACAGAACAAACAGGTACCCAAGACAAGACAGACTACATGAGACCTTGCATTCACCATGGAATGCAGGCTTAAAAAGAAATAAGGTAAAAGCCTACAAAATCCCAAACTATTGAGTCATACAATCATTCTGTGAAGGTCATAGGAGTGTGTGTGTGTGTGTGTGTGTGTGTGTGTGTGTGTACACTGTTACACACACTGCAGCTGAAGAAGTCTGATCTGGATCAAACTGAAATCACCCTACATCTGAGGGAGTGCGCTGTCCAAAGCACCGGGCCAAGAGAAGAACGCTTGAAATGCAATCTCAACCCGTGGCCTCAGGGGAACAGCACTCCGAAAGTGGGCAGTCAGCAGAACAGTCACCTCTAATACACTGGAGTCCAAAGGCTTGGCACAGGCTTTTATACTTGGGGTTACATTTTGGATAAAGGTGGTTGGAGGACATTTTCTTAGGTCAGGCCTTGCCCTTAGAACCGACAACGGTGTTGTGTAGTGATCAAAGAATCCTCTGACAGTTGACTGAATAGATGTGTCCTGGAATACAGTGACGGTGCACAACTCAATCAAGATCAATAACGCAAAGAATCTGCTCAGTGAGGAAAATGAACTGAAAAGCGGTGTATGCCAGCAGCGTCAAAGCGTAGGCAGCCTACTAAATCAATAGGGCCTACATTTTCCTGCCATGTGGACACAGCACCTTATACCACTGCGACCTGTATGCTCTAGTCGGCTGGCCCTCGCTACATATTCGTCGCCAGACCCACTGGCTCCAGGTCATCTACAAGTCCATGCGAGGTAAAGCTCCGCCTTATCTCAGTTCACTGGTCACGGTGGCAACACCCACCCGTAGCACGCGCTCCAGCAGGTGTCTCACTGATCATCCCTAAGGCCAACACCTCATTTGGCCGCCTTTCCTTCCAGTTCTCTGCTGCCTGTGACTGGAACGAATTGTAAAAATCGCTGAAGTTGGAGACTTTTATCTCCCTCATCAACTTTAAACATCTGCTATCTGAGCAGCTAACCGATCGCTGCAGCTGTATATAGTCCATCGGTAAATAGCCCACCCAATTTATCTACCTCATCCCCATACTGTTTTTATTTATTTACTCTTCTGCACAACCGTATCTCTACCTGCACATGACCATCTGATAATTTATCACTCCAGTGTTAATCTGCTAAATTGTAATTATTTGCCTACCTCCTCATGCCTTTTGCACACAATGTATATATTTTGCACACAATGTATATGATGTTTATAGAGAATGGATAACAAACTGGTCTGTCTTCTGTAGCCTACTAGTTTATCTCCATGCTTGATACAGTGTGTGCTCCTTGGTAAGACATTCCACATTTATGCCAGAGGCCTTCTGCCTTAGTATGTAGTAGATCAGGTATTCACAAACTGGGGCACGCCAAATAAAAATGTGATTCACATTTAATAAATAAATACACATATATATATATATATATATATATATATAAAAAAATCTAAATTTTCAAAGAGTCCATTTATATTTTCCAACAGGGCTATACATTTGGGTGAGGTTTATTTCCTCGCCTGAGTAGCCTAGTTTCACTGCCAAAAATAAAATGAAACCATCTACTATTCAGCTAAATAAAACAATGTCAAATACAGGTAGCCTAGTCAAATAATTAACATCCAAATCACATTAACCAGTACTCTCTCACCAGTAGTACTGGTAGTACTGCTACTACAAGCAGTACTACCAGTACTACAAGCAGTACTACACCTGCACCTGTCGACGACACAAGTTGTTCTGCTTCAACAAATACATCCAATGCTAGCATCAGTAATTCTACACTTGTTGTTAGCCCAGCTAGAAAACTAAACAGGCACAGACTGTGTGTGGAAAATGATTTAAGACTGAGCCTCTCTCCAATACAACCCAACATTGCAGAGTTATGTGCATCCTTTCAAGCACACCCTTCTCATGAACCTGTGGTGAGTTATTCACAACTTTCAATTAATAAATAAGGTTTTATATTTAAGATGGTTAAATAAAAGAGAAAAATGATTGATTATTATATTATTATTTGTGCCCTGGTCCTATAAAAGCTCTTTGTCACTTCCCAGGAGGCGGGTTGTGACAAAAACTAATTGTTATGTTTAATAAATGTATCGTATAGTGTGTGTGTGTGGCAGGCTTACAATGAAGGCAAAAAAACAACATTTGAGAGTGCACTGACCCTGGTGCTAGAGGGGGTATGCAGCTGGAGGTTGAATGTTTGAAGGGCTACGGTCTAAAAAAAGTTTGGGAAACACTCTAGTTGAGCAATACTCTAAACAACTGTGTTCTTATCAGCGGAGCAGAGCGGGTGACTGAGCATCATCATCTCCCTCCATCTCCGTGACATTCAGACAGATGTGGTGTTCTGATCCGGAGCCAAGCCATAATTGAATATAATTACTCCTTGCTCTCAGCCCAGCCAGGTATTAGGCCATAACAGGCCATTGATCAACCTGTGAGCCTCTTCCAAAACTCATTTATCCCATCCTCCCTTCTTCCTCTTCTGTCCTCCCACACAAAGACCCTCCTCATGACACTCCCTTTGCATAGGGAGTAAATGGTCCAACCCTACACTTACCAGGGGACTCAAAAAATACTAACTTGAGCCTCTATTCCCTTTGAATGAAGCCATTCAGGTAAACACTTGACCTGCAAGCATTTTACACTGAATAAACTCAAGTTAATCTTGCTTCCTTCATGGGCGATGCACTTTACCGCATGAATAATTGGTTTGGTTTGCAGCAATGAGCGTAGACGAGGAATAATTAAAGTAACATCAGTCTCAGTGAAACATCTGGGGAGAGATTAGATATCAAAACACCTTGACCTTGTCGGCATAAGTCAAGAAACAGCTCATCATCTTGCCTTTACATCATTAAAATCAGTTGCGTAGGAGAGATGTGTTTCATTACTGCATGTATTAATGTGTGTGGTGTAGTTTGGTCTGAATAATGCAGACCAATCCAAAACCATGCTATTATTCCCACTGATGCTCAGCCATCTATCTACAAAGGACGTCATAATCAGGTCTAGGACTATACAGCCAAATCAAGGTTTCCGAAAACATGGTGCCGGGCAACGTGACCGGGAAGATTTAAATTCCCCAGCCATTTGAGAAATTTACCGGAAACATATGACTATGATTGTGCCTTTGGCTTCTGGACAACAACAACAAAACAATTATATGAAAATGTATAGAACAGAAGAGAAATTGCATATGAGGAAGTCTTTCATAGGCGGTGAGGCCGACCGTCTAGGGAAGTAAATTGAAATACATTTCCCAAATTATTGAATTACTCCCGTCTCTACAGTAGAAAGCATGACTTAGCCACAGAGGAGTCGAGGATCATTAGCTTCTTATTTTTTTTTTGCCGTGGATTGTTTCAAATCACAAGATGTAGGCCTATGCCTATTCGGGTTGCCAGCCATTTGGGAAGAGCGCGTGTCAATAGGCCTAGCTGATTATTTAGTTGCGGCTGTCAGTGAAAAGCATCTAAAATATGTGTGAATATCATGTGTATTGAGTATAATTTAAGATTAACAAGACAAGGGAGGGGTGTGTGGCGAAGATAGACCAGTCTCTCCAGAATGGCTCCCCCCAATTCTTACGCATTAATTGTTTCGTTGTGTGACTTGTTGGCCCTTTGATAAAAAATATTTTTAGAAATTCCCCATTACATATGCCACCAGTAGGCCTAGTAAACATATGTAATAGGGAATTGATAAAAGGAGAAGCTCAAGACATCTAGAAAGGAAGGCAGACAGGTTGAGTAGAGAGATGTATGCAACTGAAAGAACATATCATATTTTCAACTGTTTTTATTTGTCGGCTTTATGTATTTTGACTTACACGGAACCCCGGCTGCGCACCATCGTGCATAGATTTATTTTGTCCCCCCACACCAAACGCGATCACGACACGCAGGTTAAAAGACCAAAATACTCTGAACCAATTACATTAATTTGGGGACAGGTTGAAAAGCATTAAACATTTATGGCAATTTAGCTAGCTAGCTTGCACTTGCTAGCTAATTTGTCCTATTTAGCTAGCTTGCTGTTGCTAGCTAACTTGTCCTGGGATATAAACATTGAGTTGTTATTTTACCTGAAATGCACAAGGTCCTCTACTCCGACAATTAATCCACACATACAACGGTCAACCGAATCGTTTCTAGTCATCTCTCCTCCTTCTAGGCTTTTTCTTCTCGACTTTATATTGCGATTGGCAACTTTCATAAATTAGGTGCATTACCGCCATTGACCTCGTTCGTCTTTCAGTTACCCACGTGGGTATAACCAATGAGGAGATGGCGCGTGGGCATATGCTTCTAAAAGTCAATGAGGAGATGGGAGAGGCAGGACTTGCAGTGCGATCTGCGTCACAAATAGAACGGACTTCTATTTTAGCCCTTGGCAACGCAGACTGCCAAAAGCAGTGTGGGTGCAATAATTTAATAATATAGATTTCTACATGTATTCTGTGACGCGAGCGGTGTAGTCAGCCTGTTAGTTGACAATAGAAGTTATAGGCCTACTGCTGCATTAGCCTATAGGCTATGAGTTCCATGCGCTCATTTCCGGTATATCAAGGTGTCCATATGGCAGAGGCTGGTGCTCATGCATTTCATGTTTGACATTTGTACCATTTTCATTCAGATTTTTATGATCAACCATGTGACAATGATTTTGATAAACAAAAATGTTATTCTTGAAATGGAACTGTTCCACAAAAATGTGCATATGAAAATCATAACTGGCATGCAGATTGGTAGAAATGGTACGATAAATTGTAAGATTCCTAAAACTTAAAACTCACGCACAACATATTTAGTCTTTATAAAATAATTGCCTTTCATTGTCGGATTTGCCTATAGGCAACTTTGAAGCAAGGTAAGACAAGCCTCATAATATGAAGGAAAACATTCAGGTTTCAAACAATTAAATAGGCCTGTTATTAAAATGCATACTGCCTCCAACTCACATTGTAAAGTGGTGGTGACGCACTAATAGCCTGTTACCTGCACTTGTATTACCAGTTGATAAATACAAATAGGCCTAGCTCTTTTTAACCATGCACCAAACCTGTTTAACACACTTTTGCATTTAGAATTGTTGTGCAATGAATGGGCGTATAAAAGCATGGTTTACTCCAGCAGCAACCAGCATGAAGAGCTCCATGACAAATCCCGCTCAAAATAAGCTCTAGATGCTGTACGCGTATGATAGTTGTGTTGGATAATTTATTTTAAAAAATATATTTTTGATGACTGACAAAAATACATTATGCAAATAAACCCACAGACCGATAAGCATGACGGTCAAATGTGTTTCCATTGACTGGTATTTCCATCAATTAATAAAAAGTATTATTTGACAATGGGACGTTTTTTCTCCCGGTAGTTTTTGCTGGCAACAGTTTTGTTTGTGGGCTTTTCATTTATACATTTTTGGCCAAAAGTCGGCAACTGCCGGTTAACGGAAACCCGAAGCTAAAGGTACTGAATGTCAGATAAAATGTTAAAAAAGTACACCTAATTCAGGCCAATTTTTGCCAAACAATGAAGCTAATGGAAAAACAGCAGGAGACCTATGACTAAAACCAAGTCACTAACTACAGTTCCATTGATGGTTAGTTCTTGTTCATGTTCAATCACCATGTCCCTGTTGCTAGGTGATTTGATAGTAAGAGGAGTGTTGAGGCCTATTTCCAATCCGTCCATATGACATTTACATGCTTGTTTCCATAATTACACAGAACCTTCAAGAGTTGGCATTTCAATGGGTGAATAAAATAATGATTAATCTCCACCCCTCATAAAATAATGACATAAATCCAGTAAGAAGAGACAGTTGATGCCTGGAGATGTTTTTTTCTCTGGTGATACACTGCAGAGTTTTGGATATAGTAATCAGGCCAGTCTATAATGTTAATACCTATACCCAATCCCTATAAGCCAACATACAGTATAACAATGATGTAATCACATTATCATAAAAGAAAGGAGCCTAATATCTTTAGTCTTCTCTTTATGGTTATATTTTATGGTGAAATCAACGTACATCGACACTGTTCTAAAGACTAGCCTATCCTGCATTCCTGGCCTGTCATAAAACTATCCTACAGTTTGACACTGAGTCATGTCAAACACGAGCCAAGTCTGAGGACATACTAGACCCCGCCTAAGAATAGGAAAAATCCTCTCACTGCTTATTTGACCAAAAAAAGGCAGATCTAGTCTACTTCCTGTCCTTAAGAAAACAACAACAGGTACGCTGAGAATGGGCTCCGAGGATCTCTTTCCCTTGGAAGCAGGAAATGGCCCAGATCACATCCAGCATTTATGATGAAGCAGAATTATATTTTCAATGAATAAAGGACATGATCTGCAGAGATTTTCATGGTCAGTTGTCCAGTACTAAAGAATGTCTAGGATATGACTAGTGTCCACTTAAGATGAACTAGTTCTCCAGCTCCCCGCTGTCCTTGACAGAAAAAGAGAGCCGTTATGCCAACTCCATACACAGCACAAAAAATGCCTAGGACTACTTCAAGGTAAGAATCAATAGCTAGTCACTTTGTTTTGATTTCTTAGTATGCTTGTGCTTCCTCAGCCTGCTCCACCCACGTTAAGCTGCGGTTTCATCATCCCGAGCCCCAGCCGGCTGTGTGTGGGGGTGGGATGGGTCCAACGTGGCTGCACCGAATCCCATAATACCACCATGTATAATTAAACCTGCCTGCTCCCAGGCCTGAATAATGGATGACAAATCTCTGGCCATCTCGGGTCATCTGCCTCCAGCCCAGGGTGTGCTCTGTTACCCGGGCCGCAGGTGGGCGGGATAGGGGCCCTCCCTGAAGGGCCACCGTCAGGGCCCCTGGCTCAGCCGTGCTTAGGAAGCCAAGTATACCTGGTTGATGTTCCATCCTCCAGGTGTGAATAAAACATGAGGCTGTGGGAGAGCTCACTGGAGCCTAGGGGTCGGGGTGCTCAGGTAACGTGGGCCTGTGGACAACCAGGGGCAATGTGGCAAAACCGAGTCTGTGATAGAAACATTAACTCTCCTTCCTCCACTCTCCTCATATTAACCTCCTCCATCCTTCCACTGTGACTCTGTCCTCTTGTCTCCTCAATGTGAATCTACACCCTGCTGGGATGTCCACAACCTGCTACACAATACGGTACATCCTCTTGCATTACCTGTGGCTACGGTTACACCACAGTTAGCTACGGTGGACATGATGGGTCAAATGCTCATTTGGCTTTGAGCCAAGAAGGCTACCTAGCTTCCTACTCCAAAATTAGGGGAGGTTGGAAAATAGTCCACACCAGAGAGGATATTTCCTTGTCCAGATCCACAGAGCATGCAGTCACAGAGCAGCCATTTGTAGTGTACAAAACATGGAAAGAGCGGTTGTTCCTAATGACAGACTGACCATGTGAATCCAGGTGAAAGTTATTATCCTTATTGATGTCACCTGTTAAATCCACTTTAAATCAGTGTAGACGAAAGGGAGGAGACAAAATTAAGAATTTTTAAGCATTGACACAATTGAGACATGGATTGTGTATGTGTGCCATTCAGAGGGTGAATGGGCAAGACAAAAGATGTGTCTTTGAACGGCACACTGGTTTGTGACAAGAACTGCAACACTGCTAGGTTTTTCACACTCAACAGTTCCTCGTGTGTATCAAGAACGGTCCACCACCCAAAAGGACATCCAGGCAACTTGACACAACTGTGGGAAGCATTGGAGTCAACATGGGCCACCATCCGTGTGGAACTCTTTCACCGCCTTGTAGAGTCCATGCCCTGATGAATTGAGGCTGTTCTGAGGGCAAAATCTCAATATCAGGAAGTTGTTCCTAATGTTTTGTACACTCAGTGTATATCTACTGTTCCAGTCAAAGGTTTGGAGACACCTACTCATTCAAGGGTTTTTCTTACTTTTTTATGCATTGTAGAATAATAGTGAAGACATCAAAACTATGAACAACACACATGGAATCATGTAGTAACAAAAAAAAGTGTTAAACATATCAAAATATATTTAATAATCTTCAAAGTAGCCACCCTTTGCCTTGATGACAGCTTTGCACACTCTCTGCATTCCCTCAACCAGCTTCACCTGGAATGCTTTTACAACAGTCTTGAAGGAGTTCCCACATAGGCTGAGCACTTGTTGGCTGCTTTTCTTTCACATTGCGGTCCAAATCATTCCAAACCATCTCAATTGGGTTGAGGTCAGGTGATTGTGGAGGCGAGGTCATCTGATGCAGCACGCCATCACTCTCCTTCTTGGTCAAATAGCCCTTACACAGCCTGGGGGTGTGTTGGGTCATTGTCCTGTTGAAAAACAAAATGATAGTCCCACTAAGCACAAACCAGATGGGATGACGTATAGCTGCAGAATGCTGTGGTAGCCATGCTCGTTAAGTTCACCTTGAATTCTAAATAAATCACTGACAGTGTCACCAGCAAACCACCTACACTCCTCATCCCATGCATTATGGTGGGAACCACACATGGAGATCATCTATTCACCTACTCTGTGTCTCACAAAGACACGGCAGTTGGAACCAGGAATTTCAAATTTGGACTCATCACACCAAAGGACAGAGTTCCACCGGTCTAATGCCCTTTGCTTGTGTTTCTTGGCCCAAGCAAGTATCTTCTTATTATTGGTGTCCTTTAGTAGTGGTTGCTTTGCAGCAATTCAAACATGAAGGCCTGATTCACGCCGTCTCCTCTGAACAGTCGATGTTGAGATGTGTCCATTACTTGCACTCTGGCAAGCATTTATTTGGGCTGCAATTTCTGACCTTCATGTCTTAAAGTAATGATGGACTGTCATTTCTCTTTGCTTATTTGAGCTGTTCTTGCCATAATATGGACTTGGTCTTTTACGAAATAGGGCTATCTTCTCTATACCAACCCTACCTTGTCAAAACACAACTGATTGGCTCAAACGCATTAAGAAATTCCACAAATAAACAAGGCACACCTGTTAATTGAAATGCATTCCAGGTGAAGCTGGTTGAGAGAATGCCAAGTGTGCAAAGCTGTCATCAAAGCAAAGGGTGGCTACTTTGAAGAATATTTTAATATGAAATATATTTTGATATGTTTAACTTTTTTTGGTTACTACATGATTCCATGTGTGTTATTTCATAGTTTTGATGTCTTCATTATTATTCTACAATGTAGAAAATAGTAAAAAATAAAGAAAAACCCTCAAATGAGTCAGTGTGTCCAAACTTTTGACTGGTGCTGTGGCTTCTGACTATATGAGCATATCATTGTGACTGTGAGCCCGGTCGAGGATAACAAAGGCCCAGAAGAAAAAGATCAGTAAAACCGGAGCTGAGAGGCAGCAGAGCGAGCGAGAGGGATGAAACAGAAGGACGGTACGCTGATTGGAACGGTGGACAGACATCTCCACAGGAGCACGGCCGAGGGAACAATGGCGAATGTGGGCGCTCTCCCAGATTCATCGGCTCCTGTACCCGTAACCTTGCCCCTCCATATGACAGGCTGCAATACAACTTGCGAAACGCTATCCTCTCCAAGAAACCCTAACCCCTGGCTCACAAAAAGCTTGAGTCTAGTCTGCCAACCAATAAAGGCTTGAAACAGACAGGTTTGAATTAGACCACACTTGTCAAAAATGTAGCTTAAACATGGCATCAGTCTTGGAAAGACAGACATGCAGAATCATGGAAATAGTTCCCCAGAATCAGATGAACTCATGAATACCATTTTTATGTTTCTAACATTAGCGCAATTGCTAACTAGCATTAGCACAATGCCTATAAGTCTATGGTAACAGCATGCTGGTTGTTATCATAGACTCCGGGTCATTGTGCCAATGCTTTTCAGCACTAGCTCGCAAAATTAGCTCTAACTTCCTACATACTGGATGCAGAGATATAAAAATGGTGTCCAGGTGTTTGACTCCGGGGAAGTAGATACATTTCCAAAATAAGTCAATTGACAAAGGAATTAGGCCCTAATCTATGGATTTCACATGACTGGGAATACAGATCTGTTGGTCACAGACACCTTCCAAAAAAAGGTAGGGGAGCGGATCACAAAATCTGTCAATATCTAGTGTGACCACTATTTGCGTCATGCAGCACGACATCTCTTTCACATACAGTTTATCAGGCTGTTGATTGTGGCCTGTGGAACGTTGCCCCACGCCTCTTCAATGGCTGTGCGAAGTTGCTGGATATTGGCGGGAACTGCAACACGCTGTCGTACACGCCAATCCAGAGCATCCCAAACATGCTCAATGGGTGACATGTCTAGTGAGTATGCAGGCCATGGAAGAACTGGGACATTTTCAGCTTCCAGGAATTCTGTACAAATCTTTGCAACAAGGGGCCATGCATTATCATCCTGAAACATAAAGTGATGGCGGGCGGATGAATTGCATGACAATGGGCCTCTGTGCATTAAAATTGTCATTGATATAATGCAATAGTGTTCGTTGTCCGTAGCTTATGCCTGCCCATACCATAACTCCACCGGCAACATGGGGCACTCTATTCACAATGTTGATATCAGCAAACCGTTCACCCACACAACCCCAAACACACTGTCTGCCATCTGCCCGGTACAGTTGAAACCAGTATTCATCCATGAAGAGCACACTTCTCCATCATGCCAGTGGCCATCGAAGGTGAGCATTTGTCCACTGAAGTAAGTTATGACGCCGAAGTGCAGTCAGGTCAAAACCCTGGTGAGGACGACGAGCATGAAGCTTCCCTGAGATGGTTTCTGACAGTTACACTTGTTCTTTATTTGTAAGGCCAGTTGGACGGACTGCCGAGCAACAGCTTGGGTGGACATTCCTGAAGTCAGCATGCCAATTGCACGCTCCCTCAACTTGAGATATCTGTGGCATTGTGTCGTGTGACAAAACTGCACATTTTAGAGTGGCCTTTTATTGTCCCCAGCACAAGGTGCACCCGTATAATGATCATGCTGTTTAATCAGCTTCTTGATATGCCACACCTGTCAGGTGGATGGATTATCATGGCAAAGGAGAAATGCTCACTAACAGGAAAAAAAAAAGTGCACAAAATGAGCTTCTTGTGCGTATGGAACATTTCTGGGGTCTTTAATTTCAGCTCATCAAACAGGGGACCAACACTTTACATGTTGCGTTTATATTTTTGTTCAGTGTACTGTACTCAGAGGTCAACTGATATTGTGCATTTTAAACAGGACCTCTTAAAAGGACAATTCTGCCACTTTTTTTAACAGTTATGAACAACTAAGATTTGATACACATGTCAATGTTTTATAGTTTTTTTCAGTCATACTGTACGTTAAGCTTCAAAGATGTCTGCAGAAAGAATGGGGCTCTACTGTAGTGAATACTAATTTTCTTTACTATACCTTCACTCTACTGTGCTGTCCAAACTTGTGAAACAGATGTTTATGATCACTTCAGATTTGGTCTGGCCAGGGTGGACTGACCAAATAGCTGTGCTCAGTGGGTGAGGATGCTTGTTACAGTAAATGGAAAGAGGGTAGGTGACATGGTAGGTGTCAGTAAGAGCCAGGAGAGGTGACATTAACTAGAGAGAAGCGGGAGGCAAAGTGTGAGTGCGAGGTTGTCCAGACTGTTTTTCACAGTCTTGCTTTGACCACCAGACGACAGAAAAAAAGAAAAACAAGTTTTTACTTGAACATAACAGTATGCCAGTGGAAGGGAGGACAGTAGCAGATGACCCAACTGTGATTTGTGACTACCATGATTTTCCATTGTAGTCAATGCAATTGAAGATTTCTGTTACTGATTTGGTAACAGAATAAGGAGTTTTAAATCAATTCATCAAACTTGAGAAGTAAAAACACTAACTAAATTGGTAGGTCTACCTTTACTTGTTATTTCTGTGAACTTTCATTAGGCCTATTCTCCCTTATGAGGGAGAGAAAATCAAAATGTCTTAAAGATATGTGGGTTTTTGGTAACGAAATTGCAAGGCACAAGGCAATGTTTCTTAAACTAACAGAAGGCAAATAAATCATTCAAACCTAAATATAAAAGTATTGACATTAGTTGGGAGGAGTCTACTTCAACATTGCGCTTTGACATATTTCTAATACCTTTTAAGACTTATTCTTGTAGAAGTTGTCTAACACCCCTTTTCCATCTGTTTGACTAGAAATCAAAGCCTTGCTTATTCCTAATTTGGTTGAAAAATGTACATTACCAGTCAAAAGTTTGGACACTAAATTATTCAAGGTTTTTTCTTTATTTTTACTATCTTCTACATTGTAGAATAATAGTGTAGACATCAACACTATGAAATAACACATGGAATCATGTAGTAAAAAAAAAAAAAGAGTTAAGCAAATCCTAATATATTTTATTTGAGATTCTTCAAAGTAGCCACCCTTTGCCTTGATGACAGTTTTGCCCACTCTTGGTATTCTCTCAACCAGCTACACCTGGAATGTGTTTACAACAGTCTTGAAGGAGTTCCCACAAATGCTGAGCACTTGTTGGCTGCATTTCCTTCACTCTGCGGACCAACTCATCCCAAACCATCTCAATTGGATTGAGATCGGGTGATTGTGGAGGCCAGGTCATCTGATGCAGCACTCCACCAAAAAAACCTTGAATGAGTAAGTGTCCAACTTTTGACTGGTACGGTATATATACACACTGCTCAAAAAAATAAAGGGAACACTAAAATAACACATCCTAGATCTGAATGAATGAAATATTCTTATTAAATACTTTTTCTTTACATAGTTGAATGTGCTGACAACAAAATCACACAAATGATCAATGGAAATCAAATTTATCAACCCATGGAGGTCTGGATTTGGAGTCACACTCAAAATTAAAGTGGGAAACCACACTACAGGCTGATCCAACTTTGATGTAATGTCCTTAAAACAAGTCAAAATGAGGCTCAGTAGTGTGTGTGGCCTCCACGTGTCTGTATGACCTCCCTACAATGCCTGGGCATGCTCCTGATGAGGTGGCGGATGGTCTCCTGAAGGATCTCCTCCCAGACCTGGACTAAAGCATCCGCCAACTCCTGGACAGTCTGTGGTGCAACGTGGCATTGGTGGATGGAGCGAGACATGATGTCCCAGATGTGCTCAATTGGATTCAGGTCTGGGGAACGGGCGGGCCAGTCCATAGCATCAATGCCTTCCTCTTGCAGGAACTACTGACACACTCATGCTACCACTAGAGTGAAAGCACCGCCAGCATTCAAAAGTGACCAAAACATCAGCCAGGAAGCATAGGAACTGAGAAGTGGTCTGTGGTCACCACCTCCAGAACCACTCCTTTATTGGGGGTGTCTTGCTAAATGCCTATAATTTCCACCTGTTGTCTATTCCATTTGCACAACAGCATGTGAAATGTATTGTCAATCAGTGTTGCTTCTTAAGTGGACAGTTTGATTTCACAGAAGTGTGATCGACTTGGAGTTACTTTGCTTTGTTTAAGTGTTCCCTTTATTTTTTTGAGCAGTGTATATATATATATTCCTTAATTTCTCAGTAATATAGATGCTTAGCTTTCATTTGACACCCAATTTGACATGCTCATATGAACCTCACGCTGGTGCTCATGGATCCTTTTACATGGAAAGGGCAGGCAGGACATTTATTCATCATCCTTTTTGATGTGCAATAATAAACCTTAGCAGGTCGATTTTGAACGCTCTCCAAGCCCAACACTCCTTGCCAGGGCTCAAAGAATGTTGCTACTGTGGCACAGCAACCTAAGCACTATTGGACAATTGTGTTTGTATACAAGTCCAACCAGCAGGAAGAATACCTGGTTCAGGAAAAGAGCAAGAATGCAGCAACAACTCCCATGATTTAAGTTAACCTACAACTATTTTTACGCATCATTTCTGGAAATAGGGATTCACTGTCTGTTTTTTAAGAAAGGCCTGAGCCACTTCACAAAGTCTCCTTTCACTCAGCGGCAATCACGTGACTTTGGGAAAACTGGAGGTTCCGCAGCGCTAAGGCAGGCGAACGGATGTTGTCCCACAAAGGTTTTCAATTCAGATTAAGGCCAATTCAGATTAATTCCGCACGGCAGCCTTAGTGCCTCCACTCCATAAGAGATAGTCTGCCTGTACTGTCTACACAACAAACAATCCTGGGCTGCATCTACTCCACAATAAAACAAGTGATATCTAGCCTAGGCCTACTTCAACTGCCAACAAATACTTAGTTGGGCCTTTTATTTGTATTTATTTAACTTGGTAAGTAAGTTAAGAACAAATTCTTATTTACAATGACGGCCTACGACAGCCAAACCGGGACGATGGGTCCTATGGGACTCACAATCACGGCCAGTCGTGAAACAACCTGGGTTTGAACCAGGGTGTCTGTAGTGACGCCTCAAGCACTGAGACGCAGTGCCTTAGTAGGCCTCCCAAGTGGCGCAGCCGTCTAACACAACACATGTCTTCTACTACTAGCCTACACCATAACATTGTGGAACCTACCTCTACTCAATCAGGCTCATACTCCATGGCCCTCGTGTAATTGTTACTAGGGCTGTGCCCAACTAAAATCTTAAGTCGACCGAGAGTAGTCTGTTCTTCGGACCAATCGATTGGTCAACTTTTTTAAACATGTATAGTTGAAGTCAGACGTTTACATACACTTAGGTTGGAGTCATTAAAACTTGTTTATCCACCACTCCACAAATGTCTTGTTAACAAACTATAGTTTTGGCAAGTCGGTTAGGACATCTACTTTGTGCATGACAAGTCATTTGTCATGCAAAAAACAATCCAAGATGGCATAGCAGTCGGACATATTTGTCCTTCGTCTTGTCGTGTATATATATTTTTCTTCGCATGTCTTTTTATATTTTTCTAAACCCTTACTTCAAAATATTCTCCTGCAACCCGCCTCACCCAATGTGGTGTGGACCTGCTTTTTCTCTAACATATTTTTCTTTGCCTCTATTACTGGAATCTCTCCAACATAAACTAGCCAGCTAACTAGCCAGCTAACGGTCATCAGCTAACCTCTAGCTCGGAAAGCTCTCGCCAGTTTGTACAACGCAATTGAACCAGAGCATACCAGACCTATTTTTATCTCCATATCCCCGGATTCCTAACATTTGACCTCTGTCATTGCCAACAAAGGGTATATAACAAAGTATTGAGATAAACTTTTGTTATTAACCAAATATTTATTTTCCACCATAATTTGCAAATAAATTCATAAAAAATCCTACAATGTGATTGTCTGGATTTTTTTCTCATTTTGTCTGTCATAGTTGAAGTGTACCTATGATGAAAATTACAGGCCTCTCTCATCTTTTTAAGTGGGAGAACATGCACAATTGGTGGCTGACTAAATACTTTTTGCCCCACTGTATATAAATAGGCACCTGATGCTGTGATTAAAAATAAAGACAAATTACTAAAGAGGGACGCAGAGATCTATACAGCCTAACCAGAAAAAGAAAAAAAATATGTTGCCAACCCTCCTCCTCTCGCTGGTCTTTGCAGATTCTGCCATTACGCTCCTAAAGTTGCCGGTAATAGGCTACACCAGGGGTCTGCAACTTTTTCCATTTGGAGTACCAAGTTATCGTACCATTTCTACTAATCTGCGTGCCAGTTATGATTTTCATATGCACATTTTCTTGTAACATTTTGATCTCATTTATAATCAAGTCATTTTATAAAAAATATAAAAAATCTATGGCATGTGGTTAATCAAAATTATATCTAAATGAAAATGATACAAATCTAAAAGTAACCTCTATTGCTTTACCAAAATGTAAAAATAGCCTTCATACAGTGCATTCGGAAAGTTTTCAGACCCATTCACTTTGTCCACATTTTGTTACGTTACATCCTTATTCTAAAATGGATGAAATAGTTCCCTCCCCCCATCAATCTACATACAATACTCCATAATGACAAAGCCAAAACATTTTATTTTTTTTTGTAAAAAAACTGAAATCACATTTAAATAAGTATTCAGACCATTTACTCAGTACTTTGTTGAAGCACCTTTGGCAGAGATTACAGCCTCAAGTCTTCTTGGTTATGAAGCTACAAGCTTGGCACACCTGTATATGGGGAGTTTCTCCCATTCTTCTCTGCAGATCCTCTCAAGCTCTGTCAGGTTAGATGGGCAGTGTCGCTCTCTCCAGAGATGTTCGATCGGGTTCAAGTCCGGGCTCTGGCTGGAGCACTCAAGGACATTATGAGATTTGTCCCGAGGCCACTCCTGCGCTGTCCTGGCTGTGTGCTGAGGGACATTGTCCTGGTGGAAGATGAACCTTTGCACCAGTCTGATGTCCTGAGCACTCTGGAGCAGGTTTTCAAGGATCCCTCTTTACTTTGCTCCGGAATTGTAATTATGAGATTTCTGTTGTTTTGAATTTGGAGCCCTGCACTTTCCCTGGCTGTTGTTGAGGTGGGACGCTACCATCCCGAATATCCCAGAGAGGTTAACGGTAAAGTACTACTGGTGATACTGGTGTGCCATTCCTGCGGCCTCTGCAATGGATTAGTCCACTGAGACAGGAGTGAATCAGACAGGTGTCTCATGTGCAATAGATTAGTAATAATATATATATATATATATATATATATATGCCACTACTCGACTAAAAAAAATCTTGGTCGACCAACAGCCTATCGACCGACCAGTCGACTAAATGGGGTCAGCCTTAATTGTTACCACCTGTATCGAACAGCAGGAAAAAAAGTCAGGCTGGGAGTGAAGTCACACTGGCCCAATTACACTGAGTCTGCCGGAGTCTATATTTGACTGTCTGGCTCGGGAGCCAGAGCCAGTTAACCCAAACCTATCCCTTCAACTCTCTCCCCCAGGGAAAGTTACAAGACTTGCCGCGGCTCATATTTCACGTGAATGTGCAAATGTAACTTCCCCCTAGACCCATCGCACCCACCTCAAACACAAGTCACGGCAACCAACAACACCGACTTTAGAATATCAAAACACTTTCCGGGGTGTCTACAAGATAGGAAGAGTGCGACATAATGAGAAAAAAAGGGATACAAGATATTAAATTGGCTAATGTATGACTAATGCCCGACCAAAGTAAAAGAGTAGAGTGTGTGTGTGTGTGAGCCAGCCAAAGGTCAGGCAGGATTAAAGTATTTCTCCCTCCTCCATTCGTGAGACACTGCATTGCAGTGGGAACCAGCTGCTTGTGGCAGGCCCAGATAAGAGCCTGTGGAGTTGTGTGTTTGTCGCTGATAGAGCCGGGTACACAACCGCCTAAAGGAGGGGAACATGACATACATCCTTCTGCTATCGGTTTCTTCAAACAGACTCATGTTTCGTGCCTTTGCACTGAGCCCGGCTGCTGCATGGCAGCGGGAATGCAGAGTTGTTGCACATTGAGCAATCGCACAGGTTTCCTTCCACCCTTTTCACTGCACAACAGTTAGACTTATCATCTAAAATAAATATGTTTTCACAGTCCAGAGATCCAATTATGAAAAGTGCAGCATCACACGCTTTAGTACAGGCCTACATATGGGCACTGTGGCCTGAACAAGCCAGTTGTCTGTCTGTCATGCCAATAACTTGTTTTCCTTGGAAAAAAAGACATCGTACCACTTCTACTAATCTGCGTGCCAGTTATGATTTTCATATGCACATTTTCGTGGAACATTTTGATCTCATTTATAATCAAGTCATCATATCTAAAATACATTTAAAAAAATAAAATCACTGCCATGTGGTTAATCAAAATTCTATCTAATTGAAAATGATACAAATCTAAAAGTAACTTCTATTGCTTTGCCAATATGTAAATATTGCCTTCATACACTACATTCGGAAAGTATTCAGACCCATTCACTTTGTCCACATTTTGCTACGTTACAGCCTTATTCTAAAATGGATGAAATAGTCCCCCCCCCCCCTCATCAAGTTCACTTGTTGTGCCCAAAACAGTCCTCATTTGTATTATGGCACTAAGATGCGAGCTGCGACATTCTGGCAAATACGGCCCACAGTGGAAAATAAAACACTGGCAAGATCAGGAACGACAACAGGCCTGCTCTCAACAGGAGCAAATCGATAACTCACTGCTGGATCACCACCACAATCCACAGTCACGGCATTCATCACAGATCTCTCAATTTTACACGAGATTGCAAGGTTTAGCCTAAAAACTATGAAAAATGATCTAAGTCATTTTTTTTTTTCCAACTGAAGGAACTTTGATCCAATATCAAAAACAACAACAAAGTATTGATTGGCATGTAGGCCTAAAGTCATTCAACAACCTTGGCACTAAGTTTGTTTTCCAGTAAAGGTGAAAACATTGATTACACAAGGACAGGATATAGGCTAAGGCTCAAAAGGGTATATAAGGGACTTGCCTAAAATAAACAGCGGTAGCACTAAATTGTAGATTTGAGGATTATCAGAACATTTCTTGTCTTTGAAGACATGAATGAATGAAATAACCCAAATAACAATTTGGGTATAGTTTGCTTGAGATGCACAAAGGGGAGAGGAAAGCAACATATTTAGGAATGAAGAGCAGCTGGCTGCTACTGATTGGTCTATGTATTTCAACCTTCATATTTCACCATGAACACCAACTAACCCAGACTGAATGCCAGATTCTCGCTGAAGGTCAAGCATGCTTGTGACCATGGAAAGCATTGACAAACAAAAACGACTTACTTGACCTAAGCCTACATAGACCTATTAGAATAAAAGTATGAGTGACATACAAGATCAAAAATGTTTGGAAGGTTGTGTTAAAATGTGTGTTAAAATTATAGTGTAAAGTACCACTCAGTCTCAATTTCAGAAATATATTCCACGTCCATGCCCTCTTTAGGATTTTCGATTATGACCTAAAATTGTCTCTCTTTAGTCGTGTGTTGAGGCCAGCATTGCTAGCTCACAACCTCAATATCCAGTTGTTGGCAAACCTCAGATTATTAACTGGTTTACCTCGGCGGTAGGTAGGCTATTTCCCAGGTTGTGTTTTATTGTGAGAGCTGGGGAGAGTAAGATTTCCAATGTATACATACCACATGGGAAATAAACATGAATCTTGTTATCAGAATCAGGACAAGAGCATACCCAGGTCAAGGCCAGGGTGACCCTGGCAATCCCTGACTAGTGTGAAGGGCAAAGTAAACATCCCTGTTTCAGGACCCTGTCTTTCAAAGATAATTTATAAAAATCAAAATAACTTCACAGATCTTCATTGTAAAAGGTTTAAAAAATGTTTCCCGTGCTTGTTCAATGAACCATAAACAATTAATGAACATGCACCTGTGGAACGGTCGTTAAGACACTAACAGCTTACAGAGGGTCGGCAATTAAGGTCAGAGTTATGAAAACTTAGGACACTAAATAGGCCTTTCCACTGACTCCGAAAAACACCAGAAGAAAGATGCCCAGGGTCCCTGCTCATCTGCATGAACATGCCTTAGGCATGCTGCAAGGACGCATGAGGACTGCAGATGTTGCCAGGGCAATAAATTGCAATGTCCATATAATAAAGCGCAACAGGGAGATAGGACGGACAGCTGATCATCCTTGCAGTGGCAGACCACGTGTAACAACACCTGCACAGGATCGGTATATCCAAACATCACACCTGCGGGACAGGTACAGGATGGCAACAACAACTGCCCGATTATCACCAGGAACGCACACTCCCTCCATCAGACTACCCGCAATAGGCTGAGAGAGGCTGGACTGAGGGCTTGTAGGCCTGTTGTAAGGCAGGTCCTCACCAGACATCACCAGCAACAATGTTGCCTATAGGCACAAACCGTCGCTGGACCAGACAAGACTGGCAAAAAGTGCTCTTGACTGACGAGTCGCGGTTGTGTCTCACCCGGGGTGATGGTCGGATTCGCATTTATCGTCGAAGGAATGAGCGTTACACCGAGGCCTGTACTCTGGAGCGGAATCGTCTTGGAGGTGGAGGGTCTGTCATGGTCTGGGGTGGTGTGTCACAGCATCATCGGACTGAGCTTGTTGTCATTGCAGGCAATCTCAACGCTGTGCGTTACAGGAAAGACATTAACCTCCCTCATGTGGTACCCTTCCTGCAGGCTCATCCTGACATGACCCTCCAACATGACAATGCCACCAGCCATACTGCTCATTCTGTGCATAATTTCCTGTAAGACAGGAATGTCAGTGTTCTGCCATGGCCAGCGAAGAGCCAGGATCTCAATCCCATTGAGCACATCTGGGACCTGTTGGATCGGAGGGTAAGTTCCCAGAAATGTCTGGGAACTTGCAGGTGCCTTGGTGGAAGAGTAGGGTAACATCTCACAGCAAGAACTGGCAAATCTGGTGCAGTCCACGAGGAGGAGATGCACTGCAGTACTTAATGCAGCTGGTGGCCACACCAGATACGGACTGTTAATTTTGATTTTGACCCCCCCACCCCTTTTGTTCAGGGACACATTATTCCATTTATTTTAGTCACATGTCTGTGGAACTTGTTCAGTTTATGTCTCAGTTATTGAATCTGATGGTCATACAAATATTTACACATGTTAAGTCTTCTGAAAATAAACTCAGTTGACAGTTCCTTTTTTTGCTGATTTTAGTAGGACAGTTCTACCACACCTCAATGAAATGCCTATATTTAAACAGGCAATTCATTTTGGTGTTTTCCACCACCTTGACAAAGTATATAGTCCTTAAACCCACAAAAAGGGAGATTATATGAAGATGTCGGGTGCATTTCTCTGCCCAGGCAAGATCTTACAATTATCATGGTCCACAAACACCAACACAGTCTTGAAGGCATGACAACGCCTCTTCCCCCTGAGGAGGCTGAATGGGCACTCAGATCCTCAAAACGTTCTACAGCTAAACCATAGAGAGCATCTTGACTGGCTGCATCACTGCTTGGTATAGCAAGGCGTCAAGCTCTCTGCCATTCAGGACCTCTATATCAGACGGTGTCAGAGGAAGACCACCCAACTCAGACCGTTCCAGCTGCTACCACACGGCAAGCGGTACTGATGCACCAAGACTGGAACAAAACTGGACCCTGAACCGCTCCTACCCCCAAGCCATAAGACTGCTAAATAGTTAATTATCCAATAGCTACCCGGACATTCTGCATTGACTCTATTTGCAATGAACTCTTGACTCAACACATACGCTGCTGCTACTGTTTATTATACATCCTGCTACTAAGTCATTATTTTATCCCTACCTATTTGTAAATACACTACATGACCAAAAGTATGTGGACACTTCTTCGAACGTCTCATTCCAAAATAATGGACATTAATATGGAGTTGGTCCACCTTCGCTGCTATAACAGCCTCCACTCTTCTGGTAAAGCTTTCCACTAATGTTGGACCATTACGGTGGGAACTTGCTTTCATTCAGCCACAGGAGCATTCGTGAGGTTTGGCACAACCTTGTCAGCCACATCCGTAGCCATGAAGTGCTTTGAAAAGCTGGTAATGGCTCACATCAACACTATTCAACACTATTCTCTATTGCACTCTACACTGCCCTTTCCCACATGGACAAAAGGAACACCTATGTGAGAATGCTATTCATTGACTACAGCTCAGTGTTCAACACCATAGTACCCTCAAAGCTCATCACTAAGCTAAGGATCCTGGGACTAACCTCCCTCTGCAACTGGATCCTGGACAAATAAATAACGAAACATGTTCAATTTGGTTAAAATAATGCAAAAACAAAGTGTTGGAGAAGTAAAAGTGTAATATGTGCCATGTAAAAAAGCTAACGTTTGAGTTCCTTGCTCAGAACATGAGAACAATGAACAAAGCAATGAACGCAAGAGAAGTTAAACAATTTCACCTGGTTAATATTGCCTGCTAACCTAGATTTATTTTAGCTAAATATGCAGGTTTAAAAATATATACTTCTGTGTATTGATTTTAAGAAAGGCAATGGTGTTTATGGCTAGGTACACGTTGGAGCAACGACAGTCCTTTTTCGTGAATGCGCACTGCATCGATTATATGCAACGCAGGACACAGTAGATAAACTAGTAATATCATCAACCATGTGTAACTAGTCGCATGTAACTAGTGATTATGATTGATTGATTTTTACAAGATAAGTTTAATGCTAGCTAGCAACTTACCTTAGCTTGCTGCATTCGCGTAACAGGCAGTCTCCTCGTGGAGTGCAACGAGAGGCAGGTGGTTATAGCGTTGGACTAGTTAACTGTACGGTTGCAAGATTGGATCCCCCGAGCTGTCAATGTGAAAATGTGTCATTCTGCCCCTGAACAAGGCAGTTAACCCACCGTTTCTAGGCCGTCATTGAAAATAAGAATGTGTTCTTAATTAACTGACTTGCCTAGTTAAATAATAGGTAAAAAAAATATAAAAATATATATATTTTTTTTTAAATCGGCAAAATCAGTGCCCAAAAATACCGATTTCCGATTGTTATGAAAACTTGAAATCGGACCTAATTAATTGGCCATTCCGATTAATCGGTCGACCTCTAGTAGGTATCAACACATCTGCCACGCTGATCCTCAACACTGGAGCCCCTCAGGGGTGCGTGCTCAGTCCCCTCCTGTACTCCCTATTCACCCATGACTGCATGGCCAGACACAACTCCAACACCATCATTAAGTTTGCAGACGACACAACAGTGGTAGGCCTGATCACTGACAACGACAAGACAGCCTATAGGGAGGTGGTCAGAGACCTGGCCGGGTGGTGCAAGAATAACAACCTATCCCTCAACATAACCAAGACTAAGGAGATGATTGTGGACTACAGGAAAAGGAGGACCGAGCACGCCACCATTCTCATCGACGGGGCTGTAGTGGAGCAGGTTGAGAGCTTCAAGTTCCTTGGTGTCCACATCACCAACAAACTAGAATGGTCCAAACATACCAAGACAGCCGTGAAGAGGGCACAACAAAGCCTATTCCCCCTCAGAAAAACTAAAAATAACTGGCATGGGTCCTCAGATTCTCAAAAGGTTATACAGCTGCAACATCGAGAGCATCCTGACAGGTTGCATCAATGCCTGGTATGGCAATTGCTCGGCCTCCAACCGCAAGGCACTACAGAGGGTAGTGCGTACGGTCCAGTACATCACTGGGGCTAAGCTGCCTCTATACCAGGCAGTGTCAGAGGAAGGCCATAAAAATTGTCAAAGACCCCAGCCACAGACTGTTCTCTCTATTACCGCATGGCAAGCTGTACCAAGTCTAGGACAAAAAGGCTTCTCAACAGTTTTTACCCCCAAGCCATAAGACTCCTGAACAGGTAATCAAATGGCTACCCCCCCCCCCCCCAACCCCTCTTTAACGCTGCTGCTACTCTCTGTTTATCATACATGTATAGTCACTTTAACCATATCTACATGTACATACTACCTCAATCATCCCGACTAACCGGTGCATGTATATAGCCTTGCTACTGTTATTTTTCACTGTCTTTTTACTGTTGTTTTTATTTATTTACTTAGCTATTGGTCACCTAATACCTTTTTTTGCACTGTTGGTGAGAGCCTGTAAGTAACCATTTCACTATAAGGTCTACCTACACCTGTTGTATTCGGCGCACATGACAAATACATTTTGATTTGAGCCAGGTCGGAAGTGCATCGCGTGACACACCCCCATAAGTTAACATATCTTGGTCCCACTGATCCTGCCCCATGGTAACGACAATGTCGCGTGAACTTTGTATAGTTTGCATATATGACTAGCAACTCACAAGGTAAGAATTAGTGTAGTTATTAACCATGGCGCCCTTGCAGTAACCTGGACCGCCCCAGCTGTGAAGCGTTAGCAAGCTAGCTTCGCTAGTAGGTTAGGTAGCTACCTAACGTTAAACTCAACTCACCTGTCCAAATTCTGTTGCATTACCAATGCGATATCTTCCGACATATAGCCAATAAATGTAAAACAACACTTCAAAACGTTTTGAGTGTTTAACGATGCAGGTTAGTTGGCTAGCTTGGCCTTGTTGAAAGCGACGAGGCCTTCGAATAGTTTAGCTAGCTTGTTGGTTAGCCGAAATAAAGTAACTTCAACTATAAGCCAATTCCTTTGCGGTCATTCTAAATAATGCATTACTACTCGACGCTTCGCCTGCGGTTTCACGTTAATATTTTGCTAAAAAACAAGTAATACTTTGTTTATCATTAATGCATCGCTGTGACAACTTGACTCCATTGACTGCCTGTCTCTGAGGTGATGCGGTCTTCGTCACCAACAATAACAAGCCCGTCAGAGGCTGCGAAATCATACGTTTACAAGATGCCTGGGATATGTAGTCCGACCACATTTTTTTTCTCCTTCGTGTGGCCAAAGAATTATCAAATTAATGCTCTAACTTGTATAACGGACCTAAGAGGCACTACGGCTACTTGGGCAGACTAGCATCATGAAGATACACATATGGCTACAGAATACTTCATATTGCGGTAGGCTGCATATATTATACCTAGCTGTCAGTAGCGTTTCAGGCCATACGCTTCGGGAGTGCATGCCACTGAGTGCATCGCATTTATGGGCTAAATTGTATCTCTATTGGCGACATTTTCTCTGATAAAATGACTGCAAAATGTTGCAACAAGGGCTTTGCAGTCATGGAAGATATTGGGCAAGTGTCGTCTGGGTACAATTTTTCATAATTACATGGGTCTGTGGTTTGGTGAGGAAAAGCAGCCTCGTCTAATGATGATCCAATCAGACTATATATTGTTGCAGAAAAATTGACATTTTGAAACCCCATCATTAATTGTCATTAAATAGATGTCCTCGTTAAATACTAGACTACTTTTATGCAACAAAAAAATGCATAGGTCTACATTTAAAATAAAAGCTTACCAAAATGATTGTTTTATTTTCGACCAAACTTTGCATTCTGGAGGAGTACACTAAAACTATGAAACTACATTTCCCTGAAGCCTCTGCATCATCCATGCGCTTCAGTCAATCAGCTGTTGAAGCAACTACTGACTACCTCCGCGCAAGGGTAGCTCATTTGTCATATCTAAACCCAGACGAGGCAAACAGAAATAGCCATATTTACAGTCCCAAAAGGTGAACGATTAAGGTAAATTTAATGTCATGTGAAACAAAAACCGACAAGGGTGTGCATGCGGTTGTTGCCGTGTTTGTTTGGTGGTATCTGTACAGTTGTAGATTAGGGGCTGGTGGATATGAATGTATTAATAGCCCGCTTGTGAATGTATTGACTATCTTGTATAACCAACGCGTAGGAAAAATACGACTTTTAGATAGTCAGATTTGTGTATTGCTTTTCTTTTAGGCTGGTAAACTGCACCTATATTGATTATGCTACTTGATGACCTTGAATTGGCAACGTTTATGCGTCGAGGAGAAAACAAGGACTAACTGGGTGTCCAGAATGCTGTGCAATATTTTGCATATATTTTGCTTCGATAAGTCTACCTCACAACTCTTAGAAATATTCAGGAAGTCTGAGAATTAAAATAATGTGCTCAACCTAAATTTGACACAGCCTACTGCGTGTGTGAGTCGTTTTAGCCTATTCCCGAATACCTTCTAAATTCCAACATATGTGGCTTTATTATAGGCCACAGTTGTTATCTCTAATGATTCATAATTGAAATGGACAAAACCATGCAATCTCATAGCTCTCATTCAAGTGTGACTGTGCACGGCAGTCAGAATGGTTTTGATATGAGTAAATTGATACTGTTCTCAATTGATCAGCGAAAGACCTAATTATGTTTATAATGATGCAAACGGGACGCCCAGAATAAACGTATAGTGTATGATAGACCATACACTATTAGGAAAACCAAATGCAATATAGCAGGCTATACATTATAAATATTTTTGTTTTATCAATGCCGACGGAACATAAATGCAGACATGCATGAAAGAAGAGGCGAAATACATAGCCAAGGGTAGGTATTCTCTCGAAACCTGAAGAGAATCTGTCATAGTATGAAAAGGGTCTTAGGCTTTTCCAAACGTAGATATGCAGATAGGCGTGGCCTCTGTTTTAGCACCCATTTGCACCCTACTCAGAAAATGAGCAAATAAAAAGGAGACAGGCAAATTGACCAAGTTTAATGCAATAATTGAATCTGCCGCTAATCGTAATCTTTATAACGTTCATGCTTTTAGGGTGAAGCGTTTAGCCTCCCTATGTAGCAAGCCGTTCTGTCAAGTCACCTAAAATGTAGAACATGTCCAGCCTACTAGGCTGATGTCATACAAAAATAGTCGCCTATAAGTGCGTCATATCTATAGCTACTGCAGCAATCATTGACGCAGAAACTTAAGGAGAAGTGTCTTGCTCGTTCCATACGAAATAGCTATCTCTATCCATTTTTCTATGAAGTGGGTTGGTCAAGGTGGCGTGTCTCTTTAACCTTTTTTGAAGGACGCAGCAGCTGTATTTATTGACGTATGCAAATTAATTCAGGGGTGGTTCTCGTGAGAAAAAAAACAGGAACAAGAATCAGTTTCACATTGTAGTTCGGAGTTGCTGGGTGAAGGAAAGGAAAACGATACGTGGCGAATATTGGTGAATGTCGGTATCCTCCACGTGTATTTCCCGCATAGCCTACATCTGAGTGGAGCGCTGGCGTCCGAAAGGGTGAAACTATTGAATCTCTTGCTTTAGTGCACTTTATTGTGTCACATCGGTAGTCTTCGATTTTGTTTGCTGAATGGGTGATCACGAATTCGCATTGCAATTGGCTTGCAGCAGAAAAAATACACTCTTGAGTTCTATAAAATATCATAACAACCCTGCGAGCCTAGTCTATGACATTCTCAATAATAACTCGTCTCTGTTTTCCCCGTTTCAGCTCAGCAAACCATGCAGGATGATTTACTGATGGACAAAAACAAAGCCCAACCTCATCAGCAGCAAGATCCAACCGTAGAACCTCCCTCCACCCCGACCCCCTCGGAACCCACTACATCAGAGGAGAGCCCATCGAGTGTGAGCAACCAAGCAGCTTCAGCTCTCAACAAAGAGAAAGTGCTGATGGAGTCTCCGATCCTGCCGGGTTTAAATTTTCATCAGCCGCAGGAAACCGGTGGCACCCTGTCCCCCTCATTTGGTAGCACTTGGTCCACTGGAACCACAAACACCGTGGACGACAATTTTTTTCAAGGAATACCCTCGGTGAACGGAACAATGCTTTTCCAGAACTTCCCCCATCACGTCAATCCGGTATTTGGAGGCAATTTCTCACCTCAGCTTGGCTTGGCACAGTCTCAGCAGCAAGCCCAGCAACAGCAGCAGCCACCGCCGCAGCAACGGAGATCCCCTGTTAGCCCCAACCAAGGTCCTTTTCCACAGAGAAACGCATACAGTCACCAGTCTGTCATGAATAGCAAGGCTTCTTCACCTGCCTCATCTTCGGGTTGGAATAATCACCAAAATACCGCTTGGAGCACAGCCTCCAATCCTTGGAGCGGTCTCCAGGCAGGCAGGGACCCGCGGAGAGCTGTAGGAGTCGGGGTTGGCGTGGGGGTCGGTGTAGGGGTGCCGTCTTCCATGAATCCCATCTCCCCGATGAAAAAGCCATATTCCAGCAATGTTATAGCACCCCCAAAATTCCCGAGAGCTGGTCCCCTCACCCCGAAATCTTGGATGGAGGACAACGCCTTTAGGACGGACAACAGCAACAATATGATGCCTTTTCAGGTATGTTTGGATGTATAATAAGTAGCCTAACCTTTTAATACAATTTGAAAGATTTTCATTTTCAATTGAACGCAAGTGTGTTAGAAGATGATTATGGTAATGTCTTCATGTCCACATCATGAGAGCGAGAGAGAGCATCTTACACTGCAGAAGTAGCCCATAGCCATATGTATAGTCTACTCACAGGTTGCATTTAAAACACTCCCAGAGTGAGCTGGCAAAATATGCAAGAAATGTAACCATTTGTTGCAATAACCATAGCTATAGACTAACAGAGTTCTCCATCTCTGTCAACAAACTAGGTCTATAGCCTACGGTTTCAAGCATTCTACCAAATAATATCGCAGTTGCAAATGAGAACTGGTTCTCAACTAGCCTACCTGGTTAAATAAAGGTGAAATAATAAAATAAAAATGTACGGGCTGTGTTGAACATTAAGCTATGTTGAATATTCTTCATGTAAATGGTTCAAGAAAAAGAGGAAATACTTTGATTTTAGTCTCCTGCAACCCATACGGGCACCTGTTCAGATCATTAAAACATTGTAACTCTTAATTATGACAATGTTTAATTTTAAGAAGTGTCACAATGGATTGTTGAGTAGTCATAATATTGATTATGCTATTAGGACCTAATAATAAGGTTGTTATGCAGGCTATGCATCATGTCTTATTTTCCATTGGTGGACTGACTACATTGAAAAACGGCTCTGGAGGTCACATCCTACACTATCCTTGTGAAAATCATTGCAATTATTGAGGAAAATGAATGAATGTATGTATTTTGTAATGGTGCTTAAAGGGCAAACTGCTCGTATGTGATTGGCTATTTTTAGTCTAGTGTGTGGTGGGTCTTCGACACACTGCTGAGCTGCGTGCTGCTGTCATATGATGATGGAGTACTTTGTAACCAAATTATTATGAAAGTATCCGCTTCGCTATAAGTTATTAGTCATAATTATGTTGTAACAAAGTGACATTTGAAACATTGTTGCAACTCTCCTATATCAGTTCACCCTCCCCTGTTTTACTAGTTTGTAAATTAATTATGTTCTGACTGCGTAAACTCTTTACTTTGATGTCACTATAGCCTAATGTGCCGTGACAGTATCACATGACTTCAATTATAATATTTGGACAAGTAGTTAATTATTTTCAGTCCTAGTTATTTTTGAAAGCCTGTAGACAGAAATGAAAGAATTGCAATAGGCTTCAGCCGCTTGACAACCAAGTAATGAACCGTGTCTGGTCAGTAAATTGTGACTCTATAGAATATTTATATGTAGGCAACCTATGTCAAAAAAAAATGTCATTGTAGGGTATTTTAGCTAGGCCAAAGCTGAAAAGGGTAAGGTGCCTTTTTGAGGCATTAACTGAATTATTTCAAGCAAGTATTTTACTATAGAATGTAAGTCTCACATTTTCCATGCCTAGTTTGCTAGCACTGCAGTGGAGATAACCTAGGAGTCATGTGTGCTGTTAGTCAGTGATCGGTGCTGTCTCAGCGCAGCCTTATCAGATGTCTACGGCTTCCTCAGACACAAACCAATTAAATGCTATTCCATCTTCCCATTCTTTTTAGGCTATCACTTGGGCCCGATATATCTCCTTGTTCAAAAGCAGAGACAAAGGCATTGTTTAATGGAGATATATATAGGCCTTGTAGTACTTTACACCGATACCTATACCATTTTTGTTCCTGCTTATTGTGACTGATGGTTTGTGAGTGGGGACTTACGTTAGTTAGCACAAGACTTACCACAAAACCTAAAGCAACGCAGCATTGCTGTCACTGCTAACAATGCAGACTTCATTTATTTTAAACTCATTGCAGCACAGTTTTCCCATATAGTACTTTATGTTCTGTGAAGCCCCTTTGTCTCCAACACCCTGAACAGATAGTGAGTGACTCAAGCATTGCAACTACCCAATGTCCAAAATAGGACTCACAGACAACCAGTTATTGGAAAGTATTTTTCAGTGAAAACATTTGAAGTTTCAGTGTCAGAAGAATATTCACAATTACTAGCAGATGCGATCACACAATGGAGTCATCTCTCATTACTAGTTTGTTCTCCAATATTGTGTCTGATATAGTACATGTGTATTGTACAGGCTGCTTTGAACATGCTCCAACCTCAGAAATAGGTGAATCTACTCACCGAGTTAATCTACTCACTAAATAGTTAACCAAATAGCTACCCCGGACTATCTGCATTGACCCTCTTTGCACTCATCTGATACGCTGCTTCTACTGTTTTATTATCTATTGTGTCGCCTAGTCACTTTAGCCCGACATGGACAGTTGAACTCGGAAGTTTACATGCACTTAGGATGGAGTCATGAAAACTCGTTTTTCCACCACTCCACAAATTACTTGTTAACAAGCTATCGTTTTGGTAAGGCGGTTAGGACATCTACTTTGTGCACGACACAAGTAATTTTTCCAACAATTGTTTACAGGCAGATTATTTCACTTACTGTATCACAATTCCAGTGGGTCAGAAGTTTACATACACTAAGTTGACTCTGCCTTTAAACACCTTGGAAAATTCCAGAAAATGTCATGGCTTTAGAAGCTTCTGATTGGCTAATTGACATCATTTGAGTCAATTGGAGGTGAACCTGTGCATGTATTTCAAGGCCTACCTTCAAACTCGGTGTCTCTTTGCTTGACATCATAGGAAAATCGAAATAAATCAGCCAAGACCTCAGGAAAAAAGATTGTAGACCTCCACAAGTCTGGTTCATCCTTTGGAGCAATTTCCCAACGCCTGAAGGTACCACGTTCATCTGTACATACAATAGTACGCAAGTATAAACACCATGGGACCATGGTGTTTTCGCATCAATGTACTTTGGTGTGAAAAGTGCAAATCAATACCAGAACAACAGCAAAGGGCCTTGTGAAGATGCTGGAGGACACCGATACAAAAGCATCTATATCCACAGTAAAACGTGTCCTATATCGACATAACTTGGAAGGCCGCTCAGCAAGGAAGAAGCCACTGCTCCGAAACAGCCGTAAAAAAGCCAGACTACGGTTTGCAACTGCACATGGGGACAAAGATCGTACTTTTTAGAGAAATGTCCTCTGGTCTGATGAAACAAAAATAGAACTGTTTGGCCATAATGACCATCGTTGTGTTTGGGGGAAAAAGGGGGATGCTTGCAAGATGAAGAACCCCATCCCAACCGTGAAGCATAGCATCATGTTGTGTGGGTGCTTTGCTGCAGGAGGGACTGGTTCACAAAATAGATGAGGAAAGAAAATGATGTGGATATATTGAATCAACATCTCAAGACATCAGTCAGGAAGTTACAGCTTGGTCGCAAATGCGTCTTCCAAATGGACAATGACCCCAAGCATACTTCCAAAGTTGTGGGACAACAAAGTCAAGGTATTGGAGTGGCCATCACAAAGCCCTGATCTCAATTTATAGAAAATTTGTGGGCAGAACTGAAAAGGCATGTGCGAGCAAGGAGGCCTACAAACCTGACTCAGTTACACCAGCTCTGTCAGGAGAAATGGGCCAAAATTCACCCAAATTACTGTGGAAGGCTACCCAAAACGTTTGACAAAAGTTAAACATTTTAAAGGCAATGCTACCAAATACTAATTGAGTGTATGTAAACTTCTGACCCACTGGGAAGGTGATGAAAGAAATAAAAGCTGAAATTAATCATTCTCTCTACTATTATTCTGACATTCCACATTCTTAAAATAATGTGGTGAATCTAACTGACCTAAAACAGGGAATTTTTGCTAGGATTAAATGTCAGGAATTGTGAAAAGCTGAGTTTAAATGTATTTGGCTAAGACGTAAGGAAACTTCTGACTTCAACTGTACATATTTACCTCAATTATCTCAAACCCCTGCACATCGACTCATTACCGTTACCCCGTGTATATAGCCAAGTTATTGTTACTCGTTGTGTATTTATTACTCATTTTATTTTTTATATATTTTTCTCTGCGTTGTTGGGAAGGGCCCGTAAGCAAGCGTTTCACTGTTAGTCCACACCTGTTGTTTACAAAGCATGTGATTAATATTTAGTATTTTATTTGATGCTGTGTGCCAGATCAAGTCTACCTGCCATTCTTAATCTCTTTCCCATATACAGTATGTGACATGAATGCAGGGTGAGTCCTGGTTGTGATGGCATGTGCTCATACCCAACTGTTGTTAGCTGCTGGATAAAAGGTCAGGAATGTGTGGAATTCAACTTAACATGTCCATGAGCATCTCAGAAGACACCTTCATTTGAAATGAGTCGACTTGACATTGGGTTCCAAGTTAACATATGGAATTGTTTTAAGATTGTCATACCATGGATCATTTATCCATTTTGAATTTTAGGACCCCTTAGGTATAAAAACAAAAGGTTGTTAAATATAGAATTTGGCCTTTAATACTATAGACCATAGAAACGCATTGAATAACACATACATAAATTGGGAAAAAAGGACAGTCGTGAAAATAGTGGCGTCATATTCGTTTGTAGCTTAAACGGTTTGGACGCAGACAAGTTGACATATCAGTGTTATCGACTTCAGACGAGTCCCGTGACACTTTTGGGGATCGTAGAGAAAAAACGGAGAACAACATCGTGTTCATGAGTCTACCCTTTCCGGAAAGTGGTCATAGGTTGTAGGCCAAACCGTTCAGACACTTCAGACGTTTTCGTGAGAAGAAAGATTTTCGGGATGTCTCATGGTCTGACACTCCACTGTAGCTCAGCCACCTTCCACCGCAGATGCGGAAGGCTGACATAGGCAGATGCGGTGGATTACGACGATATCTCTAGCTTAAACTGAAGGATTTTGATTGGGATTTTTGTATTAAGTTACATAGCTTGACGCAGGGGTGCTTCAATTGACTCTTAGATCTCTCTAAGATCTCTCGAAGACTCTTAGATCTCTCTGTGCACTGTATGGACAAACCAGATCCTTTTTGGACAGTGTTTCAAAGGCAGAGCCTCTCCCTCAGTTGATGGCAAAAATCAATGTCTGTCTCACAAACCTGTTAAAGGCCCAATGATGCTGTTTTATATCAATATAAAATAGCGTCTCGGCATAAATTTAAGTACCCAACTATAGATTTGCCGCAACTCCCGCTCATGCAAACCTGCTGATTAGAAGGTCCTGTGTAGATTGACTTTTCAACCAGCAACTATCAGGAAATCACACTATTTACATTTTTGCTGCAGACATTTATCTACCAACAGTTCTCATCCTTAATCATCACGGCTGTATACAGTGCTGTATATTCATGCACCCCTCTGCCCTCAGAACAGCCTTAATTCGCCGGGCATGGACTTTACAAAGTGCTGGCCCATGTAGACACCAATGCTTCCAATAGTCGTCAGGTTGGCTGGATGTCCTTTGGGTGGTGGATTATTCTTGATACAGATGGGAAACTGTTGAGCGTGACAAACCCAGCAGTGTTGCAGTTTTTGACACAAACCGGTGCGCCTTCAAAGGCACTTTAAATCTTTTGTCTTGGCCATGAATGGCACACACATACAATCCATGTCTCAATTGTCTCAAGGCTTAAAAATCCTGTAACATGTCTCCTCGCCTTCACCTACACTGATTGAAGTGGATTTAACAAGTGACATCAATAAGGGCACGGCCGGCCGTCTCATTAGACAGGATTAGGCGGCCGCCTATGGCGGCAGATTGTTTTTGGTCAGTTTAGCTCGTCAATGTCAATTTCTTTAAAACGGCGGCATCTGAGCGCTTACACCTCCCTTAGATAAGCAGTGTCCAATTTGTCAAAAGCAGGGGGCCCAAAATGTTTTGCTTGTCCATTCCCAGCGCACCTCTCCACGGTGTTGTTGGAGAGACGTATCTCTGCGGCGCTCCACCAAAGTTCCGCCAGAACATAAATAATGTAGCAGATATAGTATATGGTAGAAAGGGTATGTGACCTTTTCTGTTGACTACAGGTTGGATATAAAATGGATGACAATGTAATGAGACGGACACTTTTTACATCATGCAGGTTTCTCTGATCAAGTAGCCTAACCTAAATGGCGCTCAATCAAATACAAAATGTGCTGTCATGTTAAACAAACATGTCCTGCAAACAGGACAGGTCAAACTAAAATGGACAATATGGAATGTACCATCTGTTGACCAGGAGTTACACCCCATTGGCATGATCAGTAGTTTGGTATCTGTACATTTTTTTTGACAAGCTGATCATAGTGAAAAATAAAATGCTTCTGCATTTGTCGCTGTGTAAACATGCTGCAAATGGGATCGCGACAACTCCTGATAAAGTTGGGTCATCTTTTATTGGTCCTGTCCGGATGTTGTTTTTTGGTGTTTTACGAACAGTAGACTTACCACATTCATTCATAAAATAAGATTTCCAGCAACACTGTAGGCTACACCTCAGTAAGTACGGACTGACGCTGACGCCTTTTGGACGTCTTTTTTTTGGTGCAGTTCCGGACCGGCCTTGATTTCGACATCCACGGACATGAGTTTTTGGTCCCGCCCAAATCTGAACCAATCATTGACGTCAGATTTGGTCCAGACTTCTATAAATATACTTATTTTCAACTTTCATTCAGAAGCAAAAATTTGCCTGATTTCAACATCTGGAAAATACATAATAAAAAAAATGTATTTTTTAAAAACTATTTTTGATGTAACCTTTTATTTAACTAGGCAAGTCAGTTCAGAACACATTTTTATTTACAATGATGGCCTAACCCGGCCAAACCGGACGACACTGGGCCAATTGTGCGCCGCCCTATGGGACAATCACGGCCGGATGTGATACAGTCTGGAATCGAAACAGGGACTGTAGTGACTTGCACTGACTTGCACTGAGATGCGGTGCCTTTGACCCTGCGCCACTCGGGAGCCCAACATTCTGAAAATACATAACTTTCATTCAAAACTGGAAATTAGCCCTTTTTTTTACGTACAGAAAATATGCTTTTTCAACGTTCTGGGAAATGTATATTTTAAATGTATGGATAATACCTTTTCACATTCAATTCAGAACCTACATTTAACCTAACTTCAGGCTTTTTGTTTACTGGGACTATTCTAGTTTTGCGGGGGGGGGGTGCGGCTTTTGTTGGTCTCTCGTATGGAGGTAGAACTGCAAGGACTGGCCCTGAATAACAGATCATAGACTAATCAGGTGAAAGCTATCATGGAACAAGCAGGTGTTCTTAATGTTTTATACGCAGTGTAAATCAGGCAGTCGGAGGAAAGCCCGAAAAATTGTCAGACTCCAGCCATCCATAGTCTGCTACCTTCTGGCAAACGGTACCGAATGTCTAGCTAGTTAGTGGTGCGCGCCAGTAGTGCTTCAATCGGTGACCTGACTCACTCGAAGACCTTGAAGTAGTTGTGTCCCTTGCTCTTCAAGGCCTGCGGTTTATTGGAGAAATAGGCAATGATGCTTCATGGCAGGCAGTTGTTGATGTGTTCAGAGGGTTCCTGGTTCAAGCCCAGGTTGGGGCAAGGAGAGGGACGGAAGCAATACTGTTGCAGTTGGACCACCTGGGCGAAAGCCCAAGGGTGTCTACTCGAACATTCTCCATAGTTACACTATTCTCCATAGAAACATAATTTGAAAACTACAATAACAGAACATGGCACATTTTGGCACACATGGCACACTCCAGCGGGTGTTTGAAGAGGGTGGATGTGGTGGCATCCTGCTGGGGGACAGTGGCTACCCACTAAAAAGGTGGCTGATGGCACCAGTGTTTTGGCACCCAGGACAGACCAGGAGCGGGAGTACAAAAATGCTTTTGCTGAGGCGAGATGCCTTATTGAGCGACGCTGCAGCTGCATCGGGGTGCTGAAGCGCAGGTTAGTAGCCTAGTTTTTCATTAGCAGCTAATAACATGACATAATACTGAAATAATAGGTCACTGTGTTGTGTTACCACACGGTCTTATTGTGTTGTGCTCCCACTAGGTTCCACGGCCTACCTGGAAAGATAAGAATGGCACCAAAGAGGACATGCACTGTTGTCGCTGCCAAAGTGTTATATTAGTACGGAGAAGAGGCTGCCCCATCCCATGACTAAGCAAGGGTGCAGAGTTAAGGAAAACCATAAGGAACCTGCTGGTCCAGATGACATTGGAGGTCGATTGGCCCGGAATCACATCATCAATCAAATGTAGCCTATAGACCCCTTTCCAGTGCACTACACACTGACGTCACGCACAGATGCGCGAGGCTGTAAGAAAGCCATCGCCATCTGCTCCCATTCAACATAGCCTAGCTTTACATTTTATTACTTCTAAACATCTTTGGGTTCTAATATGCTTACAATTATGTTTTGATTCTTGCTAAGATTTATATTTGTTTGTGATCTTTGCAAAGTAACAATTTTGGATGGAGCGGTTCTTAGCTAGAATGCTAATGCTCGTTAATATACTGTAGGCTGTAGCAAAATCTAGCCAAAGAGTCATTTTACTGGTTGAAGTTTAAGTGTAATGCGGTTGATTTGCGATGATGACACAAATACTATATTGAGCAGTACATTAATATGAATCTCATTATAATTCAAAAGTTGTGTGAAATGCATTCAAAAGCAACATGGGGAGAGACCAAGAGAAACATGGCGCTCTCGGGATATGTTGTCGGAATCGGTTAAGCCACCGGGCTTCTCCGTGCATCGCGCCAACAGAGATAAACACCTTTATGGGAAGAGGAAGGGTGGGGGTGTATGCTTTATGATTAACGACTCATGGTGTAATCATAACAACATACAGGAACTCAAGTCCTTCTGCTCACCCGACCTAGAATTCCTTACAATCAAATGACGGCCATTTTACCTACCAAAATAATTATCATCAGTTATCGTCACAGCTGTGTACATTCCCCCTTAAGCAGACATCAAGACGGCCATCAAGTAACTTATGCAAACCGGAAACCATACAGTGGCTTGCAAAAGTATTCACCCCCTTGGCATTTTTCCTATTTTGTTGCCTTACAACCTGGAATTAAAATATATTTTTGGGGGGTTTGTATCATTTGATTTACACAACATGCTTACCACTTTGAAGATGCTAAATTATTTCCCTTGTGAAACAAACAAGAAATAAGACCAAAAAAACTGAAAACTTGAGCGTGCATAACTATTCATCCCCCCAAAGTCAATACTTTGTAGAGCCACCCTTCGCAGCAATTATAGCTGCATGTCTCTTTGGGTATGTCTCTATAAGCTTGGCTCATCTAGTCACTGGGAGGGATTTTTGCCCATTCTTCAAGGCAAAACTGCTCCAGCTCCTTCAAGTTGGATGGGTTCCGCTGGTGTACAGCAATCTTTAAGTCATACCACAGATTCTCAATTGGATTGAGGTCTGGCTTTGACTAGGCCATTCCAAGACATTTCAATGTTTCCCCTTAAACCACTCGAGTGTTGCTTTAGCAGTATGCTTAGGGTCATTGTCCTGCTGGAAGGTGAACCACCGTCCCAGTCTCAAAGAAGACTGAAACAGGAAGACTGAAACAGGTTTCCCTCAAGAATTTCCCTGTATATAGCGCCATCCTTCAATTCTGACCAGTTTCCCAGTCTCTGCCGATGAAAAACATCCCCACAGTATGATGCTGCCACCACCATGCTTCACTGTGGGCATAGGTTCTCAGGGTGATGAAAGGTGTTGGGTTTGTGCCAGACAGTATTTTCCTTGATGTCCAAAAAGCTCAATTGTTGTCTTCTTCCATAAGTTTGGGGAGTCTCCCACATGCCTTTTGGCAAACACCAAATGTGTTTGCTTACTTTATCTTTAAGCAATGGCTTTTTTCTGGCCACTCCACCATAAAGCCCAGCTCTGTGAAGTGTGCAGCTTAAAGTGGTTCTATGGACAGATACTCCAATCTCCGCTGTGGAGCTTTGCAGATCCTTCAGGGTTATCTTTGATCTCTTTGTTGCATCTCTGATTAATGCACTCCTTGCCTGGTCTGTGAGTTTTGGTGGGTGGCCTTCTCTTGGCAGGTATGTTGTGGTGCCATATTCTTCACATTTTTTAAATAATGGATTTAATGGTGCTCCGTGGGATGTTCAAAGTTTCAGATATTTTTTTTTATAACCCAACCTTGATCTGTACTTCTCCACAACTTTGTCCCAGACCTGTTTGGGGAGCTCCTTGGTCTTCATGGTGTAGCTTGCTTGGTGGTGCCCCTTGGTTAGTGGTGTTGCAGACTGGAGCCTTTCAGAACAGGTGTGTGTATATATACTGAGATCATGTGACACACAGATTGCACACGGGTGGACTTTATTGAACTAATTATCTGACTTCTGAAGGTAATTTGTTGCACCAGATCTTATTTAGGGGCTTCATAGTGAAGGGGGTGAATACATATGCATGCACCACTTTTCTGTTTAGATTTTTTTTTGAAGCCACGCTTCAAGATTGTTTTGATCACGCTGACTGGAATATGTTCTGGTCAGCCTCAGAGAACAACATCGACTTATACGCTGACTCGGTGAGTGCGTTTTTATAAAGAAGTGCATTGGAGATGTTGTACCCACTGCGACTATTAAAACCTACCCTAACCAGAAACCGTGGATGGATGGCGGCATTTGCAAAAAACAGAGCGCGATCCAACGCATTTAACCATGGGAAGAGGTCTGGGAATATGACTTAATATAAACAGTGTAGTTATTCCCTCCAAGGCAATCAAACAAGTGAAATGCCAGTACAGGGACCAGGTGGAGTCAGTTCAACGGCTCAGACACAAGACATGTGGCAGGGTCTACAGGAAATCAGACTACAAAAAGAAAACCAGCCACGTCACGGACACCGACGTCACGCTTCCAGCCAAACTAAACACCTTCTTTGCCTGCTTTGAGGATAATACAGTCCCACAGTCACGGCCCGCTAACAAGGACTGCGCCCCCCCCTCTCCTTTTCCATGGCTGACGTGAGTAAAACATTTAAACGTGTTAACCCTCACAATGCTGCTGGCCCAGATGGCATCCCTAGCCGTGTACTCAGAGCATGCACAGACCAGCTGGCTGGTGTGTTTACGGACATATTCAATCGTTCCCTATCCCAGTCTGTTGTCCCCACATGCTTCAAGATGGCTACTGTTGTTCCTGTACCCAAGAAGGCAAAGATAACTGAAGTAAATGACTACGGCCCCGTAGCACTCACTTCTGTCATCATGAAGTGCTTTTGAGAGACTAGTCAAGGATCATATCACCTCCACCTTACTGGACACCCTAGACCCACCCTAGAAGCAATCACCATCACACTGCACACTGCCCTATCATGTCTGGACCATAGGAATACCTATGTAAGAATGGTGTTCATTGACTACAGCTCAGCATTCAACACCATAGTACCCTCCAAGCTCATCATCAAGCTGGAGGCCCTAGGACTCAACCCCTCCCTGTGCAATTGGGTCCTGGACTTTCTGACAGACCGCCCCCAGGTGATGAAGGTACTCCAGGTACTCTCCACTTCGCTGTCCCTCAACACTGGGGCCCCATAAGGGTGCGTGCTAAGCCCCCTCCTATACTCCCTGTTTACCCATGACTGCGTGACCATGCACGCCTCCAACTCAATTAACACAGTAGTGGGCTTGGTTACCAACAATGACGAGACAGCCTACAGGGAGGAGGTGAGGACGCTCGGACTGTTGTGTCAGGAAAACAACCTCTCACTCAACATCAACAAAACAAAGGAGCTGATCGTGGACTTCAGGAAACAAGCAGAGGTAGTACACCCCCCCCCCATCCACATCGACGGGACAGCAGTGGAGAAGGTGGAAAGCTTCAAGATCTTCTGCGTACACATCACAGACAAACTGAAATGGTCTACCCACACAGACTGTGTGTGAAGAAGGCGCAACAGCCCCTCTTCAACCTCAAGAGGCTGAATAACTTTTTCTTGTCACCCAAAACCCTGACAAAGTTGTACAGATGCACAATTTAGAGCATCCTGTCGGGCTGTATCACCACCTGGTACGGCATCTGCATCGCCCATAACCGCAGGGTGTTGCGGTCTGCACAATACATCACTGAGGGCAACTACCTGCCCTCCATCAGCACTCAATGTCACAGAAAGGCCAAAAAGGATCATCAATAACATCAACCACCCGAGCCACTGCCTGTTCACCCCGCTACCATCCAGAAGGTCGAGGTCAGTACAGGTGCAACAAAGCTGGGACGGAGAGACTGAGCGGCTGCTGCCTACATTGAGACCCAATTACTGGCCACTTTAATTAATGGATCACTCGTCACTTTATACAATATCACTTTAAATAATGCCCCTTAGTAATGTTTACATATCTTACATTATTCATATCATGTTTATATAGTGTATCTATACTATCATTGCACCTTGCCTATGTTGCTCGGCCATCGCCCCTCCATATACTTGCATGTACATATTCTCATTCACCCCTTTAGATTTGTGTGTATTAGGTAGTTGTTGGGGAACTGTTTGTGCAGTAATATCTAACAAGTAATCTATCGGAACTAGAAGCACAACCATTTCGCTACATTCACATTAACATCTGCTAATCACGTGTATGTGACACATAAAATTTGATTTGTAAATAAAGGCTTTATTTTTGCAGGTGTTCTATAAGAACTGCCCCTTGTTCTGCCAGCAACTTGCGTGTTTTCAAACACAGAAATGGGTCTATAGGTCGAGGCTAAATGAGAGACTGAAACTTTTATAACTAACCTATAAAGAAAGATGTTGTAATGATTAAAAGCCGTATCCTCCTTTCTTTCCTTCGACATTTTGAAAGTCTTATTGGTAGCCTTTACAAATGCAAAGACTACACTTAAAATGATTGTAAAATACATGTATTTATTTATTAAGAATTCAAAGGCTAATAGGCATATTCGGTGTACTATTTATTATTGTTGGCTACAGTGTAGTTAGTGTATGTTACTCCCCCTCACTCTGCAATAGTCTGTTGATGTTGCTGCTCAAGGAACCTAATTTCTCAATTGTAATTTATTTTTCTCAAGCTCCACATTTTCAATTTTTGCTCTGTTTCTCAGTCTCCGTCTCTCTCTATTGCCTTCTCTATGAACGCCAACTGCATTTCATTTCGCTGGTCTTGTCCCAATGCACCCTGCTCTGGCTCTGCGTTGTGGCTGTAAACGATGTGTCCAGGCAGCTCGAGTCCGTGTCTAAAAGACATAACAAACATTGAAATTATAACAAGTAGCCTTAATAGGAGAGTGGGCAGCTTGTTGCATGCAGACCGTGGTCACAAGAAATAGAAGGACCTAACAAGGGCAAAGACAACATTGGCGCCTTGAAATATCCCGCACATATAGCCTACACTTGGCAGTTAGATAATGATAAATTAATGGTTTTAGTTTGTACTGTTGCTATTAATCGCCACTACTAGGCTGCTGTTAGTGGATGTGGTTCTTGAGCTTTTTTTATCATCTTTGTCATTCTGCTGGGTGAATGCGCAGGGTGATGCCGTGCTGTCCACACCATCCATTCCCATGAAAGGCAGGGGAATCTGTGCCAAATATACAGTGGGGCAAAAAAGTATTTAGTCAGCCACCAATTGTGCAAGTTCTCCCACTTAAAAAGATGAGAGAGGCCTGTAATTTTCATCATCGGTACACTTCAACTATGACAGACAAAATGAGAGAAAAAAAATCCAGAAAATCACATTGTAGGATTAATGAATTTATTTGCAAATTATGGTGGAAAATAAGTATTTGGTCAATAACAAAAGTTTCTCAATACTTTGTTATACACCCTTTGTTGGCAATGACAGAGGTCAAACGTTTTCTGTAAGTTTTCACACACTGTTGCTGGTATTTTGGCCCATTCCTCCATGCAGATCTCCTCTAGAGCAGTGATGTTTTGGGGCTGTTGCTGGGCAACACAGACTTTCAACTCCCTCCAAAGATTTTCTATGGGGTTGAGATCTGGAGACTGGCTAGGCCACTCCAGGACCTTGAAATGCTTCTTACGAAGCCACTCCTTCGTTGCCCGGGCGGTATGTTTGGGATCATTGTCATGCTGAAAGACCCAGCCACGTTTCATCTTCAATGCCCTTGCTGATGGAAGGAGGTGTTCACTCAAAATCTCACGAAACATGGCCCCATTCAGTCTTTCCTTTACACGGATCAGTCGTCCAAGTCCCTTTGCAGAAAAACAGCCCCAAAGCATGATGTTTCCACCCCCATGCTTCACAGTAGGTATGGTGTTCTTTGGATGCAACTCAGCATCCTTTGTCCTCCAAACACGACGAGTTGAGTTTTTACCAAAAAGTTATATTTTGGTTTCATCTGACCATGTGACATTCTCCCAATCTTCTTCTGGATCATCCAAATGCTCTCTAGCAAACTTCAGACGGGCCTGGACATGTACTGGCTTAAGCAGGGGGACACGTCTGGCACTGCAGGATTTGAGTCCCTGGTGGCGTAGTGTGTTACTGATGGTAGGCTTTGTTACTTTGGTCCCAGCTCTCTGCAGGTCATTCACTAGGTCCCCCCCGTGTGGTTCTGGGATTTTTGCTCACCGTTCTTGTGATCATTTTGACCCCATGGGGTGAGATCTTGCGTGGAGCCCCAGATCGAGGGAGATTATCAGTGGTCTTGTATGTCTTCCATTTCCTAATAATTGCTCCCACAGTTGATTTCTTCAAACCAAGCTGCTTACCCATTGCAGATTCAGTCTTCCCAGCCTGGTGCAGGTCTACAATTTGGTTTCTGGTGTCCTTTGTCAGCTCTTTGGTCTTGGCCATAGTGGAGTTTGGAGTGTGACTGTTTGAGGTTGTGGACAGGTGTCTTTTATACTGATAACAAGTTCAAACAGGTGCCATTAATACAGGTAACGAGTGGAGGACAGAGGAGCCTCTTAAAGAGAAGTTACAGGTCTGTGAGAGCCAGAAATCTTGCTTGTTTGTAGGTGACCAAATACTTATTTCCCACCATAATTTGCAAATAAATTCATTACAAATCCTACAATGTGCTTTTCTGGATTTTTCTCATTTTGTCTGTCATAGTTGAAGTGTACCTATGATGAAAATTACAGGCCTCTCATCTTTTTAAGTTGGAGAACTTGCACAATTGGTGGCTGACTAAATACTTTTTTGCCCCACTGTATAAGCTATGTTGCTGTAAGGCAATATTTTAGAAGCAGGACCTCCTAGGTGGGTTTTTCAGGGCACCACATCTTTTCATGCTCATCATGAGCTCTTTTCCTTTCTTTCGCACCTTCTCCACTGATCTGCAGCCAAACTCCCCATTCTCATCATTTACTTTATTGTACTGAACAAAAATATAACCGCAACATGTAAAGTGTAGGTCCCATGTTTCATAAGCTGAAATTAAAGATCCCAGACATTTTCCATACGCACAAAAAACCTTTCTCTCAAATTTGTGCAGAAATTTTATTACATTCCTGTTAGTGAGCATTTCTCCTTTGCCAAGATAATCCATCCACCTGACAGGTGTGGTATATCTCGAAGCTGATTAAACGGCATGATCATTACACAGGTGCACCTTGTGCTGGGGACAAATAAAGGCCAATCTAAAATGTGCAGTTTTGTCACACAACACAATGCCACAGATGTCTCAAGTTTTGAGGGAGCATGCAATTGGCATGCTGACTTAAGGAATGTCCACCAGAACTGTTGCCAGAGATTGAATGTTCATTCCTGTACCATAAGCCACCTCCAACATCATTTTAGAGAATTTGGCAACTGGCCTCGCAACCGCACACCACGTGTAATCACTCCAGCCCAGGACCTCCACATCCAGCTTCTTCACCTGCGGGATGGTGTGAGACCAGCCACCAAGACAGCTGATAAAACTGGGTTTGCACAACAGAAGAATACCTGAACAAACTGTCAGAAACGTCTCAGAGAAGCTCCTCTGCATGCTCGTCGTCCTCATCAGGGTCTTGACTGCAGTTCTGCGTTGTAACCGACTTCAGTGGACAAATGCTCACCTTCGATGGCCACTGGCACGATGAAGAAGTGTGCTCTTCACAGATGAATCCCGGGCAGATGGCAAACAGTGTGTAGGGTGTCGTGTGGGCGAGCGGGTCGCTGACGTGAACGAAGTTCCCCATGGTGGCGTTGGGGTTATGGTATAGCCGGGCATAAGCTACGGACAAGGAGCACTATTGCATTTTTATCGATGGCAATTTGTGTGCAGATACCGTGACGAGATGGCCCATTGCTGTGCCATTCATCCGCCACCATCACCTCATGTTTCAGCGTGATAATGCACAGCCCCATGTCACAAGGATCTGTACACAATTCCTGGACGCTGAAAATGACCTAGTTCCTCCGTGGCCTGCACACTCACCAGACATGTCGCCCATTGATTATGTTTGGGATGCTCTGGATCGACGTGTACGACAGTGTTCCAGTTCCCGCCAATATCCAGCAACTTCGCACAGCTGTTGAAGAGGAGCAGGACAACAATCCACAGGCCACAATCAAAAGCCTGATCAACTCTATTCGAAGGAGTCACGATGCATGAGGCAAATGGTGGTCACACCAGATAGTGACTGGTTTTCTGATCCATGGCCCTACCTTTTTTTAAGGTATCTGATGCATATCTGTATTCCAGTCATGTGAAATCTATATATTACGGACTAATTTAATTTATTTCAATCGATTTTGATTTCCTTTATATGAACTGAAATTGTTGCGTTTATAATTTGGTTCAATGTCGTTAAAAAGCTTCCAGATTGTATTTTTTTTCTTCTGTTTGTTGCAGTGCTATTGGACCTAACTGTCAGAATCTCTTGATGTTTGCTATACAGCTCTATGGTTTTCCTTATTTCTGAAAATGTGACATATGCTAGCTATCTCGTTATTTACTTTTGGAAACGGATTGTAACGAGAAACGAGCACTGTCTAGCAGCCGTCACTTACGCCGGTCTTAGCTACGACTTGTGTTAGTTTCGGTTGGTGCAACAGGACGTAGCCAGGCCCAAACTAGCATTTAAGACCACTTATTTATTTATTTATTTTACGTCCAACTGGTGCAACCGGCCCCAGATGTGGAGCCAATTTTAAGAATAGGGAGCAATGTTAACATGGTCTGTATCCCACATGCTGGTGTATTACCACAATCAAAGCAGTGGTGGAGTGGTCTGATAGATGCAGTATATAATGGGTATCTCATCAGAGTCCTATTCATTAGGGCAGAACGTTGCAAAAGGTTTTGCGATGGATAATGAAAACAAGCGTTGCTTATAGGACAAGTTCAGGTCGTCCCTCCCTGTTACCTTCCATTTCGTGTCTAATGAACACAACCCAGGTATTTTAGCCACTGACTGTGAATGATGCCCTTCACTCTCTTTGTTCAGGATCAGGAGAGTGCATGGTGATGGAAAAAGAGGGGAGGTGAATGAAAAACTCAGCATTTTAAATGTTTACCGTTTGTACCAAGTGGGCAGATTTTTATCTGCCGCTGCAGTGCTGTGGATCCAGAGAGAGGGGGGAATAACGCTTTTGAATGCACGACAATAGCACTGGTGGCAAACAATGTGGCCCCGAGGCTAGGGCAGTGGACTCACAGGACACAGCTGTCAAGGGCTAGGCCTAACTCGAATTCACCAGGCACACTCTGTCACTTGCCTACGCCCTCTTAAACTCATTCACTTACTCGCTGACTTACTCGCCTACAATAAAAAATATATTTTAGGATACGATCTACTATAATGTGTCTCCTTCTCAGGTCACTAGTATCAACACAGGCTCCATATTGGATCAGTCTCTCCCTCAATGAACCAGGAAGTGGGCCAAAATAATCTCACTGAATCAACTCAAGTGGGCCCAAAATATATATCAAATGGCCCTAAACTTTATAGGCTGAACTTCATGCAGAACGATTTGCCTAATGCCCTACCCTCCTCCCTCTCGCTGTGAACGTTGAGGATTCAGGTCAGATGAATGTAGGCTATTGAGTAGAATATGATTGATTCCACTGCCCAATTGGTATTTTATTTAGAGAGTCCCAGGCAGCCCAGCAGTTGAATGTGTTCAAAAGGTGGGTTCAGCGGGTGGCGACGTAGCAGGTCAAGCTGGCCAGAAGGACTGACACACACACGGAGGGAGTGATTAATCTTTGGCTGAAGGTCAGGCAGGTTTGGTGACAAGCTTCAATGTATTTCTGGCGCGTTCTTCCCTACCATATTCTTATTTGTCCCCGTACATACACTCATTGGCCAGTTTATTAGGTACACCCGCCTAGTACCAGGTCGGACCAGAACAGAACAGCCTAAATTCTTTGGGGCATGGAACCGTTGCTCAATTTATATAAAGGGACATAACGTGTTGCAGGAAAACATTCCCCACACTATTACACCACTGTCAACAGCCTGTACCGTTTACAACGGGCAGGATGAGGCCATGGACATATGCTTTTACGCCAAATCCTGACTGCCATTAGCATGACGCAACAGGAACTTGGATTCGTTAGACCAGGCAATGTTTTTCCACTCCTTGATTGTCCAGTATTTGTGATCTGGTGCCAACTGCAGCCGCGTCTTATTTTTAGCTTCTATGAGTGGACCCAGTGTGGTCGTCAGCTGCAATAACCCATCTGTGACAAGGACTGATGAGTTGTGCTTTCCAAGATGCCGTTCTGCACACCACTGTTGTAGTGTGCTGTTATTTGCCTGTTTGTGGCCCGCCCGTTAGCGTGCACAATTCTTGCCGTTCCCCCACGACCTCCCATCAATGAGCTGTTTTTACCCACAAGACTGCTGATGACTGTATGTTTTTTGTTTGTCACACCACTCTCTGTAAACCCTGTGAAAAGCCCAGGAGGCTGGACATTTCTGTGGTACTGGAACCAGCGCGTTTGGCACCGATGATCACACCACGCTCAAAGTCACTTAAGTCACACTTTTTGCCAATTCTAACATTTGTTTGATACGTAACTGAATGCCTTGATGCCTGTCTGCCTGCTTTATATGATGTGACTCACTGACTCACTCTGGAGGAGTGAACCATTTTTGTTAGTGGGTTGGTGTACCTAATAAACTGGCTAGAGTATGCCACAGGTGATATGTTCAGAAGTGTTAATTTGATGATTTTGGTGGAATGGCTATTATGTGACACTAGCCCAGGGATGGTCGTACACACCATATGGAAACATCTTGAGTGTTTGAGGAAAGAGCACACTCACAAATCACGCCATACTTGGCACTATCTCTCCTTGATTGGAATGTGTGTCCCTACTCTTGAAATCCTTTGCTTTTTACTTGCCAAGTGACATATAGTTGTAAAGATGAAATGATAAATGTATGTGCAGTGCGCGCACACCTTTTCCGATCAGACCAAGCGAAATGTGCACACTGTGCAGTCCCAGCTGCTAAAGTCAAATACTCCCTCTCTCTCAGTTTCTGTTGGCTAATGTATGATCTTGACTGTGATATTTGCTGCGATTACAAGATCAGCTGGTCTTGGCCTGCTTTGACGCTCCAACAATACCAAGGTGGTGTGTCGCTACATGAAAACATCTGGCTTCGACTCTGCCCTTAAGCAAAGGGAACCAACCAGAATTTGAACAGCGATGCAAATTGCGAACACATGCACGTTTCCCGTGGTTTCTGCTGTGTGATTATAGGCAGTATGGTCTGTGATTTGGGCACGAGAGTTGTACGAGGCCCTCATTCAGTTGAAACCCTTGCTCTCCCCTTATCAGGGGTCACTGCTCAACTTTCAACAAATGGATGTGTTTGTATATTTTGTGCGTCTGTGTGGATGACGGGCTTTCCTTAATCTCTCACAAGTCATCGAGCTATTATCTCAAGCTAGTCTTATGCAAGATGGTGTCGAGTAGTGGTGGTGTTGTGTTCTACTTTGATAACCAGCTGAGATAAGATGACTAACCTCTGACCCCTCTCTTCTCTTGCAGGACCGGAATCGTCCCTTTGATGCATTTAGCTTGCACTCTTTGGAGAATTCCTTAATGGATATGATAAGGACTGACCATGACAAAGGTAAACCACACCCAGCTGGTGGCCCACCAATGACTATCGCTGATATTATATGGAGGAATCATTTTGCAGGTTAGGAGTGTCCATACATCCACGCTTTTTTTCTTTGCTGTTGGCTTCATGGCTTCATATTTGCGCTATTTGCCATCTCTACCACCAATACAATCTAGTTGAGTTGATTTGGCAATCAATGAACCACTGGCCTTACCTGCAAAATCTTACACACTCTTCTTGTAGTCTGTGTGTAGTGAGTGCTTTAAAAAAAAAAAATTGCCCCTTCGAGCTGCTTCTCAGCGTTGTCTTCTGACTTTAATCAAGTACTCGTGATGACATTTCTGCTTCTATTTCCTGGGTAAATATTGCTGTCACATGTAAATGTGAATGTTGACAAGATGGCACTTGTGTCATCATGGTGTGCTGCCGCGTTTTGTGGTGATCTGATGTTTTGAGTGACGGCGTGCGATTCGATTGCTCTCATGTATGTGTGCGTGGCCCTTTCGTGTGCCTCCTCGTAGGCGTGTGCTCTTATTGCAACCATATTCTTTGACAGACTTTAATGGCACAGGGAAGGTTATTGTGGTTCATTTTCTGTGCCTCTTTTTTTTTGTGAGTTGGGGGAAAGGATACAAGAGAATGTGAAATTGGTATGAAACCAATCTAAAGTTACCCCTTTATAGGTTACGCCCCTGCTGCGGGATGACAAAAACATTGATTCAAAACTCGATGGGTCCATACTTACAAACTCTTGATTAAACCTAAACTTATTCTTGAAATAAATGCTACATTTCAGCATTTCACCATAGGCTCTGAAAAAGCACCTGCCGAGTACCAGTCTCGCCAAGTGCCTGCTGGTAAGCTTTTTTGACTTAGGATGCCACCTGGCAATGATTACAAATTACGGTACATTACTGCTATTCAACAAGACCATGAGCCTCTCTGATTTAAAAAAAATAATTATTTAATGAGTGGGCCAGCATCCTCGTAGAACACTTTCGACAATTTGTAGTCCATGCCCCAGCAAATTGAGGCGGTTCTGAGGGGAAAAACGGTTGGAACTCGATATTAGGACAGAGTTTTGTACGCAGTGTAAACATAGGAGGTTTATTCAACATATCTCTTTTTTTTTTAACGTTATTCTAAAATGGATTAAATGTTTTTTTCCCCCTCATCAATCTACACACAATACCCCATAATGACAAAACAAAAACAAGATTTATTGGGGTGTTTTGTTGCACATTTATTTATATATATATATATATATATATATATAAAAAAAAGTGGGGAATTATCACATTTACATAAATATTCAGACCATTTACTCAGTACTTTGTTGAAGCATATTTGGCAGCGATTACAGCCTCGACTCTTTCTGGGTATGACGCTACAAGCTTGGCACACCTGTATTTGGGGAGTTTCTCCCATTCTTCTCTGCAGATCCTCTCAAGCTCTGTCAGGTTAGATGGGGAGTGTCGCTGCACAGCTATTTTCAGGTCTCTCCAGAGATGTTAGATCAGGTTCACGTCCGGGCTCTGGCTGGGCCACTCAATGACATTCAGACTTGTCCCAAAGCCACTCCTGCATTGTCTTTGCTGTGTGCTCAGGGTTGTTGTCCTGTTGTAAGGTAAAGGTCATGAGCGCTCTGGAGCAGGTTTTCATCAAGGATCTCTCTGTACTTTGCTCCGTTCATTTGTCCCTCGATCCTGACTAGTCACCCAGTCTCTCTTGCTAAAAAACATCCCCACAGTATGATGCTGCCATCCCCACAGTATGATGCTGCCACCACCACGCTTCACCGTAGGGATGGTGCCAGGTTTCCTCCAGATCAATCCACCAGTTCAATCTTCAGTTCATCAGACTAGAGGATTTTGTTTCTCATGGTCTGAGAGTATTTAGGTGCCTTTTGGAAAACTCATGTGCCTTTTACTGAGGAGTGGCTTGCGTCTGGCCAGGCTACCATAAAAGCCTGATTGGTGGAGTGCTGCAGAGATGGTTGTCCTTTTGGAAGGTTCTCCCATCTCCACAGAGGAACTTCCAGAGCTCTGTCAGAGTGACCATCGGGATCTTGGTAACCTCCCTGACCAAGGCCCCCTCCCTCGTTTGGTCGGGCGGCCAGCTCTCAGAAGAGAATGGCTGGTTCCAAACTTCTTCCATACAAAAATGATGGAGGCCACTGTGTTCTTGGACCTTCAATGCTGCAGAAATGTTTTTGTACCCTTCCCCAGATCTGTGCCTCGACACAATTCTGTCTCGGAGCTCTACAGACAATTCTTTCGACCTCATGGTTTGGCTTTTGCTCTGACATGCACTGTCAACTGTGGAACCTTTATATAGACAGGTGTGTGCCTTTTCCAAATCATGTCCAAACAATTTAAATTATCACAGGTGGACTCCAATCAAGTTGTAGAAACATCTCAAGGATGAACAATGGAAACAGGATACACCTGAGCTCAATATCGAGTCTCATAGCAAAGGTTCTGAATTCGTACGGAAATTATAGGTATTGTGTGTAGATTGAGGGGATAAAAACGTTTTAATCAATTTTAGAATGAGGCTGTAACGTAACGAAATGTTGAAAAAGTCCAGGGTTCTTAATACTTTCCGAATGGACTGTATATCGTTTCATCCCTGGTATAACCAGTGCACAGGCCTAGGTAGGCTTTGCTAGTTTGCTGTCACGTGACAGCAGCAGGCATGCATGCAGCTTTACAACGAAGAAAACGTCTCTTCTCTAACTCAAACGGTTAAAAGAAAATATGACCCATACAACCAGTTACCTTTTTTGTTCATGCTGCGGGCCGTTTTAAACTAAACCCGGGACGATCCTTTTTGGTTTGATAACAAACAACTTTGTTCAGCCGTGTTACCTAGCTCACTAACAACCTGGTGACGTGACCGTGGGTCTAGGCTAATTTGATTGGCACTGGAAGAAAGGAAAAATGTCTTCTAATCATGAGATGTGCTTCAAAGGTAGGATTCATATAGGCTTAATGTAAGCCTAAACGAATTATGTGTGTGTGTGTATGTATGTATGTATATATATATATATATATATATTTAACGAACACCATATTATATATATTTAACGAACACCATATTATATATATAATATGGTGTTCGTTAAATATATATTTATATATGGTGTTTGGTGCCTAACATTTTTTTATGTTGAGTGTATGTGGGAGAGAGAGTGGGGTTTGTGTTTATGTGAGGGGGGGATTGTGTGTGCGTGTGTGTTACAACTGAAGAGTAAAGAAGGTTTTCATGTGGTGTTTTCCCCTTACTGCCACAATGACATTCAGATCATTATGCTTTCCTTCCTGGGCCTTTGCGAATATGAGAAAATCAGGCATTCTATGCAGTATTCTATTATAGTGAACAGTGTGAAGTTAAATTCATTATGTCTTCCATTGAGTAGAAGTGTGAATATCAGATCTAGGTAGTTTTTGTGTGTGTGTAGCACGTGCCCATAACGTTTAGGAAACAGGAACAGGCTTCGGGGGGGGGGGGGGGGGCAGCAATGCTAACGCAATACCGACCTGTGGTATCGTGGCCCTACTCGTTATCTTTGATACTTGGCCTGGTATGGTATCATTAGTAAAATGTTGGTATCGTGGAGATAAGTACAATGTTGGTAACACTAGATGGTCATGCACCGGTCATGGGGCTAAGTGTGCCGGGTTATCTCATGGGAAAAGCTCATGTAGCATTTTAGAGAAAATGTTTTAGGTTTGAGGAAGAGTAAGTATGGACCCCATCGCATCAAACAAATGGGTTCAAATGTGTCTTGTTGGATTGCTGGGAACGGAACATGAGCGAAAAATGCCACTCCAAAGGCTGACGATTATTGATTATTTGATACAAAGAAACAGAAAATCAAAGCAATGGTTCAAATGCCTTATTTCAGGGAAATATGAAGGTAGACCAAGGGCTGTCTTGGTCTAAGGAGAAAAGAGAGTTTACTGTCAAAAGCAACATGTTGTTTTGGAATGGATCTCCCCAAATTCTTTCAACACCACACGTATGTCCTTGAGATCATTTTGTCAGAGTAGGTCACATTCCTATTATGAAAACTGACTCATGTTCAGTGTTGTTTTCTTAGCCTGCCTGACAGTGGAAATGTTTGGGGGGTGTATTATGAGTTGCTGCCTGCTGCGCTCTCATGCGTAGATTCTGTTTTTTCAATATTGTGTCGAGAGAGCATTGTTTCATCGCTGCAAAGGTCGTCTCGTTCCCGGCCCGACTTCACTGGAACGAGAGAAGGGGACGGAGAGACCAGAATCTCCTGCAAATATTCCCTTGTTGTAAATCAGCTCGGGCACACAGGGAGACTGGAGAGAGTGGGGGAGACTGGAGAGAGTGGGGAGAGTGGGGGAGACTGGAGAGAGTGGGGGAGACTGGAGAGAGTGCGGGGAGGGGGGGGGGGGGGGGGTGACTGGGGCTGGGGCGGGTGGGGGGGGGGTGACTGGAGCGAGGGGGGGGGGCGAGACTGAGCGAGAGCGAGGGGGGGACTGGAGCGGGGGGGGGGGGGGGGGGACTGGAGCGAGAGAGAGCGAGGGAGACTGGAGAGACTGGAGAGACTGGAGAGACTGGAGAGGGGGAGACGGGTGAGACTGGAGAGGGGGAGACGGGCGAGACTGGAGAGGGGGAGACGGGTGAGACTGGAGAGGGGGAGACGGGTGAGACTGGAGAGGGGGAGACGGGTGAGTGGAAGGCTGAGTCCCAGCCAGATGGTTCAACATTCATGCCCCATCACTGTTTACTCCCAGTCCTCGTGTCAACAGCGTGGGCCTGCCTTCAGAGAGGCGTGCTGCAGCTAGCCCTGTCACAGCAGGTCTTCCCTGTTGGTGTCCCCCTCCTTTGACTCCATTGGCTGAGGCTGCCCATAGCGCTAGTCTAATACAGCAAGGCACAGGACAGCTAGCTTGGTCCCAGATCTTTTTGTGCTGTCTTGCCAACGGTCATTGACACTGATCAGAGAAGTTAGCAAGATGGCACAAACTGATCTGGGACCAGGCTAAAGGACAGCCACCGAGGTCTGTCACTTGCATGTATCCTTTCCCTTTGTTATTATTTCAAAGTGAGAAAGAATTGTGCTGTTCTTGATGACAATGTAATCAAACTCACCCCCCCCCCCCCCCCAAATCTAAACTATCATACGGACAATAATGAATTAATAATAACTCTTTCAAAGACTTTTCTCTCATACCTTGTACCCCGAACCTTGAGTGTTGGGATTCCAATCATGTGTGAGAATGAGAGGAGGCTGGGTGATTATGAGAATGGAGGGGGGGGGGGGGTTGCACAGAGGGTGTGAATGTATACCCCTCTCTTCCTGACTATGATGGTGAGAAGGGCGAGACTCTAGCGTTGACTCTGAGAGGAGTCAGTCCAGAGAGAGGGAATGGGGGGGGTAGAACGACGACTACTGACTGCCACTCTGTTCTTGTGATCCTCTTTAACTCCTCAATGCTGATTAATCAGATCGGAATGGCATGCATGGGGAATTTACACTCTGCTTTCAAAGGGAGGGGTGCCGGGCTGGGATATCGTGATCAAACGGGTCCTTTTTTTATTTTCTTTTTGCTCCACACTGGAGCGCATGAAGTGAGTCCCGAAATTGGGTCAGCTTAGCTCACGTGTGGAGAGTCAGTAGTTAGGCTTTCCCCTGCTCCACAGTTCCTCCCCTCGGCCTGGAAAAACACCAGCAGTCTGAGCCTGACAACAGACACCACTGCAAGCCACCAGGCTGTGGCTATGGCGCACACAGTGCTTCTCACACATATTCTGATCACTCTGACACGGGATGAACTGCTCCGTGTGTGTGTGTGTGTGTGTGTGTGTGTGTGTGTGTGTACTGCCACATGCAAATCAGGCACTATTCAAAGCACTCATGTCAGTACGCTGAACACAGACACACACACACACGGCTCAGCTGGTCTGCCTCACATGATCTTATGCCTCAGCTACAAACAAATTCCATTGTCGCTTTGTTTTTGCACTTGAGCTTTTAGAAATGGGCTGTTGTGCGTTTGAGCATTTTTATTTAGTGATGTTTTGAATTAACGTGAATTTCGTCCGTGTGGAGAAACATGTAGCAGCCTCTGCTTCTATGCAAATGTTGTTGATCAGTCGGCTAATATAAGTCTGCAAACGGTTTGTTTGTCATCCGTGGACTCCACTGGTTTAGCCAAAACAAGCTAAAAAATAATCAATACATGCCCACACTCCTATTGAATATACATTCCCCTGTAATTGTGAATGGGCCTAAGCCATCTTCATTTTCCCAATTCATCAAGAGATTTACCATTCAAATAAAGTATTACCATTATGTTAGATTGGTAAAAACAAAGTCACATTTTTTTATTTTGTCTCTAGGAAATGTTCTCATCCAAATGGTCAAATGTATTGATGTTGAGCATTGGCCTAAAATATCGTCCATCCGCCTCCTTGACCCCCAAAAATCGGTATTGGCATCGGCCCTAAACAAATATCAATGTTGGTCGTTCTCTACCTTCCAACGCTACCGCTGTCTGGACAACAGCCAGAGTGTGGTCAAGACATCTGCTGCAACTTCATATTTAGTGTGTCAGCTCTGCTGCACCTGGGAGCTGAAGGTATGGCAACACACTCCCAACAGCCATGTATGCTTAAACATACACTACACGACCAAAAGTAGGTGGACACCTGCTCGTCCAACATCTCATTTCAAAATCAAGGGCATTAATGGAGTTGGTCCCCCCTTTACTGCTTTAACAGCCTCCACTCCTCTGGGAAGGTGGTCTTCTAACTGTAAATACTCATCTCAACTAGTTTAAAGGCCCAGAGCTGTCAAAAATGTGATTTTCCTGTGTTTTTATATTTCTTATATATGTGTATATATATATTTCTAAACTATGAGGTTGGAATGATACATAGAAATTATGATAATGCTGTTTTGGTATATATATCAGCCTGTTTTTGTTGGATCGAGTTTTGGCCTGCCTGGTGACATCACCAAACCAATAACAGAGAGGTTGAGTACAGACCCACTGAGCAATGGTGTTTTGTTGATTTTATAAGTCAATATATGATAAAACCTTACTATTGACTCCCATTTTATCAGGAGGGAAGCTACAACTTCAGAGTTAACAGATGGGGTAAGATGATGAAAGGGCAGTGAAGGCTGGTTCGTTTGGGTCAGAGAGGTGTAAGGACGTTGAAAGGTCACCCAGACAATCAGGCCCTTTTGGCCAGGCTGACCGATTTAAACTGAGCTTGACCTAGACCAGAAAAATTACGGCTAACTCAAATGTGCACCTTCAATCATTTGAAGGTGCCGTCATTGTAAGTAAGAATTTGTTCTGAACTGACTTTCCTAGTTAAATGAAATAAAACATTTGCTCAATCGCCGACACCAAGAAGATTCTGCACTTTAAACAGTCATTGTCGGGAGGTGAGGTAAGAGTACTTTCTAAGCTTTGTTGGCGGTGGTAAAGGTTAGAGACACACACACACACCAACTAGCTCCATTAGCTTAGTTAAGCCTTTGTCCATCCAGCCTCTACCAGCAGAAGTTGATGAGATGAGCTTTGATGAAAAACAGTATTGTAGTCTTATTCAATTGGCCTTTCTTTTGAGTGTATTCTTGATTGTTTTTTTGTAGAGAAAGATGTCTCATTTCCGCAGCATCTCGGGTAAATAAAGCTGACACTTGTCCTTTGCGGTTTTCAGACAGTAGGGGAGTTGCTGTTCATTGCCAGTAGCCCGAGTGTGAGACCTCATTCTCTAGTCTCAAGGTGTTTTTGTCGGCTGGGTTAACATTTCCACACCTCCCCGTTGACTTGCCAGTCCTCCCCATAACTGCTGCTCTGGCTTTTTCCAAAGGCAGTTATTGGGGAGCTTTAATATGTTCTTTAATGTGGAACAGAGGTTGAAAAACGTGGCTGAGGCAGAGTCCGAGAGAATTCCAGGTGTGAAGCAATGGCTGATGAGCACCTCATGGAATCTAGAGGAAGGTTAACCCTTTAGGAGCATAATATGCTGTACAATGCTTCTCTAAATGCAGCCCATTGAAAACCAGTCCATTTAGGCTAAACCAAACACACCTAGCCTTTCCTAAGAGCTAGTCTGGGGAGGGTTCTGCATAAACATCAGAGGTGGTTTGGAGAGATAATAGACTCGCGTCTTCACTCTGTCCAGTTCACCAGTAGTGTACAGCAGCTGTAAGATATTTCTCCAGTCCAGTGCCCCAACACAGTGTTTCTTAATCCTGATCTTTGGGACCCCAAGGGTTGCACATTTTAGTCGTTGTCTTAGTGCTAAACCTGATTCAAATCGTCCAAGCTTGATGATTAGTCGATCATTTGAATTAGCTGTGTAGTGCCATGGCAAACACTAAACATGCACTGCCTTTGGTTCCCCAGGACCCCCCCCCGCCCAAGCCCTCGGTGAGGAAATGTCACCAGCCCAGCACCCTGAGGCCATGCCACTGAACTGGGGAAGCAGATGGCACTGGCCCAGAGCTATTTTAGGGCTTTTGGGAGCAACTGTCCATTTTGTCACCACTAGAATGCCTGGGCGGTATTTATTAAGCACCAAACGGAAGATAACAGACAAACGGGGATGGAGTACCTGAACGTGTCCACTAGAAACTGACATTTTCTCCTACCGTCACAAAACATTTTGCTACAGTGTTCCCTAATGAATACAACCCTGGTTTAGGTAGGACCACCATGGACCCCAAGAGGCAAAATGGAGGCATCACATCGCTCTCCTCCCAGTGCACCTAGAGCTAGGGGGCTGGATATATTCCGTGTTGGCTGTGACCTAACACTCCAGTAATGCTGTGAACATTTGTACGTTTTACTGTACATTGTAAAAAGGTTTGCAAATCCATAATGTTGTACCTGAAGACACAGCACGTTGTGGTTCCTATTGAGTGTCTCGCCACAGTTCAAACCAAACCACACATCTTAAATCTAGAGTACGAGTCAGGGATGTTATTATACCAAGTCACTATCTTCCATCTCACATTGTTTACCGTTTCGGAGAAACAATGTTGCTATGTCCTCTGGCCTACTGAGTCTGACTATATCGATTAGAATATTATTTTGACAAGTAGCACAACATGCTCGCTCAGGCGTGTCACAATACGGTGATGCTGGCACACCCAATAAGATTTCTTCACTCAAGATAGCCAAACCATGCCCTCATTCAGTTAGAAATAGCAGTATGGGGGAGGGGGGGGGAGAGAGAGGGTGAAAATTGACTCGGTGGGTGTGTGTGTGCGTGCACACACTCGCTCTTTTTTTTTTTTACAGGATTGACTATGCAAAGGATTGCCATATAAGCCCCTCTGTTCTCATGCTGGATTATGACTCGTTAAGAACTGTGAGGAAATGCACATCTGCTCTCATCTGTTGATCTGTTGGATGGTGGTGGCTGTGCTGGCTCCTCCCCTCTCTCTTGTTTTCACCCAGAGAGCACTACACGTTTCACTGTGGTTTCCAGCCTAGGAGGAGGACTGGGCCATATTCATTAAGCCCCGAACGGAAGACTACGGACTGAAAACGAAAGGGACCGTACCTCAACTTGTCCAATAAGCGACGCACATTTTCGCTCTCCGTTTCTAAGCATTTGGCTCTTGTCTGCACCTAATGTATACGACCCTGGTCCAAACTGTTGAAAATCTTTTTATCTGTCTGCTGCGGCTTAGTTTTGAAACGTTATTGACACGTTTGCGCCGTTCCAGCTTGCGACGGCGGCTGCCACAGTCTCTCTCAGGTTTCTCTCCTATATATAGACACCCACTCGGTAAACCAAGATGTCTGCCCCTGCCATTAGCCTTGCTTTGTGGAGATACTGTCGAGACTACGTGCAGATGTTTAGCACTGCGTTGAAACATGTTGCCCTGTTGGAGCCAACGCGTTAGTTGCACGTTTTCTGTTGGGTAATGGATGTAGAAATATCTGCCATTTAGAGGCAAGGTTGCCTTGCTGGACCATTTCTTTCATTATATGAACCCTGTTTCTCCGCTGTCCATGGCGGCGTTTTGCTGCTCATGTGTTTGCAAGCCAGCCAGTAGTTTAGTGTTGTTGAAAGGAAGGACTGTGGAATCGAAAGTGTCACTTTAAAATATGGATGCTCATTTGTCTTTGGCTACAGTGACTCATAATCATAACGCAACTGTTCGCGATGAAACAGCCTACACTGTGTGTGTGTGTGCTTTTATTGTGGCCTTGACAGGTGCCATTTTGTTCCTTCTCTTGTTTCGTGGAAATGAACAATTGGAAATGTATTCAGAAGTAGCGTCATCGTGACGCACCTAGGGTGCATCAGTGATCGACTTGAGGATCGACTGTAGGCTTTGACAGTCAGGCTACCACAAACACCAATAATAATCAGTGCAGAGTATCGAGAGTGACATGTTTTATGTTTCCTTCAGTCCTTCCCTATTTGCTGCTTGAGATGAGCTTGTGTGTGTGTGTGTGTGTGTGTGTGTGTGTGTGTGTGTGTGTGTGTGTGTGTGTGTGTGTGTGTGTGTGTGTGTGTGTGTGTGTGTGTGTGTGTGTGTGTGTGTGTGTGTGTGTGTGTGTGTGTGTGTGTGTGTGTGTGTGTGTGTGTGTGTGTGTGTGTGTGTGTGTGTGTGTGTGAGAGACCGAGCAGAAGGAGGGGAGATGTACTACAGTTTGTACCAGGAAGTCCTTTCCCTGGTTGGTGTGGAGGATGTCTGGGCATGTCCACACCACACTCTTGTCACCAGAGCAGAATGCATGCTCTGTCACATTCTTTGCGTTGGAATGTGTGTGTGAGAGATGTGACACAGGAGAGCGAGATGATAATTGAATGACTGTTTTCCATAGCCCAGCCTAAATCTTTATTCTGTGTATTACACACGTTTGCCCTGGTTTGGTTTCTCCATGGTTCTAGCTTTATGTTCTGCGGGCGCCTTTTTACCAGGTTATGTAGAACAATATAACGCGTGCTTAGCATGCAACGTTGTATGCTACACGTGTTGTCCCCTCAGAACATTCACATAAGTTCTAGGTTTCGTGTTAGCGTTTCCATGTTTTGTGCTGGTATGCTGTTTTTTTGTTGTTGTTGTTGCGCATGAGACACTGTTATGTAGGCCGACACGCGCGGGTTATAACCTTTAACCTCTTGTTTCTCTACAGGACGCATGGGTCTGAACTTTCACCACCCCGGAGCAGATCACATCATGCCATTGAACAGTGAGTAGCATTTCAAAACGTATACAATCCTTATCACTCTATGTTACCATGTTATTATGGGTGTGTGTGTGTTTGCTTTAATCGTGGCCACTTTTAAGGGGTTGCCATTGTGTTGCTTCTCTATTTTATGGAAACGAGCGACAGAAACCGATTCAGAAATCGTGTCGTCTTAACGCATCTACGCAGGATGACTCTGGGATATGCCCTAGCTTCTAGGGTTGGGGCGGGGATCACCACAGGGCCCATGCCCATACCCATGCTAATCCCACCTCGCACCCCTTGCCAAGTGTTACCCCCTGACACCATAAACCCAGCGTGGACCCCTCTCTCAGAGCAGAGCAGGGAGGAACCGCTGTCAAATACCGTCTGTAAGCCTAGACCCCCCCCACCCCCGTTCCCCCTAGCAGATGGCAAACAGCCCACATGGTACGACCTCTCCGGGTCGTACCATGTGGAAGAGGTCACAGGGTTTGGTCCACACAGGCTCTAGTTGAGGCCGGCAGCAAGAGTTTTTCAATTTTCCGTCTCTAAGAGAGAGAAAAAATCCTCATATTTCAGAAATGTCAGAAAATCAATTTTTCTCCCTCTGTCCAGGTTTTAGACAGTGAGTTGTCAAAAGGCTCTTTCTTTCAGCCTTGCCAATTTAATTGACAGGGGAGAGGATTGGGGTGTCCATGGTGACTGGTGGAGCTCAGCTCAAGACATCTGGGAGTGTTAGTCGAGTCCTGGGTCATGTTCATTAGGCACCAATCGAGAGAAAACAGACTGAAACAGGGAGGGACTACCTCTAACCCAGTGTGATTTGAATCAGGTGTAGGGCTAAGGCAATAACTAAACGTTGATTTTTGTTTTCCATTTCAAAACATTTTCGGGTGTTATGTCCTTATGAACACAACCCTGGCTCTCCTTACTTGCCTGTTTGGGGATGCCAGCAGGGAAGCAGTAAGAAAATAGTGGAGAAGAGGATGAATGGAAAGGGAGAAGATATCCAACAAGGCTTATAGTAACTCATTTTACTGCTGTCACAGCTTGACAACACTGTGCCGTCTGTTTTCTCTTCAACTTGTTCTTTTCATCGTCAGTCCTTTGGGGAACGCGTTTGAAATCGGATGTTAAACTGCTCTTCTGGAGCGTTTAACTTAGTCTCCAATCTGCACGGAGCTCCAGCATCTGTCAGAATTGGCGCTCACTGCTGTAGTAGTCTGCCATGTTTTAGACGGCAAGGCTTTGGATGTGAAGAAAGCGGGTTAACGTTAATCTCCTCTTCATTTCTCACCATTGTTTTGCCCAGACTATAGAGACTGGGTCTCCTAACGATTTCTACATCTACCCACTGCTTCTCTGGCTTAGATGAAGGATGAGCCAGTGAGACACCCAGCATGGATTTATGGATAAAGAAGGGCAGGTCTGTGGATAGTTCAAGGAGCTAGCAGGCGTTTTTCCAGTACCGCTCCTCCCCAGGATATATCCCCCCCGTCTTTCCTTCTAAGTCTCCTCTCTGACACTCTGTCTGTGCCAACTCCTGCCATTCCCTCCCTCTCATCCGCCTCCTCGTCTTATTCTCCCTCACCAGGGTGACGGACACACAGTTCCCCCAACACCACTTACTAGTCCACACTAGATCAGTGGGTTCCACTCTTCCACCTTCTTCCCCTTGTTGCTAGGTGCCTTTGTCTCTCCCAAGGCCCATACGGTGGAAGAAGAATGCGGAGAACACCGGTCGGAACAACTCTGCTCTGTGGTGAGAAGAGACCGAGTTTTAATGAAAACCCAGTGAGAGAAGAGGTCTGGATGCAGTGTTTCTGTCAAGAGCAAGGGAGGGAGGGGGGGGGGGGGTCACACAATGGCACCATCACAATGGACACCCCCATATTGGTTTCTAGGAGAAGACTTTGTTCTCTGTGACATTTTGACTGTGTGAAGGTCTGTTTAGGGATGCATTACTCACCCACCCACCCACACACTGTCTACTGGCATTAATGTATAGACTCTTAATACCTCAGTCTGCCTTGTCTGCCTTCTGTCTGCTTTTTTTCTCAGGCACAACCAGGCTCCTATTCAGGCATGTTGGGTGCATTTTTAAAGAAGGTTACGAAATGTCACGTGAACACACACACACACACACCAAACAACACATTTGTTTAGTTTTTTTCAAGTTAGTGCTTTGCTACCGTATTTCCTGAGCTCGAGCTGATACTCCAAAGTTTTTTTTGTGAGAGCTCACGCACACGCTAACTAATGAAATGGAGAGAAAGGTCACGACGTCTTATCACTGCCTGCTGTACCTTTGGGCCTGTTCACTAGATTGCGATCTCCCAGCCAACCCTATCACATGGTAGGGCTGTCCTCCTCTCTCTCTTTTCCTGTCTGGACTCTGAGACTCAGGCTGTCACCTCCATGGCTCCATCCAGGGCAGCTGTGGGTGGAAATTTCCCCACGGGATAAAGACTAATCTTCCACTAGTTCGTGGTAATGGCTAACGACAACCTGTCTAACGTCTCTGCGTGCCGCTTTATCGGTCACATTCATGAATATTCACGCTGCGGAGAAATTAGAGCAAAACGTGAGTTAGGTAGTAGTCCGTGTTTCTTGCCTGAGATTATAACCTGGGTTATAGGGTCTTGTTATTGCAGGTGACTATTTCAGAGTAGTTAGGCCTATTATAACCTCGCCCATTATCCTCTAGTCTAGTCTAGTCTAGCCCGGCTCAGGTACAGTAGGCGCAGCAGGCTTCCTGTGGGATACTGCCAGCCAACCCATAATGACTCCTTGTCTACCTTCATCGCTGATGATTAGGTGTGGCTGTCTGCGTCTGTGGTGTCACTGTTGCCTTGGTGATGTTCTGCCTGGTTGTCTTTCCACGAAACCCATGTCTCTGTCTCTCTCCCTCTCCTTTCCATACCCCTCTGTCTCTCTCCCCCCCCCACCCCTCCCTCTTCCGCTGTTCACAAGCAGCCAGGAGCTATGGCCGCAGAAGAGGTAACGTGTGGAGTTCTACTCTTTCTGCTTGCTAAAATGAACGAGAGGCACGAGCGCAATTGCTTGGCTCTCTCTCCGTACTGGCGTCTCTCTCTCTCTCTCTCCAAGGCTACCGGGTTCTAGTGGAATGTCACATAATCTGCCTCCATCTGTGCCGTGATTGGATGAAATCCTATTCATTTGTACACGTCTTTTTGTTTTAACGTCATTACATTTCTTTAAACGTCGAGAGGCGGATCATTTTAGTATCTTGAACTTTTTTTTCTCCTCCATTTTTCTTAATGCAACTTTGTTTTCTCTTTTAATATTCTGAGTCATTGTGCTGCTCCTGTATATCGCTATAGGCAACTGCATTGGCTGCTGCTTGTGGATTATTCATGAATTCTCAAGTATAGACCCTCCATATATTATGGACAGTTCCGGAGCAAGTCCATTTGGATTTGGGCCAAAATGTTTAAGTCTAGACCATAAAAACATTGAGGAAAGTACAGTGACTCAAACTGTTTATGTCCTGAATGGCTGAAATGGGTGCTGCGGACATACTCTTCTCTGACCTTTGGAGTGTTCAACTAATTCATACCTTTACTCAGTGAGGAACCCCGGTAACATATGCAACGTTTGTTGCAATGCTTGTATTTTGTGTGTGTGTGTGTGTGTGTGTGTAAGAATTGTAGTACTTTTTTTAAGTCTGGCTGTTGGCAGCACATTCGTCCACATGTCGACGGAGCTTATGACTCAGCGATCAGCAAATCGTGCAGTTGTCATCTTCAAGTCAGTACAGCTAATAAAGGGGGAGGCCTCCATCGCCACACACCACTATTGTGCACTTACATAGAAAGAGACTATCGCCTTGTACGTGCTGGCATGGTAAATACAACTCTATTTAAAGTAGCCTACGCGTAGCCGAGGCTTTAGACGTTGCCTGCAGCACCACTTAGTCAGTGCCATGGAATTAGAACAGAAACTAATATTAAAATGATATGATCTCTATGGTCAGTACACAGTCCTCTATGTGCTCACATTTGTAATAGGTAATCAACTGCTGTGGCAAATGCCCTCCATCCCTCCTGCACCCTCCACCCCTTTGTTCCTATGGCCCGTGGAAACAAGGGTCCATCTGGTGTAAGAAGGCTATGAAGACCCTGTGTTGGTTTGTAATTGGACCGAACTGGATGGACTCGAGGGTGGAGGAGGGCGGGCCCACGATGTTTTGAAGAATTAGAACTCATGAAGAAGCATGATGGTGCTTTGACCTTCCCTTCTAAGGAGGCTATTGTCACCTGTTTTAATAACAGGTTTCTCTTCCTTTCTCTTCATGTCCTCCCTGTCTTCTCCTCTTCCGTTATGTGCCCTTCTATTTTCCCCTCTTCTGCCTGTTACTCTTGCTGGTCCCCTCTCTCTATTTCCCCTCCCACCTCTCTCTTTCCAGGTCGCTCTTCACTCTTTCCGTTCGAGGACGGTTTCCTGGACGACGGGCACGGTGACCCCTCTCTGACCTCGGGGTTGAACTCGCCCACGCGCTGTCAAAACGGCGAGAGGATGGAGCGCTACTCCAGGAAGGTGTTTGTCGGAGGCCTTCCCCCTGACATAGATGAAGGTACGGATGGGTGGCAGTGGAACTAGCCTGTGTCCCAGATCTGTTTGGGTTGTCTTGCCAGCCCCTGTGGTCAGTGTTTGTCATGTCAGTGACCATGGAAGTTGGCAAGACCGCACAAACAGATCTTCACTTTACTGTACAATCACTATGTATCCTCACAGAACGTCCATCAACTGCATGGCACGTTAATCAGATTAGTACATGTAGGGTTTTTTGCACTGGTTAGGATAGTGCCAGATGTGGGTCTACAGGTGCTGGTAGCCCTTCTGGCTCAGTGGGCTAAAGGGCTGGTTCTGTGTCTGTATGATGCCGCTGTCTGTCATGAAGCTGGTTCTCTGGGACTGTGGACTGACTGGTTATGTTCTGTGGGTTTGAGGCAGTGAGCTGGCAGTCAGTCTGGCAGCAGATGTGATAGTGTGTTATCCCACAAAGTGTGAAGAGGGCCTGACTGCGTGGTAGGACTACGAGCAGTGTCACCATTCCAGATTCCCAATGTGGCTTTCATGAGACACGCACATGCGCACACACACACACACACACACGCAAACACACACAGAACACAACACTTGCACAAAACACACACATACAGACACATACTAGTACACACACAGAACACAACACACACAGAGTTTGTGAACAATGCGTGCCCATGACCTCTTGGAATATTTCTGAGTTTCCACAGTACAATGACCCTAGTGAGAACAGAAGCTGTCTGGCCTGGAGTGTGAAGACGTGTTTAATGCAGTAGACTAGTGGACAGCATTTTGGAAAACGAGCAACAATACATTATTTTCCTGGCTTTTGTTGATAGCATACAGTGAGGGGTAGACAGACACATTTTTGTTGTTGTTGGCAGCCTGCTTGTAGACAAATGGTTTCCGTGGGAAAGTGCGCTATGACTGCGTTGACGTGTTGTCTTCATTCATCTTTTTCCTGTAGATGAGATCACCAACAGCTTCCGTCGCTATGGACACCTGGTGGTGGATTGGCCCCACAAAGCCGAGAGCAAGTCCTACTTTCCACCTAAAGGTAAGAACAGTTTCGCCTTCGCCACACCAGTCTGTAAAATAACAGACCTCAGTCCACAGTAAAAGGTGTTATTGTTCAGTCACTGTCTCAGGGAGATCATGCTGCGCTGCTAAGGCAAAGGTTGTTTGCGAAGGGTTACGTTACCCAGAATTCCAGGGTCAGGGCGTCTCGGGGCATCTGTTTATTAATATGGCGCCCTACTGCTATCTCAGGGATAGAAACACACACACACACACACACACACACACACACACACACAGAGAGAGCCCAACTCTGGTCTTGAACCACAGGCTACTGAAGGGCCCAGAGCACAGTGTTTTTCTGTTTAATACCTGGAGAGTGCAAAGGCTTTCTCCTGGCCCCCCTTCCCTAGCGGAGACCATAGCGGAGAAGGCCCTTCCTTTCAGGCCCTGTGCCTGTATCACATCACTCCGCTGGCCCATCACACACACAGACACTTCTCTGTGTCATATTAGGGAAACTATTAAAGCAGAAATAGCTGACATTCCTTAGGCCGATGGTAATATGCTGCAGCTGTGAAAACTGCCAGTTTCTTCCCTCTCGCATTTTCAATTTCCCATTTTTTGGGGGGGGATGACCGGCTTTTATTTTCAATAGTCCTCGGCTCTCTATTCCAAAGCTCAGGAGGGGGAAAATGCAGCATCCTTTTAGGGGAATGAGTTACGCTTGAGGCCCGTAGAATTCCTTGTAAGGGAGGGAGGGAAGACTTGGTTAGCCACAAGGAAACCACCACCTCGTGTTGTACTCGCCCATGTGTATTGATGTTGTAATGTAGCATTGGGCCATGTACGTATCTCCCTTTTGAAAACACAGATGCCATGTGAGAATGGCTGAAATCCCTTGTTTACACCATCTACCTAATTATGCGGTTTGAACTCTGCACGTTGTAGTGGTTGAAAGAGTTAGTGGCGAAGTTCTTAGCAGGAGATGTGTGAGGTTCTGCACGTGTGCTTCTTTGTGTGTGTGTGTGTGTGTGTGTGTGCGCGTGTGTGTATCCTATCCTTTCATGCGCTGTAACGGGTGCTTCGCAGATGTGCTATTCCCATCAAGTGGTCATCAATCTCTCCCCGTATTAAAAGTGGTTCCAAGCTGACCTAATGGAAGATGGTAGTCACTTTGTTCCGTCTTGTGCCACATTAAAAAGAGCAGTTATGTGTCTCTGTACAATTATGAAACTCTTCTTTTTGGATTGGAAGATGAGGATAACTCATGTTGTGGCACCAAGGCCACGCGAAGGGCAGGGCAGTGTCTATCTACGGGCTGAACTGGGATCAGTTGCAAGCCCAGGGCCAGATAGGTAGTTAGGCCTGTCCATCAAGGTTGAGGTCCATTCACGGGCCACTGCACTGTTCCTATATTTCCTAGTACATGTGTCCCATGTCGGGCTTAGTCCCATTCTCTCATCCTGCCTGTGTCTGTCTGTCGGCCGGGTGATGTCACTGACCGGTGAGGTTGCCATGGCGGCGGTGCTGCTCACAACTGCTCATTGAGCCCTGCAGTCCCAGGCGTCACCAACGGTGACGAGCTCCAAACACCACTGAAGTTATTTCTGTCTGCTCCGCACGGCAGTAGTGATGAGCCAGGAAGGGGAGTGGGCTCATTTGGGGTTTAGAGTGGCTGCTTTTAGGATAATGTGTCTGTGTCAGAGCCTGGATGCTGGGAGCTTATCCATGTTACAGGGGGGCGAGGTGCGCATAGGCGGGCTTAGGAGGACAGGGCACAGCCTCGAGCCAGGGGTCTGACAGACACAGGCCACTCTAATGATGCCACCGGAGCCCCATTGGCAGTGTCCTCGCCCCTAAGGTTGGTTTAACTCTCTTTACTCATGGTACAGAGAAGGTGTGTGGGGGATGCATCGAGTGATTCTTCACAAATTGAGATGATTAGTGAAGCTTCGTTTCACCTCCTCTGGTCTCAGCTGCCTGTGCTCTTGTCGCGCTCCCCTGCCTATTTGTTTTAGGAAAGCAGATATTTGTCTCTCTCTCTCCCCCTCCCTAATTTCTCTCCTCCCTCACTCCCTCCCTCCTTCCTCTCATCATGTAAGCTCCTGTCAGCAGTGCATTTTATTTACTTTCAGTGGCAGAGTTCCAGCTCTTAGTGGTTGGTCTGGTTTCTCTCTCTTCTTCACCCATCTTCCCTTCCATATCTCTTCCCCTCCCTCTTTCTATCATTGGTCTGACCAATAGGAACCCACGCTTCAAGATTATTTTGATCACGCGGACTGGGATATGTTCATAGTAGCTTCAGAAAATAACACATATACCGTAATGGTGAATGAGTTTATCAGGAAGTGCATAGGAGATGTTGTACCCACTGTGACTATTAAAACCTACTCCAACCAGAAACAGTGGATAGATGGGAGCATTGGTGCAAAACTGAAAGTGCGATCCACCTCATTTAACCAGGGCAAGAAGACTGCGAATATGTAAGAATACAAACAGTGTAGTTATTCCCACCGAAATGAAGCAGGTTAAACGTCAGTCTAGGGACAAAGTTGAGTCCCAGTTCCACGGCTCAGACACGAGACGTATGTGGCAGGGTCTACAGACAATCACGGATTACAAAAGGAAATCACCTCCACCCTACTTGTTACCCTAGATCCACTCCAATTTGCTTGCCGCCCCAATAGGTCCACAGACGATGCAATCGCCACCACACTGCCCTGTCCCTTCTGGACAAGAGGCATATGTAAGAATGTTGTTCATTGACTATAGCTCAGCATTCAACACCATAGTACCCTCCAAACTCATCATTAAGCTCAAGGCCCTTGGTCTGAACCCCGTCCTGTGCGACTTAGTCCTGGACTTCCAGACGGGTTGCCCCCAGGTGGTGAAGGTTGGAAACAACACCTCTTTGCTGATCCTCAACACTGGGGCCCCACGATGGTGTGTGCTCAGCCCCCTCCTGTACTCCCTGTTCACCCATGACTGCGCGGCCATGCACGCCTCCAACTCAATCATCAAGTTGGCAGTCGACACAACAGTAGTAGGCTTGATTACCAACAACGACGAGACAACCTACAGGGAGGAGGTGAGGGCCCTCGGAGTGTGGTGCCAGGAAAACAACCTCTCACTCAACGTAAAAAAAAACAAGGATATGTTTTTGGACACCAGGAAACAGCAGAGGGAGCACCCCCCTATCCACATTGATGGGACCGCAGTGGAAAGCTTCAAGTTCCTTGGTGTACACATCGCTGGCAAACTGAAATGGTGCACCCACACAGACAGGCTAAAGAAATGTGGCTTGTCACCTAAAACCCTCAACTTTTACAGACGCACAATTGAGAGCATCCTGTCGGGCTGTATCATCGCCTGTTACGGCATCGCCTGCCACAGGCAGTGGCTCGGGTGGTTGATGTCCTTTGATAGTTTTGGCCTTCCTGTGACATTGGATGCTGTAGGTGTCCAGGAGGGCGGGAAGTTTGCCCCGGTAATGCGTTGGGGAGACTGCACCACCCTCTGGAGAGCGTTGCGTTATCATCCAGAAGGTGAGGTCAGTACAGGTGCATCAAAGCTGGGACAGAGAGACTGGAAAACGGCTTCTGTCTCAAGGCCATCAGACTGTTAAACAGCCAACATGTGCTCATCAGAGGCAGCTACCTATAGACATAGATTAGGAATCACTGACTACTCTAAGGAAATTAAACACTAGCCACTTGAATAAACTGTGCTCTATATTCTTCTACGATATGTTAGTCACTTTAATTGTGTGTAAATATCGCATCACCCATCTCATACGAATATACTGTATTCTATACCATGCCACCTTATCTAAGTCCAATGCCGCTCTGACATATGTATTCTTAATCCATTCCTTACTTAGATGTACGTGTATTTTGGTTATATGTTGTGAAGCTGTTAGATATTACTGCCCTGTCGAAGCTAGAGGCTCAAGCATTTCGCTACACCCACAATAACATATGCTAAACTCGTGTATGTGACCAATATATTTGATTTGATTAGGATATAGACTCGGTGACCAGTTTATTAGGTACAGCCCGCCACCAGCCTGTACTGTTGACACCAGGCAGGATGGGGCCGTGGACTCATGCTGCTTACATCAAATCCTGACGCAACAGGAACCGGGATTCGTCGGACCAGGAAATGTTCTTTTTTCACTCCTCAGTTGTCCAGTGTTGGTGATCACGTGCCCTTCTTGTTTTTAGCTGATTGGTGTGGAACCCGGTGTGGTCTGTTGCAATAGCCTATCCGTGACAAGGACTGGCGAGTTGTGTGTTCCCGAGATGCCGTTCTGAACACCACTGTTGTACTGCGCCGTTATTTGCCTGGTTGTGGCCCGCCTGTTAGCTTGCTCAATTCTTGCTATTCTCCTTCGACCTCTCATCAACGAGCTGTTTTCGCCCACAGGACTGCCACTGACTGTATGTTTTTTGTTTGTCGCACCATTCTCTGTAAACCCTAGACACTGTCGTGCGTGAAAAGCCCAGGAGTCCGGCCTTTCTGAGATATTGGAACCGGGGTGCCTGGCACCGACGATCATACCACACTCAGTCGCTTAGGTCATTAGTTTTACCCATTCTAACATTCAATCGAACAGTAACTGAATGCCTCGATGTCTGCCTGCTTTATGGAGCGAGCCACAGCCACATGACTCACTGTCTGTAGGAGCGAACCATTTTCGTAAATGGGGGGGGGGTGACAGTGTATATACATACCCCTTGCACATTTCTTTACATTTTGCTGCCTTACAAATGTTATCTAAAAATGAATTAGGTTAAGTGTACTTATTAAGCCCCCCCCCCCAAATCTAAGTTTAGACATTCCAAACATATAAAAACAAAGATTATTCTCTCGTGAAGTTTTGACTACTTTAAAATATATAATATATATATATAAGAAATAAATATTTGATAAAATGTAAAAAGTCCGGACTGGGCTTACCCCTTAAGCCCATAGGTGTTCCAAATACCCCCCCCCCCCTGTTAAATAATCAATTTTTATTCATTTCCAAATATTCAAAACTTACAAACTGACATTTCTTATGTAAAATTGTATTATATGAATCACCCCTGAAGTTAAACTGATCATTACTATTCATCATGAAATAACATAAGATCTATGTGGAGATCTATTTGGATATCTATGTGGACTTAGGCTTCTGTTCGTTGACAACCGGTACACGCCTGACTCAACTAATCATAGACTTTAATCAAGAACTTAATCAGGTGTTTTACTGCTTGGTTAGAACAAAACCCTGCACCAACACCAGCCCTCTCTGGATAAGAAGCCATGCACACAGACTGTAACACACACTGGCCCTCTGGATAAGAAGCTATGCACACAGACTGTAACACACACTGGCCCTCTGGATAAGAAGCTATGCACACAGACTGTAACACACACTGGCCCTCTGGATAAGAAGCCATGCACACAGACTGTAACACACACTGGCCCTCTGGATAAGAAGCCATGCACACAGACTGTAACACACACTGGCCCTCTGGATAAGAAGCCATGCACACAGACTGTAACACACACTGGCCCTCTGGATAAGAAGCCATGCACACAGACTGTAACACACACTGGCCCTCTGGATAAGAAGCCATGCACACAGACTGTAACACACACTGGCCCTCTGGATAAGAAGCCATGCACACAGACTGTAACACACACTGGCCCTCTGGATAAGAAGCCATGCCCACAGACTGTAACACACACTGGCCCTCTGGATAAGAAGCCATGCACACAGACTGTAACACACACAACTTTCAATTCATTATCTGAAAGGTGATTCACATTTGCTGTACTGCTATTCTTGTTAATTATTTATACTCGTCTTCTTAAAGCCTATCTGAAGACCATTTCAAATCTCCCTCTCTACTGTCTTACAAAGGTACAAGTGGTGGACAAAAAAACTGATGAACAAGGACAACCCCCCCCCCCCCCCCTCCCACCCAAAAGTGAATGAGAAGTCGCCCAATAGTTATCCCCTTGCCCCTCGTTTGTTGCCATTTTTGTCCACCAATTGTACGAGAAATATTATTTCTTGCCTATATAAAAGTAAAGTTCCAAAGATATCCAAAACCGTATCGCAAGTGGGGTGCATTTGCGTTTCGACAGAGCGTCGTCGGGAATAAACAAGAACCTCGGGATTGGAGTTCACACGGAGCCAGCTGCGGTCCGTACGATCATCACCCTGACATCCCTCCCCTCTGATGTTATCCTTCTGTCTCTGCATCAACGACTACCTTGTCCACTCCAAGGGACTTGAGGTTTCTAATTGTTCCTAATAGTTTCCAGTCTTGGTACAGGCACAATGGCTAGACGCATAATGTGCACAACTGTAGTTTTTTGTGTGTTTTTTATTCATCAACTTAAATCTGAACAAGAGACATTTATGCTCATGCTCATTGAATATTGGGATATCAACACACTGTCCCCGTGTGTTTCATTGAAAACTCTGCTTAATAAGAGTATACTGGGCTAAAAAAGACAGAATAGGAAAGCCTACTCATAAAATATTTGGAAGCCAATGGTTTGGGGTATAAATACACACTGAGTGTACAAAACATTATGAACACCTGCTCATTCCATGAGATAGACTGACAAGGTGATTTCAGGTGAAAGCTATTGGTGAAGGGGTGGAGACAGGTTTAAAATAAGGATGATTTTTAAGCCTTAAGACAATTGAGACATGGATTGTGTATGTGTGCCATTCAGAGGGTGAATGGGCAAGACAAAAGATTGAAGTGCCTTTGAACAGGGTATGGTAGAAGGTGCCAGGCACACTGGTTTGTGTCTGCAATGCTGCTGGGTTTTTCACGCTCAACAGTTTCCTGTGTGTTATCAAGAATGGTCCGCCAACCAAAGGACATCCAGCCAACATGACACAACTGTGGGAAGCATTGGAATCAACATGGGCCAGCATCCCTGTGGAACGCTTTCAACACCTTGTATAGTCCATGCCCTGATGAATTGAGGCTGTTCTGATGGAAAAGGGGGGAGTGCAACTCAATATTAGGAAGGTGTTCTTAATGTTTTGTCCACTGTATAGACTACAGTATTATGCAAAGTTAGTTTTCATCATATTGAATAATATTGATTTATTGCCATATTCTGTATAGATGGTGCTTTTTGTGCTACTGTACCCTTTAACCCTTGTACCTGTATACAAGTTGAAAATTGCCGATTTGGGCACTGATAAACATCTAAATTGGAACACAGTGGCTGTACCGTAACATGCTAAACATGACGTCAGAGCTCTGGCTCTGCGCTTCACAGCGCTGTATGGGTTTTGACTGACAACTGTTCTGAACTTGAGCACCTCAAGAAGTTGCCCCCCATCCTTCCCGCTAATTTGAGCATCTTTTTTGGAAATGTTTTCTCTTGAGCGAGGGGAAATGCTGTAAATGAAGAGGACTCTATGCATTTTGAAAGATGAGTCGTTGAGAATTCTAATCAATACTGCTTTGATGTCACAGAAGCAAGCCAAACACCCGTGAGTCCAATTGTGCGTAACATTGATGTAATATACAGTGTCTACATTTATGATCCCTTTGTTTTGATGTACAGTTAGAAGATGACATGGGGTCATACCCTTGGTTTTTCTGAACACAATGAGCCTGTCTATTGTGAAGAAAATGTACCTCGGCACACGCACCTGAATGCACTCGTGACTCCTTTCTATGCGCGCCAATGATGTCCCGTTTCCCTGAATTGCATTATGAAAGCTTAACGCTGTAATATCATATTTTATAACTTAGCTCGTCATGTTGACTGAACAGGCTTTCAAATGATGCCCACCTGACTCGGATTGCGATTTATACTGGGCCGTATTTGGATTGCGTAAACAAGTCATTGTGTGAGAGTGGGGGATGCAGGGTTGTGTTCCAAACATAACTACAAGTGTGCTTGCTCTAGTTCCTCAACGGTTCCTCCTCCATCTACACACAATACCCCATAATGACAAAATGAAAGCATGTTTGTAGATAAAAAATATATATATATTATTGAAAATGAAATGCATAAATATTTGATTTGCGTAAGTATTCACCACCCTGAGTCAATACATGTTAGAATCACCTTTGTTAGCGATTACAGCTGTAAATCTTTCTGGGTATGTTTTTTAGAGCTTTCCACACCTGGATTGTGCAACATTTGCCCATTTTCAGAATTGTTTAAGCTCAGTTAAATCGGTTGTTGATCATTGCTAGACAACTATTTTCAGGTCTTGCCATAGATTTTCAAGTAGATTTAAGTCAAAACTGTAACTCGGCAACTCAGGAACATTCACGGTCTTCTTGGTAAGCAACTCCAGTGTAGATTTGGCCTTTTGTTTTAGGTTATTGTCCTGCTGAAAGGTGAATTAATCTCCAAGTACCTGATGGAAAGCAGACTAAACCAGGTTTTCCTCCAGGATTTTGCCTGTACTTAGCTCCATTCTGTTTATTTTTTTTATCCTGGAAGAACTCCCCAGTCCTTAACAATTACAAGCATACCCATAACATGATGCAGCCACCACTGTGCTTGAAAATATGGCAAGTGGTACTCATTAATATGTGGTATTGGATTTGCCCCAAACTTAACACTTTGTAGTCAGGACAAAAAGTGAATTGCTTGCCCAATTTTTTGCATTATTACTTTAGTCCCTTGTTGCAAACAGGATGCATGTTTTGGAATATTTTTATTCTGTACGGGCTTCCTTTTCACTCTGTCAATTAGGTTTGTATAGTGGAGTAGCTACAATGTTGTTGATCCATACTCTGTTTTCTCCTGTCACAGCCATGTTCAATGTCTGCTTTTTTATTTTTACCCATTGACCAATAGATGCCCTTATTTGCAAGGTATTGGAAATCCTCCCTGGTGGTTGAATCTGTGTTTAAAATTCACTGCTTGACTGCGGGACCTTGGGGTACAGAGATGAGTGGGGTCATAAGAAAATGTTAAACAACTTGTTATGTGACTTGTTAAGCAAATGTTCACTCCTGAACGTATTTAGGCTTGCCATAACAAAGGGGTGAATGCATATTAACTCAAGACATTTCAGCTTTTCATTTTTAATTAATTAATTAGTATTTTTTTTTTTCTAAAAACATAATTCCACTTTGACATTATGGAATATTGTGTGTAGGCAAGCGACAATTTTTTTGGGAGCAATTTAATCAATTTTAAGTTCAGACTGTAACACAACAACAAAAAATGAAAAAAGGGGGTGTGAATACTTTCTAAAGGCACTGTATCAGCACATTAATATCTTGTTTGCATCAAATATGATCACTTATCTGAGAAGGTACACTTTTTTTTGTTTGTTATTCGAAATGTTTTTCAAGAAGGCACTTTCACTTTCAAAATGTGGAATAGGTTGTGTAGATTGGTAGGAGAAAATCTTAATTTAGTCCCTTTTTTTTAGGTAGAATTTTTAAGGAAACTGAAGATCGTAAGGGTTGTGTAGACTTTCACTAGACAGTGCTAGGGCAGCTTGGCTTCTGTTTCTCTTCTCTTCCATGTCCTTCCCCCTTCTTTCCGCCTTTCTGTTTTTAGGATATGCTGTACGTATCAGACATGGTCAGTTGAGACAATTGAGACCGCTTTCTATGTGAGGATTTTGATGATGAGCTGTGAGGGAGCTTTGCCAGAGTCTGCTCTCCACCCTTCACAGATGGGACTCGCTGGCCCATATCCATAAAGGTTCTCAGAGTCGGTCCTGCTCTAGGATCCGTTTTGCCTTTCAGAGCGTACTAAATAAGACAGTGGGGACCTGCTCCTAGATCAGAACTCTTACTCTGAGATGCTTTATAAATACGGGCCAGACCAGTCTGCAGGGTCGAGGTCCGCACCCCACTCTTGGCGCTGTAAATCTGGAAAGAAACAAGTTCCTGAATCAGGAAACATTAGCCTTGATAAATTGTCACCCTATTAAATCAACAGACGCATAAACGTTAACCATACTTTGAAATGAGTCTCGCCGCTTGAAACGTTATCGTTTAAACTTTTTTCGGAAACTGAAATGTTGGTGGCTATTGATTTGTGAGGGAAGTTTTAGGTTGAAGTTCAGTTGGAGAGCCATAGTGGATGCGCTGTGCAAGTCACTGTTTGTTGGGTAAATTGGTCATCGTTTGTACAGCGGAGTCTTGGACGTTTTTGAGTCGGTGTGAAATTGGAGTGGCTCGTTTGTGAGGTCATGTGTAGCTAGCTGTTTGACACCGTGTTGGCCGTCGGCGAGGGAAAGAGTTTGTTCGTGTCTGAGGTCATTTTGTTGGCCGTAGGACCATGAGGTATCCAGACCTGTCGTTTTATCTGTAAACAGAATTCTTTACAGTCCAAAACACTCCCTTGGCGCAGTCGGGAGCTCCGCAGTAAAGCTTTTATAAATCTCAGGCACGAGCCACTGCAGATCTGTGCTCCCCTCTCCTCCTCCTCTGGTTTACTAAGCCCCTGCACTGCGGAAGGCTTGCCTGCCTGTCTGGCCCGATTCTCCTTCTCAACTGTGCACTTGCATACTTTCTCACATGGATTTATTAACAATGGTGGAACTTCCCTCCCACCTAATGTTTACACCAATCCAATGCTTTTAAATCCACCACGGGGTGTGTGACCGTGCGAGTGCACACGATGGCACCCATCCTAATGGCGAAGTGTGTGTGCCTATTCCGCCTGTTGAATGTGAGCCTGACAGTTGCTAAAAGGTGACCGAAGTTAATCCTATACGGTGCTTTGACTCTAACAAGGAAGTGAACACTGTGTACTCACTGGGAAAGCCAAGAACTGCCTCCTTCATTTAGCGGCTCAGCCCCTTCCCTCAACTGTGTAACCCCTAACGCTGCCAGTCGACCGTCCAACCCACTATTTTCCTTCCCCAACGTCTCTTCCTCTATTTTTCTCCTCCATACGCACACCATTCTCTTTCTCTCTGTCGCTTGCGCTCTCTCTCTCCCGCTCCCTTTGTGTCGCTCTTTGTCTGTCGCTCTCTCTCACGCTCTTTCTCTCTCTCTTTTACACACTCTTGCTCCGGGACAGAACACGCTGTTCCTTTCCCTGACTGTGGCCTCTGGCTGTCGCTGCCGTTTCTGAAGACTGCTGCACGCAGTCTCTCTCTCTCTCAGTGCTTAAACCACATGATTCCCGACCCGATGACACCCTCTTTATTTAATGTGTTTTTTCTATTCTGAGGTTATGACGAAGCACATTGGGCACACACCAGCCTGTTTCCATTATCCTGATTGTCTTAGGTTTTCCCCATGTTGGGCCCAGGAGGAGTCGGGTCTTAGTTAACCAATAGCAGAGACACACAGATGGACTAGTCATTTAGTGGTTGTGTTATGGTTGTGGCCTGGGAAATGTGGTTCATTGGTCAGGATGATTTACTACATGAGTGTTAAGTGTGCAACCAGGCTGCACTACTGCCAGTCTGCAAATGAACAATTCCACCTGGTGGTGTGTGTACTTTGAAATGTCCACTTAAGGGAGAATCATAGGCCTTGTGTCTTGTTTGCAATCCTTTTCCTTAGATGTCTGTCTTCAAATCATTTTTTCCCGCAACTTATTGACACGTCTTGTGATGGCTGAAGTTCCACCTCCTGTGTTTTTGTCCCCTGCAACGAAATCGGTCAGATCGGTTTCCGTCCGTTCATACGTTAGTCACGCGATATCTCAGACAGCACCGGCACGATTTTGACAAAACTGGGGTGAATGATGCCATAAAGATCCGGCATTTACAAAATGACACTGATTGGCCCAAGGCGGGAGCTGTAGTAATTAACAGAAATGTGTGAGTCACACTAGGGAGGAAGAGGCAAAGCGAGAGTGATAACTGGGCACAAAATCTGTAGGTGGCGTTTTTCTGAATGTCAATGAGAGTCGAATTTGGTTTGGTTAATTTGGTTAACAAATCATGTAATGGCTTATTTAATCTAATAGAAGTTTCGTAGTGCTTAGTTTGTTACTAGTGTACTAGACGTGACATCGCGGCAACTCTGAGAGAGAAAAAAAAACACTATCAGAGTTGTGCCTGTTGGTCACACTCGTATCTGCCTTCTTATTGGCTAGAATGGTCACACCTGACCTTGCCTCCTTCCGACTGCCTTCTAGTCTGAGTATCAGTCTCTTCAGCTAACATTCCACTCCTTGCCACTTCCAAAGAGTCTTTTGGCACATGACATGGAGTACATGAAGTGGATTAGTTATAGATTGGTACTCAGGCCAACTGCCTTCCATTTTCGAAGACATGTATTTTTAATTGTTAGTGGCCACTTGAGTATCTGGTCAATTTAATGGGTCACACACGATAACAGAAATGTATTAGTCACACGGGATATCTCAATTGGCCCAAGCGGGGGCGCTGCATCACTCGTGGGGGACGACATGTTTGCTGTTGCCTTGTTTTTAGTCCTCCTGATGTACTGAAAATGGCCTTGTGCTGACATATAGCAGCATTGACTTCTGGGGCCTCCTGTTTTTGCTCATGGCGAGTGTGATGCACACGGACTCATCTGTTGTGACGCAGGCAGACGGGGGCCAGAGAAGGGGGTACTAACCTGGGAGGAACATGCTGTCACTGACGCGTGTGAGACATCAGAGACACTAAGTCCCCTTTTGAAGGGCCTGGTTGTGCTGGAGAGGTGGACAGCGAGTGCTGGTTGTGACCTCACTGAAGGACCCTAGACACACACGCTCCACTCAGGTGTGTGTGTGTGAGATGATGATGACTAAGCACTGCCGGGGCTCAGTGAGAAAGGCGAAAGGACTGGGGAGTGGAAATACTTGATGCAGCCCTCGTGGTGACATGCATGGACTTGAACATATATATATATACTGTCATTCGTGTATACGTTCTTTCTCACACACACACACACACACACACACACACACACACACACACACACACACACACACACACCTTCATTTTCACAGACTCTCTCTCACACACAGACACACACACACACACACACACCTTCATTTGCACAGACTCTCTCGCACACACACACACACACACACCTTAATTTGCACACACACACACACACACACATACTTTCACGATGTACTGAGTCAGTGTATGTTTCTTTCATCTTTCCCCCTCTTCACCCGCTGCAGCAGTTCCTTTGAGGAATGTCTGAGAGTAAACCGTGACAGTTGCACATTTCTCTGTTCCCCTAATTGCCACTCCGTTCCCGGCCAGGCGCTCTGCGTCCCGCATATACGCCTGAAAAGCAGTAGCCCCGTCAGTCAGCTGACACAAGAAAGCACACGCAGCGGCAGGCGGCGCCTCTGCCAGCCTTCTGCACCATAAATGTACGTCCTGTCTGCGTGTGGGCCCGGCTCCCTCCACCCCGCCACTCTGCTGCCCGCTCTGTTTTGTGGCTCAGGTTCCCACATCACGTCCCTGGTGGCTCCACAGTTTTGCTCACATGATCACGGCCCTCTAGTTAAGGATATGTCAAATCCTGTGCATCAGAGGTGGAGATTCATGCTACTTGTATGGCTCTGGTCGGTGCTGGCCTATTAGTTGCTGCAAATGTACTCTATTCCACTGAATGGAATACTCCTGTGACACTTTGTCTACCGTTAAATGTGTCATCATTTTCTTGTTCCGTTGTGTTTTCTCATGATCTTTTGTTCAATCTGTTCACACAATTGATACTGTGTTGTTTCCATATCAAATGCTAATACCAGAAGAATAGTGTGATATTAGGGCCATTGGACACCGCTATGCGACTGCTCCTCGAGTGAAGCTAGCTGACTCCCATACTCTCAATTACGGAATAGGCATGACCCTAGTTAACTTCCCAACTCTCCCTAACTGACAGAATGGCCTTGACCCGAGGCCAACTCTCGCCTCTCCAACCCGTTCAATAATCGATGATTTAACAATGCACACTGACAAGCCCTCTCCTCCCTTTCTCTCTGTATCTCTCTCTGCTGCAAAGCCAGACCTCATCATCCCACAGGAGGAAATCGTTGCGCACCGTAACTTTCCAAAATGATTTGGAGAGTATTAGGTTGATACATTTTGCACGGGGTACTTTTTTTTCCGTACTGAAACTGAACAGACTTGATTTGAGCTTTGGAAAGGTACTGTCTTCCGTGGTTCAGGTTTTAGACAATACACAGTGTACTTACTGTGAACAGGATATATATATTTTTTCTTTAGTCTAAAAACTCTTCTGTCTCTTCTTCCAGGCTATGCCTTCTTGCTGTTCCAAGAGGAGGCCTCTGTCCAGGCCCTGATTGACGCCTGCATCGAGGAGGACGGGAAGCTTTACCTTTGTGTCTCCAGCCCCACTATCAAGGACAAACCAGTCAGTGAATACCGCAGTACTGTACTGTACTGTAATACCGTTTTCACACTACTAAGCTGAGCTAAACCGAGACAAGCCGACCTGTACTGTGCCAGTCTGGTTCTACATTCACCATAGTTGCTCTAACTGGGCTTGGAAGGAAAATAACCAAGGCAGTTCGGTTCCGGTTGGGTATAAGGGTGTGGATTTCACGTCAGACACATTACTTCATTAATGATGCAATTCTTTTTTCCAGGTCCAAATCCGCCCCTGGAACCTGAGTGACAGTGACTTTGTGATGGATGGCTCCCAACCGCTGGACCCCCGCAAGACTATATTTGTGGGGGGGGTGCCCCGGCCTCTACGCGCAGGTAGGGGATTGGTCAAAACGGATGTAGATCAGTGGATAGGTTGGTGGATTTTCTGTGTAAGATCGACTGGCGTAGACCGTAGTCTCTACAGGCTGTAATCAACAATACAGTTTTGCCAGTGAGAAAGAAATCCACTTTGTTTCCAGGTGGTTCGCTAACTGCCAGTCATGTCAAAAGTTCACGCAAGGCTCTTTAGGTGGTTCAGCATTTCTGTGCTTGGGACCAACATCACTGACTGGCTGTCTGCTATGTGGCCTACCCTAGTTAAATCAACAGTCAAAGACGACTACTGTAATGCACACTTTCAGGACAATGTTATTGGCAAAGAATGTTATTCAAGTCGCATCATTCTGCTTGTCTCGTAAAAAAATATGAGAACATTTTCATTAGACAAATTACGGCATGCGGTCATAACATTCTCTCTCGTCCACTAGTGGAACTAGCTATGATCATGGACAGGCTGTATGGGGGTGTGTGCTACGCCGGCATTGACACTGACCCGGAGCTCAAGTACCCCAAGGGGGCGGGCCGTGTGGCCTTCTCCAATCAGCAGAGCTACATCGCCGCCATCAGCGCCCGATTTGTTCAGTTGCAGCACAACGACATTGACAAACGGGTGAGTGAGACCAAACACTGTTTTTATAATGTCTGTCTCCGTAGCAATAGTGCTTCAGGAGTGGCCCTAAAAGTTGGATAACAGGGAGATATCTTTAGCAGATGAAGAATGACTGACTGGGTTGTGTTCGATAGGGCACGGAAAAGAAACGGTTTTGCAACAGGGAACAAAAAGGAGTGTTTCTCATTGGACAAGTCCAGGTAGTACCTCCCTGTTTGTTAGTTTTCTTCCGTTTGGTGCCGAATGAACACGACCCTAGTGTAACCTCCCAGTAGGCCCTAGTGTAGGCTTTCTTATTTTTTTTAAACGTAACCTTTTATTTAACTAGGCAAGTCAGTTGAGAACCAATTCTTATTTACAATGACGGCCTACCCCGGCCAAACCCGGACGACGCCGGTCCAATTGTGTGCCGCCCTATGGGACTCCCAATCACGGCCGGATGTGATGCAGCCTGGATTCAAACCAGGGACGGCAGTGACGCCTCTTGCACTGAGATGCGGTGCCTTATACCGCTGCGCCATTCGGGAGCCCAATGGTGTGCTGCTGTGGATCTGAACTCTTTAACTCTCATTAAGACCCTATACATAAGAGCTGTCATTATATGCTGGTATCCAACCGACAGTTTGGCGCAGCCTACAATACAGGGAGCCCCGGTTAGGTCTGTGGGATAGAGTTGGCTGTGTAATCACCCTGGCCTTCGGCTGCTGGAGGGCTGACCGATATTTGAAGTCCCAGACGTGGGGAAGGTTTAATTATAGGACTTCCTTATACATGAATATTCACTTTAGCCGTGGCCGGGTTATTTTGAGCGAGCTAGCCCTATAGAGCATGGCCTATCGTGACCAACCAAGACTGGTCGTCTGCCAGCCCAGAGAGGCTAGTCTCAGTGGGGGCTGCTCATTCCACACTCCCTCTGTTCTGCCATAATCCAATAACCAACCCCAGTGGCTGGTTGAGCAGGCAGTGTCTTTATTCAGACTACTTCCCTGGGTTGGCTCTACTGTCTGACCCAGGGCCATATTCAGTGTCCAACAGTAGGAGTGTGTGTGGGGGGGGGGTGAAATACATTGTTGGAGGCTCTACCCAGAGAAGCCTCTCTGCCTGCCTTCGCGTCAACCACCACTGCGTCACACCTAAGTTCTCTCAGGGTTAGTTAATGTTCGTTCTTGTGGTTCACTGGTGTCCATCCACAACACTTTTGTTTGCACGTTGTAATTCTGTTCCGTCTGGCAACACAATCATTCCGTTAACTGTAAATGGCATCTTAGTATTGTCTTAATGATATGTCAGAATGGTTCAATTACTGTACCTCAAGAACAGCTTCATTGTTGTACTCACCGAGGTGATACTGGTATTTATTGGCCGTATTCATCAGGGCACACCATAGCAAAACATTTTGCAACGGAAAACAAAAACGAGCCGTTGGACATGCTCAGGTACCCTTTTTCAGTCCGTTTCCTACCGTTTGGTGCCAAATGAAAATGAGCCTGGTTGCCAGTCTGTTTCTGGCTTTGGCCATTGCTAGTCGTAGTCTTACCAGGGCTGGGGGTTTAAAGAGAACCCTTCATTACACTGTCAGGCTGTAGTGGAGGGATCGCTGTATGTAACCAGGGCCTGCTCACACACTGTGTGTCATCTCCATGGAGACACAGATTGGATAGTCTGTCCCTCAGACTCCAAATTTTCATGTGTGTGTGTGTGTAAGTATACCTGCTTCAGTGCATAAAGAGTACCAGGCAGAAGAATGTTGTGCAACACTTGGACACATGAGTCATTTTGGCTCTTGAAATATTCACCACATCTGCTTTTACAGTGCCTTCCTTACCCATAGAGAGGAGAATAGGAACAGCTAGAGACAGAAACGTATTTGAGAAGTTGATATTTTTAGCCTCTAGGATGTCACAGTTGACATTAAACGGGCAAATAATACATGTAACAGAAATATACATTTCAGAACTCGGCAATGTCTTGCACTTGGTCAAACATTTAGCATAAAGCATGTGGACTCTGTTTACATTCCGACAATAGAGATTCAAGTTTGAGTTCAATCTACACCTCACGCCAAGAAGATAATAAGCCAGTGTCTCCTTTCTCTGACCTTCCTTCAGGTGGAGGTGAAGCCGTACGTCCTGGACGATCAGATGTGTGACGAGTGCCAGGGGGCGCGCTGTGGGGGGAAGTTTGCCCCTTTCTTCTGTGCCAATGTCACCTGCCTGCAGTACTACTGTGAGTACTGCTGGGCCAGTATCCACTCCCGGGCAGGCCGAGAGTTCCACAAGCCACTGGTGAAGGAGGGGGGCGACCGCCCTCGACACGTGTCCTTCCGCTGGAGCTGAGGGGGTCGAGGATAAGCCCTGCCTTGCGGCCCCACCCCCAACAGCCCCTCAACCCCCTTAACCGGGACAGCGCTACACCCCACCCACCCCCCCTGCTCTGCACCCCCTCCCCACCAGCTCAACCTCATCAGTGAGGAGGATAACTACAAATACATGGGTCTTTCAAACTACACTGCTTGATTACGAACTCATTGTCCAGTGTACCCTTATGATGACAATAGGGTGGGGGGGAAAAAATGAATCGCAAAAGTCTATCTGCTTAGAATTTGCACTTTGGCTCAAAACTCACTAAACACATATGGGATGTAAGCAAAAAACATATTGTGTTCAAGTCCCCTGTTCCATGACTTGGTGGGTCAGGGTCTCCTGATTATACAGTTACAGTACATATATATTTAAAAAGTATATATATATTTTTGTTTTAAATATATCTATCTAACATATAAAGATAATTCAATTCTATGGGAAAGGAGCATGCACTTATTTAAAAAATGTTTTAGGATATCGCCCCTTATATTACCAAAGGCAAAAATGAAATCCATGCATTCAGAAAACCTACATAGGTGGCATAAGATGTAGGAAGACTATACATTTATCCAGTAGTCTGGGCCATAGAAGACCAGATTTAAAAAATAAAATAAAAAAAATGGCTATATTTGCTCTCCATTTTGACTCTGAAAATAGTAAAATTAATACCTCATAAGACGCAATCAGATTGAGTTTTGCTTTTGATTTGTAGGTCTTTATTTTTGTTAGGACTTTATTTTCTAGTGTTATGTTGATGTAATGCTGCTGAATAGTACTTTATTCAGGCTAGGGCGTTATAACAACTATGATGTCACCTGGTGTTAAGGATGATGACAGGCTATCATAGGGAGAGGGGCGTCCCTTACGATGCCTAGTATGATGTGGGGTGGGGTGGGGGGGGGGGGGGGTCGCCCCTAACTGCATGTTCTTTTGAATCAGGTTGCTGCATGCAATAGAATTTCAGTCTCATGTCTACTATTCAATTCTGCCCATGTTTGCACAGCACCAATATAGATGTACGTACAACTAGCATGCAACTGGACTCAACAAGGAAGACAGACTGGTAAAAGAATCCAACACCCCCAGTGAGAAGTTAACAGCCACAGGGGCAGTATGAGCAGGCTGCTTCTGCACAAGGTGGCTAACATAACCAGATGACGAAACCTTAATATTAAACCTGAATCCAAGTAGATGTAGGATATATCATTTAAAACTGTCTACGATGTGGGTGAAGTACTTTTTTTTTATTTTTTGTTGCAGTGATTGTTAATATAATTGATCGATTCCTGTTAGTTTTATACCGTACATAGTTGGGTCTGAGTATGCCTATAGAACTGTGATTTTGCTCTAAGTGTTGTTAACGTCCGACATAGAAGTCCTGTGAAACTTCATGAACTAGTGTATGCACACGTGTGTATATATACGTTCTCTCATACACACACACACTCACATTACACCGATGGTTCTCTTAAACATACATACATGTACATATACAGACCTAGTACGCACACAAAGTTTGACCCAAATACACAGAACATATGACGCGCAGACTAAAGTGAGCTTGAATCTGAGAAACACAGAACTGCTGTCTGTACTGTTGACATGGTCATGTCCCCCCCCCAAAAAAAACCAAAGAGCTCACATATGTTCAACTTAAACGAACCAACACATACGGAGACCACAGATGTTACTGTGCAAAGCATCAAGCGCTATGCCTGTGGGTTTAAAGGTGCAAGTTAGAAACATTTGTACTGTTGTGGTGACAAGGCATACGAGACAGTGAAGCTACTGGAGACTTGTGGTTTAGTAAACTGAGCTCCTTCTCAGCCTGCACATAAAGTTATCTGGCTACGGGGTTGTGATAGCATTGCCAGAACATTGTGTGCTAGCTGGGATTTACCATATTTATCCAGATTTTCCTGCAAAGCTTGAAGTAGAATAATGACCTGCTAAAATGGTGGACTTTTTTTTTTATTTATCAAAAGGCTATGGAATGGGGTGCAGTTGAATAGGATGGGTGGGGTGGGAGGTATTGGGTAGTTATAAATGCAGGACAAATAAACAAAGTATTGGCTGCTGGGGTTGGTTTGGGTTTGAGCGGTGGAGTTTGGGGCTAAGTTACACTGGTTTTTAGCAGTTTTGTGGACAATCCAGTCTGGATCCTGCAACATTGCGAGTTGATGTGTCGTCTCCTTTTCTGTGTGTTGCGATTGTCCCATGCTGGCACCCCCGCCGTCCTCTCTCGGTTTTAGTCGCAAAACGGTTTGCTTTAGGACAAACCATTTTGTTTGTTTCTTGTAAAAGTAAACTAATCTAAACCGAAGATACTTTTTTATTGATAGAAAAGTCTACAAAAAAAAAAAAAGAGGCTAACCATGAGTAATAATAAGTCTCCCTATTTAAGTGAATTCTGGGTGTTTTTGTGAGATGTCTTTCCCCGCCCAGAAGGGTTTTCTATGTTTGTTCCTTCTCTATAATAGACGTGTTATGCACTACTCTTTGTATCTGGACAGTTTAACAGTCAGCAATTGTTTTTGTTGGGAGAAAAACAAAAAGTGTGCTTTCTGACTGACATGATCTTTTGCAATACCTCAATTTTGAAATATATTAGGAGAGAAATTGATATTTTCTAAGTTTATTCAAATAAAAAAAATATATATATATTAATTTAATTCTGCCAGAGATGATTTAACAGGTGGTTGATTTTATTTTTGTCATGCTTATTTGCTTTTTATTTTAAATTGTATTTTTTGAAAAAACAACTGAAGGAGCTAGAGCTTTCTAACTTTAATATAATGACGTAGTTAGCTGAAGTACAGAGTCTACCTTATTACAGAGGAGGTTAGAGTGAGTTTCCCACTGGTCTTATACCCGTGGAAGCACGGTGTCACCAAGACAAACATAACATGAGCGGTAGTGTTCCAAGGAAAAGATTAGTCCTAAAAATTGTTGTTCTATATAAATAAAAGTCTATCGGGTGAACTGAAGATACTTCCCTTATTTTGTATATTTATAATCAGTCATTTACTATGCTGACCAGAATTGTGAAAGAGATCTTCTGTTCATGTTATTTTTTTAAGAACTTTTTTATGTTTCCTAAAAGTATGCGTTTAATTTTGTTTTGTAAAAGCAACACCCTAATTTTGTTAGCCTGAGATTGTTTAAAAAAAGAGACTTTAAGCAGATGACGTGGAGAGAAAGGAATGTTTAAAAAATATATATATATATATTATTAAGAGATACAAGTGTTTCAACTGTAACTTCTTCGAAAGCCCCCAAGGTGCATCAATTGACTGGTAGCCTTCTATTCACGCAAGACTTGAATTAGTCCCATTTTTTTTTTAAGGCTAAGAACCTCAATTCTTTGTTGTAATGTGCAATACTGTTTGTACTGTTTGTAAAAAAAAAAAAAAAAAAATATGAAAAAAGAAAGAGGCAAATCTTTATTGCAGATTTATTTTCATTGCAAGCATTGTGATTCACTAAAATCATTTTCTACTGTGTATTTACCTACTCTACATGCTAGTACCTTCCAGTAGTAATGTAGCCTTTGTACTGAGAAATTTTTCATTATTTTTTAGAGATTTTTGCTAAAAAAGAAAATAATTTAAACATTTACGTATTTTTATTTCGTATTTTCTTTACAGACTTATTTCTCAACCATTAATAGTTATTTCTGGGGGAGATTTTCATATCTGGTCAATGTCATTAATATTATTTTATATTTTTACTTGGAATAAATTCATTTTATGATGCTAATTCTTTAAAAAAAAGTTACTTTTTTCATTTGTTCACTTTATTTTATTTTTGGAAGCTGAAAAACCTTTGTAATATTGTTACTTAAGTGTGTAGATTTTTTAAATGCAAAGCTTAATGTGTTAACTCGCTGATGTTGCTTACATTAGTGTGACGATGATTTAAGGAGGGGGGGGGGGGGGGAAGGGAAGAAAACTATTACGGTTGGTATTGTTAAGTGATTGGCAATGTAAAACAAATGAACGGGCAATAAAATGAAAAGGCAGAATGTGGTATGTTGTGATGTTGTGGAAGCTGGACAATGCTTACTTACCACTCCTACTGCTTCTGCTACTGTGGTATAACCCCACCTTGTAATAGTCAATAACATTGTATGGCCAAGATGTCACAACACTTCCACTGATGTGAAACATCATGTTACATGACCCTCCCTTTAGTTTCAGATGGTGGGGTGGGTAAACCCCTGTAGGAACCTGAAAAGTGGCTATGTGCACCAGTGAGATTGTATTTAAGAATGAATGTAAATGTTAAGATGAACTGTATAATTAAGTGGAGGGTGTGACTTGTTGGAATTTATTCCCGATAATAGGAGTCATACATCTAAATCTTTGACACGTTTTCTTTCTGTCCCCAAACCACCTAGATTTCTTTAGTCACAGTTTAGTGTGTACGAACTGGCCTTAGATTTCAATTTGAGCCAAGATACACTAACATTATGTGGTGCGATCTTCGGGGATGGCATTAACCTGATTTTTGCCCTCATATCCATAGACTATTGGTCCATATGAAGTGTTGTGACATCACCACTTCCTGTACTATAGTATTGTCATCAATAAGCAGAAAAAAACACCAATGGTGGTGGTCTGAGAACGTTATTTCTAGCTTGCCTTTTCTACCAGTTTGTACAGGTAGTGTTCTACTAATTAACTTAATCTCGTACTCACCCAGTGCTTTCTCCCAAGGGTCAGTATTAGTTATACCACCAAGTATTTGTTACATTTTATTTATTTGTTAAGCAAACACTATACCCTGGCAATATTAAACTATGTGCAACTGAAAGGGACAGTTTGGATAAAATGGAAATCATGTGTGGTGGAGGAAATTTCATAACGCTTCATGTTCTCAGTAGGCCCTTCATTTTGTGATCTAAAAAAAAAAGATTTAACTTGCTCAATAGTTGTTGTTTTTCTCAGACAAAATCACTACTTTTTAAAAGTTAAGTGTTCATTAATTTTTTTAAGTAATATTTGTTTGATTAATGGTTCTATCTTGACAAGGCTTTGAAATTGTTGACTTGGACCTATGCTTGTCTGAATTTGCAGTATAACTAATTAAAAAAACATGGAGCTCTATGCTGCTAATGCTTACTACTACTGCTTCAAGGTTGTAGTTCCCACCTTTTCCCTTTTTCTGTACTAATAAGCAAGTCTTATTAAATATAGTTGTATGACGCTGTGAAATATTGTCGTCTTTTGCATGGCCTCCTTTTCCACCTCTTTCTCTCATCCCTTGATGTTCCACCTGGAGTAAGGTGCTTGACTGGTGTGTGACTGGAATGGAAAAATGAAGTGTTCAAATAAATCTCAAAAGAACTGAAATACATTTAAGACCTTTGTTACATTAGGGGTTACTGAAGCAATCAATGTAGGTTTATCAGTTTTACTTGTAGGGGTTTAGTTGTACTTTAGAACGCTCATTAATTACAGACTGCCTCAGACCACTCGCAGAACAGTGTTCGATGCTTTTTTTTGCTCTTCCGCATCTCTATACATAGTCAATATGATTCTCTAGTCTTGTTTATACCTGGCACTAAGGGAACGTTTGGAATTTGAGTCCACATTTTCAGAAATACATCTAATCGAAAAATCTGATTATAAATGAGTATTTTAATCATCTTCACCTATCAAAAAAAAGTGGGCACAATTTGAATGTGTACAAGACCAGGACAAAGGAGGCATGTTAGAACCAGCACAAGGTGTAATGATCAGGCAGTTTAATCTTCTTGATATGCCACTAGTCAGGTGGATGGATTATTTTGGCAAAGGAGAAACGCTCACAGGAGTGTGCACAAAATTAGTGAGAAAAGACATGTGCCTATGGATTTTTTGGGGAAACATGGGATCAACACTTCACATGTTGCATTTATAGTTGTGTTCTTCGTACCAGAGGGCTGGCTCTAGCCTTTTGTGAGCAATTTTTTTAGTGGCAGAAAGAAAAATCAGTGATTAACAAAACCAACGGGTGCACCCTGGCGGTCGGGCACGTGCCCAGCATGCCCGGTTGGCATTCGACCAGGATTACTACACATTTAGATAACTGGCTAGACTAATATACCAATTGACAAGAAACTGCATAGACTAGAATACACAAACTGTTAAAAATGAATTGAGCGCCAGCCCTGGGTAGACTATGAAAGAAGTGAGATCTACTCAGGGTTTTCGAGAGCTAGGCAGCTTCAGTTAGCTTCATATTCCAGCTCAGGCTTCATCCGTTTCATGACCATGGCTCTTGCGCATCTGCCTGTTTGGAACTGCACGTGGCTAGTCCAATGCCAAACTCATTGAAACAATGCGGAAACGTCAATACATGGGGCGAGTCAGTGCCACACTTTAATCACGTATCGTTATTGCCGTCTGGTGCGCACAAGCAACTCCCCCCAATCGAAAGTTTGTGCATAACGTTTCAAATCCATATTACCGTGTAATGTGATCAGTATTTTAAAAATTTTATACAGCTGACCCAGGTTAGCTTGGTAACGCTTCAAACACGACTCGTAGTATAGGGCTTACATGTGCAGCAGTGAAACGACTAGTTAACCTGTCACCTGGTCAAACTAAAGCTGTAGTATCACTGAATAGGTGTAGTCATCTTCACTTTAAAGCAACATTTACTTTCCCTTGCTTGTCAACATCATGCACCTCTAAAATTGATCCCATAAATTGTTCATTGAGGTAATCTGTGCCATCATTCCTAAATGCAAGAACACACCCTCTACTGGCCATGTTCAAAGTTATATACAGTGTTCTTCAAATCAACATGGGAATGCAGACTATGGGGACAAGACAGCACGCACAAAACAGGACGCACACTGAAAGGGCTGTAGAATTTATTATAATTCTATTAGTTTAAACAAAAAGCAGAAATATTTACAGGTCTGCATTCTCTTCTTAAAACTCTGACAAGTCGTGTGTGTGGGGGGCATTTCAGTTTGTCCCTGCAGTGTCGTTCAGAGTAACATTTTACAAGGTTGGGGAGGAGCAGCACTGGCCATGACCATAGCTTTTCCAATCATCTGCCAGGTCAGTCGACTGATAGAGTTCTGTGGTGAAATGAATGTGCTTACACAGGACTATAGGTCCACAATCCAAAACACCCCCACTAGCCAGCAGCACAGCACAATCCAGTAGCCCGCTATAAAGAGCCAGCACACTGGGCTGTGTTCCTATAGGTCAGCTCGCAACGATCACACCTTGTTTTTGACCACATGTCAATAGAGCACTGGTAGTCCTCCAAGAGGGTGAGAGTGCTTTAAGCCTGACGATTATTATATTAGAACCACCACAGGCAGTCCCAAGGACAGACTAGAGGGCCCTCTGTGCCCATGGGAAAAGAGGGCACAGGGCAGACAGGACTGAAGATGGGAAGGCTTTTAGGTGGTCAAGTCAGTAGGCCTTTGGGTGGGAGAATACCGAGGGAGCCATAGGAATAACCATGGGGGGGGGGGTTGAAAACAGAATCCTTGGGGCTTTGGGCAAATGTCAATGTGGCTAAACTTGTGCGTGTGAGGGGGGGGGGGGGAGGGGGGAGACCCCATTCTGAGATTAGCATCCTGAGGGCTGTGTAGAATGACCCTGCTAGGCTGGAGGTGGATGAGCATTGTTTAGTCTGGCTGGGTAAGAGAGAGGCTAGTGGAGCGTGTGCATGAAGCTATCCAGGTTGTACTCTGTGTCATACTGCAGCTGATCCCACAGGTCCCCCAGACCGTCCAGCACGTTCTTAATGGAGGCTTTCCCTCCGGACGACGACAACTCGCCCTTATCATCCTTCCCGTCCTAGACAGAGAGACAAGTTAGAGATGGAAACACACACGTCGGACGGGCAAATGGATGCGTGTGTAAAAGAGCAGCATGACCGAGAAACGAAAAGAGTGCACATGCGGAAGTGCGTGTACTTAAGGGAGAGCAACTGACCTTGTCCAGGGTGAAGAGGTTGAGGAGCTGGTCGGTGCCCATACTCTGCAGGCTGGCGTTCTCCTGGCTGATGACCGCATTGGCGATGTTCATCTTGAACTTCTGCAGGCCCATGATCTTCTCTTCCAGAGTGCCCCGAGTGATCAGACGATACACATTCACCACGCGTTTCTGCAACAACAAAAGACACCATTACAAATGTCACTTTTCACTACAGACTGCCAAGCCGGTGCGCATGTTTGAGATCAACTACATTGCAGTCGGCATGCACAGAACCAAGATGAATGATTCTACACCTCGGGTTGCTCAAACACACCATTGCCTAATTCACACTATAGGGCTGACCCAAATCGCACTGTGTTGGGCCTGGATATCGTCTGTCCATTCCAGCAACTACGGTGGGTGATTAACTAGGCCAGCCAAGTACAGCTTGCCTTGGCTCAGTGTGAAAAGGGGTGTGTGTGTGTGTGTGTGTGTGTGTCCATGGAGGCAATAGTGTACCTGTCCTATCCTGTGGGCGCGGTCCATGGCCTGTAGGTCTCTCATGGGGTTCCAGTCGTGTTCCACAAACACCACTGTGTCAGCACCAGTCAGGTTCAGACCCAGACCACCCACGTGCGTGGTGAGCAGCAGCACGTCAATGGATGGGTCATTGTTGAACCTGAAAGCGAGCGTGACAGAGCACAGGAGATGGCGAGAGGGAGAATGAGGGGATGAGGGCCAGAGCACTCGAGATGGAGGCTGAGAGAAGGACAGTGCCTTTAAATTCAGATCAAGTTTGTTGAGTTAGACAATGGGTGATGTTACAGCAAAGGCACGGACTGTGCCGGAGTCTGGTGTAGCAACCTAAGCTCCTGACTACAGACACCTGTCAACGTGGGTTCGAGCCTCGGCTCTGCCTACAGTCTGTGCCCAATACCGGTCTCTTAAACTACTTCTAAGGTGTCCGGTCATGAAAAACAAATCACATGGAAGGAGGAGATGGGAGTTTAAAATAAATATTTGTTATATGCTGGCGACACTACTAATCAGGGTATTCCATTATTCCCTGTTTGACACCAACACCATTCATTTGCGTCGCCCAAAGACCATGCTCCTCCTTTATTACCTGGAGACGATGGCGTGGCGCAGGCTCGCCTGCACGCTGCCGTCAAGTCGCAGGTAGGTGACGGTGGGAAGCTGGAGCTTGAGCAGGTCGTGCTCCACGATGTCCAGCATGCTTTTCAGCTGACAGAAGATCAACACTCTGTGTTGGGCAACCACCGCCTCTGTGCCCTCCGCTGAGCCACTGCTGCCTAGACCACAGTCCAACAACAACTGGAGAAGGGAAGAGGGGGGGGGGAGCTCAGGATTACAACATACTCAGTGTTTTGATCTGCAGGTGTTTTAGTATGGAGTTCAGAGTGTAGGCGATAGACCGATATCGGCACCTCACCCCACTATCCCCATCACTGCCACTTCTGAAGCAGAGGAGATGGGGGGGAGTGGGGGGGGGGGTAGAATGGTACCTGTGAAGGCTGAGAGGGGGTAGGGGTGGTGCGGGGCTAGATTGGGTTAATTGTGTCAGCATGCTTCAGTTCGACTCACGCCTAAGCAAGCAGAACTCTGCTAGGCAAAAAAAAAAAACGAGTGTGCTCGCATACTCCCTTAAGACAGTAGCTTAAAAATGAGGATAAAAGCGGCAATAGTACTGTTTGTCCATTTTGAGACACCGTAGCTAGTATACTATTCCTCAAAATAGTCAGAATTAAGCCAACTCAATAAATCTTATTCGTCATTGAAGAATCCCTAATGTTGACTTATCACAGAGGAAGGGGCGTAGACTTCAGGTTGCCCCCCAAAAATAATTTTGTGCACAAGCAACCCCCAAAAAAACATTGCTGAAGACCAAAACGTCATTATTTACACAAACCGTTCCAAACCGTTTCAGCTGGGACGCATGCAGACGCCTTTAGTGTAGTGCAGTGTTTCTTAATCCTGGTTCCTTGGGACTCAAAGGTTTTGGTTTTTGCCCTAGTACCACACAGCTGATTCAAAATTATCAACTCATCATCAAGCTTTGAATCAGGTGTGTAGTGCTGAGGAAAAAAACTGAACTGTGCACCCCTTTGGATGCCAGGACCAGGATTAAGAAACACTGGTGTAAGGAACGGGGAATTAGTGGTACCCAGAGGTAAGGTATAGGGGAAGAGTGGTACCTGTTTGAGGGCTGAGAGTTTAGGCGAATGCTGGATGTCTCGAAGGCTGGAGTGTTGTGCTGCCAGCTGGTCTGTGATGCGCTTGTACTCAGGGTGCTGTGGCAGCAGTACCAGGCCTGGGTGGTTACACAGCTTCCTCAAGTACTGCAGAGCCTGGAGGGAAGAGGACATTAATAACATAAATAGCAAGTAGGGTTTCCACAGACTTAACATTAATACAGGTCACATTCACATGTGAGAAGCTCAGTAGAGAAAAATACCTGTTTCATGATCAGGGACAATCCAAAAATTACAAAGGCAGTCACATAATGTGTGTGTACCTGGAACACGTGGCCCGTGGCCTTCAGCTTGGGCTTCTCCTCCTCCTGGGTGGAGGCTGTAGAGATGGTGTCCTCCACACCGACCTTGGCCCGGGACTTGGCAAAGTCCTCATACAGCTGAACCTGGGGACAGAGAGACAGATTGTTTGAGCAATGGCAGGCACATAATTGCTCATTTAAAAATAACTTAATGAGTAGTTATTTGGGATGAACATTCTACACAGTGTCTGCAACGTAGTCAATATTAAACACGCACGCAGATTGCATGTATACAAGCTACATACAAGGCTTTCATTTAATGGATTGAAACATTACGTTTTGTAGCAGCCTCAGTTTCTATGGTGACTAGAAAGTGGAAAACACACAAGTGAATGCTTTTCTCTCCAAATGAAGACGGCATCTATAGTACCAGTCAAAAGTTGACTCATTCAAGGGTTTATTTATTTTGAATAGTGAAGACATCAAAACTATGGAAAAACATTGAGTAACCAAAAAAAGTTCAAAATATATTTTATATTTGAGAATCTTAAGTTGCCACCCTTTGCCCTGAGCTTTGCACTCTTGGCATTCTCTCAACCAGTTTCATGAGGTAGTCACCTGGAATGCCTTGTTAAAAATTAATTTGTGGAATTTCTTTCCTTCTTAATGTGTTTGAGCCAATCAGTTGTGACAAGGTAGGGTTGGTATACAGAAGATGGTCTTTTACCAAATAGGGCTAAGTCCATATAATGGCAAGAACAGCTCAAGTAATCAAAGAGAAACAGTCCATCATTACTTTAAGACATGGTCAGTCAATCTAGAAAATGTCAAGTGCTTTGAAAGTTTCTTCAAGTGCAGTCGCAAAAACCATCAAGTGCTACAATAAAACTGACTCTCATGAGGACCATCACAGGAAATGAAATCCGTTACCTCTGCTGCAGAAGATCAGTTCATTAGAGATGCCAGTCTCAGAAAATCGGCAATTGACTGCACCTCAGATTGCAGCCCAAATAAATGCTTCAGAGTTCAAGTAACAGACACATCAACATCAACTGATCAGGAGACTGCATGCATCAGGCTTTCATGGTCGAATTGCTGCAAAGCAACCACTACTAAAGGACACCAATAATAACAAGAAACTTGCTTGGGCCAAGAAACACGAGCAATGGGCATTAGGCTTGTGAAAATCTGTTGTTTGGGCTGATGAGTCCAAATTGGAGATTTTTGGTACCAACCGCCGTGTCTTTGTGAGACGCAGTGTGGGTGAACGGATGGTACTGTACGTGGCGTTGTAAGTGTTTCAAGGTGGGCCCTCCATGTGGCGTACCTGTAGAGGGCTGAGGTTGCAGTAGTAGTCCTGGATGATCTTGGGGGGCAGGTCCTGCAGCACGTCCTTTTTCATCCTCCTCAAGAGGAAGGGCAGAACTTGGCGATGCAGCGCCTCCATGGCCAGCACCCCTGAAGGGGAACACCGTCATTACAAGATACTAACACCACTGTCAGTGTGAGAGTGTAAAGACAGCATCTTCAGGGTCATGTTTATTAGGGCACACCATATGCTACGGAAACCAACAAGGGTTTCTTAAGTACAGATGGCACTAAAATGAAGAAACGGCAAGGCACTAAATAGGGTTGTGACAATACCAGTATCGCAACACACTGAAATATTGTGGCAATGAAACAAAAACAAAGCAGATTTGAAAGTCTAGGTTTGTTTGACATGACATCTCGCCAATTACTGTTTGAAAAATATTTTAATGAAGGGGGGGGGGAAGAGAGTCAGATCTTTGACCTAAATGTGGTGTCGTTCTAAACACTAAATCAACAGCACGTGGAGGAGGCATACAAGGTAATGTGGATGGAGAAGGAAATTAATTGCTTTACAATGACCATCAAGATGTACCCTTTCCATGCACACCAAATATGTTTGCTTTTTTTTTTTTATTTGGTTTTTGCACTCTTCACCTAGATTGCATACTCTAAAAACACGACCATAGTGTATGATCAATGGCAGTGGGGGGGATTCTTATGACATTGCCAACAGTAAGATTTGAGTTTGCTTTCCGAAAAAGACTAGGGTCCAGATTAACACACTTCTTACAAAAACTTAACCTCTTAAGGATCCATCCTTTTTTTAAACATTTAAAAAAAAAAAAAAAAATGTTTTAAAATGTTGCCAAAAATGACACCCAACGCTAACTGCCTGAAGCTCAGGACCTGAAGCAAGGATATGCATATTCTTGATACCATTTGAAACAAACCAGTAAAGTTTGTGGAAATGCGAAATTAATGTAGGTTAATATAACACCTTAGAGCTGGTAAAAGATAAAGAATAAAAACATTGAGTTTATTTTTGGTACCATCTTTGAAATGCAAGAGAAAGGCCATTATATATTATTACAGCCCAGGTGCAATTTAGATTTTGGCCACTAGATGGCAGCAGTGCATGTGCAACATTTTAGACTGATCGAATGAATCATTGCATATCTGTTAAAAATGTTGATTCAAGACTGCCCAAATGTGCCTAACTGGTTTATTAATACATTTAAGTTCATAATTATGTACTCAAACAATAGCATGGTATTATTTCACTGTAATAGCTACTGTAATTTGGACAGTGCAGTTAGCTTAAATTAATGTTAATCTTTCTGCCCATCAGATGTCTACGTCCTGGGATTTTCTTGCTAATCACATTAGACTGCGTTTGCTCAACCGTCCCGGGGGGGGGGACACACCAATCCGTTACCAACAAAAGAGTTAAGATATTGCTGAGGAATTGCACTTTAGATAATGATTTTCTTACAAACTTCTCAAATATCATACGATTAAGAATTGTTACGATTTAGCTAGCCATCTAGCTATGGCAATCATGTTAGCATATTTCATACTGAGATTCCTGTCCTAAAACATGTTCTAGGGTTTAAAATAATCAATACTGAAACGTTCAGATGAAGTTTGAGTGAATTAAACATGAATTTATTCTCTCACTGCCCTGAGTTTAAGGGTTTAGCCATCTTTGGGAATGAAAAACATTTCCAATAAACGTATTTAAGAAACTACATTTGTTCTTGACCTTTTGCTTAAGGAGAAAGGAGAAACATAAATAGCACAAGACATTTTTCAAGAACCATTGAGGAATAGCAACTTGCTTACCTTTCTTCTTAAGTCTATCGTTAAATTTAAAAAAATGGCAGTTAAGAAATGTCTTAAGGTTTTGTGAATCTAGGCCCAGGGCTGTACCTTTCAAATGAAGAGTTTAATAGGTTAAAGGAACAAAGAGTCATCTGCGTCGGGCTAATTTTTGCCATGAAAAATTGCAATTTTGCAAAATTGCAATTTCCTCACAACCTATTTCAAGTGCCAAATGAACAAGATCCAGCTTCCGTGCACTCAGGGCTGATGACCACACCAAAATCAGATCTTACCGGCCTCCTGCTCACGCGATGAGCTCTTGGCATCACGGCTGGCCAGGATGGGCTTGCCGTAGCGGGCAGCAAACTGGCGTTCTGTGCCCAGGAAGCCGGGCATGAGGAAGTCAAAGAGCGACCACAGCTCCAGAACATTATTCTGGGGAGAGGTGGGAGAAGGAGAAAAAGAGAGAGCGAGTTGTATTAGACTGAAATAAACACTAAGATTTACTAGTACTCAATGCTTGGGTTTAACTAATCCAAAATAAATCTGCAGCAGAGTAGATAATAAGCACAATCTACCCTACATTACCATTAATGTCATAGGCTTGGCATAAAGTCCTTACTTCATTTCATCTACTAATACACCTGTCAATGTAAAACTAATACATCCAACCAACCCACAGAGTGGAGGAACTGGAATCATTAGGCCAGAATAGAGAAATGATTAGGCAACATGAATCTAATGCAGTGAGGATCATGGTTTAAAGATTAGTACCAAAACAAACGCACTGCAAGTGTGTTAGCAACTTAAAATCAGATGCATTTCCACTGCAGAAGCCTCATTCTTCACTGATTAAAATGGAAAACGTTTCATGCCCCCACCTGGATGGGCGTTCCTGATAGGATAACTCGGAAGTTGGCGGCCAACTGCTTTATGGCTTTTGAGAGCTTGGTCTTCCCGTTCTTGATCACATGGCCCTCGTCGAGGATACAATAATTGAATTTTACATTCCTAAAACAAAAAATGAAACATAAGTTACTTATATAATCACTTATCCAGCCTTCCAAATAAGATAATCATATAAATAAATCACCTAAAAAAGTCAATGTCGTTCCGTACAACATCGTAAGAGGCTACTACCAGGTTGTGCTTTTTCACTTGATGCTGTAAACTGCAAAATAAAAATTTCAACGTGAATAATTGAAACAAATGACGCTGTGTTCTACTCAATCTCTGTGGTGGAATCATGTGCATGTTTGGGTGGGTCAGGGTCGGTACAGGGGTCTTACCGTGCTCGCTCTGTAGGGGGTCCCGTGTAGTGCAGTGGGTTCAGGTACTCTTTGGTGCAGAACTTGCCCACCTCATCCACCCAGTGACCTGTCAGGGTGGGGGGGCACACCACCAGAGAGGGTAGGGGGGTGCTGTCTGCCGCCTTGGTTTTGGCATACTCCTGTGCCCTGTACACAATATAACAATTAACATGACAACTCCTTTTACAACAGAGGAGCCTCTCCAATGTGCTGACGGTGTACATTTGAAATTCAAACTGTGGGCGCATTTCAAGACAACTACACTGCAGTTGCCTGACAGATTTCACAATGCCTGGATATGTATTTAGTAGGGATGTAACAATTTAGTGATACAATTGTGTCGGGGACCGATGCGTATCTTAAACATAAAGATACATTTAAAAAATAATAAAAAATAAATAAAATAGGTCCGTGAACCCCAAACCGATCCAAATGTAGCATGCGTCGGTCAGAAAATCGATTCAAACTTTACGAATCACCGGATCAAATTATTTCGCATATTATTCTTTCTACCCTCAAAAATACAGTTCATCTTTAGTCAAAATGGATGTGTCCTCTCCTTCAGTGTCAAACTTCATGTAACCAGGGACCAAACAAAACAAAATAAATGTAATCGGAGGCACTGGTGCTCCCAACCTAAGTCAGGAGCACCAGAAAATAACTAACAAATATTTAACTATTCCATTACTCAAAATGAAAGTGGGTCTAATTAAATGTAATCATCGTAAAGGTAGAATAAACCTCTAGAATGACATGGCTGCCAAAGTTTTTGTATTTATTTTCGGTAATACCAATTATCCCAAAGACATTCTTTAAAAACTATACTCAGACTAAGAGCAAATAACATTTATAGAATACAAAAGGGAACATTTTACATCTTCCTAAATCAGAGGGTGGTTTTAACCTTAGATTTGTAATTGTATCAACTAGCTACCCAAGGCTTTAACTCGAGACATCTAGTTAAATGTGTTAAAGAGGAACAATGGGTACATATTGAAGATGCACATGCTCATCTCTAGACTCTAAACCAAAAATCACTCCCTAAAAACACAACCTTACAGAATAATCCTTGGATAGCTTTTCAGAAATCACTTATTAAAAATGTCCCATGTGGACCAATTTAAGGCACAAGTGACTTTGCAACAGGAAATACATTTATTTCCATGACAAAATTCAAATGCAATTTTGGACTGACTAATGTAGATTTAGTTAAACATTACATATGAAGACATTCAGAGCAACCTAGAGGTAATCTTGCTTTGAGTCAGAAAAGGATGCTCATGATAGGGAAGGTATACAAAACCTTGCAGAGAACATATCCAACTAAAAATCTCTTGGTTCCAATAGTTTATATTTTTATCTAAGACTTAAAAAGAACTGATGGCACAAGGAGGGAAAGTTTAAGCATAACTAATAAAATTAGGTTCAAAATGTAGACTTAGTCCAATATAAACTAACGTATCAAATTTATTATACAAGACAATTCACATTCTACAGCACAATGTCAGAGTCATGTCTTACAGTGCATTCGGAAAGTATTTCAGACCCCTTCCTCCACATTGTTACTTTACAAAAATAAAATAAAAACAGAAACACCTTATTTACATAAGTATTCATAAGATCCTTTGCTATGAGACTCGACATTGAGCTCAGGTTTTCCATTCATCATCCTTCAGATGTTTCCACAACTTCCACCTGTGTTAAATTCAGAGCAAAAACCAAGCCATGAGGTTGAAGGAATTGTCCGTAGAGCTCAGACAGGATTGTGTCGGGGCACAGATCTGGGGAAGGGTAACAAAAAATGTCTGCAGCATTTAAGGTCCAAGAACAGTGGTCTCCATTCTTAAATGGAAGAAGTTAGGAACCACCATTCCTAGAGCTGGCTGCCCGACCAAACTGACCAATCGGGGGAGAAGGGCCTTGGTCAGGGAGGTGACCAAGAACCCAATGGTCACTGACAGAGCTCCTCTGTGGAGATGGGAGAACCTCCCAGAAGGACAACCATCTCTGTAGCACTCCACCAAATCAGGCATTTATGGTAGAGTGGCCAGATGTCACTCAGTTAAAAAAGGCACATGACAGCCCCCTTGGAGTTTGCCAAAGGGCACCTTAATGGACTCTCAGACCATGAGAAAAAAGATTGAACTCCTTGGCCTGAATGCCAAGAGTCACATCTGGAGGAAACCTGGCACCATCACTACAGTGAAGTATGGTGGTGGCAGTATCATGCTGTGGGAATGTTTTTCAGGGGTAGGGACTGGGAGACCAGTCAGGATAGAGGGAAAGACAAAACGGAGCAAAGTACAGAAAGATCCTTGACAGGTAATATGGAGGAGGTCTTTAGATCTTGTTGGGCTAGACTCAAGCCGTTTACACTGTAGCAATGGCGCAACTATGACGCTAACAAATCTGCACTCACTTGTTTCTCTATGGTACTCGGAAACAAAATGGTACAGGGGAAGCCTCGATTATAAACCCCTTAACATAATTATCTAGGATAATTTTCATAGTAACCGTGCGCCAAAAATGAAACCTAAGTATTTTATTGAATATGCAACCAAATTCATCGCACTTTAGAGCCCTGCATATAATTGTGTGTTGACAATCATTAAATCTACCAGTCATTTTGCATGCCGAACAACCCAAGGCAATATCAGTAGCCTAGTCAAACTGCTCGCTGGGCCCAGCTTCGCATGCTGACCAAAGCAAGGTAGGCAGATCGTTTCTGATCTTGCACATGTGCGCGGCACCTACAGCATGCAAATATGGCTTGTGATATTCAGCCTCATGAGTTGCGTAAACTAGGGCTGTGGTGGTCATGAAATCGTCAGCCGGTGCTTGTCCAGCAAATAACTACCGGTCTCAAGCTAATTGACAATTAAAACACATTTAGCATCTACAGGCTTCCACGCATAGCCTACAAGCCACTGGAACACTTAACAGTCTACGCAATCACAATAAATCAGTTTTACACCGGTCTAAAGAAACATGACATTTAGAAAATGTATATTTCAGAAGAACAGACTAGCATATCTAAGTAAACCTTTGTTAGGCCCTGATCTGGCTATGCCGTACGGCTGTGGGCTACACTAGTTCATTTAGCAGATAAGATTTGCTCACAATTCCGTGGCATTACTTTATAGTATGAAGAATACAATAACACAGCTGAATAAAATACAGGATATTTTCTGCAAACTATTTGAAGGAGAGCACACATGCAGCTATTCTGTGTTGAGCGGTTAACAAAGAAACAGGCTCTCCTATACGCTTCATTCGGGAGTCGTTTATGCAACTTTAGTTGCGAGACAAACGTTGGGCTGTGTGATTTGATTACATTCTAAATCTGCATGATGTGACTGAGGATTAGGAAAAAAAAAAGTTGCATGAAAGGCATGAGCTCTGCTTTGTTTGTTTTTTTTGCACACACTTCAGCCTCTCATTCACAATTTTACAAGCTCTTTATAATGCCTTGAATTTTCAGGCGGAATCCCCTTTGTATGGCTGTAATACCCCCTTTAAAAAAAAAATCCCTGTTGCGGCCAGTGGCCGCTGTGCTGAATAATTCATTATAATTCCTTTCTCCTGGCTGCGTGCTCCTCTCACATATCTCAAGTCTTATTAGCTAATGCCCGGCATGTAGTCGGGTCCTTCTCACATGCTACAAAACACAGACATGGTCGGAGATGCAACTGCACACATCATTATCGAATTACGAGGTGCATATTGAAGATGTTGGAAGAACTGTCCAGATTTACTTTGTCAGCCAACAAGATGAGTAGGCCTAACGAACAGCAAAAGCCTATGTCAATCTATTATTGCCCATAGTACAAAAGTTAACCCATTCTATTGGGCAACTTGTCCTACTGTGCGAGAAATAAAAATTCCAAAACATAGCCTGGGACGGTTGTGGGATGCGATAGATGCCAAGTTACTAACCACGAGCATCAAGACCTTTAAAAGCAATGAGGCTGATGCAACAGCGCAGAACGTTTGTTGATAAGCGCAGCAATGCTCACACAGCAGTAGGCAAAACACCATTCTCAAAAGTGACGGCAAAATCGATTATGCATGTAATGCTTTATTATAAAAAGGTGCATTTGTATGAAATTCTTCCCCAAACTTAACTCACGCGCCACCTATGTATGCCAGTCTAATCCACTTTACAACCAGTGCAATGTGCTTAAATTAAGTTTTGGACACTTTAGTTATGATACAAGCCTTATCAAAACATATAGGCCTATGGGCTAGGCTACATGAGGTGTGTGAATAGGATTTGAAAAAGGCAGCAAAATGGCATGCGGTATTTGCCTTACTACACACAAGCTGGGCATCATTCACAAGTGATAGTCGCAAGTGATAGTCGCAAGTGATAGTCGCAAGTGATACGCTAATATTGTCACCCATCAGGCTATTCTTGATATATACAAAACGTGTGCGAAATTAGTTGGGATTTAGAATGGACCAGTAACATGCACCCGTCTCGGAACGGCGGGAGGATGCTTTTCCTGTGGTTCATTTTCATGCCAGGTAAGCTATACTCATTGTGTCGCTTTGTAACATGTGCTTAATATTAGTAAAGTTGATAAATATAGTAGGCCTAGCCTATAGAAAGCTGATGGGATCCTGTTTTTAATAGAGGCGATCAAAACTCAGTTCTCACAAAATTGCATAGCCAATACAAATGTTGCGCAACATGAGCTCTCATGAAGTGTTTGATTAGATTTGATTACATTTGCATTGATGTCAGAGTGATTAGAGGGACAATAGCGTGCCGAGTACCAGGCAGTAGGCTACTGACCATCAGAAAAATCAGCGCTTAGTTACCATGACTAAACAGTGTGGTGGTATAACGGTCACCGCAACAGCCCTAGTGACAACCTACGTAATTTACCAGGTTGTCATCTACATTGCTTTCAGAAAGTGTTCACAATCCTATACTTGACATTTTGTTGTGTTACAAAGTGGGATTCAAATGTATATTTTTTTTTAAATACAAATCTACACAAAATACTCTGTCAGTGGAAGAAAAATGCTAACATTTGTAAAAAAAATAATAATAAAAACAATCTTGATTCGGTAAGTATTCAACCCCAAGTCAATACATGTTTGAAGTGATGACAGCTGTGAGTCTTTCTGGGTAAGTCTACGAGAGCTTTCCACATCTAGATTGTGCAACATTAGCCTATTATTATTTTGAAAATTCTTCAAGCTCTGTCAAATTGGTTGATCACTGTTAGACAACCATTGAGGTCTTTCCATAGATTTTCAAGCATATTTAAGTAAACTCTGCCACTTAAGAACATTCACCGTCTTCTTGGTAACCTACTCCAGTGTAGAGTTGGCCTCGTGTTTTAGGTAATTGTCCTGCTGAAAGAAGACCACCAGGTTTTCCCTCTTGGATTTTGCCTGTGCTAACTCCCTAGTCCTTAACAATTACAAGGATACCCATAACATGATGCAGCCAGCACTATGCTTGAAAATATGGAGTGGTAATGTTGTATTGGATTGAACCCAAACATAATTTGTATTCAGGATGAAAGGTTAATGCTTTGCCACATTTTTTAAAAACTTTAGTGCCTTGTTGCAAACAGGATGCAGGAAGACTGTTTCTGTACAGGCTTCCTTCCACTCGGGCAATGAGGTTAGTATTGTAGCGTAACTACAATGTTGATCCATCAGTTCTCCTATCCCAGCCATTAGTCACCATTGGCCTAATGGAGAAAATCATTGAGCAGTTTCCTTCCTCTCCGACAACAGAGTTCAAAAGGACGCCTGTATCTTTGTAGTGACTGGGTGTATTGATACACCACCCAAAGAGTAATTAATAATTGTGCCATGCGCAAAGGGATATTCAATGACAGCTTTTTTATTTAACCATGCAAGGCATTGGAAAATCTCCCTGGTCTGTGTGGTTGAAACGGTTTGAAATTCACTGGTCGACTGACGGACCTAACAGATAATTGTGTGTGGGGTAGAGATGTAGTCATTCAAATATCACCTTAAACACCATTATTGCACACAGAGCGAGGTCATGCAACTTGTGACTTTAGGAAAATATTTAGGCTTGCCTTGAAAAGGTTGATGGCGCCGAAGAGGATGGCTGACATTTCACATGCTCCTAACGAACCGAGCTGCAATACAGAAGTGGTCAGATGACGCGGATGCTACAGGACTGTTTTGCTAGTACAGACTGGAATATGTTCCGGGATTCATCCAATGGCATTGAGGAGTATACTACCTCAGTCATAGGTTTCATCAATAAGTGCATCGATGACATCGTACCAACAGTGACCGTAAGTACATATCCCAACCAGAAGCCATGGATTACAGGTAACATCCGCATCGAGCTAAAGGCTAGAGCTGCCGCTTTCAAGGAGCGAGACACTCAGCAGGATTTCTTATAAGCGTCCGGATATGTGACAAACCGTCGCAGGCAAAGCGTCAATACAGGATTAAGACTGAATCCTACTACACGGACACTCAGATTTGGCAGAGGTTGAAAACTATTAGGAGCTACAAAGGGAAACACAGCCGCGAGCTGCCCAGTGACAAGAGCCTACCAGACAAGCCAAATGCCTTTCATGCTCACTTCGAGGCAAGCAACACTGAAGCACCAGCTGTTCTGGATGACTGTGATAAGTTGGTAGCCGATGTGAGCAAGACCTTTAAACCGGTCAACATTCACAAAGCCGCAGGGCCAGACGGATTACCAGAACGCATACTCAAAGCATGCGGACCAACTGGCAAGCGTCTACGCTGACATTTCCAACCTCTCCCTGACAGAGTCTGTAATACCTACATGTTTCAAGCAGACCACCATAGTCCCTGTGCCCAGTCCCTGTGCCCACAAAGCTCATCACTAAGCTAAGGACCCTGGTACTAAAACATCTCCCTCTGCAACTGAATCCCAGACTTCCTGACAGGCTACCCCCAGGTGGTAAGGGTAGGCAACAACATGTCTGCCACGCTGATCCTCAACACTGGGACCCCTCAGGGGTGTGTACTGAGTCCCCCTACTGTACTCCCTGTTCACCTACAACTGCGTGGCCAAACACGATGCCAACACCATCATTAAGTTTGCTGATGACAGTGGTAGGCCTGATCACCGACAGCGATGAGACCGCCTATAGGGAGGTGGTCAGAGAACTGGCAGTGGGGTGCCAGGACAACCTCTCCCTCAATGTGCTCAAGACTAAGGAGCTGATCGTGGACTACAGGATAAGGCGGGCCGAACAGGCCCCCATTAACGTCGACGGGGCTGTAGTGGAGCAGGGTCGAGAGTTTCAAGTTCCTTGGTGTCCACATCACCAACAAACTATCATGGTCCAAACACACCAAGACAGTTGTGAAGAGGGCACCAAAAACTTTTCCCCCTCAGGAGACTGAAAAGATTTGGCATGGGTCCCCGGATCCTCAAGAAGTTCTACAGCTGCACCGTCGGGCACCGGTTGCATCACCGCCTGGTATGGAGACTGCTCGGTATCTGACCGTAAGGCGCTAGAGGGTAGTGCGTACGGGCAAGCTTCCTGCCATCCATACAATAGGCAGAGGAATGAGGAAAGCCCATAAAATTGTCAGACTCCAGTCATACTGTTCTCTGCTACTACACAGCAAGTACCGGAGTGCAAAGTCTAGAACCAAAAAGCTCCTTTACAGCTTCTACCACCAAGCAAAGAGAGTGCTGCACAACAGACTATTTACATTCACACCCCCCTCCATTTGTTTTGTACACTGCTGCTCCTCACGTTTATTATTTATGCAGTCACCCCTAAATGGAAAATGACTCAGTACCCCACATATATAGCCTCGTCATTTTATTCTGCTACTTTATTATTTTAATTTGATAAATATTTTCTTGACTCTTCTTGAACTGCACTGTTATAGGCTTGTAAGTAAGCATGTCACGGTAAAGTCCACACTTGTAGTCGGCACATGTGACAGTTTGATTTGAATATAGACATTTTTAGAAATGAATTACATGTTTTGAGTCAATTACTGACATTATGCGGTATTGTGTGTAGGCCAGTAACAAGCAACTTTATCCATTTTAAATTCAGGCTGTAACAAACTGTGGAAAGAGTCAAGGGGTGTGAATTCTTTCTGAAGGCATGTGCTGTTGAAAATGGGGCTTACAATAGATTTGATTTTGATTATTCAGATTCACCATGAGCAATAGTTTTGGTATTTTTGCAATGTGTATATGGTACAATGTGTATATTGTAATTTTGTACTATGAAAATAAACTTTCCCTGTATAACGAGGACAGCGATCATGTTTGCGAGGCGCACTGCATGGCCGAAGCCAGAGATCACTCTGCAAAGACTTCCAAATGGTCAAAACCATTCGATTTTGAGATGGGGTGAAATCCAAAGTTGTGCTGTATTTTAAAATTGTCTCTCATCTGTAATTTGTAAACGATAAATATTGATACATTACTAGCTCAAACACTTAATTCAGAGATTAGTGGAGCAGCAGTGTAAGGCACTGCATCATAGAGCTAGAGGTATCACAGTCCGGGATCGAACCTGGGTTCTGTAGTATCACAACCAGCAGTGATTGGGAGTCCCATAGAGCAGCTCACAATTGGCCCAGCGTCGTCCGGGTCAGAGGAAGGTTTGGCCGGGGTAGGCCGTCATTGTAAGTAAGAATTTGTTCTTAACCGACTTCCCTAGTTAAATAAAAAAAAAAAGTACACTTTTTTTTTATGTGTTACTTAATTTGCTAAAATTACAAGTTAATTAGTGGGGGAGTAAAACTATAGGCTACATTGACCCCCTAATCTGGTAGAAGGCTGATAGATACCTAGTCTCCCTTGTGTCTCAGCTCCATATATAGTCCATACACATGCATAACTCCCACACAAAACACCCAGCTCATGAGCGCCATATCAGCAGCAGGTTAATTTATAAAGGAAAATTGTGGTTATTCAACAAATGTTAATGTATTGAATCAGATCGTTCTCTAATCAAACCGAAACGCTTCAAACTAAAAAACATAGTTCCTGTATCGTATTGAGCACATGCATCTAGATAGGCATGGTCTTGAAAAGGAAAGAGGCACATCCCTAGTATTTAGCATATCACCTTACCACATTCTGACATAGCAATATGATGCCAAACTGCGCAGTTGATGACATGCAACCATTTGTTGATAAATGCAGCACAACTGCAATATAGTCGGCCTAGAACGTAAGTAGTGTGTGGTCATGCAGTTCAGTACCTGAGGTAGTGGTCCCCAGCCAGGATGCAGATGGACTGCAGGGTCTTGCCCAGTCCCATGTCATCACAGAGAATACCGTGGAGCTTGTACTTGTTCAGGAAGGACAGCCAGTTCACTCCGTCCTGGAGAGATCAAAGTTATTGAAACTGTCTATCAAATAATTTTACATACTAGCTATGACAGAGCAGACCACCATGGGATGCAATGAGCTGTTGCACTGTGTTTGTGAGTCAAAGGATTCACGCAAACATCTTCACCGTGCTTATATTGATTGTACGAGATGGACTACATAGAATTCGAACTGCACAAATCACTTTGTATCCCAAACAACTAATCAAACACTGAATGTCACAGTGGCATGCTTATTCTGCACCAGTCTAGATGAGTTTATGCTGGGGTATAAAAACTGAGCGTAGTCCTATCCATTGTTGACCAGCAGAAGTTTTATTCCAAAACTCTGCAGGGTTCCATTACACTAGAGAGATAGATGTTGGGCTCAGCAGGATACCAGCAGAGTACACAAGCCCATCAATTCTACCATTTTTTATTTTATTTGTTCTGTCCAAAAAGTAATTTGTCAGCAGCAGCCGACATCCCTGCAGCATTTAAAAGCAATCCCTTTTTGTAGAGCTTTGCCAAAAAACAATGACACTAAAAATGAAGTGGAAAGTGCTGAATAGGTAACATTTACCATTACTTTTTTTACTTTGCACAAAATAATCCAAAACGAATTGCAAATACATCCAGGTTACCTTCAGAATAATTTGTGCCGTCGGGAAGTATTCAGACCACTTGACTTTTCCAAATTGTTATGTTACAGCCTGATTCTTTTAAAGTATATCCTTAGTAATCTACGCACAATACTCCATAATGACATAGCGAGAAAGTTTAGCAGATATTAAATAAACACAAATGCCTTAATTAGATAAGTATTCAGACCCTTTGCTATGAGATTCGAAATTGAGCTCAGGTGCATTCTGTTTTCATTGATCATCCTTGAGATGTTTCTACAACTTGATTCGAGTCCACCTGTGGTAAATTCAATTGATTGGACATGATTTGGAAAGGCACACACCCATCTCTATAAAAACGTCCCACAGTTGACAGTGCATGTCAGAGGAAAAACAAACCCAGGAGGTCGAAGGAATTGCCTGTAAAGCTCCGAGACAGGATTGTGCTGAGGCACAGATCTGGGGAAGGGTACCAAAAAAATTCTGCAGCATTGAAGGTCCAAGGACAGTGGTCTTTATCATTCTTAAATGGAAGAAGTTTGGAGCCTCCAAGACTATTCCTAGAGCTGGCTGCCCGGCCAAACTGACCAATTGGGGGAGAAGGGCCTTGGTCAGGGAGGTGACCAAGAACCCAATGGTCACTGACAGAGCTCCTGAGTTACTCTGGAGATGGGAGAACCTTCCAGAAGGACAACCATCTCTGCAGCACTCCACCAAGTGGCGAGACAGAAGACACTGCTCAGTAAAAAAAAGAGGCACTTGACAGCCTGCTTGGAGTTTGCCAAAAGGTACCTAGACGACTCTCGGAACATAAAAAAAAGGAATCTCAGGTCTGATGAAACCTAGATTAACTTTGAGCCTGAAAGGCAAGTGTCACATCTGGAGGAAACCAGGTACCGCTCATCACCTGGCCAATACCACCCCTACGGTGAAGCATGGTGGTGGCAGTATCATGCTGTGGGGATGTTTTTCAGCAGCAGGGACTGGGAGACGAGTCAGGATCAAGGGAAAGGGGAACCAAGGTAAGTAGAGAGATCACTGAGGTAAACCTGCTCAAGAGTGGCATTGTCATGCTGGAGGCTCATGTCAGGATGAGACTGCAGGAAGGGTACCACATGAAGGAGGATGTCTTCCCTGTAACGCACAGCGTTGAGATTGCCTGCAATGACAACAAGCGCAGTCTGATGCTGTGACACCGCCCCAGACCATGACGGACCCTCCACCTCCAAATCGTTCCCGCTCCAGAGTACAGGCCTAGGTGTAATGCTCATTCCTTCGACGATAAACGCAAATCCGACAATCACACCTGGTTAGAAAAAAGCAAGCCCTCCATTTGGCAAATCTGACCATAATTCTATCCTCCTGATTCCTGCTTACAAGCAAAAACTAAAGCAGGAAGTACCAGTGACTCACTCAATACAGAAGTGGTCAGGTGACACGCATGACACTACAGGACTGTTTTGCTAGCACAGACTGGAATATGTTCCGGGATTCATCCAATGGCATTGAGGAGTATACCACCTCAGGTCATAGGTTTCATCAATAAGTGCATTGACGACAGTCCCCACAGCAACCGTACGTACATATCCCAACCTGAAGCCATAGATAATAGGCAACATCCACATCGAGCTAAAGGCTAGAGCTGCCACTTAAGGAGCGGGACACTAATCCGGACGCTTATAAGACATCCCACTATGCCCTCAGATGAACCATCAAACAGGCAAAGCTTCAATACAGGACCTAGATTCTACACCGGCTCTGACGCTCGTTTGATATAGCAGGGCTTGAAAACTATTAGGGACTACAAAGGGAAACCCAGCCATGAGCTGCCCAATGAGGCTGAATGCCTGTTTTGCTCGCTTCGAAGCAAGCAACACTGAAGCATGCACGAGAGCACCAGCTGTTCTGGATGACTGTGATAATGCTCTCTGTAGCCGATGTGAACAAAACCTTTAAAGAGGTCAACATTCACAAAGCCGCAGGGCCATGTAGATAAGCAGGACTTGTACTCAAAGCATGTACGGATCAACGGTCAAGTCGCTAACTGACATTTTCAACCTCTCCCTGACTGAGTCTGTAATACCTACATGTTTCAAGCAGACCACCATAGTCCCTGTGCCCAATGAAGCAAAGGTAACCTGCATAAATGATAACCGCCCCTTAGCACTCACGTCAGTAGCCATGAAGTGCTTTGAAAGGCTAGTAATGGTTCACAACAGCATCCTCTGACACCCTAGACCCACTCCAATACCGCCCCAACAGATGCAGTCGCACTCCACACTGCCCTTTCCCACCTGGACAAAAGGAACCCATATGTAAGAATGCTGTTCACTGACTACAGCTCAGCTTTAAACACCATCGTGCTCACAAAGCTCATCACTAAGCTAAGCACCCTGGGATTTAAACACCTCCCTCTGCAACTGGATCCCAGACTTCCTGACAGACCACCCCCAGTTGGTAAGAGGCAACACGTTTGCCACGCTGATCCTCAACACTGGGGCCCCTCAGGGGTATGTGCTTAATCCCCTCCTGTATTCCCCGTTTACCCACGACTGCGTGGCCAAACACGACTCCAACATCTCATTAAGTTTGCTGATGAGTGGTAGGCCTGATCACCGACAAGACGGCCTGTAGGTTGGTGGTCAGAACTGGCAGTGTGGTGCCAGGACAACAACCTCTCCCTCAATGTGAGCAAGACTAAGGAGCTGATCGTGGACTACAGGATAAGGCGGGCCAAACAGGCCCCCATTAACATCGACGGGGCAGTAGTGGAGCGGGTCGAGAGTTTCAAGTTCCTTGTTGTCCACGTCACCGAACGGTCCAAACATACCAAGACAGTCATGAAGAGGGCACGACAATGCTTAATCCCCCTCAGGAGACTGAAAAGATTTGGCAGGGTCCCTAGATCCTCAAAAGGTTCTACAGGTTGCACCATCGAGAGCATCACTGCCTGGCATGGCAACTGCTCGGCATTTGACCGTAAGTCACTGGGGCCAAGCTTCCTGCCATACTGGACCTATGTAATAGGCAGAGGAAAGCCCATAAAATTGTCATACTCCAGTCACCCAAGTCAAACTTCTCTCTGCTACCGCACAGGAAGCGGTACCAGAGCGCCAAGTCTAGGACCAAAAGGCTCCACAACAGCGTCTACCCAAAAGCCATAAAACTGCTGAGCAATTAATAAAATCGCCACCGGACAATTTACATTGACCCCTCCCTTTTGTACACTGCTACTACTCGCTGTTTATTAACTATGCAGTCACTTCACCCCCACCTACATGTACAAATTACCTCAACTAACCTGTACCCCCACACACTAACTCCGTACCGGTGCCCCCTGTATATAGCCTCGATATTGTTATTCTTATTGTGTTACTTTTTATTGTAGTCTACTTGGTAAATATTTTCTTAACTCTTCTTGAACTGCACTGTTTGTTAAGGGCTTGTAAGTAAGCATTTCACGGTAAAGTCGACACTTGTATTCGGCACGTGACAAATAAAGTTTGATATTGTTTTTATGCAGAGTTTTTATGTTAGCATTACAATCTGTCACCAATTGTAGGCGATTGACATGTTGGCAGTTCGGCAAGGGAATGATAAGTTAATTACCCCAGTGAAATCAGCGTCATGTTTGCAATATCACAAATAAAGGTCTGGGGTTGAGTACTGACGTTAGCTTCAGCTGTACGCTAGCTAGCAAAGTTAGCCAGCTAGAATTACATTCAGCATTCACATAAAACTAACTAGCAAGCTACCGGTATCTTTCTTTGTAAAGTGCTGTATCTTGTCTGGAAATCATTTTGCTGAACAGTAAATTAAGAGTTCAAAGTTCTGCATTAGTCAAGTGTGTTAAATTTGTGCAGCATGAGTGGGTAGGAAGCAAGATGCAGCCTACATGTTCCTCAAGGACAGGCAATGTGTGAGTTGCGCCGGGTGTAGCTTGCCGTAGTTTGACACAGTGCACATGTAGTCAAGGGCTAACAGCGGTTCTACCGATTGTTTATGTATGACTGTTAGAGATGGATCAATAAAACAGACAAGTAAAAAGACAGACGTGTAAACAGATTTGCAAACACACCTGCTGATACTTGCGGAGCTCAGCCTGGATGGGCACAGGGATCTTGTAGTTCTCCAGCTTCCTGCTGTCAAGCAGCTGCTCCAGAAAGTGACGCTCTCTGGCCTTCTGGCGAATCAGATCATCCGACATGGTGGGAGGGTCCGGGATACCAGCCTAAATTTTTTTTAAAAAAAGATAGTTTGAGGCCGATAAATTCAAACCCCTTTCACACCCTTAAGCCAAACAAAGCCCAAATATACTTTGCTGGCCTGGTTTAGCATCCACCATAGCTGCTGGAACCTTGCTGGAAAGGACAAATGAGAAAATAAAATATCTGAGCACAATATGAATTGGCTCAGCACAATGGTGTGAAAAGGCTATAAAATATCACAACAAATAATATCAGGTGCAAAAGACAAGCCTCCTAAATATTACATACAGTGGGGCAAAAAAGTATTTAGTCAGCCACCAATTGTGCAAGTTCTCCCACTTAAAAAGATGAGGCCTGTAATATTCATCATAGGTACACTTCAACTATGACAGACAAAATGAGAAGAAAAATCCAGAAAATCACATTGTAGGATTTTTAATTTATTTGCAAATTATGATGGAAAATATTATTTGGTCACCTACAACACAAGCAAGATTTCTGGCTCTCACAGACCTGTAAAAACTTATTTAAGGGACTCCTCTGTCCTCCACTCGTTACCTGTATTAATGGCACCTGTTTGAACTTGTTATCAGTATAAAAGACACCTGTCCATAACCTAAAACACTCCAAACTACACTATGGCCAAGACCAAAGAGCTGTCAAAGGACACCAGAAACAAAATTGTAGACCTGCACCAGGCTGGGAAGACTGAATCTGCAATAGGTAAGCAGCTTGGTTTGAAGAAATCAACTGTGGGAGCAATTATTAGGAAATGGAAGACATACAAGACCACTGATAATCTCCCTCGATCTGGGGCTCCACGCAAGATTTACCCCGTGGAGTCAGAAAGATGACAAGAACAGTGAGCAAAAATCCCAGAACCACACGGGGGGACCTAGTGAATGACCTGCAGAGAGCTGGGACCAAAGTAACAAAGCCTACCATCAGTAACACACTACGCCGCCAGGGATTCAAATCCTGCAGTGCCAGACGTGTCCCCCTGCTTAAGCCAGTACATGTCCAGGCCCGTCTGAAGTTTGCTAGGGAGCAATTGGATGATCCAGAAGAAGATTGGGAGAATGTCATATGGTCAGATGAAACCAAAATATAACTTTTTGGTAAACTCAACTCGTCATGTTTGGGAGGACAAAGAATGCTGAGTTGCATCCAAAGAACACCATACCTACTGTGAAGCATGGGGGTGGAAACATCATGCTTTGGGACTGTTTTTCTGCAAAGGGACCAGGACGACTGATCCGTGTAAAGGAAAGAATGAATGGGGCCATGTATCGTGAGATTTTGAGTGAAAACCTCCTTCCATCAGCAAGAGCATTGAAGATGAAACGTGGCTGGGTCTTACAGCATGACAATGATCCCAAACACACCGCCTGGGCAACGAAGGAGTGGCTTCGTAAGAAGCATTTCAAGGTCCTGGAGTGGCCTAGCCAGTCTCCAGATCTCAACCCCATAGAAAATCTTTGGAGGGAGTTAAAAGTCTGTGTTGCCCAGCAACAGCCCCAAAACATCACTGCTCTAGAGGAGATCTGCATGGAGGAATGGGCCAAAATACCAGCAACAGTGTGTGAAAACCTTGTGAATACTTACAGAAAACATTTGACCTCTGTCATTGCCAACAAAGGGTGTATAACAATGTATTGAGAAACTTTTGTTATTGACCAAATACTTATTTTCCACCATAATTTGCAAATAATTAAAAATCCTACAATGTGATTTCTCATTTTGTCTGTCATAGTTGAAGTGTACCTATGATGAAAATTACAGGCCTCATCTTTTTAAGTGGGAGAACTTACACAATTGGTGGCTGACTAAATACTTTTTTGCCCCACTGTATGAGAGTCAACAATGTACATCTTGGTATGGAAAGTAATGACATTGAGTTGTCCAGTTCTGCAGTGTGCCTGATTCATTACTCCCACTTAATCTCTAATTGAACTGACAGAGGTCCAAGTTGCAATCAAACCGTCATAAAATATAGCCTCACTATTCAGCATAGGAAAACAATGAGCTATACTGCCTTCTACATGACAAAATAGAATTGACCATATTGTGCAGTAGGAAACAACTGTAGATCAGGGGTTTGCAAACTGTCAGGGACCGGCATTGTAGTGACAATTTTTTAGTGTTTAAGCTAACTTTAAAACTAATATCCTGTAATATGACACATTTTTCCACAAGGCAGAGAACACTGCAGTTTAAGCTTAAATTAGTGCATTTATGAAAAAATATGTATAATAAAAAAAATAAAACTGGTTGAGTACTGTGGATACCAATATCCCTGTAAACCTCCCATGTCGATTTTGCCCATGGTTAAGAAATTATACAGTGCATTCAGGAAGTATTCAGACCTATACGTTTTCCAAATTTTTTTAAAGCCATATTCTAACCTGAATTATTTTTTGTTCACAAATCTACACTCAATACCCCATAATGACAAAGCGAACAGGTTTAGAATGTTTAGCAAACGTATTAAAAAATAAAACAGAAACACCTTATTTACTTAAGTATTCAGACCCTTTGCTAGGATACTCAAAATTGAGCTCAGGTGCATCCTGTTTCCATTGATCATCCTTGAGATGTTTCTACAACTTGGGAGTCCAACTGTGGTAAATTCAACTGGACATGATTTGAAAAAGCACACAACTGTCATGTGTGTAATATGTAATATAAGTGTGATTAACAAACACAATGTAACTCCAAGTCAATCACACTTCTGTGAAATCAAACTGTCCACTTATGAAGCAACACTGATTGACAATAAATGTCACATGCTGTTGTGCAAATGGAATAGACAACAGGTGGAAATTTTAGGCAATTAGCAAGACACCCCCAAAAAAGGAGTGGTTCTGCAGGTGGGGAATCTGAATCTCTACATTTAAAATTTTAGGTCAACAAAATATTCAAAAGCAATAGCAGTGTTTTTTTACAGTGGATAATAGCTCAGAATCATTTATGTTCAATTTCTTCAAATAACCAGGTTTCTATCCAACCACAGACCACTTCTCAGTTCCTATGCTTCCTGGCTGATGTTGGTCACTTTTGAATGCTGGCGGTGCTTTCACTCTAGTGGTAGCATGAGACGGAGTCTACAACCCACACAAGTGGCTCAGGTAGTGCAGCTCATCCAGGATGGCACATCAATGCGAGCTGTGGCAAGAAGGTTTGCTGTGTCTGTCAGCATAGTGTCCAGAGCATGGAGGCGCTACCAGGAGACAGGCAAGTACATCACGAGACGTGGAGGAGGCCGTAGGAGGGCAACAACCCAGCAGCAGGACCGCTACCACCTCCTTTGTGCAAGGAGGAGCACTGCCAGAGCCCTGTAAAATGACCTCCAGCAGGCCACAAATGTGCATGTGTCTGCTCAAATGGTCAGAAACCGACTCCATGAGGGTGGTATGAGGGCCCGACGTCCACAGGTGGGGGTTGGGCTTACAGCCCAACACCGTACAGGACGTTTGGCATTTGCCAGAGAACACCAAGATTGGCAAATTCGCCACTGGCACCCTGTGCTCTTCACAGATGAAAGCAGGTTCACACTGAGCAGATGTGACAGAGTCTGGAGACGCTGTGGAGAACGTTCTGCTGCCTGCAACATCCTCCAGCATGACCGGTTTGGCGGTGGGTCAGTCATGGTGTGGGGTGGCATTTTTTGGGGGGGGCCGCACAGCCCTCCATGTGCTCGCCAGAGGTAGCCTGACTGCCATTAGGTACCGAGATGAGATCCTCAGACCCCTTGTGAGACCATATGCTGGTGCGGTTGGCCCTGGGTTCCTCCTAATGCAAGACGATGCTAGACCTCATGTGGCTGGAGTGTGTCAGCAGTTCCTGCAAGAGGAAGGCATTGATGCTATGGACTGGTCCGCCCGCTCCCCAGACCAGAATCCAATTGAGCACATCTGGGACATCATGTCTCTCTCCATCCACCAACGCCACGTTGCACCACAGACTGTCCAAGAGTTGGCGGATGCTCTAGTCCAAGTCTGGGAGGAGATCCCTCAGGAGACCATCCGCCACCTCATCAGGAGCATGCCCAGGCATTGTAGAGAGGTCATACAGGCACGTGGAGGCCACACACACACTGAGCCTAATTTTGACTTGTTTGAGGGACATTACATCAAAGTTGGATCAGCCTGTAGTGTGGTTTTCCACTTTAATTTTGAGTGAGACTCCAAACCCAGACCTCCATGGGTTGATACATTTGATTTCCATTGATAGTTGAATGTGCTGACACAAATCTCACAAATTATGTAAAAAGTATTTAATAAGAATATTTCATTCATTCAGATCTAGGATGTGTTATTTTAGTGTTCCCTTTATTTTTTTGAACACACACACACATATACATATATATTATTAATATATATAATATATATATATATAATATATATTTTATTAATATATATATTTTATATTAATATATAAATACAAATATATAAATACAAATATATAAATACAAATATATAAATACAAATATATAAATACAAATATATAAATACAAATACATAAATACAAATATATAAATAAATAAATACAAATATATAAATAAATAAATACAAATATATAAATAAATAAATACAAATATATAAATAAATAAATACAAATATATAAATAAATAAATACAAATATATAAATAAATAAATACAAATATATAAATAAATAAATACAAATATATAAATAAATAAATACAAATAAATAAATACAAATAAATAAATACAAATAAATAAATACAAATACATAAATAAATAAATACAAATACATAAATAAATACAAATACATAAATAAATACAAATACATAAATAAATAAATACAAATATATAAATAAATACAAATACATAAATAAATAAATACAAATACATAAATAAATACAAATATATAAATAAATAAATACAAATACATAAATAAATAAATACAAATATATAAATAAATACAAATACATAAATAAATAAATACAAATACATAAATAAATACAAATATATAAATAAATAAATACAAATACATAAATAAATAAATACAAATATATAAATAAATACAAATACATAAATAAATAAATACAAATACAAATACAAATACACATATACAAATACACAAATACACATATATATATATATATATGATAGAAGATTTTACCAAGATTTGGTAAAAGACCAAGGCCACATTTGAGCTGTGCTCGGCTTAATAATGTCTTAAAGTAAGGATGGACTTATGGTAAGTTAATCTGGAAAATTACACAAGAACTTTGAAAGTTTCTTCATGTAGTCGCAAAAACCATCAAGCACTATGATGAAACTGGCTCTCATGAGGACCGCCACAGGACCTAGCGTTACCTCTGCTGCAGAGGATAAGTTAATTAGTTACCAGCCTCAAATCAGCAATTAACTGCACCACAGATTGTAGCCCAAATAAATGCTTCAGATTTCAAGTAACAGACATCTCAACATCAACTGTTCAGAGGAGACTGAATCAAGCCTTCATGGTGGATTTGCTGCAAAGAAACCACTACTATAGGACACCAATAAGAAGAGACTTGCTTGGGCCAAGAAACACAAGCAATGGACATTAGACCGGTGGAAATCTGTCCTTTGGTCTGAGTGCAAATTAGAAATGTTTGGTTCCAACCGCTGTGTCTTTTTATAAGACGCAGAGTAGGTGAACGGATGTTCGCCACATGTGGTTCCCATCGTGACGCATGGAGGTGGTGGTGCTTTCCTGGTGACACGGCCAGTGATTTTATTTAGAATTCAAGGCACACTTAAACAGCATGGATATCATACCATTCTGCAGCGATACACCATCCCATCTGGTTTGCACTTAGTGGGACTATCATTTGTTTTTCAACAGGACAATGAACCAATACACCTCCAGTCTATAAGGTATATTTTACCAATAATGAGAGTGATGGAGTGCTGCATCAGATGACCTGGCCTCCACAATCACCCAACCTCAATCCGATTGAGTTTGGGATGAGTTGGACCCCAGAGTGGAGGAAAAGCAGCCAACAAATGCTCAGCATATGTGGGAACTCCTTAAAAACAGTTGGAAACGCATTCCAGGTGACTACCTTGAAGCTGGTTGAATGTCAAGAGTGTGCAAAACTGTCAAAGTAAAGGGTGGCTACTTCAAAGAATCTCAAATATATTTTGATTTGTTTAACACTTTTTTGGTTACTACATGATTCCATACATCTTCACTATTATTCTGTAATGTAGAAAATAGTAAAAAATAAAAACCCTTGATTAGGTGTTTAAATACATTTGCATACATTTCTAAAGCTGTTATTGCAGTGTAGATTGATGACAAAAAATAAATAAAAGTCCATTTTAGAATAAGACTAATGTAATAAAATGTGGGAAAAATCAAGAGGTCTGAATACATTCCGAAAGCACTGTATACAGCAGATCTAGTGAAAGTTTGAAAGTAACTACATTGCGTCGGACTGTGCAGAATCACAAATCACCTGGCATCCCAAAAAAGCAAATAACTACTCCTAAATAAATACTTGCTCAAAAAAAAAATCTCCTTAAACGTACTGTTGTGCATTGGTTTATGTGTGTTTACCTCCAGGGGTAGCAAGCGGATGAGGGTGGCGAAGCACTGCGTGGCCATGAAACGGACACTGTCACTGGGGTCACTCATGCGGCCCAGCACCGGCACCACCAGCAGCACAATGTATGGCACGATGTCCACATCCAACTGCTCCATCACACCTGCGGGGGCCAAGGGGTCAAGGACAACAAACCACACGACAATGACACCCACTTCTTTGGTGTCATGACACCCATAGTGAACCCCGAACACTTCAGTTACATCAGGTCTTGGGTTCGATTCCCGCTGGGGTCACATTTACTTAAGTGTATGCACTCAATGTACTGTTTGTCACTTTCGATAAAAGTAGGGCCAAGACGATACCAGTGTCGCAATACTTTTTCCATGGCAAAAATGAATACACTAAGCAAAACCCAACTCTTTGGTCCTTAAAAAAAATAAGGGTGACTCGATAACAATATGTTTGTTTCCAACAGAGCTCTCTTCCTAAAGAAGTTAACTCCACTTTGTGTTTTGTTTCCTTGCCACGATACTAACCAGAATTGCGATACTGGTATCTTCCCGGCCCTAGATACATGGAATATAATATTCCAACCTTATTTGTAAAAAGTCATATTGGTAGGTTGCCCATACACGTAGCATGGGATCATGTCTAACTGCATGACAGCGTATGAAAGATACAGGCCATGGCTTCGATGGCCCCCTCCTGCTTAGTGCTGTCCTCGATGCACCCCAGCCACGGAAGCACACGCTCCAGGAACAGGTGCATGGTCTCCATGGTAGCGATCTTACTGAGCACGCCCACGCAGCGCGCCGCCATGTGACGAACGGCCGTGTACGGATGCTGCAGACAGGTGAACAGGTGGGGCAGGTGCTCCAACAACTGAAATACACAGAGGGGGAGAAATGACCATCAAATCTAATTTTATTGTCACATACACATGGTTAGCAGATGCTATTGCGAGTGTAGCGAAATGCATTCCAAAAATCAGTTTGTCCGATGTTTCCATGTCAAAGTCCTCTGTCGAGCCAAAGCCATGTCGCTGGCCACCTGTTTTGTAGACCAATCTCTATGGCACAATCCTAAACACCACCACGTTATTTCCAGATACAGGTGTTCTTCACCATTCATTTGGGCTTGAGGCATATAGTTATAACTACACAGCAGATGCCAAGGGACGTGGACTCATCTTGAAAGACACATTTTTGAGATCTGAAAAAAAAAGGTTTAACTTTCCTTTTAATGAAGACAATAACTTTGATAAGTCCATCTTCCACTGTGGTTTGGTAAATAGGGCTAGTTGGTGTTTCTACTGGGGAGATGTCTGCATGTTCTATTACCAGAGGTTTGAGCTCGGGGGCCATGGCCCCAGCAGTGACCTCCAGGACCTGCAGTGAGTTGACCAGATCCTGGGCCGCAGCATCCCCCTTCTCCATCTGGAGCTTCCAATCTACAACAAAGAGAAAAATAATACACTTCAATCTCTCGTCATTGATGATGCACACAAGAGTTATATGAAGACGCCCATCTAGAAGTGGACAGCGTGTAGTAAACAGCAGTACATCTGGGTCATTATGCACCAAATGGACTGAAACAGGGAAGGGCTACCTGTATTTGTCAATAAGAAATGCTATTTTTCAGATTGCGTTTTGAAAGGTTTTCCTAATGATCCCAATGAACAAGTCGCACTGGATAAGAATGCCATTTTAGCATACCGATGCCTTCGTTGTCCTCCACCACAGCCCTCAGAGGTCCCACCATGGACTCCCACAGGTAGGGCAGTGACCCTGTCAGCTCCTGGCCAAAGTGCCTGGCAATCGTCAGCAGAGAGAACTCTGCGCCTCTTCTCTGGACGAGACAGTTTTTTTTATTCTGAAACAGTAAAAATTAAATAAGCAAACAGTCACAGGTAAATGTTCAGGTAACCGTTCACGCCCTCTTTCACCCACCTCATCAGTGTCTGTGGTGGTGGTGCTGCCGGGGGGCAGTTCAGTGGTGGGTGTCTTGGCGGTTTTGGGGGTGGGGCCCCTTTTGCTGGTGATGGCAAATGCTGCCCTCTGGTGGCGGTACAGGGTGATGATGCCCTTGGTCTTATTGACCACGTGGTGCATGCATTCTTTCTCCGACATGCCAGCTAGGAATGGTAGAGAAAAGAGCAAAGTGAGTAAGAGGGTTTTATGTAGTCACTCTTCTGGTTGCTTCTACCTCGTTAGGGTTTAATCTGGGTTGTGTTCATTTACTGAAGCAGGATGGGACTGCAATTACAGTTTGTTCTAAAACCATTATTTGGTCAACAGTAATAGCCTATGCATCATGTCGACTCCTGCTATGAAAGTATCTGCCCTTCGCCGTTTCCGCTGCTGTGTGAGCGAGCCACTCACTCCTCCCACGGTGCGAATGAGGGAGAGATGCAGTCAGGTAAGCACAAGCATATGACCCTTGCTCAAAATGCAATTGAGGGAAAAATTGTTTTCAAACTACTCTTTCTACTTAATGAGAGGAGGAGAGTCACAGCTATTATTTCTCGCCTCTCAACATTGAGTTTATGGTACCACGTCACAACAGGCGGAAGCTACGTAGTATGGTTTTGATGCACGCACGGTGCAGCGTGCGCCATTGTCGCCGATTAGGCCAACATCAAGTATCCTAGGCCTAGCACTGTTTTGTAGGACGTGAATTACTGATTATTTAATCAATTAGCCAACTTGGCTATCGAGCAACAGGATCATAGAGTTAGCTAGCTTGTTAAAGTGCTTAGAGTTCACACTTCCTCAGGTGGTGAATAATATTACAGGGCTCCCCTTTGGTGGCACCTGCCCATGATTTGGTTGCACCAATTATGTTAGATATTTTTTAACAGTACATACAATATAGACCATTTGTATCATCTTATAAAGTCACTCAGAGTGCTTTATTAAAATGTGTAATATACGAGTGAGATGTTAAACAAATTAGTTATTTCATCAGGCATTTGGGCTGTGTCATATTTTACTGTTAAAATAGAGCTCCAGAATAGTCTGATTAATTCTTTTTTAAATATAGCGCGCCTGCATCTTTGTGCACAAATATCATAGGCCAATTTATCACCCGAGTAAGTATACACTCAAAACATCTAAATATAATAGCCACTGCTAGCAGCCATGTATTAATCTAACAGTAACTGTAAAGTCCCAAAAAACATTGCAGTTGTAGCCTCCCGCCCAATGAGGCCTATGCAAAGCACCAATGCGCATTTCGCATGTGCTGCATCTTAAAACCATATCAAATATCTTGGTTGTAAAATAGTAGAGCTTATAAATAAATAAAACCAACAGAAAACCTCCTCTATTCAACTAAGTCAATTTGATTTTAAAAACATTATAGAAAATCAGAACACTTTTCTTCCTCCACACGGAGCATTTTTCCCCCCCCCGGGAAAGGAGAGGCTCGCGTGAGTCAGCAGGCCCCAGAGAAAATAGCTACAGGTAGATGCTTTCATTACATGAATCATAAGGATAATGTACTCTACCGTTTGAACAAATGGTTTTAGAATTTCAGTGAGTAAATGATGCAAGCATGAAGCTAACAATCTGTACAAGGGTACAGCGAAACCTGATTACAATTACACATACAGCATCAGTCAAAAGTTGACCAACTCATTCAAGGGTTTCTTTATATTTATTATTTTCTACTTTGTAGAATAGTGAAGACAGAACAAAACAATCAATTGATATTTAATATTGTTGAAAGTAGCCACCCTTTGTGCAAAGCTATCATCAAGGCAAAGGGTGGCTACTTTGAAGAATCTCAAATATATTTTGATTTGTTTAACAAATGGATAGTTGAACTTAGTTGAATAGAGGAGGTTTTCTGTTGGTTTTATTTATACGGTAGTAACTTTTGGTTACAAGATTCCATGTAAATGTAGAAAATAGTCAAAATAAAGAAAAACCCTGGAATGCGTAGATGGCCAAACTTTGGCTGGTACTGTACATACATATAGTGCATTTGGAAAAGTATTCAGACCTGAACTTTTTCCACATTTCGTTACAGCCTGATTCTAAAGTGGATTAAACTATTTTTTTTCCACAACACGCCCATAATGACAAAGCAAAAACTGGATTAGACATTTTTAGCAAATTTATGTACTACCAAATTCTCTAAAATGTTGGAATTACCATTAAATTCTCTGGCAACAGCTCTGGTGGGCATTCCAGATCTACCATCCCATACCTTTAGCAGTCTCCTGAGTCGTGGACACCGGACAGGCCGAGGATGGCGTGAGCAGGGGGTCCACGCAGACCGATGAACACAGGTTCTTGACGATCTTGGAATTGGGACATGGCTGCCTACCAGCACACTGCTGCAGCAGCTTCGCAATGAAGGAGGCGGCGTAGCCCTGCACCAGGGTATTCTCCTCCCGCTTAGCCGCCTCCATCAGAGGACGCACCACCGGGTTCAGCTTGTCTGGCAGCGCCTGCAAATTGGGATGAGAAAACAAGTGGGTTATTGGACTAGCCCAGTCTGTCCATTTGGTGCCTAATTAACACAAGACAGATTTACAAACGCGGTACATTCAATTGTGCACAAGAGACACTGCTACAGCTCAAACAGTTCCTTGCTACTGGAGTGAAACTTGCCTTAATAAAGCCATCAATCGTGTGTAAAAAAAAAGAAACATGGCTATGATTAAAAAGAGCTAGATATATTTTTCCTCACCTGGTAAATTTAAGCTCGCTTCCCTTCGCAATTCAAGTGCATCGGCAACTAAACAAGCGTCAACGTGTCACACCACTTTGCAACGAGCTGGCGACAGTATGAATTTTGAAACACACTTGTTTGAAACGTTTTACCACGAGGCATGTCTTATCTTGCTTCTAAGTAGCCAAAATATAACCAAACTTGCAGGCAATTGTTTTAGAAAGATCCCATATACACCATTGAAAACAAGTGGCCTTTCCCCCTCATTTGATTGGTTTTCAAAATCAACCTTCATTGTCCAGTAGCCAAAAGCACAATCCTAGTCATATTAGCAACCCACGCTACTTGTTGCATATTTAAAGATCCTTTAGAAAGAGGGGGATATTTCTGTCACATGAAACAAACGTGTTTCCCCCACAAATTGCATTGTGTAATGAACAGTTGCACGTAGCCCAATGCCTTGTGCACTTCTGTGAAGAAACTGTTTAGCAACATTAAGCTAAAACGTTCTGATCTGTTGCATGAGCCACAGCTTTTCTTTTGCCTCGTTTTGGGGATGTAGCCTAGGCCTACTGATTGTATGAATTTGGGATCCATCATCCCAAATGTCCCAGAGTCTGTTTGGAATAGGCCATTTCTTTCTCACAGAAAGGACAAGCTGCCCAATAGTATAACAGTTTACCTAGTCTATCAAATTTTATTGGTCACACATAATTAGCAGATGTTAAGGAGAAATGCTTGTTCCAGGCTCCAACAGTGCAGTAGTATCTAACAATTCACAAATTAAAACATGATGCGTTGGGCAGACCACACCACACTCAGAAGAGCCTTGTGGTTGCAGGCGGTGCAGTTGCCCTACCAGGCGATGATACAGCCCGACAGGATGCTCTCAATTGTGCATGTGTACAAGTATGAGGGTTTAGGGCCAAGACAAATTTCGTCAGCTGTTGCGCCTTCACCACACTGTCTGTGTGGGTGGACCATTTCAGATTGTCCGTAATGTGTTCAGAGGAACTTGAAGCTTTCCACATTCTCCACTGCAGTCCTGTCGATGTGGATAGGGACGTGCTCCCTCTGCTGTTTCCTGAACTCCGCAATCAGCTCCTTCGTTTTGTTGACAATAGAGGTTATTTTCCTTGCCCCACTCTGCCAGGGCCCTTACCTCCTCCCTGTAGGCTGACGTCATTGATGGCAATCTGGCCTACTACTGTGTTGTCGTCTGCCAACTTGATTGAGTTGGAGGTGTGCGTAGCCACTCAGTCATGGGTGAACAGGGAGTACAGGGCTCAATTGCACAGGGTGGGGTTTAGACTCGGGGCCCAGAGCTTAACGAGGAGCTTGCAGGGTACTATGGTGTTGAAGGCTGAGCTATAATCAAACATTCTAACGTAGGTATTCCTCAGATGGGATAGGGCAGTGTCAAATCAAATTTATTTATATAGCCCTTCGTACATCAGCTGATATCGTACATTCTGCTGTACAGAAACCCAGCCTAAAACCCAAACAGCAAGCAATGCAGGTGTAGAAGCACGGTGGCTAGGAAAAACTCCCTAGAAAGGCCAAAACCTAGGAAGAAACCTAGAGAGGAACCAGGCTATGTGGGGTGGCCAGTCCTCTTCTGGCTGTGCCGGGTGGAGATTTTAACAGAACATGGTCTAGATGTTCAAATGTTCATAAATGACCAGCATGGTCGAATAATAATAAGGCAGAACAGTTGAAACTGGAGCAGCAGCACAGTCAGGTGGACTGGGGACAGCAGTGCAATGGCAGTGCAATGGCGTCATCTGTGGATCTATTGGGGCTGTAAGAAAATGTAAGTGGGTCTAGGGTGTGTCATGACGTTGGCCTGGGGGTAGGTTTATGACAGTCATAAATACCACTTAACCCCTTTTCCCCCCCTCTCTCGACCCTACTGATGTTACATTTGCAAAACCCTTGGTTAACAGAGATTCTGGGAACATCAGAAGGTGGGGGGAAATGAACTATATTCTGGTAAACTGACCAATTGAACATATGCAGTGGTACTTAATGAATATGATGTCAGTTCGGTTGTCATCGGAGACATGCTCATCTATGATAAGATGACAAACTCTACAGTGGAAAGTCTACACAGAGTTATCGGATTCACATGGAATTGTTCAATTTAAAATGTTTGAATATAAAATTATTCGTGATGGGATGAAATGTGATTTTAGCTTCTAAAATGTAACATTTGGGTTTTCATAAGATAGGGCTCTGCTCAATCAGTGGCCCGCCCCTGTAAAGGGACATGGGCTATACAACTTTTCAAACACGCCCTCCTCTCCCTTCCTATATAAAGCCTTGACAACAATATAACCTCCTGTTCCGAGGATGACGCTCCAATGTCAGAATGGTTCAGATAATAACTACAGAACGAAGCCAACATCAGCGTGAGCTTTGGTTGCGAATGGTATGAACTTTGAACTCTTATTCACTACAGAAGTGATACCTCCTAGCCGTTGAGTTAGCAACAGCCGCTGCAAACGAGGGTTAGGAAGGAACAGAGAGTATCCCATCTGCCACACAACGACATTACTACAACGTATTCAATTTACCAGCAGAGACATTCTTCAAAGGACTCAGTTGGACAACATGGCCTACCATCTACCAACCTACCGAAGCGCAGCTCAGAGTAAATATTTATTGCATTTTCCTTTTCCAAATGGGCGGTAAATTTAGAATGCATAAGATACTGTATTTACGATAGCACAGCTTCGCCCTTTGTTCCTCAGTCTTCCCGCTCCTTCACTCAAACCCAGCCCCTTTTCTTTTGTGTAACCAGCTGTCATCTGTTCCACCCGCTAGGGACATTTTCCTTTATGATGTAATTTGTAATCAAGTTATGATTTAAATGTGTAATTGTGTGATTAGTTAGGTATTTAGTAAATAAATAAACCCAATTTTGTATTGCTGATTCAACTTGTTAGCCAGGGTTCGTGCAGATAACCAAGAATGTACAACTTTCAGATGAGACTGAATTAAAAACAAAATCTTATTTTCAATGACGGCCTAGGAACAGTGCCTTGTTCAGGGGCAGAACAGATTTTTACCTTGTCAGCTCGGGGATATGATCTTGCAACCTTCCGGTTACTAGTCCAATGCTCTAACCACTAGTTTACCTGCCGCCTTTATCCACAGTTTCTGGTTTGTGTAGGTCTTCGTCTCCGTGGGAACAACCCCTATACACCGCCTGATGAACTCAGTCACCGTGTAAGCATCAATGTTATTCTCAGAGGCTACCCGGAAAACTATCCCAGTCCGTGTGATCAAAATTATCTTGAAGCATGGTTTCCGATTGGTCAGACCCAGCGTTGAATAGACCTTGGCACGTGTACTTCCTGTTTGAGTTTCTGCCTATAGGACGGGAGGAGCAAAATGGAGTTGATCTGATTTGCCAAAGGGAGGTTAGGGGAGAGCCTTGTAGGCATCTCGAAAAGGTGAATAGTAGGGATTTAGTGTTTTTCCTCAGCGAGTACTACATTCAATGTGTTGATAGAACTTTGGTAGCAAGTAAGTCCCTGATGTCTCTCTGGAAGGAGATCCAGCCCTGACCTCGTCTACTTTATTGTCCAGAGACTGAACATTAGCGAGTAATATACTCGGAAGTGGTGGATGGTGTGCCCGCCTCCTGAGTCAGACTTGAAGTCCACTCCGAATACCTCTTCCCCGCAGCCTCTGGGATATGTTCAATTGCCCTGGGGGGTTATGAACAAAGGATTCAGTTCAGGAAAGGTCGTATTCCTGGTCGTAATGCGGGTGAGTTACCATCGCTCTGATATACAGAAATTATTTCCAGCTGTATGTAATAACAAAACAAAAAAACTAAATACTGCAAAGTTGCTTAGGATCTGGAAGCAGAGCTTCCATGTCGGTTGGCGCCAACTGTATGGGGGTTAGGCTAGTGAGTTTACTATGTGTTACTCAGCTTGTTGGCTGTGGAAAAGTAAATGCGGACAGTTATAACGAACGGCATGTGGGTTTCAAGTTTAGGAAAGCAAATTTTAACCATTATAATAAAGCATTCCATGCATCCTCACATAAGTCTACAAATGCAAGAGTCAATTTAGGCTAATATAAAAAAAAAGTTCGCAAAAAAAAAAACAAAAAAAAAACTGTTCAATGCAGTGTGTAGTGGCAGAGTAGGCAGGCTATTGCAAAGGAAAATATTTGCCTTTCATAAACACATTTCATGCAATTCTACAACATTTTATTTGACTGGAGACAGTACCAGAATCTTTTAATACCAAATAATAAAAAAACAGGGTAGCCTACAAAAAGAGACAAATCAATACAATGACAGCCATCTAACGTGGAGGAAATTATTGGCCAGACCCAATGATATCCCCATTGAGTATGCATATTCACTGTGTATGGCCTATGCTCTTCGCTGGGCTCAATAAGACAGGGTACTTTTCACTCAAGTTGAGAATTTTTATAATAAAGAAAATTGGGAACCATTCTGCTTTCCATACTTTCTCTGGTCTATCAGTCTGCCTGACTAAAAAGGATAGCCAGCTGGATGTGTAACAACCACACTATCCTTGATTGATTTTAGAGCTGTAATTTTATGTATTTTTTGTTGCGCGCCCTTCCGACTAGACTACGCGATTTAAAACAAAAAGCTAATGATCCTGTGGCCAAATCATGATTTCTGCTGTAGTGTCCTATTGGGAATGAATGGGTTTATTTATCCCCTAGCCTTATGGACTCAATGCTTACGTATTCTAACGTCTTCAAATTGCTCATCAGAATTGCTCAAAAATGACACTATTGCATGTTCTGTTAAGACGAATTACCGTTAACTAAATGTGACTTCTGGCATTCTGAGCACTGTGGGTGGAAGCCCTAATCAGGTTGCACAACCAATGCATATGGATCCGGAAAATGTCTTAAAAAAGTCCAGTAAATTTAAAATGCTGCATGGTCAAATGTTCGGAAACCCTGATCTCTGTTTAATGCATACAGTATTGCTCATACCATCTACTGCATCTTGCCTATGCCGTTCTGTATCAGCACTCATTCATATATTTTTATGTACAGTGCCTTGCGAAAGTATTCGGCCCCCTTGAACTTTGCGACCTTTTGCCACATTTCAGGCTTCAAACATAAAGATATAAAAAACTGTATTTTTATGTGAAGAATCAACAACAAGTGGGAGACAATCATGAGGTGGAACGACATTTATTGGATATTTCAAACTTTAACAAATCAAAAACTGAAAAATTGGGCGTGCAAAATTATTCAGCCCCTCTACTTTCAGTGCAGCAAACTCTCCAGAAGTTCAGTGAGGATCTCTGAATGATCCAATGTTGACCTAAATGACTAATGATGATAAATACAATCCACCTGTGTGTAATCAAGTCTCCGTATAAATGCACCTGCACTGTGATAGTCTCAGAGGTCCGTCAAAAGCGCAGAGAGCATCATGAAGAACAAGGAACACACCAGGCAGGTCCGAGATACTGTTGTGAAGAAGTTTAAAGCCGGATTTGGATACAAAAATATTTCCCAAGCTTTAAACATCCCAAGGAGCACTGTGCAAGCGATAATATTGAAATGGAAGGAGTATCAGACCACTGCAAATCTACCAAGACCTGGCCGTCCCTCTAAACTTTCAGCTCATACAAGGAGAAGACTGATCAGAGATGCAGCCAAGAGGCCCATGATCACTCTGGATGAACTGCAGAAATCTACAGCTGAGGTGGGAGACTCTGTCCATAGGACAACAATCAGTCGTATATTGCACAAATCTGGCCTTTATGGAAGAGTGGCAAGAAGAAAGCCATTTCTTAAAGATATCCATAAAAAGTGTTGTTTAAAGTTTGCCACAAGCCACCTGGGAGACACACCAAACATGTGGAAGAAGGTGCTCTGGTCAGATGAAACCAAAATTGAACTTTTTGGCCACAATGCAAAACGTTATGTTTGGCGTAAAAGCCACACAGCTGAACACACCATCCCCACTGTCAAACATGGTGGTGGCAGCATCATGGTTTGGGCCTGCTTTTCTTCAGCAGGGACAGGGAAGATGGTTAAAATTGATGGGAAGATGGATGGAGCCAAATACAGGACCATTCTGGAAGAAAACCTGATGGAGTCTGCAAAAGACCTGAGACAATGATCCAAAACATAAAGCAAAATCTACAATGGAATGGTTCAAAAATAAACATATCCAGGTGTTAGAATGGCCAAGTCAAAGTCCAGACCTGAATCCAATCGAGAATCTGTGGAAAGAACTGAAAACTGCTGTTCACAAATGCTCTCCATCCAACCTCACTGAGCTCGAGCTGTTTTGCAAGGAGGAATGGGAAAACATTTCAGTTTCTCGATGTGCAAAACTGATAGAGACATACCCCAAGCGACTTACAGCTGTAATCGCAGCAAAAGGTGGCGCTACAAAGTATTAACTTAAGGGGGCTGAATAATTTTGCACGCCCAATTTTTCAGTTTTTGATTTGTTAAAAAAGTTTGAAATATCCAATAAATGTCGTTCCACTTCATGATTGTGTCCCACTTGTTGTTGATTCTTCACAAAAAAATACAGTTTTATATCTTTATGTTTGAAGCCTGAAATGTGGCAAAAGGTCGCAAAGTTCAAGGGGGCCGAATACTTTCGCAAGGCACTGTACATATTCTTCATCCCTTTACACTTGTGTGTATAAGGTAGTTGTGAAATTGTTAGGTTAGATTACCCGTTGGTTATTACTGCATTGTCGGAACTAGAAGCACAAGCATGTGTATGTGACAAATAAAATTTGATGTTGCCAGGTATCAGCAGTATTGATGACATGTGTCGACACACTCATCCCTACCTGCAAGTTGACCACAGCGCAGGCGGTGAACATGTGGACTCGCAGGTGCAGCTGCTGCCACTCCACACTGGTCTCGCCCACCGTGGACTGGGCCTGCTGACGCTTGCCATCCAGTGGCTGAAACTGTTTGGACTTCATGTTCAGACCCACGGTGGACTCGGTGAAGATGGTGGTCACCTATAGAGGGAAGAGCAGAGGATGGAGAAGAGTAATAACAGTCATGGGTTTGTCATCGTTCTATAAAATGGAGTTTAGCCTCTATTAACCTCAATAGGGTCTATAGTTCTATTTTATTTAGAATCCTGGGGTTTAGGGAAATGGAACTGATGAAGTCTGTTAGAGAATGGACAGACTGAGGCAAATAAAATGAATCTCCTTACAAAACAATCTTTCAAGAACAAAAATAGATTGGAGTCATTACATTTTCCTGAGTCCAACTTTGATGCTACATTTAATCTGTATTGAGAATGTGGCCAGTGAAGCAATAGACTTTGTGCAGTCGGAAAGTACTTAAACACCTTCCTTTTTCCACTTACATTACAGCCTTATTCCAAAATGGATTAAATTACTTTCCCTCAATCTACGCACAATGACAAAGCGGAAACAGGTTTATTTGTGCAAATGTATTAAAAATAAAACAAATACCTTTACATAAGTATTCAGGCCATTTGCTATAAGACTCAAAATTGAGCTCAGGTGCATCTTGTTTCGATCTTCCTTGAGATGTTTCTACAACTTGGTGTCCACCTGTGGTAAATTCAATTGATTGAACAGGATTTGGAAAAGTACACACCTGTCTATATTAAAAGGGTCTCACAATTGACAGTGCATATCAGAGCAAATACCAAGCCATGCGGTCGAAGGAATTGTCGGTAGAGCTCTGAGACAGAATTGTGTCAAGGGAACGGTACAAAAAAAAAAAAATCTGCAGCATTGGAGGTCCCCAAGAACACGCCTCCATTCTTAAATGGAAGAAGTTAAGAACCACCAAGACTCGTCCAAGAGCTGGACGCCCGGTCAAACTTAGCAATAGGGGGGAGAAGGGCCTTGGTCAGGGAGGTGACCAAGAACCGGATGGTCACTGACCATGGGAGAACCTTCCAGAAGAATAGCTCTGCAGCCCTCCACCAATCAGGCCTTTATGGTAGAGTGGCCAGACGGAAGCCACTCAGTTAAAAAGGCATATGACAGCCCGCTTGAAGTTTGCCAAAAGGCACCCAAAGACTAATCAGACCATGAGAAACAAGATTCTCTGGTCTGATTAAACCAAGATTGAACTCTTTGGCCTGATGTTCCAAATGTCACACCTTGAGGAATCCTGGCACCATCCCTACGGTGAATCGTGGTAGTGTCAAAATCATGCTGTGGGGATGGTTTTTCAGCAGCAGAGACTGGGAGACTAGTCACGATCGAGGTAAAGATCCTTGATGAAAACCTGCTCAGGGACCTCAGACTGGGGCGAAAGCTCACCTTCCAACAGGACAACGTCCCTAAGCATTAGGCCAAGACAACGTAGAAGTGGCTTCGGGACAGGTCTCTGAATGTCCTTGAGTGGCCCAGCCAGAGCCCGGACATGAACCTGATCGAACATCTCCCGAGAGGCCTGAATATAGCTGTGCAGCGACACAGCCCAGCCAACCGGATAGAGCTTAAGAAGATCTACAGAGAAGAATGGGAGAAACTCCAAATACAGGTGTGCCAAGCTTGTAGTGTCATACCCAAGACGACACGAGGCTGGAATTGCTGTGTCAAAGTACAGAGTAAAGAGTCTGAATACTTTGGGAAATGTGGTAGGTTGCACAGCCTGCGGAATCGTGCTCAGATCAAATAATTTGCGAGTCAAGTTTTGAAAAACGTATGTTACTCAAATTAAAAGCCCAATGAATACTTGCCTTTGTGTAATGGTAACTCCAAAATAAGATGTCCCACATGTGGTTGAAGGCACGTATAAATAACTGCACGAGGACAGACAGTGACTGACAGTTGAGCAAAAATGAGTTCAAAAGAAAAAAGGATAGCCAATGAACTTAGGGTGTTCCAACAAGAGTAGACATCTAAATATTTCGAGGTATCCGTGAAAGCTGTGTGCAGAGAGCATCCATGTCTTGAAAGACTACAACTTGGCCAGACAAAGCATGCAGAAAAATAGGAATAATGTCTTCAGAGCAGAGGGCAAGTGCATCGAAACAGTTGCAAAAGCAGCAAGGACTTTCCACAAAACTGCATTCAGCAAACAGAATTGCGAGGGCTAGCTATGTACTGTCCCACAAAATTGCTAAACATAGCAAGCCAGTCGCTGAGGGCAAATTCATTAAAGAACTTTTGACTCTGCCCCGACCAGAAAACAGCTGTTTGAAAATATTCCCCCTGTCAAGATGAACAGTGACACGGTGTGTTGAGGACATTGTAAAGAATATGGCACAGTTGAAAGACAAGGTAAAGGATTTCACCTATTTATCCTTGGCCCTCGATTAAAGCAGTGATGTGACACTGTACGTGACATGTACAGTTGTTGATAGCCTTGCAAGGCATAACCCCAGATCTTGAAATGAGATGCACAGGGAAATATTTATTGGTGGTTAAGTGTGTGGCAAAGCTGGGACTGAGTTTTGAAAAGTAATCCAGTGTGACCACAGATGACCACATTTGATAGGAAAAAAAAGTTGACCTTTTGAAAAGGATACAAGATCAATTAGCTGAGCTGAACCCAGATCAGAAAAGTATTTTCCTGCAATGCATTATTCATTAGGTGCTCTGTAAATGTGTTCTGAAAATGAGCCATGTTGTGGATACAGTCTAAAGCTGGACGAGACAGTTGGGATCCGCAGATCTCCCCTACTACACAAACGTGAGATTGGGAAGGTGCTTAAAAAGGGTGTGGGACCTGAAGTCGGAGATTGGTGAGTTTTTGCAAATGAATGGAAAATGTGGATTGCAAGATAAAGAATGGTTGGCTGATTTTGTCTTCACCGTGGACATCCTGGCCCACATGAATTAACTGAATTCCAAACAGGGGAAGGGCCTTTTTGCACATCAGATGTACAGCCTTATCGAAGCCACGAGAAAATTACTCCTCCTGACCCGCCAAGTAGAAGCCAACAATCTCACCCACCTTCTGACACTACTAGTCTGTTTCCTATCAGATGACCAGTGGGAGAAGTATTCAATTGCTACTGCGTGCTTTGAGCGAACGGTGAGTTCTCGGCACTGAGGATTTCAAAGTGTTAGAAAATGACATGCAGTTGGTTTCCTCTCCTTTCACCTTCAATGTGGATAACGCTCCCACTGACCTGCAACTTGAGTTGATCAATCTTCAAATCGGACTCATTGATTGGAGAACTATTCAAAACAATGTCACTGATGAGGTTCTATGCATCTTGATGAACAAAACTTTCCAAAGATTAGGAGTCATGCTCAGATGTTTGTACTGTTTGGGTCAACCTATGTACATGGACATACATTTTCAGTGATGAAATAAGGCACTGATCATTTTCTACGGCCTCACCTCTCAGAAATCCTGCGCATAGTGACATCAGAAACTATACCCGACTTCACTGCTCTAGTCAATTCCCATCAAAGACTTCACTCCTCACACTGATTGAGTAGTATAAATGTAATGTTGAGCTCTCGTGTTTTTGTGCATACGCGATAACAAGTTCTGTCAGAGGTGCTGAACGCAGTGTATTTTTCCCTCTGTTGTTCATTGCATTTTTATAATGAAAATACCTACCAAAAAAGGAGAACATGGGGTTTATTTCTGTGCATGTTAAAAAAGTAGAATATCTGGATGTGATTTACAGTAGATATCGGTCAGTCATACAGTGGGGCAAAAAAGTATTTAGTCAGCCACCAATTGTGCAAGTTCTCCCACTTAAAAAGATGAGGCCTGTAATATTCATCATAGATACACTTCAACTATGACAGACAAAATGAGAACAAAAATCCAGAAATTCACATTGTAGGATTTAATGAATTTATTTGCAAATTATGGTGGAAAATAAGTATTTGGTCAATAACAAAAGTTAATCTCAATACTTTGTTATATACCCTTTGTTGGCAATGACAGAGGTCAAACGTTTTCTGTAAGTATTCACAAGGTTTTCACACACTGTTGCTGGTATTTTGGCCCATTCCTCCATGCAGATCTCCTCTAGAGCAGTGATGTTTTGGGGCTGTTGCTGGGCAACACGGACTTTCAACTCCCTCCAAAGATTTTCTATGGGGTTGAGATCTGGAGACTGGCTAGGCCACTCCAGGATCTTGAAATGCTTCTTACGAAGCCACTCCTTCGTTGCCCGGGCGGTGTGTTTGGGATCATTGTCATGCTGAAAGACCCAGCCACGTTTCATCTTCAATGCCCTTGCTGATGGAAGGAGGTGTTCACTCAAAATCTCACAATACATGGCCCCATTCATTCTTTCCTTTACACGGATCAGTCGTCCTGGTCCCTTTGCAGAAAAACAGCCCCAAAGCATGATATTTCCACCACCATGCTTCACAGTAGGTATGGTGTTCTTTGGATGCAACTCAGCATTCTTTGTCCTCCAAACACGACGAGTTGAGTTTACCAAAAAGTTCTATTTTGGTTTCATCTGACCATATGACATTCTCCCAATCTTCTTCTGGATCATCCAAATGCTCTCTAGCAAACTTCAGACGGGCCTGGACATGTACTGGCTTAAGCAGGGGGACACGTCTGGCACTGCAGGATTTGAGTCCCTGGCGGCGTAGTGTGTTACTGATGGTAGGCTTTGTTACTTTGGTCCCAGCTCTCTGCAGGTCAATCACTAGGTCCCCCCGTGTGGTTCTGGGATTTTTTGCTCACCGTTCTTGTCATCATTCTGACTCCACGGGGTGAGATCTTGCATGGAGCCCCAGATCGAGGGAGATTATCAGTGGTCTTGTATGTCTTCCATTTCCCAATAATTGCTCCCACAGTTGATTTCTTCAAACCAAGCTGCTTACCTATTGCAGATTCAGTCTTCCCAGCCTGGTGTCCTTTGACAGCTCTTTGGTCTTGGCCATAGTGTAGTTTGGAGTGTTTTAGGTTATGGACAGGTGTCTTTTATACTGATAACAAGTTCAAACAGGTGCCATTAATACAGGTAACGAGTGGAGGACAGAGGAGCCTCTTAAATAAGTTTTTACAGGTCTGTGAGAGCCAGAAATCTTGCTTGTTTTGTAGGTGACCAAATACTTATTTTCTACCATAATTTGCAAATAAATAAATAAAAAAATCCTACGTGATTTTCTGTATTTTTTTTCTCATTTTGTCTGTCATAGTTGAAGTGTACCTATGATAAATTACAGGCCTCATCTTTTTAAGTGGGAGAACTTGCAATTGGTGGCTGACTAAATACTTTTGCCCCACTGTACATGTATAATCCTGTAATATGATTCTGGATCCGCGATAGCAAAAATATATTCTAATGTGGCCCATGGAAAATAATTGTCCAGGCCGACATATTTGCAAACATTTCTAAAGCACTGTTTTTGCCTTGTCATTATGGGTAGAGTAGATTGATGAGCAATATTATTTAAAAATACAGACATAGACATAGACATACAGACATTACAGCCTTATTATAAAATGTAACAAATGTGGAAAGACTGAAGGGGTCTGAATACTTCCCGAATTCACTGTAACCAATGTGGTAGAAACATGGGAGTAAGCTTCACGAAAAATGCAAAAAAAAAAAAAAATGCCAGATCGATTGTTGGTCTGTACAGTAGGGGGCCGTTTGCCATTTGTTCGCGTGGTGCATTATAGAGACCACCCGCCCGCCGTGGGCAGGGAAAGCCACTGTTTGGAGCATCAGCCACGCAGGCTGCAGCAAGCTAGGCTGCAGGGCTACGCCCACGCCGGAGGCCACTCAGCCTTGTTAGGCTGCAACGCACCTGGGAAATTTAGAGTGCTGCTTTAGTTCAGCACGGGAGAGCTTCTAGCTGGACGCCAGAGGCTGATCGCTACAGATTTTTGTTTGAAGCCCTGGACATTGTGTTCCACAGGATGACCGGACGACAATTGAAGCTGGTAAGCAGACCAACTAGTTCTTATTAAAGAGTTAATATAACTAGGTTATACTCCCGCGCATTTCAGACTTCTGTCATTGTTGCTATCCTACCAGCCGCGCCTAGCGAGTCGTTACAACATGTAGAATCTGTTTGTACTTGGATTGCAAATTACGCCAGACACTCGACAAACCTACTGGTCTGTCCATACCTTTAGGATTAGCAGCAACCTTCTCCTAGGCTAGGTTTGTTTTTGCTCCCAACCAGTGGAACAGGAACGGTGATAGTGAGAAAGGACCAGACAAGAATCAATATTATCATCACACTGCCATCTGTCTCTAACATGGTGTCATCACACCCTTATGACTCCATGGCAGACAGGCACAGGGCCATGGCCTTCTACCCAGACAAGCGAACATGTCCCACAAAGCACTAAAGTAACCTAATACAGAGTGCTCCTCTCAATCTAAATAGTGTCATCGTCAACTTCGCTAAAAGAGCGCACAAGGTGCCGCAGTTCTGTCCAATATAATAGGTTATCATCCCCACTGAGCTTCTACTGAACCGCAGAGTCCTGCATTGGGTCGGATACCCACAGTTCCCGGCGGTTGACCTGCACAAAAACCAGCTGGCGGATGATATGAAAACATTTTTACCCGTGGGTCGTTCCGCAGTTCAGAACTATACTGCAGGTCGGAAAACGTTTTAAAATCAAGATAACATTTTTACAAATCCAGGAGCTGGTGTTGAGAATTCAAAATTTTGCGAGCGGTGAGGAAGACATGGCCTAGGCTTCCAGCCACGTATGCAGCAGGGAACGGTCTGTTCTGCGGTGCTGAGACATTCCTAATTCATCCATGTGCAGAGCTTATGTTTGCCCCCGCCACAGGATAAATTGAGTGTACAAAACACTAGGAACACCTGCTCTTTCCATGAGACTGACCAGATGAATGCTATGATCCCTTATTGATGTCACGTTAAATCTACTTCAATCAGCGTAGACGAAGGGGAGACCAGTTAAAGAATGATTTTTAAGCATCGAGACATGGATTGTGTATGTGTGCCATTGAGGTTGAATGGGCAAGAATGTTTTTTTTTTTTTTTTAATAGCTTTTTAAAAAAAAAAGGGGTATGATAGTAAGTGCCAGGCGCGTCAAGAACTGCAACACACACGTTTCCCGTGTGTATTAAGAGTAGTCCACCACCCTAAGGACATCCATACCTTCCATTTCAGTGATTAGCAAGCTGTACACAGTGAAGAAACTGTATGAATGTAGACAGTGGTGTAAAGTACTTAAGTAAAGACAATTGATCTGTACTTTCCTATTTATATTGTTGAAAACTTACTTTTAGTCTACTAGAGTCCTAAAGAAAATCTTACCCCATACATTTTGAATGTGCTGTGAGAAGGACAGTGTACCATCTAGCCGTACTCCCAAGTACTTGTATGAGCTGACTACCTCAAGCGCTAAACCCGCAGAGGTAGTAGCCAGGCAAGTTATTTGACGGGTCACAAATCAGCTTTCGGAACAATTCTATATGGGTGGGTTGTGGAGAAAAATCTGTCATTATGTCTGGAATCGAAACTTTACAAAAACATATAAAAACGCAACACAGATTTTACTGACTTACAGCTCATAAGGAAAATCAGTCAATTGAAATACATTTCATGGATTTCACATGACTGGGCTGGGGGTGCAGCCACTGGGGAGCCAGGCCCAGCCACTCCGAATGAGTTTTTCCCCCACAAAAAGGCTTCATCACACACACACCATTATTTTATAGAGTATTCTCACCAGTTCGCTGGCCTGGTCGATGGTAAAAACACTGCAGTTGAGGCGGTCGCGCACGTCGATCTGAGCGTCGGCCAGCAGGGAGATGAGCTGCTTACACTCGTTCTGCATGCGTGTGAAGGGAATGGCGATCTCGTCGTAGTACAGCTGCTCTGACAGGATGGCTAAGAGGCGAGGCTGGACCAAGGCTGACACCACCTGACACTCCTGAGGCGAGAAGTGGGGGGAGACTAGGTGTAATTTTACGTCGGCCAGGATTCAAACAGTTTGCGGATTTATACAGTTGAAGTCGGAAGTTAACATACACCTTAGCCAAAAATATTTAAACTCAGTTTCACAAAAATGCCCCGTCTTAGGTCAGTTAGAATCACCACTTAAGAATGTGAAGTGTCAGAATAATAGGAGTGATTTATTTCAGATTTTATTTCATCACATTCCCAGTGGATCAGACGTTTACATACTCAGTATTTGGCAGCATTGCCATTACATTGTTTAACTTGGGTCAAACGTTTCAGGTAGCCTTCCACAAGCTACCCACAATAAGTTCAGTGAATTGTGGCCCATTCCTCCTGACAGAGCTGGTGTAACTGAGTCAGGTTTGTAGGCCTCCTTGATCGCACACACTTTCAGTTCTGCCCATAACTTTCCCATAGGATTGAGATCAGGACTTTGTGATGGCCACGCCAATACCTCGACGGTGTTGTCCTTAAGCCATTTTGCCACAATTTGGAAGTATGCTTGGGGTCATTGTCCATTTAAAACACCCATTTGCGACGAAGCTTTAACTTCCTGACTGATATATTGAAGCAACATCTCAAGACATCCACATCATTTTCTTTCCTCATGATGCCATCTATTTTGTTGAAGTGCACCAGTCCCTCCTGCAGCAAAGCCCCCCCACAACATGATGCTGCCACCCCTGTGCTTCACAGTTGGGATGGTGTTCTTCGGCTTGCAAGCATCCCCTTTTTCCTCCTTGGTTATTATGACCAAACAGTTATATTTATGTTTCATCAGAACAGAGGACATTTCTCCAAAAAGTACGATCTTTGTCCCCATGTGCAGTTGCAAACCGTAGTCTGGCTTTATGGCGGTTTTGGAGCAGTGCCTTCTTCCTTGCTGAGTGGCCTTTCAGGTTATGTTGATATAGGACTCGTTTTACTGTGGATATAGATACTTTTGTACCGGTTTCCTCCGGCATCTTCAAGGTCCTTTGCTGTTCTGGGATTGATTTGCACTTTTCGCACCAAGGTACGTTCATCTCGAGGAGACAGAACGCGTCTCCTTGCTGAGCGGTATGATGGCTGAGTGGTCCCAAGGTGTTTATACTTGCATACTATTGTTTGTACAGATGAACATGGTACCTTCAGGCTTTTAGAAATTGCTCCCAATGGTGAACCAGACGTGGAGGTCTAAAAAAAAAAAAATCTGAGGTCTTGGCTGATTTCTTTTGATTTTCCCATGATGTCAAGCAAAGATGCACTGAGTTTGAAGGCAGGCCTTGAAATGCATCCACAGGTACACCTCCAATGGACTCAAATTATGTCAATTAGCCTATCAGAAGCTTCTAAAGCTATGACGTTTTTTTGAATTTTCCAAGCAGTCAACTTCTGACCTACTGGAATTGTGATAGTGAATTATAAGTGAAATAGTCTAAACAATTGTTGGAAAAATTACTTGTGTCATGCACAAAGTGGATGTCCTTAACGACTTGCCAAAACTATAGTTTGTTAACAAGACATTTGTGGAGTGGTTGAAAAACTAGTTTTAATGATTCCAACCTAAGTATGTAAACTTCCGAATTCAACTTTACACACACACACACACACACACACACCTTGAGACGTTGGCTCAAGCAGAAATGACTAAATCGCCCTACACGGGAAGTTTATACGAGTTTGTTTGAATCCCAGCCATAAAAACCTCTGAAATAAATCCTGACAGCATTATGGTCAACTCCTATCCAAACAGAACAATTACAAAAACACTCAGGTTTTACCTTCTGCACAGCAGCCCACTCACAGAGGACCAGGGCCACAGCGATGCGCTGCAGGGCAGACTTGGAGTTGAGGTGGAAGAGGAGCAGCTGGCCCAGCGACTCAGCCGGTCGGATGTCCTGTGAGGAGGAGTTGACCTGCGGGTCGCACATACACCGACACAAGGCCCCCAACAGTCTGAATAGAAAAATGAATTGTTAGGCATTCATAGTAACTTAGTGCAAATGTTGTAAATGGATTTGTCGCAATTCCACAATCGTGTTTCTTTTTTTTGTCAAGAGAACACAAGTTTCAGTTTGCATACTGGTTTGTTAAATGAGGAGAACAATGCTGGAATGTGTGAAATATTTTTATCACCATACCAGGACTCCAGGCACTAAAGCCTTGTTCACATTGGAAGAAACCGAAATCCTATTTTTTTGCATATCCATTCACATATTTAAAAAAACTTTTTTAAATTATTTGAGCATTAAGGCCTGCAGTGTGAACAAGGCTTAAGAAGCCTGGAGACCAACAATGCCAGATGCAGAGTTGCTCTTGCCTTGACTAACGAACAGTCCAACCAGAGTAGCAGCTGGCTGCAGAAACCATACAGTGCTGCGTTGGGTTTTTAAATCTTAGTCTCTCAGGATCCAACAATGGTCCCAATACTAACATTAGTTTTAGTCTTCAATATCACACGGGATCAAAATTAGATGCAGAATTATAGAAAGCGAGGGACTAACTTTGCAGCCATGAGGCGAGCCCGTGTCACCACATAGTCTCGCGTAATTGGGTCCTCGGTCACAGTTTCCGCCCCAGCGATATACTCCTGAACAGTCTCCTTCACCTGAACCAAGGCTCCCTGGCGAGGCTTACCGCCAGCCTTCTCCTGTCAAATCACATCAGAGAACACATGGGTCAAAGCCTGGGAAGTGTTCAGTAGGCACGAAACGGAAAATAACTGTCCGGAACAGACTAGTACCATCCGAGGTTGTCCAAAAAGAAACATTTATTTTCAGTTGCAAAACATTTAGCAAAAATGTTAATTTGGCCTAATGAGTCTGACCTTAGACAACAGGATCACTGCATCATACCAGAGAAAACGCATAAACCTATCCCATAAAGAAGCCATGTGTAACATTAGCACAAGGACAATTAAGACCACAACCTGTAACTGATGTAACGGTCAGTCCGAACGGAGTCACCACCTTCTCACCTTGCAGCGAGCCTTGACTTCCAGCAGCATGTTGATGTCTATGGGGATGTGAGAGGCTTGCATCATCAGGCAGAGCCAGGCGCCCATCCAGGGACAGCTGGCTGCCACCACGTACTGCTGAGGGGCCTGGCGCAGCAGCTCTGTCCACACCTACCAGACATGCGCTTATTAAAAACATCATCCAGGATATATGACCTCCTGGATCGAGTGTGTGTGCGTGACAAACCTTTTGGATGAGGTCCAGGATCTCCTGATTGCTCTCCAGGATACAAGACTGGAAGATGTGTCGGAGCATGTCTTGCAGGACCTGGTTGAGCCATAGCGCGCAGCTCTGCAATGCCACAAAACAGACTTCAGTGATGAAATCAGCCAAATTGTATAAACAGTTGAAGTCATAGTTTCACATTTCATATCACTGGCCCAAACTCAAATGGACTCCTAGTTGTTGAAATCTGAGAGGATTTGATTGGTATAAGCAATATGGTGAAACCTTCACCTAGCCTATCAGGAGAGGGGGGGGGGGGGGGGGGCAAGGCGGCACTATTACCTTATTGCTTACACCGATCCAATCCTCTCAGATCTAGACTAGTGCATAAGGCTCTATTGGCATCTTTCCCTTACAAACCCACCTGGTCGGCTTTGGACAGTAAGGTAAAGAGGGTCTCTAATGCGGCCCGTCTGACTGATGATATGGTGTGTCTAAGGAATGGCCAGACCCGGGGGACAAGGACCGTTAGGGACTGCTGCATGCTGGAGGGGACAAAATATAAAATTGTTGGGCCTGTTAACCCTTACACAAGTTGCCCTCCGAAACATCTAGTGTGAATTGGCATGTACTATGACCCCCAAAAAACATTTACAACTTTCTACACTGTCATGTTCTTAAATAAAAAGCCAGAAATATAAATTAGGAATCACTGGTGAGAACGTTGCACAGCCATATCAAAACGCCATAGACTTCAAAATGTTACTCTAACAGTAGTAGTTTTAAAGAACAATTGCCTTGTGAAGTATAGCTCTTCATTGGAATTCCCCTTCGAGAAGTGAGAGAAGAGGTTATATCCGTACAGAAAATAAAAAAAAGGTAGAGGAGACTCACCTGCACTGTCGGACCTGGGGGTAGGTGAGCAGCGAGGACAGTAGGGTCATGATGCTGTTGGTGGAGGCAGTCAGGTCATCCAGCTCCAGGAGAGCATCCCACAGGGTGTTCACTATGAACGGGACCTGAGCAACACAAAGAAGACACGGAGGTCAGGATTTACACAACGTAGAAAAATGCTACAGTTAACGCGGTACTGGGATTTTTTTTATTCTGCAAATGAACTACCTGGGTTGTGTTCATGTTTTCCTTTGCATTCTCTAATCAGCATTTACTGGAAAAGCCCAGGTAGCCATACGGTGCTTACTGAACACAACCCTACTGCGCCATGAAGTAGTACATGTAAGAATATTTTGAAGATAAATACACAACGCAGAGGAAGAAAAGTCAAATAGTAATAACGAGCAGTGGAAATAGTGTTTCTTCTGTCGTATGGAATTAATGAGCAATGGGAGGAATTTGTCTTCTGAAAATAGGATACTTGCCATTTGGCCATTGGCCCAGTTTTATTGCAAGGAATTCTAATTGGTCAACCACAGGCTCGGGCAAGGTTATAAAACTACATCCTGTCTCTTTGTTCTGTGGAGAGAATCACTGAGGACAGGGGAGCATGAACATCTACCACCCAGGATGATTTGTTATCTTTAAATAAACCCATTTTCCTCCCCCTGATTTGCTGTGAGGTATGTTATTGAAGAATAACATCAACTGCTAACATGCACAATGCCAAGAATGCAAGCCATAAGATGGATAGGACGAGGTGAGGGGTGAGATTGGAGAAAGGCTAAAGGGCAGATCAGGTGACCAGACGTGGAGAGGGCCCGTGGTGAGATGCTCCCGTCTGACCTTGTTGGGGAGTAGCTGTACAAAGCCGTCCACCACAGGGATGAGGGCCGCGGCTGCCACCGCTCTGACGTCATCATCCAGGTCCTGCAGCCCCTCTGTGATGGCAGGGAGCACCCGCGGAAGCATAGCGGAGATCAGGTCCTGAGTGGGAGAAGAGGGGGCAAAAGAAAAGAGCGAGAGAAAAAGTTATAGAAAGACATCGAGTCTGTCTATACATGTAGAAAACACTTGTTTTACTGACTTAAAGTAGATCACACACACACACATCATGCATAGTGGGAATCAGATGCAAGCAAACAGGACACGAGCAGGTGGTTATTGGTACCTTTCGGACAGCCAGGGCATACTTGATGCCCAGAAGACCTCCGTGCCGGACCTCCCACTGGTCCTCCGTCAGCAGCTTCAGCAAGATGTCTACAGTCATGGCAACGCCGCTGACATTCATGTGGCGCAAGGCCACGCCCAGTGTCTGGGCACAAGTCTCTCTGACCGGAGCCACCACCTGAACAGAAAGGAGAGAGCGACGGCATGTTAGACATACAGAAACGCCCAACTCATAAGCGCCCGTAAGTAGGGTAGCAAAATTCTGTAAACTGGCATTTTAGAAAATTGTCGGAATTTTCCAACATTACCCCAGAGGGCATAAATAACATAAAATGTAATTCTGCCATCCCACTCAATAGCATGGTATGCTACAAGACACACCTCATCAGAGACAAAGTCTCCAAAACGGTCCAGAGCAAAGACACAGAGCAGCCTGATAACCACATCCTCCAGCCACTCCTGGTGCTGCAGCGCCATCTGGGAAAGGTCAAAGGTCAGCCATCTATTAGAGGTAAACTGAACTATTCATGTTTGGAGGTTGCATAGAGCAGGGATTCCCCCAAACTCGGTCCTGCCCCCGCCGCCAGACACAGCCGATTCAAATAACCAACTCATTATCAAGCTTCGATTATTTCAATCCACTGTGTAGTGCTAGGGTAAAACTTGAAACCGTGCACCTGGGGGTGGGGGGAGCCTAGCACAGAGGAGTCAGATACAGTACCTGTTCTGCAGTGCATTCCACCAGCTTCCCTCCTCCAGCACCTTGAGACTTGAGGATCTCCCTGAGGCCTGTGCCTGCACCGTGACGAATCTGGACACACAACCAGAGCACTAGTAGCTTCACAGATCTGTGTATATGCTGCCTGTTACACAATGGATCCTTATAGGACAACTACATAAGGAGCTGTAGGATTACAGATGACGTGAACAGGTCTGCTAGGACTCGGGAAAGTCATTACCTCCCATGAGGGGTTGAAGAGGTCGTTACAGAGCTCCTCACAGAAGCTCTCTAGGGGCCACTCCTGGGTCTGGAAATAAAGCACAAGATGAATTAGAACTAAGTTCAACTATACCGTCTGTTTCTCCAGACGCCTAGTCAATGGATTCTCAAGTTCTGTGTAAAATGGTTTACTTTGATTTATCAAGAATACAGAGATTTATCGTTGGTGACCCATTTCTTACCTCTTCTAAGAGGCTGGAGTTGTCTGGAACATTATCGATTAAGACTTTATGCTCCATTGCCGGTTGATCGATGGTAGTTTTCCTGCGCTTCTCCTCGGGCTCCCCATCAAAACTGTCATTACTACAGAAATAAGAATGGAAATCAAATCACAGATCAATAAACTCAGGTCAACCAATTCAGAAAGACCTATCTCCTACATTACACAATGCCAATGAAAACCAAAGACCTGGGTTATGTTCATTAGAGCAAACATAGCCATCTGTACTTGTCCAATAAGAAATGCTCATTTACACCTTCCACTCAGTTTGGTGCCTAATGAACACAACCCGGTCTAAAAAGCTTTGGAAGAAATAGGACATACCTTCTCTCGTTGGGATCCATGTCTTTGGATCGCTGCTTGGCCACTAGCTTGGCCATCCTCTTAGCCTTGTTCTTCTGTCGGTTGCTCATGCCAGGTCGAAACTCCGAGTCTATTATCTCAGCCGCCTGCATGGGCTGAAAATGGAACAACTCCAATTGAACATTAGTCTCTAGTGATGGAACAAAACAATTGCCCACATTTTTCAGACAAAGTAATAAGTTACAGACATCTTAAGATGGGAGTCATTCATTTCTCTGACCAGAGACTGTTCCTCAGACAGGGAGCATAATGTGATGTTTTCTTCACATCCTAACGTGAAGACGGCACCTGCTGAAAAGGGCAGGTCAGATAAGTGGGGTGGACCGGGAACTGCCATCTTGGCTTTGCATCTGGTCTAGTTGATCATTAGGATAGACCCATAAATACTTATGACACTTCGCACCACCCCTAGGTTTCCTGCACTCCAACTCAGATGGAAAGATGTCAATGAAAGAAGGCTTGCTTTCTGCAATTTATCTGAGTTCCCCCCCAGACTATAACAGAGTCTGAAAACGTTACTAGCTGTCAAGTCCTTGCTTCCTCCGTCCTCGTTTCCGCAAGGCCTTCCTCAATTTTCTGAGGGACCTTAAACCTCTCCTCCAATGAGCTTTGAGAGGCATTAAGGAAACAAGGACGGCAGAAGCAAGGATTTGACAGCTAGTAACGTTTTCAAATAACATGCTTTGGCTCAGACTATGTCAGGACCTACTCCAAGGTCTTCTTACCAGACATCCCAATCATGGTTGGACAAGTTACAGCATGCCTCCTCAGTCCAAGTTTGGGTACGCAGCCAGGTTGACTGAAGGGTCCAAAATATACCTGGCAAAGTTGAGGTGCTGAAAGAAGCACCAAGCTTCTAAGCCCAGCCTCACACCGTCTGCCACTGTTGTGACCAGATGAACCCAGACTTAGAAAAGATAGTAGCCTGCACTTGATGCTACCTGGGTAGAGTTCAGTAGGCTTTGAAATGGAGGGATTACCTGGACTTATCCAATAAGAAATACACATTTGTTTGTTGTAAAATGTTCTAGATTTTTCGTAGCATGGCCTAATGAACGCAACCCTGTGTTAAGCTTCGTAGGATGCTGTTCAAAATTGAACGAAATTACCGACTCAATAACAGCCTAAAGGAGAGTTGGAAATGGAGGTAGTGTGACTGACTCACCACGTGGTTGTGGGAGCTGGAGCAGGGTCCAGAGCCTGTCCCTCCCTGTCCCTGGGCCTTAGGGCCACTGGGGGTGATGTACTGGGTGTCCAGGTCCTCATCATTGAACAGCTCCATCGTGTCCATGCCGATTGCGGCACCTATGTCCAGTCCCAGCTTCCTCTGTAGCAGCTTCCTCTGGCGGGTGAGACGCTCTTTAGGGTCCACTTCACCTGGTATGGGTTGAGCAAAGAGATGGGGTATGAAGCTTGTAGAAGATACCAACTATGGCTAAACAAGTGTATGTAGAGAATGCACGGACACATGGCTAGTTTCCTGAACACAGATTAAGCCTTTAGTTCTGGAGAAATCATTTTTTCCTCAATGCAGAATCTCCATTGAATGTGCATTTTAGTACGGGACTAACGTGCACATCCCTGAAAGGCAACTTCGATGGGGGCCACAAAACCTGAACTCATGAAGGACCGCAGTTGCGCGCAGGTCTGGCACCCCCCCCCCCAAAAGAAGTATAAATTCTACAAATTTTTCCATGGGGCAGAAATACATTTGTAGTTTCTAATATGATAGCTGACCACTAAACAAACTAAGCGATTTCAAATTGTTTTTAGCTGACTATCAGTGACTGGCTTTAGAGAAACTGCTGATGCACAACCACGTTTCGAAATTGCACCTGGTGTAGTCTACTATTCTAACGCAACAGAAAGTTGAGACCACAACTGATCGAAGGGCCTTCAAAAAGGGGGCAGCTTGCCACCAGTTGCCCATCCCTGCCTTAGGGTATGAATATAGGCTTCATTCTCTATGTTTATGGTTACGGGAAATAAGTAGGGAAGTGAACTACAGATCAGGCTGTTGATTCACAGCAGAGTTCAGGTAAACTGTACTTTCACAGGCTGCAGCCACAAAACATCAAAGAGAGCCATGAAAGTCACTCTGGACTAGTGTAGCAAAGCACTAAAACATGAGCGGTCCCAAAACATCTTGACCAGATGAAATACAGTCAGAGTAATGACTACAGGATGCTGGGGGAAACACAGCCAAGGTAAGTCATTACTATGAAGTTGAGAGAGGACAAAAAAAGGTTGGAGACATTTGAATTAAAATTGTATTCAAACGAGTCACATGATCATAACATTGTCATGGAAAAGCAAACGAGAGCATACAGATCCAATAGTCTAAAGGAAAATAATATGGGCCCTGGTTCAAAAATAGTGCCTTTATAGGGACGACAGTGTATGGTGCCATTTGGGACCCAGCCATGCTCTGAACTGTGGTCACTGACACCAAGGGTCGAGCACTGCGAGTGAGATTCAGAATGCAGATGCAACAAATAAAGACCCAACAGCCAGCATAGTCATTGCGCATCTCGAGACGAGTCTCTCGGTAACTTCATTGGCAGCTCGCTGCAATCTGAATGAATGAATGATTTTCTCAGCTGAACGTGCCACTTACTTCATAGACCAGTGGTTACATGAGTAACATTGGATATCCAACAGTGGTTTCTAGCGCATATCGAAATGGTTTCCCTACAAATTTGGCTCAAGCTTTTGAACGGTTGGAGCTATCAGCGACTATAACCCCATGCCTGAACGCGAAGACTCTGGAACACGTGACATCTGTTTCCATCTATGACAAGCTGTGCAGGACCCTTTAGAAGGCAGAGTGACAGATCTGAACATAAGGATATAATAAAATGTTCTCTACAGAAGATCATACAAAGAGCTTGTGTCCCGAGCAAACAAACTTCTTGGTCCACCAGCCACTGTGGCAGGTAAATGGAAAAAATCTACCAGCCACTTAGATTTAGTAAGAGGTCATGTTATATATTATTGTTGAATTTCATTTGTGACCAGTCTTCCCCCCCAAAAAATAAAATGAAAAGTCAGATGAGCCAAAAGCTGACACTTTAAGGGCGGGAGGTTAAAGGTAACAGGGCCACTCAAGTCGTGTTAAGTGTGGAGTGAGAGATCTGACTAGTAGTAGACAATATTTAGTCGGTATCGGTTGAAGCAGACTCAAACTAACATTGAAAAACAAGACTTCAACAAAACTAGCCAAGAAACACAAGGACAAAGTTTCACATTGTAGACTTGAGGAAATTAGACAAACATCTATGCCGGTGACAAGCGCCTTAAAATGTGCACAAAGCACCCCAGTGCTGCTGCCCGCGATGGGATATAGATGTATTTCTTTGTGCAATTCGCAGTTATGGAACAAAAATGGTAAAAATAGTTTGAACAGCTAATTCAGCATTTCTGCTATAAATCACAACTCGTACATGCGCGCATACTTGGCTTTATTTTTATTTGCAAATGCAAAGCAGAACCCTGCAAATTGGCCACCCGCCTACATGGCTGGTGAAAGACATTAAGGTGTCAGCATGCTTAAGTTCAGCTAGCCGAACGTGTGTCCTCGCATTCTCTTAAAAATACCTTCACTTGAAAACCAAGGGAGAAAAAAAAAGCAGCAATAGTTCTGTTTGTCCACTTTGAGAAGCCGTTGCCAGTATATACACTGCTCAAAAAAATAAAGGGAACACTAAAAAAACACATCCTAGATCTGAATGAATGAAATATTCTTATTAAATACTTTTTTCTTTACATAGTTGAATGTGCTGACAACAAAAATCACAAATTATCAATGGAAATCAAATTTATCAACCCATGGAGGTCTGGATTTGGAGTCACACTCAAAATTAAAGTGGAAAACGACACTACAGGCTGATCCAACTTTGATGTAATGTCCTTAAAACAAGTCAAAATGAGGCTCAGTAGTGTGTGTGGTCTCCACGTGCCTGTATGACCTCCCTACAACGCCTGGGCATGCTCCTGAGGTGGCGGATGGTCTACTGAGGGATCTCCTCCCAGACCTGGACTAAAGCATCCGCCAACTCCTGGACAGTCTGTGGTGCAACGTGGCGTTGGTGGATGGAGCGAGACATGTCCCAGATGTGCTCAATTGGATTCAGGTCTGGGGAACGGGCGGGCTAGTCCATAGCATCAATGCCTTCCTCTTGCAGGAACTGCTGACACACTCCAGCCACATGAGGTCTAGCATCGTCTTGCATTAGGAGGAACCCAGGGCCAACCGCACCAGCATATGGTCTCACAAGGGGTCTGAGGATCTCATCTCGGTACCTAATGGCAGTCAGGCTACCTCTGGCGAGCACATGGAGGGCTGTGCAGCCCCCCAAAGAAATGCCACCCCACACCATGACTGACCCACCGCCAAACCGGTCATGCTGGAGGATGTTGCAGGCAGCAGAACGTTCTCCACGGCGTCGCCAGACTATCATGTCTGTCACATCTGCTCAGTGTGAACCTGCTTTCATCTGGGAAGAGCACAGGGCGCCAGTGGCGAATTTGCCAATCTTGGTGTTCTCTGGCAAATGCCAAACGTCCTGAACGGTGTTGGGCTGTAAGCACAACCCCCACCTGTGGACGTCGGGCCCTCATACCACCCTCATGGAGTCGGTTTCTGACCGTTTGAGCAGACACATGCACATTTGTGGCCTGCTGGAGGTCATTTTGCAGGGCTCTGGCAGTGCTCCTCCTGCGCCTCCTTGCACAAAGGCAGAGGTAGCGGTCCTGCTGCTGGGTTGTTGCCCTCCTCCACGTCTCCTGATGTACTGGCCTGTCTCCTGGTAGCACCTCCATGCTCTGGACACTACGCTGACAGACACAGCAAACCTTCTTGCCACAGCTCGCAATGATGTGGCATCCTGGATGAGCTGCACTACCTGAGCCACTTGTGTGGGTTGTAGACTCCGTCTCATGCTACCACTAGAGTGAAAGCACCGCCAGCATTCAAAAGTGACCAAAACATCAGCCAGGAAGCATAGGAACTGAGAAGTGGTCTGTGGTCACCACCTGCAGAACCACTCCTTTATTGGGGGTGTCTTGCTAATTGCCTAAAATTTCCACCTGTTGTTTATTCCATTTGCACAACAGCATGTGAAATGTATTGTCACTCAGTGTTGCTTCCTAAGTGGACAGTTTGATTTCACAGAAGTGTGATTGACTTGGAGTTACATTGTGTTTGTTAAAGTGTTCCCTTTATTTTTTTGAGCAGTGTACTTCCTCAAAATAGTCAGAATTCAGCTAAGATAATTGAATGACAGATTTCTTGGAGTTTACGTTTTTGCCAAAGAGATCTTAGTCGTGCAATTTTACATTAACTAAGACGTTTGGTGCAGAACTCTGCAATGAAAGAAATTAGTACGAAAATGAGTTCTCGAGTTGAATGCCTAAGACTTTCAGTCACACCACAACATACGTCCTTCAGACTGAAATTTGGCATTACCCGATTTGACATTCTGTGCTGAATCCATATAAAAAGATTAGAACTATTTATTTCTGATAACCCAAATGTCCTTAAAAATCAAGAATGAAATAGCTTGACTGTCCATGTTAATAGTATTTAAAATGGCATTTATATTAATCAATTTGATATCATGTATGAATTAAATTGATTTTATGACACCCCCAAACCCTGTTCTCTGAGGCTACGGTGGCTTGCCCAGTGAGGTTTCACAAAAGAGCACGAAGACAGCCTAGTAATGTGGTCACATACTAGATTCTCCCATAACATTCCTTTAACTTGATAACATACACACCAACCTATTAGGAGCCTCTTATTACTGAGCACAGGTGTTCGTAGGACGAGTTAAGAGGTTTTTTTTTAAAGCAGATGTATACCAGACTTGTCATCCTGGACCTCAAACTCAGCGCCGGCAGAACCCAGTAGAGAAGCACCATGTTTGAGGAGGCGGGAGATGTCGAATCGGTAGAAACTCAAACGGTCAGAGTAGGAGTCCTCCGGGGAAAAGTCTGCAGATGACTCTGGAAGAGACAAGCATCCCCACAGCACCGTAAGTTACAACATCAAAAGTGAAGGTTATCTTACATTCAGAATGGAACCATACTTTTCGCTGTTGAGTGGGAAATATTAGATCAGGAAAAAGTAACTCGCACACTGCACTTGCCGGTATCACGTGTTTATTTAAGCTTGCATGTCACCCTCCCAGCCTTCGTCAGAGCTTTGTATAATGAGCGGTTGATTGCTGATGAAATGTAGTGTTTCTTTTCAATGTTAGAGCACACACACACTGTCAATGGTTACTTAAGAGCAGCTCCGACAGTTATATAACACCTAGAGCAAACATTTGCCAGTGTGTTTTCACACACACACACACACACCTGGTGGTCGAAAACAAAGCTAGAGGCCATGTAACAGGTTTCACGAAGGCCATTTAAATGCTAATCCTGCCAAGTAAGGGAACATTAAGGCTTTATTTGTTTCCTACCGTCAGGAGTGCAACAAAACAGAGGCACTTGGCTGTGAATAACATGGCAGGTTAAGGTTGGGTCACCTTCTTTGGGCTTGGGTGATGGGCTCCACTCTGGGATATTCTTCACAATGGCCTCCACTGCTTGACCCGCAGCGATACGCGTGTCCCAGTTTGGACTTCTCAGGTATGTCAATACCTGTAGGTTGTGGGTGAGCAAGAAAACACAGGACTCGTAGGATGTAACACGTGTCAGATCAGATGGTGGGGAACTTATGCACTACACCAGATCAAACAGTCCACTTGTTTAATAAATCACCTCAACATGCAGAGGAAACGAAGACAGCGGGCTATTCAGCAGTCTAGGACCTTCATGGGCCTCCATTTAGATTTTTCCCAGACAAGGTAAAGAAGGGTTTGACAATCTGTATGGGTGGTTAAAATATGGATGCCCTTGTGGCTGCACTACAAGCATTAGCACATGCTGTAGCAAAATGAAGACAAACATTTCTCAGACAAGTTCAAGTAGTCCCTCCCTATTTCAGTCTTTTCTTCCTTTTGGTGTCCAATGAATACGACCCTGGTGTAGATAGGGACCCAACTGTGGGCACTCATGGAGGAAGAGACATACCTTTGACAACAGGTTGTTGAGCTCATGTGGGTGGAGTTTGACCACATCTCCCAGCTGTTGGGCAGCAGTCTTCCTCGTCACCGGAGTGGTTCCAGTGTCAAGCAGGATAAAAAGACGATCAAGCCTGGAAGACGAGAGTGGGAGAAAAAAAAAGTAGATACAAATATACTATGCATGCATTGAGCTCCATTGCATATGAGAGAAGAGACTTGAGAAGTTGCATTAGTTTAACATTACATTTGGAAGTATAACAGAACAACGAAATCTGTGGAGCGTTTAGGAAGTTCAAGTTCTACGAGTATACCGTGCGCGAAATAAGAGTATTGAACACAACTCTGCTAAAAATAAAGAGGGCCATTTTTTTTTTTTTTTATGAAAAACTGGATTCTGTGCTGTGGCAACATGCCCAGCCACTCAGTAAAACAAATCCAACATCTCTTGACTACCTATTAATGCAGTTCTGGTTGAGGTACATCTTGTTTGGATTAGGAATAGTTTAGGCAGGGCAACAAAAAACATTTTACCCTTTGAGCATTCAAATGATCCAGGTGGAAATGTTTTGATTTGTTATTGTACTACCAACTAGGTAATTTGATATAAAAATATAAGCGGATGTTCAGATACAAAGTACATATCATTTAAATTCAAGATCCAGAAGTTGTCTGGAGCCTGGCTAACAGTGAATGGATCATTGCATCCAGGTAGCCTTCAGGTCACGTTTATGGATATACAGTCACCAGGCAGTTTATTAGGTACACCACCCCGTTCACAAAAATGTATCAATCCTACAGACAGCGAGTCATGTGAATGTTAGAATGGGCAAAACGAGTGACCTAAGCGACTGAGCGTGGTATGATCGTCAGTGCCAGGCGTGCCAGAGCCAGTGTCTCAAAAATGGTTGGCCTCCTGGACAGTGTCAATGATTTACAGAGAATGGTGAGAAACAAAAAACATCCAGTCGGTGGCAGTCCTGTGGGTGAAAACAGCTCATTGAGAGAGGTCAAAGGCAAATGGCAAGAATCGTGCTAACAGGCAGGCCACAAACTGATAAATAACAGTGTAGTACAACAGTGGTGTGCAGATCGGTATCTCAGAGCGCACAACTTGTTGATCCTTGTCACAAATGGGCTATTGCAGCAGACAACCACACCATGTTTCACTCCTATCAGCTAAAAACAATAAGGGGCTCCAGTGGGCAGGCAATCATCACTGCCAATTGACTATATAGCATGCATGGTTTAAGACTGCAGGGGCTAACCAGAGCCAAATCCACCACTAAAGCATTAGCTGAAGACTTCAAATATGCATCCTCTTGCAAACCCGAACTACTGAATGCCATCAACTAAAATGTGTCTTCCGCATTTAACCTAACCCCCATGAAGGTGTGGGGGCTGCCTTTATCGACATCCAGTCCGGGGAACAATGGGTTAACTGCCTTGCTCAGGGGCAGAATGACAGATTTCTACCTTGTCACCTCGGGGGTTCGAGCTTGCAACCTTTCGGGTTACTGGCCCGACGCTCTAACCACTAGGCTACCTGCCACATGAGATTAAGAACAGAAACCATTGTCCATGTTATTTAGAGCAAACTCCTTTACACATGCTGGATATGACACGTGTGAAACAAACCACCCTACAATAGCCTACGTTTGGGAAAGTCATCTCATTAAAATAAATCTCTGGATGAAACATGAGCGATAATCTAATTCGCAACATGTCATACTGGCACGTTTGCAAGCAGATGGCACATCAAGTAACAGCTAACAGGTAACATGTCTTTAAGACCATATCATCATGATCAATTGCATGCGACAGGTCTGCTGGCAACTAACTAAAATGATCTACTTAACGTTAGCGAATTAGAAATTGCTGTTTTTGTAGCTAGTAGCTCAGTAGTAAACTGCCTGGCTAAACTTGCTATATAACTTAGGTAGTTAAAACTGTTGTTTGGCTAGAACTAACGTTACCTAGTTGAAAAACGAATGCCGTGAACCCAAGCGCGGTTGGCCCGGTATCATGAACCACCACCGGCCGTTGTGTGTTAGGCTAGCTAGCCATCAACACCATGCCATTGCTTGTTCATGCTAACAAGCTAGATAACTAGTGGCTAAGTTAATAATATTGGATATAAAATACATAGTTAGGGAATCTCACCTTGAAACGGCCATGACGATTAATTTTATGTGTAAATGTGCTCTTTTGTGATCCGTATTGAACAGGAGCGATCATTTATTTAAAGTTATCCGCTTTACTTGACGCTAATCCAAAGCGCCAGCTAGCCTAGCAAGGGAGGCCGCTATAGTGCGTCTCTTCTCACAGCTCACCACCCGAAACCTGTCGAAATGAGTTCATCAAATCAGGTCTTCAAAGTAGGTCCCTCTTTTCTCTTGAATAATTTCTTCCTCCGAAAAATGTAATTTATTAAACTTATATCACCTTAAACCTTGTATTAACCTTCTGAACTACTCCCAGATAAGTACTTTAATCGAATGAGATTTAAAGAGTAATTTTTGTGTTCGCTAAAGGGAACCCAGGAGGCTGATTTTATATGAGGAGCCATCTTGCATTTATTCCTTCCTCCATAGCAGGCGCCAGCTGATTGGTTACAAGTCATTTCAGCGACCAATCGAAAAGCACATTAAAGAGGAAGTGCACAAAGCGGCAAAAAAAAAAATAAGCTCCTCGCAGGAATGACTTGTTTCCCCTTTTTAATTGACAAAAGTCCTCCCACGCGCCTGTCATTCAACAGAGAACCTTTACCAACAGTGCCTGTTCAACCTCAGGAGGCTGAAGAAATTTGTCTTGGCCCCTAAAATCCTGACAAACTTTTATAGATGCACAGTTGAGAGCATCCTTTCGGGCTGTATCATCGCCTGGTATGGCAACTGCAATGCCCGCAACCGCAGTGCTCTCCAGAGAGTGGTGTGGTCTGCCCAGCAAATCACAGGTGGCAACTACCTGCCTTCCAGGACACCTACAGCACCCGATGTCACAGGAAAGCCAAAAAGATCTTCAAGGACATCAACCACCCAAACCACGGCCTGTTCACTGTTATCCAGAAGGCGAAGTAAGTACAGGTGCATCAAAGCTGGGACCGAGAGACTGAAAAACAGCTTCTATCTCAAGGCCATCAGACTGTTTAATAGCCATCAGTAGCCGGCTTCCACCCAGTTAGGCAACCCTGTACCTTAGAGGCTGCTGCCCTATATACATAGACTTGGAATTACTGGCCACTTTAATAATGGAACACTAGTCACTTTAATAATGTTTACATACTGCTTTACTCATCTCATATGTATATACTGTATTCTATTCTACTGTATTTTAGTCAATGCCACTCCGACATTGCTCAATCTAATATTTCTATATTTCTATATTGCATTCTTTTACTTTTAGATGTGTGTGTTTTGTTGTTAATAGTTTTTAGATACTACTGCACTGTTGGAGCTAGGAACACAAGCATTTCGCTACACCCGCACTAACATCTGCTAAATATGTGTATGTGACCAATAACATTTGATTTGATTTGAAAAGGTACAGTATGTTACTCACTCTGTGAAACCAACCTGTTGCAACTCAAACTTCATGGTGATAAAATAAATCATACAATTAATGTAACTGTCCATCAAAGCTTCATCACCATTAAAGTCTTTAAAACTTTTCTTGTGAGTCACAAAGTCGCATCTTTCAAAAAAAATGGTCTAGCTCAAATATATTTTTGAAATGTCCAGCTGCTAAATTTGTACATTTCACAAAAATGATTATTTCTGCAAGAAGCCACCAGCTGTCATAGCTGAGTTTCAGCATCAGGAGCTGACCAGTGCTGAAACTGTCAGTGCCAGGCTCATGCAAAGAGGATCATGTTTATTTAGCGCACACTGTCTGGTCTGGCAATAGATGGCCATAGCTAGCTAACACAGTGGAGCAGTGAAATTATGGCAAAGTGGAATTATGGGGAAAAAAATCTCAGACTTTTGTTGGGTATAGTATAGAATTAGCTGCTATCTAGCAACAGTTAGGAAGCTGTCTGAAGAAAAGCCTATCAAGTTCTAGCTAGCTAGCATTATGCATTTGGCAGGAACCTAACTAGCAAACTAGCTAGCTATACTGAGACAAATATGATAACTAACCCCTTTCATCTGTGTTGAGAGTCTAGCTAGCTACTTATTTTCCTACATTTTAACCATGATTGTATAACTGGTATTTTATCAGAGTTTGTTTAAGTGTTTGTTCTAGTTTGTTTTAGTTTGGCCACCATGGTGACTTGGTCACTAGAAGAGGTTTGTGGTTATTTAACTGAATTTAAGAAATGCCTATCTCATTTTTGCTCAAATTCAAGGTGAAGCTTGAGGAAATAGGCTATCACTTGGCACTAGTGAAACACTTCTGTATGACACATCCATCTGGCATTTGTTTCGAGGACTGCTTTAGAGAATAAGGAAAAGCTTCAAATTCAAGATGGAGTACACATCCAAGAATGGGGTATTGGCATTTGGCATACCGCTTAAATTTTTTTTTAAATCAGTGGTGAATTGTGCATTTGATTGTTGTTGTGTGTCTGTTTACTGACTCCGCTTGTTGACCAAATTTGAGAGTGATACCACAGCACCCTCATATCAGGCTCAGCAGAAGTCAAGAAAAAGGTAGACTCATGCTCCAGGAATACAAGGTGAGATATCTAGTTGTGGTTAGAGTCAGTCTATCAATCCTCAATAGACGCTCTAATCATGATATGTGAACCGGCTGGTCTTGTCATTCTTCTTATGTTTCCTCATCTAGGGAAAAACCCTTCAATGTAAAATCAAGAGAAGTGAGAATAAAATAACCTCAAATTGCTGACGAGCAATTGGCTCCAATTAAGCGCCGTCCACAGGGCATGGCATTGCAAAATGGAGTGATAGCCTTCCTTCTTCAAGATCCCTTATACCCTGTAAAAAGCTCCCACTTTACCACCACCAAAGCACCCCCAGACCATCACATTGCCTCCAACATGCTTGACAGATGGAGTCAAGCACTCCTCCAGCATCTTTTCATTTTTTCTGCGTCTCACGAATGTTCTTCTTTGTGATCTGAACACCTCAAACTTAGATCAATCTGTCCATAACTGTTACGGCTTCTATGAATGGTGAGTGAAGGAGTCAAGCGCAGAGAGCAGGTAATTCCGTACGTGGATCTTTTATTCCAACGACAGCGGAGACATGGACATGCAAAACACAAGGGCGCATGAAACAATCCGTCCAAAATACACAGGACTAAAACTGTCCGGAAAAATAGCGATCACACTAATACACCAACACCAAATAAACAGAGAACAAGCCCGCACAATACCCAGCGGGCCTAGTGCCCTTAAATAGCCTATAAACAAAACTAACTCAAAACAGGTGTGCCCAATTAGACCCAATTGACAGAAACAAAAGGAAAGGGAATCGATGGCAGCTAATAGGCCGGCGACGACGACCGCCGGGCGCCGCCCGAACAGGAAGAGGCACCATCTTCGGCAGGAATCGTGACAATAACACTTTTTTCCAAACTTCCTCTGTCCAGTGTCTGTGTTCTTTTGCCCATCTTACACTTTTCTTTATATTGGCCAGTCTGTGATATGGCTTTTTCTTTGCAACTCTGTCTAGAAGGCCAGCATCCCGGAGTCGTCTCTTCACTGTTGACGTTGAGACTGGTGTTTTGCAGGTACTTTAATGAAGCTGCCAGTTGAGGACTTGTGAGGCGTCTATTTCTCAAACTAGACATTCTAATGTACTTGTCCTCTTGCTCAGTTGTGCACCTGGGCCTCCCACTCCTCTTTCTATTCTGGTTACGGAGTAGTACACAGCGTTGTACGAGATGTTCAGTTTCTTGGCAATTTCTCACAAGGAATAGCCTTCATTTCTCAGAACAAGAATAGACTGATGAGTTTCAGAAGACAGTTCTTTGTTTCTGGCCATTTTGAGCCTGTAATCGAACCCACAAATGCTGATGCTCCAGATACTCAACTAGTCTTAAGGCCAGTTTTATTGCTTCTTTATTCAGAACAACAGTTTTCAGCTGTGCTAACATAATTGCAAAAGGGTTTTCTAATGATCAATTAGCCTTTTAAAATTATTAACTTGGATTAGCTAACACAACGTGCCATTGGAACACAGGAGTGATGGTTGCCGATAATGGGCCTCTGTACGCCAATGTAGATATTCCATAAAAAAGAAAAAGCCATATCTCAGACTGGCCAATAAAAATAAGAGATTAAGATGGGCAAAAGAACACGGACAGAGGACCTGCCTAGAAGGCCAGAATCCCAGAGTCGCCTCTTCACTGTTGACGTTGAGACTGGTGTTTTGCAGGTACTATTTAATGAAGCTGCCAGTTGAGGACTTGTGAGGCGTCGGTTTCTCAAACTAGACACTCTAATGTACTTGTCCTCTTGCTCTGTTGTGCACCGGAGCCTCCCACTCCTCTTTCTAGAGCCAGTTTGCACGGGGGGGGGGGGCTTTTCTTTAGGCTGACTTGCAATAGAAACCCTAACCATGTTACATTACCTGTAGACCCATGGCCAGCGGTCCCAATGCGAGTAGGCTTGAATGGATCAGGGACCTTCAGTTTGACCCCAACTACCCTGCTAACACGAAACTCACAGAACTCATTAGGGTGAGTGGTAACACTGTACTCAGAACATACACTTGTATTCTATCAAAATAAACCCAACGCTGTGTTGTTGATACAAAACACTCAGTAGTTGCTATGGATTCGAATCAGGAAACAGCTAGATTGCTGAAACATGAAAGCTTGCCCAGAACACTTGGTTTGAAGTGGACGTTTGAAGTGAGCATTTCATATTGTTTGACCAATAGCAAGCCTGTGAGCAGAGAGACAGAGCCACGGGTCACTTTCGCCTGCATGCCCTGGAGGAGGAGTTTGACTTCACCACAGAAGAGCAGCTGGAGAAGTCCAGACACTTTGGTCTTCTGCACTTGTGTAGCACTCATGCTGTGGATGTCAGCCCCTCAAACCCCATCCCTCTCCACAACAGAGACATCACTGAACCCATGTTCGCTGTAATGCCCTTCTCATTATTAGTCTTGTTCCAGATTAGTCTGTGCTGTCTTGACAATTCCTACAGCATGGTCATTGTCATGGAAATGTTTGGCTATACAGCACAAACAGATCTGGGACCAGACGGCTTCATCAAATGAAATGTTATTTGTCACATGCGCCGAATGCAACAGGTGTAGAGACCTTACCGTGAAATGCTTACTTACACACCCTTAACCAACAATGCAGTTTTAGGAGAGAAAAAAAGTGTTAACTAAAATAAACTGAAGTAAAAATATATATTTTTAAATAATAATAATTAAGGAGCAACAATAAAATAACAGTTGCGAGGCTATATTACAGGGTCTGCTCTTCACTCTGTTGTCAGTTTAGCCTACATTTCACTTATCTTAGTAGCCCATACTCAAATCCGCTGCTGATTTTGTATTAGTCTATAAATAAATCTCTTTGACAAAATTCTTCATCTCTCCTATGTCTTATTCAACTAGGTTTTTTGAAAGTGTAAGAATAATAATTTAGCCATGGTTGCTCTGAAATGTTTATTGTTTGACAACATTTTACTCCCTCCTCTGTTTAATATAACATACATTTATTATTAATTTTGTTTTCCTTTCCTGACTCTGATGTCTGCCACATAAAGCATTTGACTCTAGCCACAAATTATGGAAATTAGAAGGGGGGAGAATTCTGGCAAGGGGGAGATTTTTGGCACAACACCGGCAGTGGGAGAAGATGGAAGATATGGATTTTGGCCGTCATTCTGCTAATTTACTCATCGATGAAACATTTGATTTCAAAATAGTTGTCTGTTCCCAAAACTACAATCTGTTAGGGACAGAGTGGACAAAGTTTTGTAGACTTTACCCTTTGCCAAAGAAAAAAAAAAGGAGTGCGAAGGCGAATTGAGTTATTGCACACGCGGACTTTACAGAGTAGGCATTCCACAACGGAACCATGCAAATGCATGCTAGAATCTTGTTAGCTCGTGCTTGACTCTGCCCACCTCCTTGCTTGTTCTGCCCACTATGGCTCATTTGTTTCCCTTTGAAACGACAGGCTGTGGTCTATGTATGTGTAGTTCTAAAAATCTTTGTCTGCTTCTTCTTCTTTAAATTAAAAGGAGCATACACCACCACCTACGGTACTGGAGTGCGAGTCCGGTGTAGAGTTAGTTGCCCTACCAACTAACTCGACACTCATTAAAACATAACCACTATTCCACTAATGGCCCCATCTGATCCTAGACTAGGCCGGCAGGGTCCGTGTACCTTCTAGACAATGGCTATCCTACATTAACCAGGATGACGGATAGTGAGTGATTCACCACTCGTTATCCATTTTATTTTATTTCAAGTTGATCGAAATTGACAGAAAGCTACCTTTTTTGGTTTTTCGCTTCAAATATCGGAAAACAAGCACTGTCAAGGTAGGCGGGAAAGGATAGGGTGCGTTTTGATTTTGTTCCTAGTGTAACGTTAGTTAACATAAGCTAGCGTTACCGCAACTAGCTAACCACACAGTCTCAAGTGAGTGTAATTTGTGTTTTGTAGCCAAATCACCACAACTGTTGTGGCTAGAGAAGCGAGCTAACGTTATTGCCTAGCTACAAATTCACTGTTCTATGAAGTTTGTGCTCTCAGTTGTGTTTGATTTGACCGTCTATTATTGGCCATGTTGTGTGGTTAATGTGTGGTCTATATATGGTCAGAGGGATCTGGGGTGCAGATGGTGGTGGAGGTGTTTGGCGTGGAGAGGACAGTGAATTCAGTGGAGGACATCCCAGCCACTTGACAGTGTTGGCACTGTTACTTCCTACCTGACGGGTAAGTGGACATCACTTCTACTTGTACGTTGCCAGCCGAGTGCAGGTGGACTCTCCCCTCAACATGAAGCTCCTGCTGCTCCCGCCCCAAATACACACATACACAGGTACACACACACACACACTATTAAGAGTGTTCCCCTATTTACATGTTTGTGTGTTGTGTATCAGGTGAGGGATGATAAGCCCGTGTTTGAGAAGAGGTGTCTGGTGTGGGAGGACATGCGGATTCCCTCAAAGTTCCTGAAGGTGACATATTAGTCTTTCCCTCCAAGCCATCCGTTACCCCCTACTCTCACCCTAGCCCCTTACTCTTAAACCACTAACCCCTAAGTTTCCAACAGGACCTGACTTGTGTGTATGTTATAGGAGGAGTTGAAGGCGGAGCATGCGTAGTACCTGCGGCAACACCCAGGTCTATCTGTCTTCAGAGGGATCTAGGGTGCTTGGGGTGGAGAGGACAGTGGATTCAGTTGGAGGACATCCCAGCCACTTGGCAGTGTTGGTGTAACAGTATAACTTTAGACCGTCCCCTCGCCCATACCCGGGCGCGAACCAGGGACCCTCTGCACACATCAACAACAGTCACCCACGAAGCATCGTTACCCATCGCTCCACAAAAGCCGCGGCCCTTGCAGAGCAAGGGGAACCACTACTTCAAGGTCTCAGAGCAAGTGACGTCACCGATTGAAGCTCTATTTAGCGCGCACCGCTAACTAAGCTAGCCGTTTCACATCCGTTACATTGGGACTGCTACTTCCTACCTGACGGGTAAGAGGTCACTCTACTTAAACAATCAATAAATCAAGCAAATGTAATTTACATACAAGACACCAGTGCTCCATTCATCTTTCTCTCTTTGTCGTCATATCCTGTTCCTGTTTAGGCACCTGGCCACCCGAGTGCAGGTGGGCTCTGTCAACATGAGGCTCTTACTGGTCTTACCACAAGTACACACAGGTACGCACATACACAGGTACACACACAAACCACTAACCCCTAAGTTTCCAACATGACCTGACATGTGTGTTACAGGAGTTGAAGATGCCTTGTACCAGCGGCAGCACCCAGAGCTCCAAGCCATGATCAGTCGACTTCCTGCAGTTCCTGCTACTACGAAAACTGAGCGAGGTCATCATGTTCGCCCGCAAGGACTTCTTTGCCTCCTGCCAACTCCCGGGTGGCACCTTGAACACCTCCTCACCTTGAGGACACACATTGTGGCTGCGTCTGTGTCTCAATAGTCTAGTAGCTTTCTTTGACTGGCACTTTAGTGAGGACAATACTATTCTGGTTGGCACTTGTCACCAGTATGTACAGAGGCCCTCGAGATCTAGAGTATTGATAAAATACGAATGCTTTTATGGATGTTTTTTATTTTGTGATGTTTTTACTGTCTGTTTGTATGAGGTGCACTGAAACAAATTCCTAATCAACTCTGTTATGGAAATCGAAAGAGGTCCAGTTATGTCAGTTATTGTGAATGAAAATAAAATGTATCATTTCATGTCTTGTATGTTTCCCATGCTTAATTTCTGTGGAGTAATTCCAGTAACTGCTCATTTGCTTTGGCTCTAATCTGATCAACCAATAATTCTTTAAAGAATAAAGTTATAAATAAAATTATTCTCATGCTTGTCTGACCCCACAAGTAATGCTATTGTTTGTATAAAGTCACTGCCCTGATTTCCTAGAAATGTGACACTTTTGAATAACACAATTATGTGTGTGTATTAATACTCTAGACCACATATGTCAGAGTCAAGGCCCGCGGGCCACATCCGGCCCGCAAGAAGGATTTTTACGGCCCCTGGGATGATCTTGATTTATTATTAGAACCGGCCCGCAGCAAGCCGGCAGCCCGCAGATCTTTTACACGCACCAATACTACATTTCCCACAATGCAAAGGTGACGCACCGAGCAGTAGGCTGCTTCATTTCAATATTTATTGGCACAGCAGTCGTCAGCATCACAGTAAAATTAACTTTCAGATACCCATCAAAAATGGCAAAACGGAAGGTGGATACTGAGAACCGGGGGTTTCAAACAAGGTGGGAGTCGGAGTATATGTTCACGAAGGTAGCTGGAAAACCTGTGTGTCTTCTGTGTGGAGAAAGTGTGGCGGTACTGAAAGAGTATAATCTGAGACGACATTATGAAACGAAACACGCGGACAAAAACAAGAATATGGACATGGAACAAAGGCTACAAAAGGCAGAGGAATTAAAACGAGGCCTCAAATCTCGACAGGCTCTGTTCAAAAAAGCCAAATCACAAGGCCAGGCTGCTGTCAAGGCCAGTTTTATTTTGGCAGAAGAGATCGCTAAATCAGCCCGGCCATTTACGGAGGGGGATTTCATCAAAAACTGCATGATTAAAGTTTGTGACGAAGTTTGCCCAGAAAAAAGGCAACTCTTTTTAAATGTGAGTCTGAGCAGAAACACCATTGCCGAGAGAGTAGACCAGTTGTCCATCAATCTAAAAGAGCAGCTTGTGAAAAAGGGAAAAGATTTTATTGCATATTCCTTGGCTGTGGATGAGAGCACCGACATTTCTGACATTGCCCAGTTGTCAATTTTCATCCGCGGAGTGGACTCCAACCTAAGCGTGACAGAGGAGTTTTTGGCTTTACGTCCTATGCATGGCACAACTACGGGGCATGATTTGTATGAAGAGGTGTCAAGATGTGTAAATGAGATGGAGCTGCCTTGGGAAAAACTCGTGGGTTTGACAACCGACGGAGCACCTGCGATGTGTGGACACAGGAGCGGACTGGTGGCGAAGATACGGGAAAAGATGCAAGAGGAAAACGCGACAGGTGAGCTGACAGCTTATCATTGTATCATACACCAGGAAGCGTTGTGCGGTAAAGCCTTGAAAATGGAGCATGTAATGAGCATCATCACGCGCACAGTTAACTTTATCAGAGCCAAAGGTTTGAATCACCGCCAGTTCAAGGCATTTCTGACGGAGTTAGAAACGGAGCATGGTGATTTGCCTTATCACACAGAGGTGCGATGGCTAAGCCAGGGAAAGGTGCTTCAAAGATGTTTCGAGCTTCGTGAGGAGATTTGTCTGTTCTTGGACAGCAAAGGGAAAGACACAACACAACTCCGAGACGAAATGTTTCTGTGTGAAATGGCTTTTCTGTGTGACATTACGAGTCATCTGAATGCAATAAACTTGCAGCTGCAGGGTCGGGATCGTGTCATCTCTGATATGTACAGTACAGTGAAGGCATTTAAAACCAAACTGACTCTGTGGGAGACGCAGATGCGGAAAGAAAATTTGAGCCACTTTCCCAGCTGCCAGACCATGAAAGAGAAGCTCTCTACCAGTGCGTTCCCGAGCACACAGTTGGCTGATAAAATAGGTATGCTTGCCGCTGACTTTCGACGCCGATTTGCTGACTTTGAAGCACAAAAAAGCAGGTTGGAACTGCTCGGTAACCCATTTGCTGTTGACGTGGAAAGCTCACCACCAAACCTCCAAATGGAGTTGATTGACCTCCAATGCAATGATGCACTGAGGGCAAAATATGCGGCAGTGGGTGCTGCGGAGTTCGCCCGTTTCCTCCCCGGCACAATGCCCCAGCTGCGCATCCAGGCTGCTCAAACGTTGTCTATGTTTGGCAGCACATACCTGTGTGAACAACTGTTTTCTTTGATGAACCTGAACAAAACATCACACAGAAGTCGACTTACTGCTGAACACCTCCACTCAATTCTGAGGATTTCTTCAGCTCAGAGCCTTACCCCGAACATTGATGAACTTGTGGAAAAGATGGGACACCACCAAGTATCACCCTCAACCTCAAACAAGTGAACATTACTGTGCAATCACATATTTAGAGTTTTTACTCAGTTCAAGTTTAAAAGTTAAAATTTAATATTTGTTTTCACTGCATGTTACTTCTCCTTAAACAAAGTGTTGTTTTTGATTAATAGATTTTTGCACTTTATTTTTTTGTATTTCAATCCAATTATATTTTAAAAATATTTCAGTTGAGTGGATGATAGAAAATTGCTATTATTGTTTTTTCTTTGAAGTAAATTTAGCCCACTTTTGCTAAAATAGAAAATATAGTCTACTGATGGTGCCTTGAATACCGGTTTCTTTCATTTAATGTTCATGTTATGGGGATATTTATATAAAGGAAATTTGTCTTTTGTGTCTGTTGAAAATTAAAGATTACTGACAGAGCCATAAGAAAATATTGCTTTATTTATCTGATCATATTGTAATATATTTGTTAGGTTTTCAGTAGGTTCAATTAGGTTCACTAGACTATATGCGTCATTTAAAAATTTTTCAATGAACATTCGAACAGTCCGGCCCTCGTCTTGTAGCTGATTTTTTTATTTGGCCCTCCGTCCATTTGACTTTGACACCCCTGCTCTAGACCATATTGCAAGGCAGACTGAGAAAGCATTGACTTGACATGCCAAACTGTCTCTACTTTACAGTGCATTCGGAAAGTATTCAGCCCCCTGACTTTTTCCACATTGTGTTACAGCCTTATTCTAGAATGGATTACATTGTTTTTTCCCATCACCAATATACACATAAGACCTCATAATGACAAAGCAAAAACAGTTTTTTCTTAAAAATAAACTGAAATATCCCATTTACGTAGGAAATCAAACCCTTTACTCAGTATTTTGTTGAGCACCTTTGGCATCGATTACAGCCTTGAGTCTTCTTGTGTATGACGCTACAAGTTTGGTACACCTGTATTTGGGGAGTTTTCTGCAGATCCTCTCAAGCTCTGTCAGGTTGGATGGGAAGCGTCGCTGGACAGCTATTTTCAGGTCTCTCCAGAGATGTTCGATCGGGTTAAAGTCCGGGCTCAAGTCCGGGCTGGGCCACTCAAGGACATTCAGAAACTTGTCCCGAAGCCACTACTGCATTGTCTTGGCTGTGTGTTTAGGGTTGTCTAGTTGGAAGGTGAACCTTCGCCCCAGTCTGAGGTCCTGAGCACTCTGGAGCAGGTTTTCCTCAAGGATCTCTCTGTACTTTGCTTGGTTTACCTTTCCCTTGATCCTGACTAGTCTCCCACCATGCTTCACCGTAGGGATGGTGCCAGGTTTCTTACAGCTTGGCATTCAGGCCAAAGAGTTCCATCTTTGTTTAATCAGACCAGAGAATCTTGTTTCTCATGGTCTGAGAGTGCTTTAGGTGCCTTTTGGCAAACTCCAAGCGGGCTGTCATATGCCTTTTACTGAGGAGTGGCTTCCGTCTGGCCACTCTACTATAAAGGCCTCGGGTTCGTGCCGTGGGGGAGATCTTCATGGGCTATACTCGGCCTTGTCTCAGCAAGTTGGTGGTTTGAATATATCCCTCCAGTGGTGTGGGGGCTGTGCTTTGGCAAAGTGGATGGAGTTATATCCTGCCTGGTTGGCCCGGTATCGTCGGACGGGGCCACAGTGTCTCCCGACCACTCCTGTCTCAGCCTCCAGTATTTATGCTGCAATAGTTTGTGTCGGGGGGCTAGGATCAGTCTGTTATATCTGGAGTATTTCTCCTGTCTTATTCGGTGTCCTGTGTAAATTAAAGTATGCTCCCTCTAACTCTCTCTCTCTTCTCTCGGAGGACCTGAGCCCTAGGACAATGCCTCAGGACTACCTTGCCTGATGACTCCTTGCTGTCCCCAGTCCACCTGGTTGTGCTGCTGCTCTAGTTTCAACTGTTCTGCCTGCGGCTATGGAACCCTGACCTATTCACCGGACGTGCTACCTTGTCCCAGACCTGCTGTTTTTGACTCTCTCTACCGCACCTGCTGTCTCCTACTCTGAATGATTGGCTATGAAAAACCAACTGTCATTTACTCCTGAGGTGCTGACCTGTTGCACCCTCTACCACCACTGTGATTAATATTATTTGACCCTGCTGGTCATCTATGAACATTTAAACATCTTGGCCATGTTCTGTTTTAATCTCCACCCGGCACAGCCAGAAGAGTACTGGCCACCCCTCAGAGCCTGGTTCCTCTGTAGGTTTCTTTCTAGGGAGTTTTTCCTAGCCACCGTGCTTCTACATTTGGATTGCTTGCTGTTTGGGGTTTTAGGCTGGGTTTCTGTATAGCACTTTGTGACATAGGCTGATGTAAAAAAGGACTACAAATACATTTGATTGATGTGTGGAGTGCTGCAGCGACGGTTGTCCTTCTGGAAGGTTCTCCCATCTCCACAGAGGAACTCTGGAGCTCTGTCAGAGTGACAATCGGGTTCTTGGTCAATTCCCTGACCAAGGCCCTTCTCCCCTGATTGCTCAGTTTGGCTGGGCGGACAGCTCTAGGAAGTCTTGGTGGTTCCAAACTTCTTCCATTTAAGAATGACGGAGGCCACTGTGTTCTTGGGGACCTTCAATGCACAAGTCCGGTTGGAAGGAACCTTCGCCCCAGTCTGAGGTCCTGAGTGCTCTGGAGTAGGTTTTCATCAAGGATCTCTCTGTACAGTACTTTGCTCCATTTAACTTTCCTTCGATTATGAGTAGTCTCCCAGTCCCTGCCGCTGAAAAAGATCCCCAAGCATGATGCTGCCAACACCATGCTTCACCGTAGAGATGGTGCCAGGTTTCCTCCAGACATGAGACTTGGCATTCAGGCCAAAGATCTTGGTTTCTTGTCTCTCATGGTCTCAGAGTCCTTTAGGCAAACTCCAAGTGGGCAGTCATGTGTCGTTTACTGAGGAGTGGCTTCTGTCTGGCCACACTACTATTAAGGCCTGATTGGTTGAGTGCTACTGAGATGGTTGTCCTTCTAGAAGGTTCTCCCATCTCCACAGAGGAACCCTGGAGCTCTGTCAGAGTGACCACCGGATTCTTGGGCACCTCCCTGACCAAGGCCCTTCTCCCCCAATTGCTCAGTTTGGCCGGACGGCCAGTTCTAGGAAGAGTCTTGGCGGTTCCAAACTTCTTCCATTTAAGAATGATGGAGGCCACTGTGTTCTTGAGGACCTTCAATGCTGCAGAAATGTTTTGGTACCTTTCCCCAGATCTGTGCCTCGACACAATCCTGTCTCGGAGCTCTACGGAAAATTCCTTCGACCTCATGGCTTGGTTTTTGCTCTGTCATGCACTGTCAACTGTGGTACCTTTATATAGACAAGTGTGTGTGCCTTTCCAAATCATGTCCAATCAATTTAATTTAACATATCAAGTTGTAGAAACAGGATGCACCTGATCATCTGATGTACAGTACATGTAGCTATCTTGGCATTTTAACTGTAGACTCTTATCGGTGTGTGGATTACGATGATTCACGGCAGACTGAAACACTTACTAAATAATCCTTCCCACTCGGCTTCAACCAGTCCAGACTGATTTAGTCACAGAAGACAGAGCTGTGTCGATAAGATACCAGCAGCTGTATTCAGGACAACACTGGTATTGAAAGCTGTAGCTACACTTTGCATGTAGTCGATGATGAAAATATTAGTAAATGGATCTTTCAAATTTGCCCTTTGACAGAGAAGCCTTGAGTGACGAAATGGACTATTTTTCTCGTGAATATCCCAGCCCCTCATTATCTAAACCAATCACAGCTAGGCAAGAGTCTGTATTTTCTCCATGTCTAAACAACTTTGTAATTTCACATTTTATTCATAGATTACATAAGAGTTTTTAGGCATTTCTGCAACAAAAAAACGCACATTGATGAAAATAAGTTCAAATGCCTCTCCTGTGAAGTAGTAACGTGCGTCACATGCCCAGCTTTCTGTAACGGGTCACAAATAGTTCAACGTCAAAACATATTCAGCCAGATCTAGAATAAAGTTTGATGGGTATTCGTTGGTATCTTCACCTCTCAGGTAGTGAACTAGGGCAGTGTGTGGAAATGCTGGTGTACAGCCTCTAATGAAGAAAGGTGCCCCCATGAGTAATATCAGCTATTACATCAAAACAGGAAATGTCCATTTCAGAATTAATAAACTTCATGTCTGAAATGAATGGCTGGGAAAGTACTGTACTGTGTAGCCTATACTGTGATATTTACCCCATCCTAAAACACCGTATCAGGTTGACCTGTTTCTAATTTGATGGATACTAGCATGGTCATTGTAAATTCATGTCTCCCATTTCAAATACAAAAATGCTGGAGTTGTTTCAGCTGGATGGTGTTAGATAGGCCTAAGATGTAGCATCCTATGTCATGATCTGGTGGATTTACACAGCAGCGTAAGAGGAATCAGTTTAGGCTTAGGTCAGTATCAGACACCTCTGAGTGTGCATTGTGCAGTGTTGAAGAACAACTCTGTGTTTGGGATGATCTGTAACCCGCTAGCACCTCCCCCGGTAAGAGGGGAATGAGGCAACCTCACAGAGTTACACACAAGGATACTTTATTGACGACATACAACAGACATTGTTTGGGAATGATGGAAATGGCAGTGGTTTTTAAACATGCCTACTATTGGTCCAGAGATAAAATGGAGATGTCGCTGTCCAGGACAGAGGTGAGCTTGCTGCTCTCTCTCTGCTTGGAGGAGACTGCAAGAAGAGTGACCTGCAGAGCCAGGCTGATGGGCCGATGACTGGACCCCTGGGAATAGCCCCTAGCGACCAACCAATGGCCAGTGTATGACCCCCTAGCATGCTAGGCTCCTGCTGGGCGTAGGGGTGCCTACTGAAGAGTCAGAAAGTCCGAAAGTTTGTTGTCTCTGAGGGCTGTGAGATTGTGTTAAGAGTCACTGGCAGGGAATTCGGTAACATCCAGTGTGATAACAAAATGCCTTTAATAAACCCATGAGCTGACTGGTGTCCCGACTTCGAGGACTAAGCTGTTTTTATTCGATTTTTATCAAACTATATCTGACCGTATCAACCAGGTATCATTGGAAGCACCTGGAACCTGTGCTTCGAATGAGTACAGATTTGCTCCCCTCCAGTGGATAGTAGTGGTACTACACCCTAAAATGACAAACCTTCCACATTGAATTTGGCTCATGAGATTTAAAGGAAAATTCACTTTTTTTTAAAACCAAATCTATATATTTTTAATGTAAATGTAATGTTATAGAAGTGTCCAGACATTGTTTTTCTTATATTTCACTTGCTTTTGAGAAAGTTACCCCACCCTGTACTTGCTTCCCGTCTCCCAGCGTCTGTGGTTATAGAACCGTTACAATTACATTTTGTTGGACTCGAGCGATACTCTTCCGTGTGCGAGCATGCGCATGCTTTCTCGTTCCGATTATGGTCATGCAAGACATGAGGAAACACATGCATGCCTGCACACGGAAATGTACACGGACTACCGCACCACTTACAGCCGCATATTTGGTACCAATGTTTTCTTTTCAAACAAGGGATTGCAAATAACCAACGTTCATCATTATAGAACAATACATCAGCCCCCCAGACCTCCTGGAGACTACAAACAAGAAAAATGCGAATGGGCTGCTCAATATGCATTGTTTTGTGTAGGCCTATTTTTTTGTCAGTGTCTGACAGAGCGTGCCAACGCTGCAAGTGAAATGAATGGAAGTACTGTTAGTACCACAGAAATTGTTCCATTTGGTGATTTCGTCACCATTGCTCATAACTTAATAATACGTTTCAACAGTATACGACAAGTAATCCTCCATGTACTTTCATGCAACCTCTGTTTAAAACAATATCTGGAAATGATTGTAAGGGTGAAAAGACAAATACATTCACATTTAAAATGTTAATAGTCACGAAGAAAACAAGCGCTGCCTCCATTATTCCAGCACCATTTCAACTTCCACATTTCAAAATTCAAAAGGCACTCGCACATCTGAGCTATCTTTTTTGCAGGTGCATGGTAACAGTTGAATAAAATGAAGAAAAAATAAGAAACCTGTGCACTGCTCTTCATAGTTACACTGCTCTTTATTTAGCTTTTACGTATCGGGCTCATGGCCTTCGTCACACATTTTGTGAGTGTTTTAAATTAGCACCATTATGTAGACATATCCACATCCGTTCCGCGCATCGAATGTGGTTGGAGTCGAGAGAAAACAAATAAGTACTACCAAATATAACAATGTGCTTTTCATAAATGTTCAAATAGTGTGTACATAAAACGTATTAACACGTCTGTAAAACCACAATGAGGACATAGACCTACCAAGCAAGTGTTCATACATCATTGGGTACAGCGCAAGAAAAACATCAGAGTAATCTGAAATGGGGGCATAATTAATACTCACAATTACAACATAACGTATAAGCATTTCTGTCTGGAGGGTGAAAATACAGAAACATATTTTGCTCAGAGTATTATTTATATGACACCCTCTATCTGATATATTAACCTTCTCTATGCCACAAAATCTAAAGTTAGAAATGTCATGTTTCAGGTCATTAAAATATTTTGCGACTGGATAATCCCTGTCGTTTCTCCTGATTGAACTTTTATGTTCACAAATTATGTTTGAGAGAAAGAGAGATTTACCTACATAACTCAGCCCACATGGACATTTAATCGTGTAGATAACAATGGGGTGGATGTAGCAGGTAATAATGTAATTTATTTGGAACCGTTTTCCTGTATGTGGGTGGCAGAAATATTCACACTTCATCATATTGTTGCACTGTGCGCAACCTCTGCATTTATAGCTACCATTCCGAAGAGGGCGTAAAAGAGCCTGGCTGATTTTCTTTTGCGGCTGGCAGTTGGCATGGAACCACTTATCGCGTAAATTGCGACCTCTCCTATAATACAATTAGTGGTGGATTCTTAAATTCAGCCGGCAAAGCTGGGTCCGATGATAAAACATGCCCGTGTTTCTTGACAACATCTCCCACTTTTCGAGAGTTCAACGTAATATGTGGTGGTGAACATTACAGAGTCTTCTTTAGCTCTAGCGGGTCTTTTTTGTAGCAGCTCATCTAGTAGTGTTCTCCCCCAATACCAAACTAAGAGCTTCATCCACACATTGTGAAGAGTAGCCTCTTCTTAGAAATTTATTACGCACCTCCCCTGCTTTTTCTAGATAGTCCTCTGTGGAGTGGCATATCCGGCGCAGTCTGTTTGCCCTCAACTCCAAACACATTCGAATGCTCGGAACGGATGTGGATGGGGCTATGTCTACATAAGGGTGCTAATTTTAAAAACTCACAAAAGCTCTGACGAAGGCCGTGAGGCCGACCCCTAAAGCTTATTAAAGAGCAGTGTTAGTATCAAGAGCAGTGTGCAGGTTTCTTCTTTTTCCTCAACTTCAACATAATCAAATCACCCCTGCTTCGTCTAATACAGTGACAACTAAAAGCTATCAAAAACAATTTGCTCCAATTAGAGAAACATGTTAACTCACCCTACTTGTAGAGAAACGCCAATGCTATCCTCCTCACTTTCATTTTGACGAAACTGTCTCTCACTCTCATACAGTACAGCTTTTATTTGTTGATGTCCTTGGCTACCTAGCTAAAATCCTTCGTCGCTAGCCTAACTTCTATTCATGGGCAACGCTAGTTAGTTACAATTTGTCTTCTAGGCCTACATCTAGCTACACATTGAACTTCCAATCTCCCGGCCAGGGGCACAACAATATATTAATTAATGTTTGGATCAGAATCGCTGTTATAATTATTGGAGAATTTAGTAAAAACAGTCCAAATCCCTATCTCCTTCGTGGCTAATTTAGGAAAAGGGCCAATTTTAGCTAGCTGGCTAGCTAGCCACCTGAAGACAACAACAAAACGAATGTAACAATTCTACGTTTTTCTGCCAATAACATATGCTCTCAATTGGATTTGATGGGAGTGACGCCAAAATCCAAACACGCTTCCCTTCACACTTGTTTGTTGGTGCGCCAGGACCATTCAGATGCTCAACTTTAGCTCAACCTGATTGGCACATTTGTTATACTTTTTTCTCAAGGTAGCCCAGATGCTCGCTGGCTTCTCTCGCCTTCTATGCTACGGACGGCAACAATGTCATACTCGTTTGAACTAGACAGCATCAGACAGATGGCCTACACGTAGAGGCAGAGGGGCGCTGTTTCGCTCGCTCGGATGCTTTCTCCTGTGAGATACATTCAACCTCTTGCGAATTGAAGGAACATTATGAAACATTGGGACGAAATATACATTTTTGTAGTTTTTTTTTCTTCTTCATTTTTGGTTGCCCTTGGCATCCATGCATACAAGCCACTGATTAGCGCTGTATCCCAAGCATGTCTTCAACCCACATCCTTGATCTGTTAGTTAAACACCTTTTTCCATTGAGCAAGCAGCAAAGGACATGGGCATGGGCACCTCCTGCTTCCTCCCTCAAGAATCTTTAGTCTCTCATGTGATTTAATCAGCAGGCTTCTTTGGTCTGATTGAGGCACCATCCCACCCTTAGCAAAGTGGTCAAAAGGGGATTATTCCCTTCCTTTGCTAACAAATATGTTACCCAATTAGCCTATCACATACAAGTGAACATTTACCCAGCAGTAATTACCTTACATCGTATTATTATTATTTTTAAGGGTGCAATCTACATTTTTGTATTTCTTTTTCATAATAATCTTCTCACTGACAGGCTGACAACAAAATACAAAGAAGAGATGGATCAGTGAACAGTGGGCTATTTGGAGGGGCAAAGGAAGTGCAATCTTGTTATGACTCCCTCGGACAGTTATAACACTGTTATAAACTATGGCGCTGCACGTACTGAAAGTAACAGTAAAAAAAGGATTATACCGACTCGCCATATAATAAAACACTTTTGGATAGTATACTCAAGCCGTGTCTCTGTCGTGTAGGCTAAACGGTGCAATGAGCCACTATTCATCCGTTCTGGGAGGCTACTCTGTCGTACAGCTCCCGCTCAACTCTGCGTAATCCCCGGATGAAGCTGTCATGGCTGCCATTCGCTGAGCTGTCAAGCCTACAAAAACAAAGGTAAAAGCCAACCGAAGTCTCGAATTATGTCGTCGTTGTCAATCATATCGGAGTTTTACTCAGCGGTAAATACATTTTGGTTGAGCTACATTGATGATATTAACTTTTTTTGTCGTGCAATTTTTCGGTGCACTTTGTCACAACCTAAGCTCTTCGTGTGTATTTAATTCAAATCAGTCAATTGGCAAATCAACCAGCCGTTCGAAAGCTCACACTTCAGAGTGAATGTTTTACAACGCAGTGAGGTGATGATGAGTGATGGTCGAAGCAAAAATCGGAATTGCTTTCAAACAATAAATTAAACGCGTTTGTTTGTTACATGTTAATGAACCTTCTCAGTGTGTTTGTTTTGGTCAAGTCAAATAGCACAATAGAAATGGCTGACAGCTTTGACCTGATGCAAAGTTGACATTCTGTAATACATTTTTTTGCGGCCAGCAACCAATTTAGCGTATAATATTTTCTTCTACGGAGAACTATTGGGATATAATTTGAACAGGTGTGCTTTAGCATATCATCTTTTCTTCGACTGAGATCCATTACAAATGCAATTTTTTGTCAGATTTGGTGGATTATTGCAAGTCCTTTGGTCAGTCACATTGAGAAATGTACATGGCACATCATTTGAGTAAACGATTATGGAGTAAGATATTTCCACTATAGTAAATAGTCTGAAATGTAATTACATTGAATCTGCAACAGGTGGATAAGGTTGACCCATGCTGTTGGTTATGTTGTGAGAACATGCACTACTCAGGCATACACCAAGCAGGTAGGCTGCAGAGTAGTTTTGCATTTTGAAAATTGTAGGCTACAAGCCTTATAGTGAAGACTACTGCACTACAAGAGTTTGCACTAATGTGCACTTATTGACTGTGGTAATAAAACACAGCATCATTCTTGTATAAATGATTTTAGATCAGGATCATTTTATCCCCATTTCAAAAATACATCCTAATATGGTATTTTCTCAGGTCTGATCTCTGTAGACTAGATTCCGAGGGGACATTTGCATATATTTGATGGTTGCCGGTTTATAGACCAGGAAATTGGTGAAAATGTTTTGTGCTGGGCTATTTACGCATCTTCTCTCAAAAATATAAAACCAAGTTAAATCAATATGGTTGACTGTTTATGTTTTTTTTACAATGAGGTCAGAGGTTCATTGTCTATAATGAATGTCTGGTTTGCAATCAATTGTTGATTGTTTCTTTTAACTCTGTTACAGAGGCCTGAATTGATATGGATCCAGCACGCGCTGAATTAGATGTCCCTGCTGGAGGTAATATAAAAGTTGTCGAGGATGACAGAAACTGGAACAAACGACTCCGTCTCAGGAAAGCTGCCGTTCAGCCCCCAGCCATGCAAAGTAAAGATAAGCATGGGCCAAAGAAGATAACAGAGGACATGGAGAAAAGCACAGAGCAGACGTATTTGAAGAAGACACCCCTTAAAGTTCAAGAGGGTCAACATGTGACAAAGGTTTCTGGAAATATACTTGGGTTTAGATGCTCTGAATGCAAGGACAGCACAGTATTCAGCCCTAATGACTTACTGAGGCACTTTCAGGAGACTCACCCAGGAAGCCAACCAATTTTTCCTTGTGACATGTGCAGTTTTATTACACATGAATTCTCCCGCCTTAAAGTCCACCAATTAGGCCACAGAGACACTTTTGTCAGCTGCAACATATGCAATGACAATGTCCAGCACACCCTCTTGCAGCTCACCACACATTTAAACATGCACCACAGCTTGAACGGCCACTACTGTTGTGAGAAGTGCAAGTTCTCCACAAGAGATGTAGGAGCATTTTTGGAGCACCTGTATCTACATAACATTGCGCCACAAGCAGGTTCTGCTGACCAGGATTTGATGAGACATCTCATGGCCAAAACAGCACAATTCCGCTTCAGTTGCCAGTTCTGTGACTATAAATCTCATCGAAAATATATCATCACAAGGCACATGGCCACCATTCATGGTGAAGAGAAGAGCCAGAAAAACAAGCCGAAAATGAAAGATGTTGGTCCTAAAACAGTAGATAACTCATCTCCAAGACTGAAGCACACAGTGACGAGTACAGTGAGGGAAAATAACTGGATGTCACAAGGCTGTCTTTCTCTGCCGGGGGAAGGATTCCTGGATAAATATTGCAGATTGTCAAATCCAGAGAGGGCTTTGGAGGAGACAAAGCAATTTTTAGAGAAGTCTGTGGCTGCTGAAACAGGTGGGCAGACATGGAACGAAGCTCTTAAGACTGTACTTTCAAATGTGCCCCAAGCCATCACTTCCTTTTCAAACTCGGAAAACTGCATGATATCCAATCCTGGATTCACAAACACAGACAAAGACCTCACTGTCCTCATGCTCAAAAACAAGATTTCAGTTCCTCCGGATGTCACTACTGAAGCCATTGGTTTCAAAATGGTGGAAGGCAAAAAACATTTGGTTCTCAAGGTTACACCAGCAGCAAAGCAAGATACCTCTGACACAACAAAGACGTCATTGTGTGTCACTGAGCAGGAATCAGAGAAGATTGCTTGTCAAACTAGTGCTGGGGACTCCAATGCAAACGGATGCCAATTAAATTCAACTATCACCCCAAAGACCAGGCCACCCAGTTGTCCAGAATCATTCTCGACACAAAATGATATTGACACTATTTCAACCCTAAAGTTAGTGGAATATGATCAAACTCAAGAAAATAGAGAAAACCAGGAAACAATGGTTGGCCAGGAACACCAGAGACATGACGCAGAACCCAAAGATGTGAATCACTGTGAAGATACGGCAGAGGACATGAAAGTGCCGAAGTTGACAGTGGAGAAAAGTGAGAAAAAGCTCAAATCCTTTCCTGAAGCTCTGTGCTCTTCCAAGACTATGGGGGACAAAAAAAAGTGGAGAACGAAAGTGGTCAGCCCTAAAACTGTAGAGAAAAAATCATCACCAGCATTAAAGCTCCTCCTGAAGAAGAATCCAGTTAAGGAAATGCAGTGGATGTCACAAGGTACTCTTCCCCTGTTAGGAGGAGGTTTGCTGAACAATTCCCACAGACTAGAGCACCCACAGAAAACTTTGGAGGAGACGCAGCAATTTCTTAAAAGAGCACTGTCAACGGAAAATGGCAAAAAGAAACATGCCAAGTCCAAAGTGGTCACACGGTTGTCAAAGTCAGAGGGAGGCTTTATTCCAAACCTTGGACATTTCAGCACCAGAGTTAACAACCTTAGTGCCCTCATGGTAAAAAATAATATTTTAGTTCCTCCCAATTGCACTACAGAGGCCATGGGTTTCAAAATGGTGGACGGCAAAAAGCATTTGGTTCTTAAGGTTACACCATCAGACAAAACAGAGGCATCCTTGCATTCCGTTGAGACAAAGGAAGACAACACTCTATCTGAAAGTTGCACTATGAGCCAGAACAGTTTAGTTGTTGTCGAGAAAAGTCAGCCAAGTTCTAAAATCCCTCCAAGCACCATAACAAAGAGTAACTTAGAATATCATTTTGAAAATGTGGAGCTTCCAAACACTAATGTCAGTTTTGAAAACAGAGAAGGAATGAACAATGGCATGGATTCTCATGTCCTAGGTGGCCAACATTGTCCAAGGGTAGGCCTACCTCATGTATCTAATGGAGCCAAATCAGATGGAAATGATTTGGACCAGATAACGGAAGATAAGCCTGACCTGGAAGGGGTTGGAACTACAGAAGCTCAGGTCATCATGGTGTCTCCCTCCCCTATACTCAATTACCTTACTTCCCCACAAGGTAATTAATTAAATCTGATTTGTTAATTGTATTTCCCTTATTGACTTCTGATTACCTGTCTTGCATGATTCTGTCCATGCCACTCTATGTTGTATGGATATACATTATTGTAGCAGTTTACTTTCCTTTTTACTGAACTAATTGGGATTTGTTCTCTTTTTGAATATTTCAACAGGTATAACAAACTGGTCAGAGATTCCAGTCCACACTCCAGATGTTTATTCTCAGGACTTCCCTCCCAATACCACACTAAGAAATGGAGGAAAACAGGAGGTCTTTGACAGGATTTGCCTCTCACCACAGCAAAACAAACAGACAGTCAGAGGAAAGAGGCAGAGCGAACTGTCCACAGAGGACTCTCTTGAGCCCCTCTCAAAAGCCAATAAACCCTCCAGCAAAGTTGTGGAAGAAAAAGAGGCTTCACCAGCAGCGGCGCATCACCGGGAGCCAGGCCCTAGAGATGTGGAGAGGACCCTGAAGCTATTGCCATTAAGTCCCACTCAACTCATTACACGTCCAAGGGGAGACCAGCCTGTTGTAGTGCTAAATCACCCAGACACAGACATTCCCGAGGTTACAAATATCATGGAAACAGTCCACAGGTACAAAGGGGAGGTCCAAAAAGTTTTGTTGTCTCGAGAAACATTGAAGGCCTTTGCAGGCATGGGTTGTAATATGTTTAGGGCAAATGCCCCGACGAATGCCTCCGTCTCTCATCAACGTATGTGGCCTGAGAGCAGAGTGAAAGAGAGATTCATCTTGAAATTGAAGCTGAAAAAGATGAGCAGAAAGAAGTACAAAGTGGTGAATGCAATCTCTCACAGCACTGAGCCTCCATTACGATTTAGCTGCTGGTTTTGTGGCCGAGTCTTCAGTGATCAGGAGGTCTGGATTGGACATGGCCAGCGCCATCTGATGGAATCTACTAAAGAGTGGGATAAGCTGAAATGTGAAAAGTCATAATGCAATCTACACTGGATTCAAAGTTGAGAAAGGTGCTCCTGCACAAAAGCAATGGACAGAAAATATGAAATTAATTTCACTGTCTTGTTAGAGAATAATGTTGATAATGATGACAAAATAATAGTGTACAAAATCTATGTAACAACATGAGTTCTTTGAAAATACAGGGCTCTAACACTCAGGTAAAATTTGCATTATTGTTATTCTTTTTTATGTTATTTTTTTTTCATTTGCTCATATCTAAGTATTTAATTTGAAACCCACTTATGTTTCGGTGCTACCATCGTTTTAGATAGGATGCAATCTATTTGTTGTTTCAGTTATGTCTAACCAACATGCAATGCTATACAAGTTGATGTAAGTACATTGTCATAGGGACTCTTTCACCGAACACTGTAATAAGGACACGAATGAGCCATACTCCTAAAGCTCTCAACATGAACCTTTAACATTATACCGGTATGTATAGTGTGTGTCATATGATTATAGTTTTTGGAGGGGATGGCAGGTTTCCTATGTTACTAGGCTTTATCAACATTTTTTGAAAAGCTATATTATTTGACATTTTTTTTCAGATGTACATTGTGTTTTATCCCCCCCCCCCCCCCCACACACACACACAATCCCTGTTAAGGCCCATAGAAAATAGGGAATGTTTTTGTTTGAATGCATACAGTACAATATGTACCAAAAATATTAATGGTTTCGAATATAGTAGTATCCATATGTGGGGCACATTTTGTTACGTTAGTCCTGCACTAGTAGCAGGAGTAGTCCAAAGTATTCACCTTTTTATAATTGAACGAAATCCATAGTATGTTATAGGATGACTCATGGCATGTCTGCATATAGCCTAACAATGCTGGTTTTACATGCAAAATATTGTTTTTCTGAAAGAAATTCCTATTGTGACTTGAAATGATTGTTTTTTAATAGGATTATGAACAGACAGTGACAATTTCTTCCCATTATCTCACTTTATGAAGCTTATGACAATATTGATATGCATGTTACTGTATGTTTCCTTATGTTCTGAAAGTGTCCATGGAAAGGGATACTTTTAGTTAGTCAGCACAGGACCATTGGTCAAATGGACCCACATCATAAATACACATAGCACATCTTTCTGACCATACCCTTTCTGCTTGCACACGTCAGCATTAGTCATCCACCATGTATTTCTGCATTCAAACAGATAATTGTCAAAGTGTCTCTCCACATCACAATCACAGTGCATCATTGTAATGGCGCGTATGTTCAGCAGCCCCTCTAGGCATCTCTTTCTCTCTCTCTCTGGCATGGATGAATTATAGGACGTACCTGGTTTGGAATAGTAGTCAGGGAAAGAGGTACAATTTTGACTTAGGAAATATTTGTTTTTCTCCAAGTGCCTGACCTTTACACAATGAATATGTATTTATCTTGATACACACCTGGTAGCATTATGTGTTGTACAGATCAATAAATACAAATAGTTTGACAATATATGTGTGATTATTGAATATGTATGTAAGTTGGGTAGCACAATTAAGAAAGGAAAGGTATATCAATCATTTTGAGTTAATGAACACAACTAAAGAATATAGTAGAACTCAATGCTGCAGATATTTTTTTGTTCTATTGGTGTTGCTTTCCAGCATCATACTGTAGTTACTTTCTATTTATAATATTTCTACAATATTTTATTCTTTAAGAATACATAATGCCACTATTTGAGGGGCCATGTTTGGTTGGTAGAAAAGACCCCATAGAATGCAAACACACGTTTGAAAATGTACACACATGAACTATTTTACTGAACTGGCACAGTACCAGTCCCGGAAACATGACCCTAGGCAACAGCATTGACTAGGGTCGGGTAATCATGACGGACTGACTTAGTACATTTCGAAAAGAGGGAAGGTAGTTGATGCAATCTAGCCAATTACCAAATGCACTCATTAAAAATAACCTCTGTGATCTTCATCTTGATAGCTTCTATTTTGTGGCCGGGGGATGTTGGCAGGGAGAGAAGGCAGTGATGTAGTTCTTCTATGTCCAACTGACGTTATATGACGTACAGACGTGTTAAGCTGGAGCATTGGTACATTGCCAAAAGCAACCCGTCTGTCTAGAGAGACTAGCACATTACAGTAAGTCAATTTCATTCTGGTCTTGCTTGGATAGCCATGACTGGGTGAATGTGACTAGACTAATCCAACTGTTTGTCACAAACCCTGAACAGATGGTCAGTAATTTCAAACTGAGAGCAGCATCAAATTGCCTGATGACTTGCACACAGGTCTTACACTAGACGCACTGATTTGGAATGTGACTCCCAAGTCCGAACCTTAAATCCCTGATGATCCATAGGACTAGTTAGGATCTAGTGAGGCCTAAGGATTCACAGCATAGCACAGTTTGGTAGAGTCCTTGGAGTTACTCTGGCTGTCAATCAGTACCAATGGGTTCCTCTGATGGTTCTCAATGATGTGGGAAACACTGGTGAAACGCTGAGGGAATACAATAAGAGGTGTCAGGCCTACAGGTTAGGAATCAGGCCATCTATATTTCATGGATATCAGAAAATTGTTTTGTAGCCCATCAAGATGAGATGTTGTCTACCTCCTCTCCTTTCTTCTCCCTCCCGAGTGCGTATCGCTGCGATGCTTGGATGTAGCGCACTGGGATGTTGTAGACTCTATTGTTGTAAAACACCACTAAAGTGTATGGCTGCTGTGTGTCCTGACCAGAGCTCTTCCTTATGAGGAAGGACCCATCCTGAAACAAAGGAGATGCACAGTACAGTCAGCGGGAGCAATCCAAGTCTCATTCTTATCCTAACACCCGTGATTTAGTTTATTAAAAAAATGCAAGTCGATCTGAAGACTGTGATTATAATAAGAGTATGTTTAATTGTCTGTATTCATGTGAGTGAGACTCGCCTTATTTGAGCGAACCAAGGCATCCTCAGCTGTCTTACGGTCACAGGTGCTGGCATACCAGGGTTTCTTCAAGACATCTGTCCCCTACAACAACCACAAAAATACAGAAACAAGGAAGTGTGTTTAAAGTCAAGTCCATGTGGCCCTAATATGCTTTGCAGTTTTCGCAAACTTTAATAGTGTATTCATCCATGCATTGTGCATGCCATCACCAGTATTTTGAGCTACGTTGTGGTATGTTATAAATAAAATAGTGACATTTAGGTCAACTTTTTATCACCTCTTCAGCATCTGTTAACCCTTTTTCATCTGTGGGTACAGTTCCTCTATCAGGTTCTGGGAATTAGAAAAAGTTTTTAAAAAATACTAATTTAGTGTTGTATAGACACAGCAGAATCCATTCACAGAATAAATGTTTGCTGTGCTGTGTCACTGTCAGGGTCGAGGTTATGGTCATCTGCCTGTGGCCGTTTGCATATCATTCATAATCAACATGACTCTCTCAGACCTGTACTTACTGTGAGATGTAAACAACTGTGGCAGAGGAATCCTGCAGTAGAGAAAAGAAGAACATTCCGGAATAATTTATATTGGCCATGACGCATGTCGGTTTGTGCTGTCTTGCTAACTCTGGGGCCAGGCTATAAAGAGATATCTGCTCGGCGCAAAATAGAGAGATTTCTTATGAAGACATGATGTTTCTTACTTGGCACACTTGTATTCAGAGGGCTGGGGTGTGGCCGTGAGTTTCTGGTTAATGTGCCTCGTGGCCAGTGCTGTGCCTGTGGAAAAGCAGATATAGCAAGAGAGTGTGTTACAGTGGTCAACTATTATACAAGTGGATGACTGCATAAACACTTTCTGGATTTAACAATTTAACAATTTAACAATTTACAGCAATACAATTCATTGAATTGTGTGTTTTATTTACTGTAATGCATTTCATAGGCATAAAAGGTTATGAAATCAAAACAGTTTAGGAATAGGTAACTACCTTCATTTCCCCCGGATGCAATATCTGGCTTCTGAAAAAAGACAAACATGATCACCCTGCACCATATCCCATAGAATTTAGAATTTCACACTTTGTTTTTTTCCCAAAATATATTTTTGAGTTTCCCCTACCGGTCTAAAATATGGCTTCAATGGCTTCCTAAAATAGAGAGGATTATGTGAGTTATGTCATCCCTGAAACCAGACTTTTCCGGTGCTCTTCTAAGTGAACGAGCAGCCAGCAATGAACAGAAAATATGATATATAATTTTAGTGAGTGACACGTACGTCTCTCTGGGCATTGGTTTGGGAAGTGCAGGCAGGGGCTTTTGCCCAGACGCTGAACTGCCAGCTAGGAGAACAGAGATGACATACAGTAAATTCACACATATAAAGTAAGTTCTGTTAAGTAACACAATGTTAAGTTATTTTATGCTCTTTTACAATCTTTTAACTTCCATTCGTTGTAATGTATGTTGTGTTGTGTCTCATGTACAGTGCCTCTTCAGAAAGTATTCACACCCCTGGACTTTTTCCACATTTAGTTGTGTTACAAGGTGGGATTAAATTGGATTAAAATGTCATTTTTTTGTCAAAGATCGACACAAAATACTCTGTAATGTCAAAATGGAAGAAAAAATAAAAAAATGTTTAAAACAAAATATGAAAATACACACAAATATAACTTGATTACATAAGTTTTCAACCCCCTGAGTCAATACATGCTGGAATCACCTTTGGCAGAGATTACAGCAGTCTTTCTGGGTAAGTCTATAAGAGTTTTGCACACCTGGATTGTACAGTATTTGCACATTATTCTTTTCAAGCGTTGTCAAGTTGGTTGTTGATCATTGCTAGACAGCCCTTTTCAAGTCTTGTCATAGATTTTCAAGCCGATTTGTTTAAAATTCACTGCTCGACTGAGGGACCTTACATATAATTGTATGTGCGAGGTACAGAGATGAGGTAGTCATTCTAAAATCAGGTTAAACACTATTACGCACACAGAGTGAGTCCATGCAACTGACTAATGTTCCATTTTTGTTTTGCATCTGGCAATCCACTAGATGGCATAATTAGCCAATTGAAGTAACTACCAACATAGTACATCAAATATTTTGGAGGATATGGAACAATGCTCTTCCTTAATAGTTGTCTGTTTTCTTTTAGAATGTATTATTGCCACATTAATGTTTGAAGGTTTAGTCATTTGGCTGATGGTGGTAATATGGATGAATACATACTTAATTCTGGATTGCAGGCTTCATATTCAGCATCATCTATGGGCTCCTGGACCTGGTTGACAATAACAAAACAAATGGTTAACGATTCCAATGCTGATAATATCCAATCTTTACTGTTCTATTACTATCTCATCAAAGAAAGAATTTGGGGTCAGGTACAATGTCCAGAGTCTCTTTGGTACAGTAGAACTTACTGGGATTGGATGACAACTCTTCATGTGCATTCTGGAGAGAGAAGAGAGCATATGAATTATTCATGTCAGTGTGGCAATGAAACAGAAGAAAACGACCTCATGTTTATTAAATAGTTTATCGTTCAATTGCAGTCGTGCATAAAATCCATGTTTCCTGGTCTTCAGAAGAAGTTGTAGTCATTGTTAGCACCTTGGGCTGGCTCTAGGGGGCAAACTCTGTCTAGGGACTCTGAGGAGTGTGGAAGGTCTGTAAAAAAAAAAAAAAGCTGTCATTTTTGTGTCTTTTTCCAATAAATAGATATTTAGATACTGTATTTCTGAAATGTTGATCCCATTTGACCCGGTCTGAAAAGTGCTTCCGTCCCTGAACCAGAACTGACCTGCTCACTGTGGGAGGAGAGTTTTCCTTTAGATGAAAGAGAACATGGGACACATCAAGCATAGTCCTACAGTCATTAACTATACTATTCATTGTAATGTATTAGCCGTTGGTTATCAAACCTACCTCCATGTCAGGGACTTCATACACATCTGAAAAACAAAACAAAAAGACTAAGCCTCAAAATATCTAACTCAGTCGGGCACATTAAGCGCAATAAATGAAATGTGTAGAAATCTGTTGAAATTCAATCAATCCCCACAAACAATTCCATATATTCAGTGCCCCTGCTGAGATGCAGACGCATACCTGGGCTATTTGAGCGCTCTGGCACAGTCTTGGACATTGAAGGACTGCTCGTTATTGGTTTGCCTCTTCCATGCATCAGACGGTCTGAAGGGAGGTTTACATGTGGATTGTATGTTGACATTAAGGTGTCTTGTTAACGTTTGTCTGACGATGATTGGCAACAGATAAAAATGTGCAAGGGTTTCATGACACCTGTATGTTGAAGATAAGATCATTCAGGAACATAGTGTACATGGTGCCTGATTCATTTATTGGGACAGCTTACTAGCAGGTGATTCCTCTGTGGGGTTTATATAGTTGTCTTCGTCGTCACTTTCTGGGTTGACGTAGTCTTCCTAAAGACAACGATCATACAACGTGTCATGAAAAAGTACGAGGCAAATAATGTGTCAATATGCTGTCATGAAAACAGAAAACAAATCTTGTTTGGCCTAACAACTTCACATTACTTCATCATAGTCCTGCTGGTTGGGTTTAGGGGGCAGTGATGGTGACGGTTTGGTGGTCTTTGGAGGCCAGACGGGCTTCCTGGGGGAGGGGCTTCCCGGCCTGCTGCGGCAGCTGTCTGGAAAAGAGAAGCAAAAGCAGAAACAGGACATCAGGATTTGCATAACGCTACAACACGTGGTCATTGCGGCGCTCTGTGTCGGTCACGGTCCACTGACTACCCACTGGGCACATACTGGTTGAATCGACGCTGTTTCCACGTCATTTCAAGCGGTCACTTAGAAATATTATCAGCCGTTTCCTTCATGCATGCAAGCATGCCAAATATGTGATTTATATACAGTAGTCCTCCTAACATGAGCTAAACATAGCTTCTACATTAAATAGATACATGTAGATAGAGGAGAGAGTAGTCTTGAATAGCCAGACATGGTATTCTTTCATTTTTTTACCTTGAAGCTTGGCATGCATGGCTGCATGATGAGTAGTTTTGTGTGTGTGTACTGTGTGTGTGTATGTGTTAGAGAGAGAGTAAGAAAAGGGAAAGGGGGATACCTAGTCAGTTGTACAACTGAATGCATTCAACTGAAATGTGTCTTCCACATTTAAAGTAGTAGTTTTGTGTGGTTGTGCGTGTGGGTGAGTGCCTGCGTGTGTGCATGCCTGCATGGATGCGTGCATGTGTGTGTGTGGCAGAGTGGACGAGATCTCACCTATGTATTCCCCCCTGGGAAAGGAGGCAGACGAAGTGGAGGGGAAGACTCTCTGACAGGGAGGAGGCTCATAGCTGTCATCCTTCTCCTCTTGAGGGAACTCATAAGTGTCACTGTCCTGCAACATCATGATATCGTTAAGATGCTCAGTCCCACAGCTTTGGTTGATGTAAAGTGTAAACACTGTACAGCTGCTGACATGAGTCAAACCTCTGTGGGAGCACTGTCAGATGCAAGTTTATATTAGAAGCATTTCTCTCACATGTTAGTGTTTTAGAATCAATACAGCATGTGGATTGAACTCACAAACTCTTTTTCAGACCACTGTTCTTCCTCCACGTCATTACCTGTAAAGATAAATATTAAATGAGGGCCCCACAGTATGAGATGCAAAGTCATTGGAAATTACAGCATTGGGAAGACATGCATCATAGCTTCTGAAATCATATTCTGAACATATTGCTGCAAAAATATTGCTGACCATTGTCCCCAAAAACAAACTATTGTCACTATTATACACTAGTTCAAGGGCCACATTGTGAGACATGTAGATAGGTCTTACCTTGATAGTCTTTTACGGGTAGTTTTGGAGATGACTTGTTTTGAAATCTACAGTACAGACAGACCAGTTAGGAGTAAAAGGCAAAGTTTTAGAAACAAGAATGGACTTAACTATTTTTAGACATTCAACTTTGGGCCTGAAGAGTGATTGTACACATTAACGTTACCCCTCCCAGTTCTGTGTAGTATCACCTCCTCATTCTGAAACCTATGTCATTTCTTCATGATCTATTACTGAATTCTTGAATTCTACAGCATGTTTACGTATACAGTTGTGTGCCAGCGGCTCCGTTTCAAGGAGGGAGAGAGAGAGAGTAAAGTCACCTGGCTGTACATGTTTCTCTGTTTGTCTATTTTCAGATTGAAGAAAGAGGAATAGTCACTTATCACCAAGGTTACTGTAGTAAACTAAAACTGAAACCAATCATGAAAAAACGATTTAGTAAACTGAAATAAAATAATGAACAAACCTGTAAAAAAAAAACTGTACTGAAACTATTATTTTGCGGGTTAATGTAGCCAGGCGAATGCGATATTTCGATCAGGCATAGCTTATGCATTACTATCACTAGCTATCACTAGTTAACCTGCAAAAAAAATCTTCTTGGTAGCTAATTTGATTCTTCTTACAAAAGTTGAAAAGCTTTGGATTGGGTTAAACATGGACCAGATACGTTTCCACCAAACTTTTTGTCTCGGGGCTATTCCTTTTAAATCCAAGCCACATTGAAATTTACTTTAGAATTTCCACCTAACCTAAAATATATGACATTTATTTTTATACAATTAAAACTAGCAAATCAGCTCTCAAAAATAACTGAAACTAAACTCAATTCCAAGTCAAAACCCCAAAACTAAACAAAATAAAAACTAGTTAAAAAACTTGAATAACCTTGTTTATCACCACAAAAAAAACGTTGAAGAAATTATACCATGTGGGTGCACTGCACTCTCAGCTGAACTGAGCTGAACCGAGCTGTATTAGCAATGCCATACATACCGTAGTTCTGTTCTTTTTCCCACATATAGAGATGCTGGAATCTCATTCCCCTCATATACTGCATTTCAGATAAATGCCTCTACCTCGTCAGTGTAGTGTATAACTCAATATAATGAACTAGGGGCACAACTGGTGTCCTTGCAAACTTATGGGTAACAGAGAGTAGTGTTAAGCAACGCTCTCTGTTTATGGAGTGTCAAACATTTATTTTTGATCATCTGACCTTCTCAGCCTGTTTAGGATGCTGCCATCAGTCTTCTTCATATCCTGGACCATCTTCTGAAGCTGGCTGGAAGACGCGTTTAAAGCTTCTCATTAAAGGTATCATATTCCACAAAAAATCTTGCAGTGTTCATAAACGTAATACGGCACATAACTGTTAATACCATTTGGAGACAATAGCACAAAATGTTACAGCACACACATACGGTGCATTCGGAAAGTATTCAGACCCCTTCCCTTTTTCCACATTTTGTTACGTTACAGCCTTATTCTAAAATTGATTAAATACATTTCTTCCCTCATTAATCTACACATAATACCCCATAATGATAAAGCAAAAACAGGTTTTTAGATATGTTTGCAAATGTATTAAACTTAAAAAACAGAAATACCTATTTACACAATTATTCAGACCCTTTACTATGAGACTTGAAATTAAGCTCTGGTGCATCCTGTTTCCATTGATCATCCTTGAGATGTTTCTACAACTTATTGGAGTCCACCTGTGGTAAATTCAATTGATTGGACATGGTTTGGAAAGGCACACACCTGTCTACATAAAGTCCCACAGTTGGCAGTGCATGTCAGAGCAAAAACTAAGCCATGAGGTCAAAGGAATTGTCCGTAGAGCTCCGAGACAGAATTGTGTCGAGGCACAGACCTGGGGAAGGGTACCAAAAAATGTCTGCAGCATTGGAGGTCCCCAAGAACACAGTGGTCTCCCTCATTCTTGTGGCCTACCCTCAAGTGGCCTACCCTCCATACAATGACGGGTAGGCCACCATTTTAAATAATAATTTGTTCTTAACTGACTTGCCTAGTTAAATAAAGGTTAAATAAATAACAATAAAATTCTTAAATTGAATAAGTTTGGAACCACCAAGACTCTTCCTGGTGCTGGCCATCCGGCCAAACTGAACAATCGGAGGTGAAGGGCCTTTGTCAGGGAGGTTAGCATTGTCATTCTGACAGAGCTCCAGAAGGACAACCATCTCTGCAGCACTCCACCAATCAGGCCTTTATGGTAGAGTGGCCAGAAGGAAGGCACCCAAAAGGCACCTAAAGGACTATCAGACCATGATAAACAAGATTCTCTGGTCTGATGAAACCAAGATTGAACTCTTTGGCCTGAATGCCAAGCTTCACGTCTGGAGAAACCTAGCACCATCCCTACGGGGAATCTTGGTGGTGGCAGCATCATGCTGTGAGGATGTTTTTCAGCGGCAGGGACTGGGAGACTAGTCAGGATCGAGGGAAAGATGGACGGAGCAAAGTACCTCAGGACCTCAGACTGGGGGCGAAGGTTCACCTTCCAACAGGACAACGACCCTAAGCACACAGCCAAGAAAACGCAGGAGTGGCTTCTCTAAATGTCCTTGCGTGACCCAGCCACGAACATATCTGGAGAGACCTGAAAATAGCTGTGCAGCAACGCACCCCATCCAACCTGACAGAGCTTGAGAGGATCTGCAGAGAAAAATGGGAGAAACTCCCCAAATACAGGTGTGCCAAGCTTGTAGAGTCATACCCAAGAAGACCTGAGGCTGTAATTGCTGCCAAAGTTGCTTCAACAAAGGGTCTAAATTATTATGCAAATTAAATATTTCCGTTTTTCATTACACCCACCGGGGGTACTTGACCTATACACAGGGTGTACTTGAGAAGACTCATGAGACCATAGGCTTTCTGGTAAAATGCACATGAAGTGGTACTTCAAGGGTATTCTGGGCAGAGCTGAATATACTTGCTGGTACAGTAACCGAAAAACGGTTGAGAACCACTGGAGCAGCTGATACAATAGGAGACTTATGGAATGTATCATTTCTTACCTTACACTAGATGGCAGCATGAAGCTATTTCTAAATTCTAAATCCCGTTTTTTGCTTTGTCGTTATTGTGTGAAGATTGAACAATTGAATGCATTTTAGTATAAGGCTGTAACGTAACAAAATGTGGAAAAAGTCAAGGGGTCTGATATGTGTATATGTGTGTGTATATATGGCAAGGTCTAAACATATGGCTCTGGCAAAAACCATAGTTCCAGTCTTTCAGAGTCAACATTCCATGTTGGCTAGCACTTGGAGGGGAAGATTCACACCCATGCACACTCAGACTCACTCAATCACCGAAGCCTGCATGCAATTACAGATTGAGAGCACGAGGGAGACAGGTGTGAGACGTGTAATTACAGTAACATCCACATGAGTCAGTCTTCTCTTACCACATCCCCTCTCACTTTAGAGTTTGATTTATGTAACAGCCTGCCAGAGCCATCAGAAATAAACTGTTTTTTTGCTTTAAACACATTTTTTTTACTCTTTAACCTAATCTGGATGCAACATTGGATGGAATAGTTGCTGTGGCCTACAATAAGGTACAGAGAAAAACATTGTCTGGTAAATGTATTATTGTGAGCATTGCAGAAAACAGATGTACAGTACAACTGGTTGGAACTTAGTGTACACAATTATATATTTACAGTAGTCTTCACTTGCCAGTTGCCACTACGCCATCTATAGAAATAGGTCGTCATTGAATAATAGGCAGAATTTAAATTGTAAAAAAAAAGTTTGGTTTTGATTACAACGGTTAACAACATAACATATTTCCCAGTGTTGCAAATACATTGACCAACATAATATTGCATACAAACATGGGTATCTCTTACCGAAGTGTTGCACTTGCAGGAGCTGTGAACTTGTTCAGTGTATCCATATCTTAATGAGTAAATTGACCCGAGAGGCGACCTGCTGCGTCTAGCCACTATCCAGCTCAATGTTTGCGTTGTGAATGAACTCACTGGCACTGGCTGCCTGCCTAAAATGTCATCATAGCTGTGGGAAAATAACAATACCTCTGCAAGAGCAAGCACTTCTCCTTTCCACTGCTCGAGTTTGGTCATGAAGACAATTCTGTTTTCAGTGTAATTTGGATTTACACAATAACATTCCCACCACACAACATGGCAGATTAGAAAGATAAATATTGCCCCTGCTGTGACAATACTCTGACCAGCCAGCACAGTAAACAGAGAGGGGAGCCTTTACTGACATTTGTCAATTGTCCAAGAGATGGAAATACACAGAGGTTGCTAAAATACACAAAAAAAACATCATCCAAAGCCACTGTTGAAACGCCTGCCTGAGGCTTTTCCTGTGCAATATACAGGCTCAGTCTGTTGGGCAGTCAGGAACATTTTTCAATAAGGGTTCTAGTCAGGATTCACGCTGTGTTTTTAAGTGGTATTAGGCTCAATTGGCATTGGAACATACAGTATAATTAGCAAATGACATGGGTTGACTGTGCACTCTAGTTAATCAATGACGCAACAAAAAAAGCTCACATTCCTATTTCCAGGGGTCTGAATTGTTACAATATTCTGTTTCTTTTTGTGGGGTCATGTGTTCCAACAGGCAAGACAACAGAAATGTTTAATAACATGACTTTGAACATGGTCATGACCTCTTTGAACGTCTACCCATTAGCCACAAGCCTACCCATATGAGCAGAAATTAGACATAGACTACTACACACTTAGAAAATAAGGTGCTATCTAGAACCAAAAAGGGTTCTTCAGCTGTCCCCATAGGAGAACCATTTGAAGAACCCCTTTTGGTTCCATGTCGAACCTTTCCTCAGAGTGTTCTACATGGAACCCAAAAAGTTCTACCTGTAACCAAAAAGGGTTCTATCTGGAACAAAAAAAGGGTTCTGCTATGGAGAAAGCCGCAGAACCCTTTTGGAACCCTTTTTTCTAAAAGTGTAATAGTACATTATCGTAGCTCATAAGCAAGTACGGTTTCTGTTTCACATACCTTGACAGTTAACTCATGTTGCTTATTTAGTATAGATTGGAGCTATGTTTAGTTAGCCATGAAGCGTAACATATAAGAATAGTAACTATTACACAACTAGCAGATCTTGATCAGGAGTGGCCATTTTACATTTCCCTCTAGAGCTCTGGCTCCCTAATAATTCATCTGTTTGGATTCTCCATCAGATATCAAACAAACCAAACAATAGAACAACAGTAGAAACACTGAAACAAGGCAGGGAAATCATGAACTTGTTGGTGTGAGGCTCAATTGCTTATTCAACTTCCTTATTGCACAAGTTTATGATTAACCACATGAAAACGGGAACTCATAAGGAAAGAGTTCACAGTAAATGCATCAGCCTAGTAATATAGATTGTCCATTTTTACCTTGGAGAGGAAAGTGAGAGAGGCACACGCACACACGCACACATGCACACGCGCACAAGCACGCACGCACGCACACACACACGAAAACAGGAACTCTTAAGGAAAGAGTTCACAGTAAATGCATCAGCCTAGTAATGTAGATTGACCATTTTTACCTCGGGGAGAAAAGTGAGAGAGGCACACGCACGCGAAAACACACACACACACGCACACACACGCACACACACACACACACACACACACACACACACACACACACACACACACACACACACACACACACACACACACACACACACACACACACACACACACACACACACACACACACACACACACACACACAACTCTCTCTTTGTCTTTGCAGTGCTCTCTTGGTACTTGAAAGGGGCAGCAGGTAGGGGTGGCAGGTAGCCTAGTGGTTAGAGCATTGGGCTAGTAACCGAAAGTTTGCTGGATCGAATCCCTGAGCTGACAAGGTAAAAAACTGTTGCTCTCCCCCTGAACAAGGCAGTTAAACCACTGTTCCCTGGTAGGCTGTCATTGCAAATAAGAATTTGTGTCCTTAATGACTTGCCTGGTTAAAAAAAGAGGTCTCTGCTGTGTTCACATGAGGGAAGACCCCAAGAGAGAAAGACACACACAGAGTATGAAGAGAGGGTTACTCACAGTTGATGGATGAGGCTGAACCTGGTCATATCACTGTCAGACAGATTCTGTATGAGAAGCAGAAAGATAGATATTAAATATTTTTTAAGTTCAAATCTCTGTGTTCTTTACTGTAAATTAATGTGTTGTTATGTTGGGTTTTGTAAAATAACATAACAATCTGTCATTCTGATCGAAGGTGGATACAAATAGAGTAGTATATAACTGCGATAGCAGAGTAGATCAGTGTTTTCCGTTTGGGGTACAAGGACTTGGTACTTGGCCTATCCACAGGGTGTTCTTGAGAAGACTCATGAGACCATAGGCTTTCTGGTAAAATGCACATGAAGGAGTACTTCAAGGGTATTCTGGGCAGAGCTGAATATACTTGATGGTACAGTAACCGAAAAAAGGTTGAGAATTACTGGAGTAGCTGATACAATAGTAGAGACCACTTATGGAATGTATCACTTCTTACCTTACACTAGATGGCAGCATGACGCTAAAACAGCTAAAAGCTATATGCTTGCTTTTAATGTGAAAAGGATTGTTATTGTATGGCCCTACTTGTGCACATTGATCCAGTGCAGATTACAATCAATCTTATTTTGTCCATAATTTGTTTACTAAATGTTCCATTCCAGTCCCGTGACATGTTACCTTTGAAATAATTCCGATGACATATCTGAACGTCTACTCACGCACACCCCTCAATAAATGTTAAATCCCCTGTGCAGTCTCTTTAATTTAAATCTCTTTAACAAATGTTTATTTACAATGGCAGATAGGATCGTCTAGAGTCTAGAGCCTACCCCGCTTACCCCTTCACAGTAGGAGGATACATATGCAAAGAAAAGATGACTGGTCATTGGTCAGAATAATCCGATCAGATTCTGAGGTTCAATGACCAGGTTGCTGTTCTGGAAAGAGCCAAGAACTTGTCTTCCTCAACAACTACTATCCTGAAGCTGTGCGCCAGAAGATAAAATAACATTGCTTACATCCTCTATGACAGGCTCACTGTCCACCCTCCCTCCTAAAAGCCTGGAAGGGATGAGAGAGCCAAGCCCATGGGTTTGTAGCTTCAACCCCGCAGCTCACACACTTACACACACCAGCTGATTAATGGGCTGCTGAATGTTTATTTATATCTTGCTTTGTTTGTTCTTTTACATATTATGAGACGCTACCCAGGAAAGGGATGAAAATATCCCATATTTATGTAGCCTTAGAAATAAGGTTCATAAAATCAATAACTTGCTAACATCAGATAACATTCAGATATTAGCCATTTCTGAGACTCACTTAGATAATTAATTTCATGATATAGAAGTAGCAATACAAAGATATAACATCTATAGAAGAGACAGGAATGCTTATGGGGAGGTATTGCGATATACACTATATGACCAAAAATATGTGGACACCTGCTCATTGAACATCTCATTCCAAAATCATTGGCATTAATATGGAGTTGGTCCCCCTTTGCTGCTATAACAGCCTCCACTCTTCTGGGAAGGCTTTCCACTAAATGTTGGAGCATTGCTGCGGGGACTTGCTTCCATTCAGCCACAAGAGCATTAGTGAGGTTGGGCACTGATGTTGGGCAATTAGGCCTGGCTCGCAGTTGGTGTTCCAATTCATCCCAAAGGTGTTCGATGGGGTTGAGGTCAGGGCTGTGTACAGGCCTGTCACGTTCTTCCACACCGATCTCGACAAACCATTTCTTTATGGACCTCGCTTTGTGCATGGGGGCATTGTCATGCTGAAATAGGAAAGGGCCTTCCCTAGACTGTTGCAACAAAGTTGGGAACATAGAATTGTCTAGAATGTCAGTGTATGCTGTAGCGTTAAGGTTTCCCTTCACTGGAACTAAGGGGCCTAGCCCGAATCATATGATACCAGTGCCTCGTTGAAAGTCACTAAGCTCTTCAGTAAGGGCCATTCTACTGCAAAGTTAGTAGAATGGCCCGTACTGAAGAGCTGAGTGGATGAAATAGCAAATCCACTAATTTGAAGGGGTGTCCACATACTTTTGTACATATAGTGTACAGTTTTCAGAGCCATTTCCCTATATTGCTTAGAGAAGATCTCATGTTAAGTGATATTGAAGTTCTGTGGTAGCAGGTTAAACCTGCCTCATCTGAAGCTTATTATTTTGGGGTGTTGCTATAGGCCACCAAGTGCTAACAGTCAGTAACTAAATCATGTGTGTGAAATGCTTCATAGTGTATGTGATGTAAACAGAGAAGTCTACTTTCTTGGGGACCTGAATATTGACTGGTTTTCATCCAGCTGTCTGCTCAAGAGGAAGCTTCTCACTGTAACCAGTACCTGTAATCTAGTTCAGGTTATTAATCGGGGTGTTTACAAGCACTACAGGGACAAGATCATCCACATGTATTGATCACATTTTAAATAATGCTGTAGAACTTTGTTCTAAAGCTGTATGCGTACCCATTGGAACAGTGATCACAATATAGTAGCTACAGTGCCTTCAGAAAGTATTCAGACTCCTTAACTTTTCCCTGGATCATCGCAGCTAGCTGCTACCGAGTGGCTAGCAAGCAAGTGTAACAGTATAACTTTAGACCGTCCCCTCGCCCATACCCGGGCGCGAACCAGGGACCCTCTGCACACATCAACAACAGTCACCCACGAAGCATCGTTAACCATCGCTCCACAAAAGCCGCGGCCCTTGCAGAGCAAGGGGAACCACTACTTCAAGGTCTCAGAGCAAGTGACGTCACCGATTGAAACGCTATTTAGCGCGCACCGCTAACTAAGCTAGCCGTTTCACATCCGTTACACAAGCAAGCATCAGTTAGCCTTGAGCTAGCCACGAGCTAGGCCCATATACCAGCTAATTCTAGGGCTACAATACCTCTTTTGCCAATTGGCCTGGACCCTTTGTTGTCGACGCGGAGCCCCGCCGATCCTTCACGACTGGTTTGCCGACGTGATCGCCCAATGTGGTCTCAATGGGATTTTCCGTTGCAATGTCGCCGAAGACCCATTTCTTGCCCTGTCCCACTAGCGCCGTGTCTCCCACTCGCCTAGCGTAGTACTGACTACTGAACCTGACTCACCTATTGCTGTTCTTTGGACCCTATGATCACTCGGCTACACAGCTTATACCCCCTGGACTGTTTCAATAACACAGTACCTCATTTTGTTAATCTGTTGGCCCCAGTCTCGAATTTAGGTCCTGTATGTACCTAACTGACCCGCTCTGCCCATTCATCTCCATTTACCCGTTGTTGTCTTAGCTCTCCCGATCAACACCTGTGACTGCTTTATACCTCTCTCTAATGTCAATATGCCTCTCTCTAATGTCAATGTGCCTTGTCTACTGCTGTCTTGGCTAGCCCTTATTGTTTTATTTCACTGTAGAGCCTTCAGTCGCTGTCACCTGGCCTTATATAGCTCTTTTGTCCCACCCCCCACACATGCGGAGACCTCATTAACTGGTCCCACCAGAGACAAAACCCCTCTCATCGTCACTCAACGCCTAGGTTTACCTCCACTGTACTCACATCCTACCATACCCTTGTCTGTACATTATTCCCTGAATCTATTCTACCACGCCCAGAAATGTGCTCCTTTTATTCTCCGTTCCCAACACACTAGACAACCAGTTCTTATAGCCTTCAGCCGTACCCTTATCCTACTCATCCTCTGTTCCTCTGGTGATGTAAAGATTAACCCAGGCCCTGTAGACCCCAGTACCACACATATTTCCCAGGTGCTATCATTTGTTTACTTCTGTAACCTTAAAAGCCTTGGTTTCATGCATGTTAACATCAGAAGCCTCCTCCCAAAGTTTGTTTTATTCACTGCTTTCACACACTCCACCAATCCTGATGTCCTAGCCATGTCTGAATCCTGGCTTAGGAAGGCCACCAAAAATTCAGAAATTTCCATCACCAACTACAATATTTTCCGGCAAGATAGAACTGCCAAAGTGGGCGGGGGGCGGGGTCGCAATCTACTGCAGAGATAGCCTGCAAAATTCTGTCATGCTATCCTGGTCTGTGCCCAAACTGTTCGAGCTTCTATTTCTAAAAATCCACCTTTCCAGAAACAAGTCTTCCACTGTTGCCGGTTGCTATAGACCCCCCTCAGCCCCCAGTTGTGCCCTGGACTCTATATTTGAATTGATTGCCCCTCATTTATCTTCAGAGTTCGTACTGTTAGGTGATCTAAACTGGGAAATGCTTAACACCCCGGCTGTCCTACAATCTAAGATAAATGCCCTTAATCTCACACAAATTATCAAGGAACCTACCAGGTACAACCCCAAATCCGTCAACATGGGCACCCTCATAGAAATCATTCTGACCAACCTGCCCTCTAAATACACCTCTGCTGTCTTCAACCAGGATCTCAGCGATCACTGCCTCATTGCCTGCGTCCGTAATGGGTTTGCGGTCAAACGACCACCCTCATCAATGTCAAACGCTCCCTAAAACACTTCAGCGAGCAGGCCTTTCTAATCGACCTGACCCGGGTATCTTTGAAGGATAGTGACCACATCCCGTCAGTAGAGAATGCCTGGTTATTCTTTAAAAGTGCTTTCCTCACAATCTTAAATAAGCATGCCCCATTCAAAACTAAGAACAGATATAGCCCTTGGTTCACTGCAGACTTGACTGCCCTTGACCAGCAGAAAAACATCAGGTGGCATACGGCATTAACATCGAATAGCCTCCGCGATATGCAACTTTTCAGGGAAGTTAGGAACCAATATACACCGTCAATTAGGAAAGCAAAGGCTAGCTTTTTCAAACAGAAATTTGCATCCTGTAGCACAAATTCCCAAAAGTTTTGGGACACTGTAAAGTCCATGGAGATTAAGAGCACCTCCTCCCAGCTGCCCACTGCACTGAGGCTACGAAACACTGTCATCACCGATAAATCGAGAATTTCAAAAAGCATTTTTCCACGGCTGGCCTTGCTTTCCACCTGGCTACCCCTACCCCGGCCAACAGCAACTTGCCCAAGCCCCCCCCCCCCTGCATATGCTTCACCTAAATCCAGATAGCTGATGTACTTCCGGCGCCGACAGAGATGGCCGCCTCGCTTCGCGTTCCTAGGAAACTATGCAGTTTTTTGTTTTTTTACGTGTTATTTCTTACATTAGTACCCCAGGTCATCTTAGGTTTCATTACATACAGTCGAGAAGAACTACTGAATATAAGATCAGCATCAACTCACCATCAGTACGACCAAGAATATGTTTTTCGCGACGCGGATCCTGTGTTCTGCCTTACAAACAGGACAACGGAGTGGATCCTATGCAGCAACCCAAAAAAACGACTCCGAAAGAGAGGGAAACGAGGCGGTCTTCTGGTCAGACTCCGGAGACGGACACAGCGCGCACCACTCCCTAGCATTCTTCTTGCCAATGTCCAGTCTCTTGACAACAAGGTTGATGAAATCCGAGCAAGGGTAGCATTCCAGAGGGACATCAGAGACTGTAACGTTCTTTGCTTCACGGAAACGTGGCTTACTGGAGAGACGCAATCCGAAGCGGTGCAGCCAACAGGTTTCTCCACGCATCGCGCAGACAGGAAAAAACATCTTTCTGGTAAAAAGAGGGGCGGGGGCGTATGCCTTATGACTAACGTGACATGGTGCGATGAAAGAAACATACAGGAACTCAAATCCTTCTGTTCACCTGATTTAGAATTCCTCACAATCAAATGTAGACCGCATTATCTACCAAGAGAATTCTCTTCGATTATAATCACAGCCGTATATATCCCCCCCCAAGCAGACACATCGATGGCTCTGAACGAACTTTATTTAACTCTCTGCAAACTGGAAACAATTTATCCGGAGGCTGCATTCATTGTAGCTGGGGATTTTAACAAGGCTAATCTGAAAACAAGACTCCCCAAATTTTATCAGCATATCGATTGCGCAACCAGGGGAGGAAAGACCTTGGACCATTGTTACTCTAACTTCCGCGACGCATATAAGGCCCTGCCCCGCCCCCCTTTCGGAAAAGCTGACCACGACTCCATTTTGTTGATCCCTGCCTACAGACAGAAACTAAAACAAGAGGCTCCCACGCTGAGGTCTGTCCAACGCTGGTCCGACCAAGCTGACTCCACACTCCAAGACTGCTTCCATCACGTGGACTGGGAGATGTTTCGTATTGCGTCAGATAACAACATTGACGAATACGCTGATTCGGTGTGCGAGTTCATTAGAACGTGCGTTGAAGATGTCGTTCCCATAGCAACGATTAAAACATTCCCTAACCAGAAACCGTGGATTGATGGCAGCATTCGTGTGAAACTGAAAGCGCGAACCACTGCTTTTAATCAGGGCAAGGTGTCTGGTAACATGACCGAATACAAACAGTGCAGCTATTCCCTCCGCAAGGCTATCAAACAAGCTAAGCGCCAGTACAGAGACAAAGTAGAATCTCAATTCAACGGCTCAGACACAAGAGGCATGTGGCAGGGTCTACAGTCAATCACGGACTACAGGAAGAAACCCAGCCCAGTCACGGACCAGGATGTCTTGCTCCCAGGCAGACTAAATAACTTTTTTGCCCGCTTTGAGGACAATACAGTGCCACTGACACGGCCTGCAACGAAAACATGCGGTCTCTCCTTCACTGCAGCCGAGGTGAGTAAGACATTTAAACGTGTTAACCCTCGCAAGGCTGCAGGCCCAGATGGCATCCCCAGCCGCGCCCTCAGAGCATGCGCAGACCAGCTGGCCGGTGTGTTTACGGACATATTCAATCAATCCCTATACCAGTCTGCTGTTCCCACATGCTTCAAGAGGGCCACCATTGTTCCTGTTCCCAAGAAAGCTAAGGTAACTGAGCTAAATGACTACCGCCCCGTAGCACTCACATCCGTCATCATGAAGTGCTTTGAGAGACTAGTCAAGGACCATATCACCTCCACCCTACCTGACACCCTAGACCCACTCCAATTTGCTTACCGCCCAAATAGGTCCACAGACGATGCAATCTCAACCACACTGCACACTGCCCTAACCCATCTGGACAAGAGGAATACCTATGTGAGAATGCTGTTCATCGACTACAGCTCGGCATTCAACACCATAGTACCCTCCAAGCTCGTCATCAAGCTCGAGACCCTGGGTCTCGACCCCGCCCTGTGCAACTGGGTACTGGACTTCCTGACGGGCCGCCCCCAGGTGGTGAGGGTAGGCAACAACATCTCCTCCCCGCTGATCCTCAACACTGGGGCCCCACAAGGTTGCGTTCTGAGCCCTCTCCTGTACTCCCTGTTCACCCACGACTGCGTGGCCACGCACGCCTCCAACTCAATCATCAAGTTTGCGGACGACACAACAGTGGTAGGCTTGATTACCAACAACGATGAGACGGCCTACAGGGAGGAGGTGAGGGCCCTCGGAGTGTGGTGTCAGGAAAACAACCTCACACTCAACGTCAACAAAACTAAGGAGATGATTGTGGACTTCAGGAAACAGCAGAGGGAACACCCCCCTTCCCTATCCACATCGATGGAACAGTAGTGGAGAGGGTAGCAAGTTTTAAGTTCCTCGGCATACACATCACAGACAAACTGAATTGGTCCACTCACACAGACAGCATCGTGAAGAAGGCGCAGCAGCGCCTCTTCAACCTCAGGAGGCTGAAGAAATTCGGCTTGTCACCAAAAGCACTCACAAACTTCTACAGATGCACAATCGAGAGCATCCTGGCGGGCTGTATCACCGCCTGGCATGGCAACTGCACCGCCCTCAACCGTAAGGCTCTCCAGAGGGTAGTGAGGTCTGCACAACGCATCACCGGGGGCAAACTACCTGCCCTCCAGGACACCTACACCACCCGATGTCACAGGAAGGCCATAAAGATCATCAAGGACATCAACCACCCGAGCCACTGCCTGTTCACCCCGCTATCATCCAGAAGGCGAGGTCAGTACAGGTGCATCAAAGCTGGGACCGAGAGACTGAAAAACAGCTTCTATCTCAAGGCCATCAGACTGTTAAACAGCCACCACTAACACTGAGTGGCTGCTGCCAACACACTGACACTGACTCAACTCCAGCCACTTTAATAATGGGAATTGATGGGAAATGATGTAAATATATCACTAGCCACTTTAAACAATGCTACCTTATATAAATGTTACTTACCCTACATTATTCATCTCATACGCATACGTATATACTGTACTATATATCATCGACGGTATCCTTATGTAATACATGTATCACTAGCCACTTTATACTATACTATGCCACTTTGTTTACATACTCATCTCATTTGTACATACTGTACCCGATACCATCTACTGTATCTTGCCTATGCTGCTCTGTACCATCACTCATTCATATATCCTTATGTACATATTCTTTATCCCCTTACACTGTGTACAAGACAGTAGTTTTGGAATTGTTAGTTAGATTACTTGTTATTACTGCATTGTCGGAACTAGAAGCACAAGCATTTCGCTACACTCGCATTAACATCTGCTAACCATGTGTATGTGACAAATAAAATTTGATTTGATTTGATTACTGAAACAGCTGCAAAATCCGGACCCCTAGAAATCAGCTGGGATAGACAAACTGGACCCTCTCTTTCTAAAATTATCCGCCACAATTGTTGCAACCCTTGTTACTAGCCTGTTCAACCTCTCTTTTTTATCGTCTGAGATCCCTAAAGATTGGAAAGCTGCTGTGGGCATCCCTTTCTTCAAAGGGGGAGACACTCTAGACCAGAACTGTTATAGACCTATATCCATCCTGCCCTGCCTTTCTAAAATCTTCGAAAGCCAAGTTAATAAACAGATCACAGACCATTTCGAATCCCACCGTACCTTCTCTGCTATGCAATCTGGTTTCTGAGCTGGTCATTGGTGCACCTCAGCCATGCTCAATGTTCTAAACGATATCATAACCACCATCGATAAAAGACAGTACTGTGCAGCCGTCTTCTTTGACCTGGCCAAGGCTTTCGACTATGTCAATCATCGCATTCTTATCGGCAGATTCAACAGCCTTGGTTTCTCAAATGACTGCTTCGCCTGGTTGACCAACTACTTCTCAGATAGAGTTCAGTGTGTCAAATCGGAGGGCCTGTTGTCCGGACCTCTGGCAGTCTCTATGGGGGTGCCACAGTCTTCAATTCTCAGGCTGACTATTTTCTCTGTATATATCAATGATGTTGCTCTTGCTGCTAGTGATTCTCTGATCCACCTCTACGCAGATGACACCATTCTTTATACTTCTGGCCCTTCTTTGGACACTGTGTTAACAAACCTCCAGACGAGCTTCAATGCCATACTACACTCCTTCCGTGGCCTGCTCTTACATGCTAGTAAAACTAAATGCATGCTTTTCAACCGATCGCTGCCCGCACCCACCCGCCCGACTAGCATCACTGCTCTGGACGGTTCAAATACCTAGGTGTCTGGTTAGACTGTAAACTCTCTTTCCAGACTCACATTTAGCATGTCCAATCCAAAGTTAAATCTAGAATCAGCTTCCTATTTCGCAACAAAGCCTCCTTCACTCATGCTGCTAAACATACCCTCGTAAAACTGACTATCCTACCGATCCTTGACTTCGGCGATGTAATTTACAAAATAGCCTACAACACTTTACTCAGCAAACTGGATGTAGTCTATCACAGTGCCATCCGTTTTGTCACCAAAGCCTCATATACACTACCCACCACTGCGACCTGTATGCTCTCATTGGCTGGCCCTCGCTTCACATTAGTCGCCAAACCCACTGGCTCTAGGTCATCTATAAGTCTTTGCCAGGTAAAGCCCCGCCTTATCTCAGCTCACTGGTCACCATAGCAACACCCACCAGTAGCACGCTCTCCCAGCAAGTATATTTCACTGGTCATCCTCAAAGCCAACTCCTACTTTGGCCGCCTTTCCTTCCAGTTCTCTGCTGCCAATGACTGGAACGAATTGCAAAAATCACTGAAGCTGGAGACTGAAGCTGAAGCTCGAGACTCACTAATTTTAAGCATCAGCTGTCAGAGCAGCTTACCGATCACTGCAACTGTACACAGCCATTTGTAAATAGCCCACCCAACTACCCCATTCCCCAAATTGTCAAATCATCTGCATATCTATCACTCCAGTGTTAATGCTAAATTGTAATTAATTTTGCCACTATGGCCTATTTATTGCATTTGCACACACTGTTTCTAGATTTTTCTGTTGTGTTTTTTTTTCTATTGTGTTATTGACTGTGCGTTTGTTTATCCCATGTGTAACTCTGTGTTGTTGTTTTTGTCGCACTGCTTTGCTTTATCTTGGCCAGGTCTCAAATGTAAATGAGAACTTGTTCTCAACTGGCCTACCTGGTTAAATAAAGGTGAAAAAAATAAAATAAAGTTTTGATATTGAGCTCAATCCTGTTTTCATTGATCATCCTTGATGTTTCTACAACTTGACTGGAATTCATCTGTGGTATATTCAATTGATTAGACATGATTTGGAAAGGCACAGACCTGTCTATATAAGGTCCCACAGTTGACAGTGCATGTCAGAGCAAAAATCAAGCTGTGAGGTCGAATGAATTGTCCGTAGAGCTCCGAGACAGGATTGTGTCGAGGCACAGATCTGGGGAAGGGTACCAAAAAATGTCTGCAGCATTGAAGGTCCCCAAGAACACAGTGGCCTCCATCATTCTTAAATGGAAGAAGTTTGGAACCACCAAGGCTCTTCCTAGAGATGGCCGGCTGGCCAAACTAAGCAATCAGGTGAGAAGGGCCATTGTCAGGGAGGTGACCAAGAACCCAATGTTTTATGACTTTTCAACCTCTGCCATATCGTGGATTCAGAGCTATTTTACTAATAGAACTCAGAGGGTTCTCTTCAATGGAAGCTTCTCAAATTAAACATGTAGGGTGTGGTGTACTGAAGCTCTCTAGGCCCTCGACTCTTTTCTATTTTTACCAATGACCTGCCACTGGCATTAAACCAAACTGTGTTTCTATTTATGCTGATGATTCAACCATATACGTGTCAGCAACCACAACTAATTAAGTCACTGAAACCCTTATAAAAGGAGTTGCAGTCAGTTTTGGAATGGGTGGCCAGTAATAAACTGGTCCTGAACATCTCTAAAACTAAGAGCATTCCCTAAGCTCTAGACCTCACCTGAATCTGGTAATGAATGGTGTGGCTGATTAACAAGTTGAGGATACTAAATTACTTGGTGTTATCTTACATTGTAAACTGTTATGGTCAAAACATTTAGATTCAATGGTTGTAAAGATGGGGAGAGGTCTGTTCTCTGCTTTTTTTGACACCATACTTTAAAAAGCAAGTCATGCAGGTTCTAGTTTTGCATTATCTTGATTATTATCTTAGTCGTGGTAATGTGCTCCCAAGAAAAACCTAGTTAAGCTGCAGCTGGCCCAGAACAGAGCTGCACGTCTTGCTCCTCATTGTAATCAGATGGCTAATATAAATACTATGCATGCCAGTCTCTCTTGACTAAGAGTTGAGGAGAGACTGACTGCATTACTTCTTCTTTTGATAAGAAACATTAATGTGTTGCATAGTCATCTTACACTCAACTCTGACACACACACTTACCCCACCAGACATGCCACCAAGGGTCTTTTCACAGTCCCCAAATCCGAAACAAATTTTAAAACCCATACAGTATTATATAGAGGCATTATTGCATGGAACTCCCTCCCATCTCATATGGCTCAAATTAATAGCAAATCTGGTAAAAACAAACAAACAGGTAAGGCAACACAGTACAATGCCTTTCCCATATTTGACCTAGATATTTTGTGTGTATGTATTGATATGTAGGCTATGTGTTCCATTTTATTTGTATTTATTTAGTTCTGTCCTGTCAATTAATGTTCTGTAATATGTCATGTTTCATGTTTTGTGTTGACCCCGGGAAAAGTAGCTGCTGCTTCATCCCACCTGAACAGGCAAAAATTCCAGGCATTTTTTCAAACAGCTCTTACACAAAAAGGACATCATCATAATTTTCACAATTTCAGTGTGATTTCGACATCACAGTGCGGAAATATAATCAAAATAACAGAATCATGTTTTTGACTGCACTTCCCCTGAATATGTTTTCATGGTTATCTTTGAAGCAAAGAAGTTGCCTTGAATTCCAGAGAAAAAACTACACCAAAAATTATTAACATAAAATATGCTCTAAATCCTTCTAAATTATGTATTTCTCTCTTCATTCATAATTGATTGCTTCAGGTCCTCCTTTGGTCTCATGCTATATCACGTTTTGTTAGCTCTTGCATGTATTATGTTAAATTGGTTTTCAGTGATTATGAAAACAAATTTAATACCAATTGTAAAATGATGATGAATAGAATACTAATTGTTTTTGACGACTCCTTGATCTTGGTCTATGTGTAGGCTATTCAGTGACCTGTACAATCATGTATTCAGAACAAGGTAGTTTTATCTACACAGTTTTCCAATACTTATGATAACATATGTGAACATGTCAAGTGTAGTTACTAATAATGTACTGCATCTGTGTTTACTGTGTAATGCAAATGAATGACATCATGGTTACCAAAGCAGTTAGAGAGTAATGGTGTAACTGTGAGGTGCAATATTGTATTTCTACATTTTCTTAGATGAGTAACACAGCATGCACCAGAAGGAGAGGTGCCAAGAGGGGAACATTCTATTTGAAGAAGGCCCTAGCGTGATTAACGTTCGTAAGCAGGTTCATGATTTAATCTTCTGTAAATCAGTTTGATAGAGAGAATGCTGGTGGGAGGAGCTATAGGAGGACAGGCTCATTGTAATGGCTGGAATGGAATAAATGGAACAGAGTCAAACATGCGGTTTCCATATGTTTGATTTGTTTGATACCGTTCCATTTATTCCATTCCATGCCATTACAATGAGGCCGTCCTCCTATAGCTCCTCCCACCAGCATTCTCTCTATCAAACTGATTTACAGATGATTAAATCATGAACCTGCTTCTATTATTACTTAATATTACGTAATATGAAAGGGGTCACAGTAGAAACAGACCTCCACGCACATGGTGCAAGCATTCACTCCCTTGCAGCTGGAAAAAAAGTAGCTGCCTAAAACGAGGCTCATCCTTTTGACACTAAATCGCCTGAGTGCCTTTTCATCTGCTGGTCTCAGATGTAATTATCTATGTCAAGTTTCACCCGGTATTTGAATGAAACAGAACAGGCCTATGCCCTACAACCACTCCTACATATTGAATACCAGCGGTGCCCACTGGAGAAGATACTCGAGCTTCTTCACTCTGCAGTACCTCAAAAATCATAGTCCAACGAGGCTTTGAAGAGACTGGTTTGAATTCTAAATCAGCTCGAGGAAAGATAGAGAGCGGTAGAACCATAATCTGACACAGCATGCCCTCTCCTAAAATCAACATAAGAAACTAAACTATTGTCATTTAGCAAGGAAAAAGGGGAAAAAAGGGAGGATCTCAGACTTGATGGTGTTATTATCTCCCTCTGTGACAAGACACTTGCTCTCTGTCCAACCACATTTTCCATGACTTACATACTATAGTACTTCTCTGCTGAGTAACGTAAGGCACTCCGCCATATAAAGTATGGGGAGAAATATTGAACTGCTACATTTTCAAACAACATCCAGGATTTGCTTCTAGCCAAAGATGGTGTGGAAAGACTGCCCCTCCACTGAACTGCCTTCTGTTGTTCCATTGGAGAAATTATGATATGTCATATAGGAAACATGAGAGAAAGACCTGCTCACTTTCTGAGAGCTGCATGCGCAGCCAACCATATGGTTAAAGCTATAAGTACCACATAAATATGCAAGGCACCCTCAGCACCCACACAGGCTGAAATGAGGTAAAATGGCGCCGGAGACATTCAAAATGGTGCCGGAGACATTAAAAAATGTAATATCATATGCTTCACAGAGTCGTGGCTGAACAACAACACTATCAACACACAGCTGGCTGGTTATACACTGTACCGGCAGGATAGAATAGCGACGTCTGGTAAGACGAGGGGCGGTGGACTATGTACTTTTGTAAATAACAGCAGGTGCACAATATCTAAGAAAGTCTCGAGCTATTTCTCACCTGAGGTAGAGCATCTCTGTAGACTGTAGACCACACTATCTACCTAGAGTGTTTTTTGTAGCTGTTTACAAACCATCACAGACTGAGGCTGGCACTGAGACAGCATTGAATGAGCTGTATTCTGCCATAAGCAAACAAGAAAACACTCACCCAGAGGCGGTGCTCCTAGTAGCCAGGGAAGGGAAACTTAAATCTGTTTTACCAAATTTCTATCAGCATGTTAAATGTGCAACCAGAGGGAAAAAACTCGGGACCACCTTTACTCCACATACAGAGACGCATACAAAGCTCTCCCTCACCCTCCCTTTGGCAGATCTGACCATAATTCTATCCTCTTGATTCCTGCTTACAAGTTCAAATTAAAGCAGGAAGCACCAGTGACTAGATCAATAAAAAAAGTGGTCAGATGAAGCAGATGCTAAGCTGCAGGACTGTTTTGCTAGCACAGACTGGAATATGTTCCGGGATTCCTCCGATGGCATTGAGGAGTACACCTCATTAGTCATTGGCTTCATCAATAAGTGCATCGTTGACGTCGTCCCCACAGTGACCGTATATACATACCCAAACTAGAAGCCATGGATTACAGGCAACATCCGCACTGAGCAAAAGGCTAGAACTGCCGCTTTCAAGGAGCGCGACTCTAACACGGAAGCTTATAAGAAATCCCGCTGTGCCCTCCTACGAACATTCAAACAGGCAAAGGGTCAACACAGGACTAAGATCAAATTGTACTACACCGGCTCTGACGCTCGTCGGATGTGGCAGGGCTTGCAAACCATTATAGACTATAAAGGGAAGCACAGCCGAGAGCTGCTGAGTTACACGAGCCTACCAGACGACAAACTACTTCTATGCTCGCTTCGAGCTAAATAACATTGAAACATGCATGAGAGCACCAGCTGTTCCGGAAGACTGCTTTCCGCAGCCGATGTGAGTAAGACCTTTAAACAGGTCAACATTCACAAGGCCGCAGGGCCAGATGGATTACCAGGATGTGTACTGAGAGCATGCGCTGATCAACTTGCAAGTGTCTTCATTGATATTTTCAACCTCTCCCTGTCCGAGTCTGTAATACCAACATTTTTTAAGCAGAACACCATACTGCCTGTGTAACCTGCATAAACGACTACCAACCTGTAACATTCATGTATGTAGTCATGAAGTGCTTTGAAAGGCTGGTCATGGCTCACATCAACACCATTATCCCAGAAACACTAGACCCATTGTAATTTGCATACCACTCCAACAGATCCACAGATGATGCAATCTCTATTGCACTCCACACTGCCCTTTCCCACCTGCCCTGAATGACGGGTCGCCACTGTATACAGGAGTTATGCTACACAACGAGTTGCTCTGCTAGGTGGGGGGAAAGAGAGGGTAGAGAGGACCTGTGCTTGCCATGCTGCATGGCCTTTGTATTTCAAATAAAATAAAATAAAATGTTATCAGTCACATGCGCCTGAATACAACAATCTTACAGTAAAATGCTTACTTACGAGCCCCTAACAAACAATGCAGTTAAAAAAAATAGGAATATGAATAAGAAATAAAAGTACCAAGTAATTAAAGAGCAGCAGTAAAACATAAATAATAGTCGACTATATACAGGGGGGTAGCGGTACAGAGTCAATGTGTGGGGGCACCGGTTAATTGAGGCAATATGTACATGTAGGTAGAGTTATTAATGTGACTATGCATAGATGATAACAACAAAGAGTAGCAGCGGTATAAAAGAGGGCACCACTGGACTGAGGGGCGCCTCTGGACTGAGGGACTGTAGCAACATAGTCCATATGTTGATTTACTCCTCCAAGCTTCAGCTCACAATCATATTGATCTTCCTCTTGATCACAAACTAGCTCCAAAGCTCGTTTATTGTTTTTAGTCTGTAAACTGAACGGGAGAACTGATACAAGGGCAGTGACTGGGAGCAAGTTGTCTGTTTCCTTTTGAGTTTCATCTTCAAAGCTCCAGAGCTTGAATATGGCAAGTTGGCATGAGCGAGAGTGATGCAGACTCTTTCTAAATAGCTAAATGATCAAGTTAACCAGACTCTGGCATTTGTGTTCACTCGGGCCCGATCCCGACTTAGGAATTTATGTCTTTCCTACACACGCCTTTCCTACACACACTTTCCTACACACACTTTCCTACACAGCCTTTCCTACACACTTCTCAGTATTTGGTATTCAGACTTACCTTATTCATCGCTTAACGAGCTCTGCAGTTGTGGCTATCAGGGCCGGCGCTAGAACGAATCAGTTGGATGGGCCTTTGATTTCCACAGGTGGTCACCTTTTTCACAGGACCTCCTAGGTGTGCACAACTTGCGCGTTCACAACATATTTTAATGGGTGTTATAGTAAAGACCATAGGCAGCTCGCGAGATTCCCAGTGTGGGGAAGCTTACAATTCATCCTACTGTTTCTATCGATCTGCGTGCGGGTTATCATTATTTTTCTATGCACATTTTCGTGGAACAATTTAATTTAAATAATAGCGTTTTTGTTTCGCAAAATCAACTGTCACGTTGTTAATCATAAAAATCTCAAATTCAACTAAGGCGTGAGCACCAGCCTCTGCCGTATGGACACATTGATACACTGTGATTCATTGGCAGCTAAAGAAATGAGCACATATAACTCAGAGATGGCCTATAGGCCAATGCAGCAGTAAGCCTATAACTTTATCGCCAACTCAGTAAAATATACTGAACAAAAATATAAACGCAACATGCACAATTTCAACGATTTTACTGAGTTACAGTTCATATAAGGAAATCAGTCAATTTAAATATATTAATTAGACCCAATCTATGAATTTCAAATGACTGGGCAGGGGCGCAGCCATCCATGGGCGTGGGAGGGCATAGGCCCACCCATTTGGGAGCCAGGCCCATCCACTGGGGAGCCAGGCACAGCCAATAAGAATGAGTTTTTCCCCACAAAATGGCTTTATTACAGACATAAATACTCCTCAGTTTCATCAGCTGTCCGGTTTGCTGGTCTCAGACGATCTGCGAAGAGTGTGCCAAGCTGTCATCAAGGCAAAAGTTGGCTACTTTGAAGAATCTCAAAAATAAAATATATTTAGATTTGTTTAACACTTTTTTGGTTACTACATGATTTCAAATGTGTTATTTCATAGTTTTTATGACTTCACTATTATTCTACAATGTAGAAAATAGTAAAAATAAAGACAAACTCTGGGATGAGTAGGTGTATCCAAACTTTTGACTGGTACTGTATGTGGGGTGTTTCTGGCGGTGGCTCCCGATAGTGGCTTATATTTAACATGATACAAATTGTAAAATAAAACTGAGAAAAGCTTGGTTATATAATCAAAACAGTCCATAGCTTGGGTCTCCAAATTCATCTATGCAATTTATGAGGGCACACAATACAAATTCTGAATATTGCCACAGCTATTTATAACATATTTCACTGTGGAAAAGGGGCCCAATACATGTCATGTTGATATGATTTTCAGTTTGCTTCCATATGGCTGGTTTCACATTCGTCTCCAGGGATTTTTATTTTATTTTACTAGGCAAGTCAGTTAAGAACAAATTCTTATTTTCAATGACGGCCTAGGAACAGTGGGTTAACTGCCTGTTCCGGGGAGAAGAATGACAGATTTGTACCTTGTCAGCTCAGGGCTTTTGAACTTGCAACCTTCTGGTTACTAATCCAACACTCTAACCACTAGGCTACCCTGGATGATCAGGAAACATAATTGAAAATAATTGCTATGTGTATTTACAGTCCCATTAGTCCCATTATCAATAGCTATCAATTTATAAATCACAGTGCATGGAGAATGCTGTAATTTCTGTTGATTTTTCCACTTAAAACCGGCAGTTTTGCTCGACTTTATTCATGGCTTCCTCGTGTGTAAACGTGATGAAATTATGAGGGAATTAAGTCAGGGTCAGAATATGGCTTATCTGTAGACTCACTTCCGCCACACCTTCATTTATTCGAGCTACATGTCAAACAAATAGTGGGTGAACAGCATGCTATACTCATACTTAAAGTCAAGGTCAGAATACGCATAGAGATAGAAGCGCATTAAAAGGGAATTATGTTCCATTTACACATGCTTAATCGGGTTGATGGGATTATTGAGAGCAAGAAATATTTGTGCAAACAATCATCAATTTGTGGGGGGAGAAATGACAGGAAATGGCCCACAATGTTACATGAACTAGCTCTGTGGCTTTCTCAAAGTGGAAGTTACAATTGTCTTATTCACTCTCACATAAGAGACCTCACAACAGTGCATTCGGAAAGAATTTAGACCCCTTGACTTAAAAAAAAAAGGAGAAATGGATTCTAAAATTGATTTTTTTTAAATCCTCATCAATCTACACATAATACTGCATAATGACAAAGCAAAAACAGGATTTTAGAAATGTTTGTATATATATATATATAATTTTGTGTATTAAATATGACATTTACATATGTATTCAGACTGTACTTTGTTGTAGCACCTTTGGCAGTAATTACAGCCTAGAGTCTTCTTGGGTATAACGCTTCAAGCTTGGCACACCTGTATTTGGGGAGTCTCTCCCATTCTTCTCTGCAGATCCTCTCAAGCTCTGTCAGGTTGGATCGGGAGCGTCGCTGCACAGCTATTTTCAGGTGTCTCCAGCGATGTTCGATCGGGTTCAAGTCTGGCCTCTGGCTTGGCCACTCAAGGACATTCAGAGACTTGTCCCGAAGCCACTCCTGCTTTGTCTTGGCTGTGTGCTTACGATCATTGTCCTCTTAGAAGGTGAACCTTTGCCCCAGTCTGAGGTTGTGCGCGCTCTGGAGCAGGTTTTCATCAAGGATCTCTCTGTATTTTGCTCCGTTCATCTTTCCCTCGATCCTGACTAGTCTCCCAGATCCTGCCGCTGAAAAACATCCCCACAGCATGATGCTGCCACCACCATGCTTCACCATAGGGATGGTGCCAGGTTTCCTGCAGATGTGACCAGTTCTTAATTTGAGCCGGATCCTCCGTTTTGGGCTGTTTTGTTCCGGAACCTATTTGGCCGGATCAGGTACCTCTCGTGGCGTGAAAAATATGTTTCACTTTTTGCTATGTAAAAACTCTGACAAAAGCGATCAAGTTCATTTGAGTTTGATCTTTGTTAATTATTCTGCCCCTCACAAAAAAACGTAATGTGAAAAAGTAGATTTTCAGCCAGGGCCTAATATTCTAAGAGCTGATTTGGGTTGGGCCGGCCCGGGTTTCTGATTTGGGTTGGGCCGGCCCAGGTTTCTGATTGGGGTTGGGCCGGCCCGGGTTTCTGATTGGGGTTGGGTCGGCCCGGGTTTCTGATTGGGGTTGGGTCGGCCCGGGTTTCTGATTGGGGTTGGGCCGGCCCGGGTTTCTGATTTGGGTTGGGCCGGCCCAGGTTTCTGATTGGGGTTGGGCCGGCCCGGGTTTCTGATTGGGGTTGGGTCGGCCCGGGTTTCTGATTTGGGTTGGGCCGGCCCAGGTTTCTGATTGGGGTTGGGCCGGCCCGGGTTTCTGATTGGGGTTGGGTCGGCCCGGGTTTCTGATTTGGGTTGGGCCGGCCCGGGTTTCTGATTTGAGCAACATTGTGACCTATGTTTGAGACCAACGAGTGGCCGTGTCTATGTGAGAAGCGTGCCAGCATCTCTCAGATAACTAAAATAAGATTCACTTTACGTGATCTCTAACTCTCTGCTCTGACAGACATGAACCTGCAACTCTCATCTCGCCAGGGTTGCACTTCATCATTTATTTTCTTATCAAATCGAGTGAAGGGTTAAAAAGGAACTGCAGCACCTCTTGATAAATGTAAATACATTTGGCAAAGTTATATAATTACTGCGGTCTGTTCAGAAAAAAACGAAATCATTCAGAATAGCCTACTACACCATGAGCAGGCCTATAGCCACAGAGGCCCAATAACAATGCCCGGGCTACCAAAATATTTACAAAGTAAAACAAAAGCGAGATAGGCTTTTGGCACGAGCCCATCAGCCATCACCAGCGAGTGAGCTGCGTGTCATTGGGCGAGTTAGTGAAACTGGAAAGCATTTTTAGGACTATAATTTCCTCCTCATATTGTAGCCTACAACATGTATCTCCACACACCTAGGCCTAGGCTATTGATGGATTCAAGACTAAGTTGTTTTTATTGATCTCAGATTCTCAGTTTGTCAGTGTCAAAGTAGCCTGCCATTTCATAATTTATTAGTGCGGCATTAAAAATGATTCTGCCAATGTCATGTGTCATGTAAAATTACGTATAATTGCATGAACTGTGTTTACAAAAAGCCACATTTGTCACGCCCTGACCGTAGAGAGCTTTTTATGTCTCCATTTGGTTTGGTCATGGTGTGATTTGGGTGGGCATTCTATGTTAATTTTCTATGTTTTGTATTTCTTTGTGTTTGGCGGGGTATGGTTCTTAATCAAAGGCAGCTGTCTTTCGTTGTCTCTGATTGAGAACCATACTTAGGTAGCCTTTTCCCACCTGTGTTTTGTGGGTAGTTGTTTTCTGTTTTTGTGTCTGCACCAGACAGAACTGTTTCGATTGCGTTCGTTCTCTTTGTTTTTCAGTATTCATATCTATTAATAAATCATGAACACTTACCACGCTGCGCTTTGGTCCACTTCTTCAAACAGCCGTCACAACATATTTCTGGGACCCTAGAATACAAAAAATGTTCCCCATGTGTGCAACTTCTGTAAGTGCCTCTACTCCACTGCTCTGTGTCACTTTTCTCATGTGTTCAAGTACCTCAACCTCAGAACACCCCAGGTTAATCCCGTCTTTCGCTCACTTTTCAGCACCGGAGAATCTTGTTTCTCATGGTCTGAGAGTCCTTTAGGTGCCTTTTGGCAAACTCCAAGCGGGCTGTCATGTGCCTTTTACTGAGGAGTTGCTTCCGTCTGGCCACTCTACCATAAAGGCCTGATTGGTGGAGTGCTGCAGCGATGGTTGTCCTTCGGGAAGGTTCTCCCATCTCCACAGAGGAACTCTGGTGCTCTGTCAGAGTGACCATCATGTTCTTGGTCACCTCCCTGACAAAGGCCCTTCTCCCCCGATTGCTCAGTTTGGCAGGGCGGCCAGCTCTAGGAAGAGTCTTGGTGGTTCCAATCTTCTTCCATTTAAGAATAATGAAGGCCACTGTGTTCTTGGGGACCTTCAACACTGCAGAAATGTTTTGGTACCCTTCCCCAGATCTGTACCTCGACACAATCCTGTCTCTGAGCGCTACGGACAATTCTTTCGACCTCATGGCTTGGTTTTTTCTCTGACATGCACTGTCAACTGTGGAACCTTATATAGAAAGGTGTGTGCCTTTCCAAATCATGTCCAATCAATTGAATTTACCACAGGTGGACTCCAATCAAGATGTAGAAACATCTCAAGGATGATCAATGGAAACAGGATGTACCTGAGCTCAATTTTGAGTCTCATAGCAAAGGGTCTGAATAATTATGTAAATAATGTATATCTGTTTTTTAAAATGTTTAAAAAAAGGCAAATCTTTTTACTTTATCCCCTTTTCGTGGTATCCAAATGTTAGTATCTTGTCTCATTGCTACAACTCCCGTACGGGCTCGGGAGAGATGACGGTCAAAAGCCATGCATCCTCCAAAACACAACCCAACCAAGCCGCATCCAACACAGCACGCATCCAACCCGGAAGCCAGCCGCACCAATATGTCGGAGGAAACACAATGCACCTGGCGACCTGGTTAGCGTGCACTGCGCCCGGCCCGCCACAGGAGTGGCTAGTGTGCGATGAGACAAGGATATCCCTAACGGCCAAACCCTCCCTAACCCGGACAACGCTAGGCCAATTGTGCGTTGCCCCATGGACCTCCTGGTCGCGGCTGCGACAGAGCTTGGGCTCAAACCCAGAGTCTCTGGTGGCACAGCTAGCACTGCGATGCAGTGCCCTAGATCACTGCACAACCCGGGAGGCCTGTTTTGTATTTATTTTGAAGACATTTGCAACAATTTCTAAAAACCTGTTTTCGCGTTGTGGAGTATAGTGTGTAGATTGATGAGGGGAAAAAAAAAAAAAAAAAAAAAAAAAAAAATACTTTCCAAATGTACTGTATTGAAATAATTCTGGGAAGTCAGAGTGGGGATTTCTTGACTAATGGGCTACTTCTTATAAACTTTCCAGCCTTTGTTTACATTTGCTTTGCTCGTATCTTATACACACTCAGGCAGCATGGAAAGGATTGGATTGTTTTGTCCAATACCAGTTAATTAACAAGGATTTAGTGAGAATGGAAAATAATGTAAACTATTTTCAGCAACAATTGCCAAAAGTAGCATTAGGGAATTGTAATTATTGTACTCCTTTCAAGGCCATAATTGCTGTAGGAATTGCATGGGAATTTAGAGTATCTCCATTGTTCACTCTGACATCATTAGAACACCAAACTGAACATGGCTAAAAGTTGAAAATGTACCTGTTTATATCAATGCTGGTTTGTTGTGTTTGGTGGTGGAATTCTGTGGAAGCATTGGTAGTAGTATTTAGGTAGTAATACCTAAATAGAGTGTGAATTAAAAAAATTACTTAAACCTGTGTCCATCAATCCTCATTCTTTTAACAGTTGCAGCACATTCTCGCATTTGATTCTGAAAGCAGTATGACATACATCCTAATGATTAACTCATCATTTGCCGTGGTCTTGGTCAATTCCTTCAGTTGCAAACAATAATGTAGTTGTTATTTTCTTATTGGTGAAACTAGCAATACTTTTACCTGGGTGCACCTCTACTACTTAATACCACCTTTCACTCTCTCTCTCTCGCTCACACACACACACACACACACACACACACACACACACACACACACACACCTCAATTACTTCCTACTTCTGCACATAGACTCGGTACTGGTACCCCGTGAATATAGCCAAATTATCATTACTCATTGTATATTTATTAATTTATGAATTTTCTCTTTGCCTTGTTGGGAAGGGCCTGTAAGAAAGCATTTCACTGTTAGTCTTCACCTGTTGGTCTACAACTGTTGGTCTATTTGACACACACACCTCTCCTTCCACTCACCTGGCAAAGGAAGCTGGCCACCTGAGCTGAACTCCAGTCCTCACACTGCTCCCTGGTTGGCAGGTTCATTACTGTCACCACCAAATGGAGCTCTGAAGTCCAGGCTCTAATTGGAAGTGATGGACTTACCTCTCTCACACTCCGCTACTCCACTACAGCCCACATCAGGAAGAAGACCTGGGGAGGAGTGGAGAACTCTCACTGGGGCAGGCCATTCTTTCTCTTTTTCTCTCTCTCTCGCTCTCTCTCTCTCTTTTTTTCTTTCTCTCTCTCGTGTTCTATTTATGAAACCCTTATGGAAAAAAAATGCAGTCAGAGTGCAGTATAACTGCAGTAGGCTGCAAGTACTGCATCCAAAATAACACGTTTCTTTTGCTGCAGTAATTTTGCTGTGCAATTGCAGTTAAAGTGCAATAGGACTGCAGTTCAACTGCAGTACATTGCAGTTATTCTGCAATTACTGCATCCAAAATACCCCAGTCCACTGCAGTTACTGCACTTTTACTGCAGTTTCAAAAAACTGCAATCTTTTTTTGTAAGGGAACAAATGCCACACTTAATCTGCAGGGAGAAAATGGGAAACAAAGACTTCCTCATAGTCAAAGTGAGAAATTACATTTGAAAGTGAACATTTCTGGCTACATGACACAATATTGCTTGACAGCATTATCCTTCTCGCAGATGAGTCTGACCTCATTTATATTTTGTCAACCTGTATGTGTCTAAAAGTGTCATGTTTGACTTCAACATAATGACAGCCCACTCAATGTTTGACGCCATAGCCCTTGTCGTCACAAGAAAGAGGAGAGGCAACGCTCTCGAAACTCCATTACATTTGACAACAACAACCTTGTAGTTTTTTGCTCAACAATCAGTCACGTTCGATACAGCTGAGGAAAAAAAACGAAGCAATTTCTTTCAGTGAGACAATTATGTAAGGGGAGAGTTTCTTCTTGTATCATCCCCAATATACCCACCAAGCATTTACCGACGGCGACCTCTTTTTTTGGTCCTGTCCGGACTTGTCGTATTTCTTTGGTACAGTCCGGACCAAATCTGAACCAAGCAAATCTGAATCAATCTATGTTTCACAAGTTTGGACAGCACAGTGCAGCAGTAGAGCACAGTACAGTAGAGATTTCATAGACCATAAGATTTCATAGATACACCAGCAGCTTTAATTTGAGGGACCTAGGAAAATTGTGTCAAAGCTAATTTCCTGCAATTCTACGTAGTTTAACAAGACTCATAACATATTTTAGATAGGCCATTTAATAATAACAATAAAGGAAAATAGTCTAGACCCGATTTCCCCAAATGTTCTTCTGCTACCAAATATATATTATTATGATCATTTATAAGAACCCTCAATTTAATTACACAAATTCTCTTTTACAGAAAGTCAATAGATCAATTGATGGTGACAGTCACACATCGAGTAAGATTACTATAAGATTCATTTCTTTGACGCCTCAACTTTAGAAGGTCATAGCTCAGCTTCTGAATGTTATAGAGACAAACCACACACTGCTCCCTGGTCCACATGTTCATTACTGTCACCAAATCGATCAGATTTAGATCTGGTCTGCACCGACCAAATGTGTACTTGTTTGGGGACGGGGCTCATTAGAATTATTACCCAGCATGCTTTGCAAGTTTTTTTTTTTTTACATTAACATTTTGGTCATTCAGCAGACATTCTTATTCAGAGCGACTGCAATCAATTAAGTTACATACAACATATCACAGTCATAGCATGACTGCTTTTCTATAACTGTCACTGAGAACGTAATTGTAGTTGAATTGGTCTGTTGGTTTATTTTTTGGGAGGTTGGACTAATGTGAATATCTTCACAGCCACTCTTAATCTCTTACACAGTCTGAAACAAATCTACTTTGAAACAAAAGTATTCATCTCATGCACATGGTTATGGGCTTAAAAAAAGAATACACCTGTGCCATGTCAGACATAGAGTTGAACTGTATAAAATATTTGTTTTTATCCCAATATTACATTATTATGTAATAAACTCAGCAAAAAAAAGAAACGTTCCTTTTTCAGGACCCTGTCTTTCAAAGATAATTAGTAAAAATCCAAATAACTTCACAGATCTTCATTGTAAAGGGTTTAACACTGTTTCCCATGCTAGTTCAATGTACCATAAACAATGAATGAACATGCACCTGTGGAACAGTCGTTAATTAAGACACTAACAGCTTACAGACGGTAGGCAATTAAGTTATGAAAACATAGGACACTAAAGAGGCCTTTCTACTGACTCTGAAAAACACCAAAAGAAAGATGCCCAGGGTCCCTGCTCATCTGCGTGAACGTGCCTTAGGCATGCTACAAGGAGGCGTGAGGACTGCAGATGTGGCCAGGGCAATAAATTGCAATGTCCGTACTGTGAGAGGCTTAAGACAGCGCTACAGGGAGACAGGAGGGACAGCTTATCGTCCTCGCAGTGGCAGACCACGTGTAACAACACCTGCACAGGATCAGTACATCCGAACATCACACCTGTAGGACAGGTACAGGATGGCAACAACAACTGCCCGAGTTACACCAGGAACGCACAATCCCTCCATCAGTGCTCAGACTGTCCGCAACAGGCTGAGAGAGGCTGGATTGAGGGCATGTAGGCCTATTGTAATGCAGGTCCTCACCAGACATCACCGGCAACAACGTCGCCTATGGGCACAAACTCACTGTCGCTGGACCAGACAGGACTGGCAAAAAGTGCTATTCACTGACGAGTCGCGGTTGTGTCTCACCAGGGGTGTTGATCAGATTCGCCTTTATCGTCAAAGGAATGAGCGTTACACCGAGGCCTGTACTCTGGAGCAGGATCGATTTGGAGGTAGAGCGTTCGTCATGGTCTGGGGCGGTGTGTTACAGCATCATCGGACTGAGCTTGTTGTCATTGCAGGCTATCTCAATGTTTTGCGTTACAGGGAAGACAGCCTCCTCCCTCATGTGGTACCCTTCCTGCAGGCTCATCCTGACATGACCCTCCAGCATGACAATGCCACCAGCCATGCTGCTCCTTCTGTGCGTGATTTCCTGCAAAACAGGAATGTCAGTGTTCTGCCATGGCCAGCGAAGAGCCCGGATCTCAATCTCATTGAGCACGTCCTGTTGGATCGGAGGGTGAGGGCTAGAGTCATTCCCCCAGAAACGTCCAGGAACTGGCAGGTGCCTTGGTGGAAGAGTGGGGTAACATCTCACAGCAAGAACTGGCAAATCTGGTGCAGTCCATGAGGAGGAGATGCACTGCAGTACTTAATGCAGCTGGTGTCCACACCAGATACCGACTGTTCATTTTGATTTTGACCGCCCCCTTTTTGTTCAGGGACACATTATTCCATTTCTGCTAGTCACATGTCTGTGGAACTTGTTCAGTTTATGTCTCATTTGTTGAATCTTTTTATGATCATACAAATATTTACACATGTTAAGTTTGCTGAAAATAAACGCAATTGACAGTGAGAGGACATTTGTTTACATCACAGAAGAATGAAATATAACAAAACCATTTGGCATAGAAACACTGGATTTTCTGAGTATTTAATTTTTTTAATGTTGATTTAATTATGAAATTCAAAAAGTATTCATAACATCCCACTCATGAGGCAGATTTGTGCATTTTACAGCAGGAAAGGTCTACAGCTTTTGAAAAAGCTAACATAAGAGCATGTGCCATGGGCGCACTGATAACTATTCTGTTGCAGTCTTCAGCTGGTTCCTCTTTCCTATATTAAGAGGCTTTCAATGTCTGGAGAAGGCGTCTTTTCACATTTCATTCAGCACCTAAAATGCACCTGACATCACTGTCCAGATGCATCTTTTCAAAGTAATTTTGCTTACTCGGTGCACATAAAAATGTAATAAAACCAATGAAACAATGGATTCAGGTCATATCATTTCCTTACTAACGTCACATGCGAACGGAGAGTAATTCAGATATGATTGAAATTGGGTGTGAACTGTGAATGTGTGCCGACTGTGTGAGCCTTTGCGAGTATGTGTATTTCGTCAGATCACACTGTTGGACTTGGGCCAGCACGGCACACAGCTGAGCGATCGGAGGGAAGTGGGCCGACAATTAGGATCAGGCTAATGAGAGCTATAGTGGCTGAAGACATTCCATCAGGCAGACAGGCTGGTAGCCCCATGATTGGTTGGTTCACTCTGATCAAGCCATGACATCACAGATTCCCATCAAACCAAGTCCTTGAATGCCCTACTCCTTGAAGTTTGCAGTTGTGTCTAAAAAACACTATTTTGCTAAATACCATGTTTTTTTTTACCCTTTAGTACAGAAATGTTAAACTAACACCGCACCCAACCAACAACCGCTATGTTTCTTACGAGTCCGGTGGTCACGTGACTTGTATCTGCTCTGTGATTGGATGATGTAGACCACAAACTTATATGGGATTTTTAAATTTGTTTTGGCGGATCGCAACCAACTGAAAGGTGCATACACCGCCACCTACTGTACTGGAGTGTGAGGCCTCCCTATTAATCTATTTAGCTTATTTAGCCCTGTGTTCTGGACTGTGAATTCATTACAGTTTGTGACACGAAAGGGAAGGGAAAAAGACTGGGAAAAGGGAAGGAAAATCAACCAGCTCTATACCCATTATAACCTCACCATTATTCCACTACTTGGCCCCATCTGATCTTAGACCAGGCCAGCAGCCTGGGAGGATGGTACACTATCATTCAACACACCTTGTAAATCCTCTGCAGTAGAATCTTGTACACCCAAGTACTTCTCTGCAGCTGCCACCACAATTTCTATTTTCTGTGATTACATTTCTGCAGTACAGTTGATAACCATTTCTATGAAAGCTAAGCCAACCTTCCTGAAACACATGTTATTCCTATCACTCTCTATATGCCATGGCCTACTTACAGGGAGCCTCTTAGGATCCCTCGCCCTGGACCCATCTTCCTCTACTACTCTTTTCACTGCATCATCATACGATGAGTGATCCTGGCAACCTCAACCTGCCTTTCTCTCACCGGACACTTCTGATCTCCAGCACCATGGGTACCCCTTCAGTTAACACACACAGCTTTTTCCTCCTGTTGGATTCCATCTTGAAAAATACTTACTATACTAGAAGTTAATGATTACATGTGTAAGGTGAGGTCAATTGAGGGTGGATAAGAGGGTGGATAAGAGCTATGGGTTACGGAAAGTTAGAGTGAGGAAAAAGACAGTCACCTGGTTGTGCTCACTAATAAGGTTGGATAGCCGTGGATTATGGAGGAGTGAGGAATTCAGGCCGAGGTCAGGTTGTATTCGGTGTCACTAATAAGGTTGGACAGCCGTGGATTATGGAGGAGTGAGGAATTCAGGCCGAGGTCAAATTAGATGAAGTGGGAAGGAGCAGTCCTATTACACACACACAACTTATATTTCTGCCTATCAACAGAAATGTATTGGCTGTCTAGATGTGGAAGGAGTTGACTCCTCCTAGTAGGAGGGTATAAATACTTGTGCTGGTGTAAATATTGCGTTGTCTTTGCAGCTGTTTGACCCAGTGGGTGAATAAACTTGGTTTGAACTTTTACTAGTTGTCTGTTAGTTTTTCACTCTGTTTTTCACTCCAACCTAACAGTTGGTGCTGTCTGCAGGATTCGCCCCGATTTACAGTCGAACTAGAGAGTAAGAATCAGTGAAACAGGAGCCAGCACCAAAAACAAGGTAGACACAGTTCTTACACCTGTTACCACTCATTCTGACATCTTGGGGAGATGAGAGTCATAGGCTGAACCAATTATAGGATATGGACATAGAAAGCCAGGGTGCCAAGTCTAGGTCCAAGAGGCTTCTAAACAGATACTACCCCCAAGCCATTAGACTACTGAACATCTAATCAAATGGCTACCTGGACTACTTGCATTGCCCCCGCCCCCTCTTTTACACTGCTTCTACTCTCTGTTATAATCTATGCATAAGTCACTTTAATAATTCTGCCCACATGTATATATTATCTCAATTAACTCGACTAATCGGTGCCCATGTACATTGACTCTGTACCGGTACCCTGTGTATATAGACTCGCTATTGTTATTTTACTGCTGTTCTTTAATTATTTGTTACATTTTTTAATTTTTTGTTGTTGGTATTTTTCTTAAAACTGCATTGTTGGTTAAGGGCTTGAAAGTAAGCATTTCACTGTAAGGTCTACACTTGTTATATTTGGTGCATGTGACAAATAAAATTGGATTTGATTTATTTAGTAGGCCCATTGTGTAACTACTGGTTGGAAATATATGGTTATGGGTAGGTTCCGTAAGGAGGGGTCCCGAGTGGGATTATTCCTCAGCGAGATCCATAGAAATACATGGTTTAGGGTGGGTTCCGATAGAATAGGTCCCAAGTGGAGAGAGTTTCTGCGAGATCTGTGAGTGACACTACAGTGTAGGGTAAATTCCGTGTAGGACAGGTCCCTAGTGGGGTTATTTCCCTGCGAGCTCTGTAAGTGGGACGAAAGTTCCAGCTGCAGTGACTGTGAGGCCGTAGAGTGTGTGTGTATGGATAAATTGTCATGCTTGTGTACTAGTACAAAAGGTTGTAGCGGTGTAGTCCATATAGAAGGACAAAGGAAGGAAGTGCATACTAAGGAGAATAGGAGATATCTGAAAACATCTGTGCTTTAAGATGAAACATTGTCAGTGAGTGGTAATGTGGATGGTGATAAAATGTTGTTTACAAGGTTGCCTACAAGTTCTGGAAAAGAGCATTATTGCTAGTGTATTAGCAGTAGCAATAAGGAGAGAGGTTGACAGATTATGTGGAAATAATAAGATTACTGTAAATAATTTAGGTTATGTGTGTTGTCAACAACAGTGATATTTGAAGCGTGACACTGGTATAAGACATTAGGTCTCCCGTATTCTCCAGTAGTAAATTGGCAGTCACTTCAGTATTGGTTCTAATACAAGGTATCCGGTGGCGTGACCAATTAATAGGCAGAAATACCATAGATATTCTCCGGGGAAGTGGGTACCCCTACCTTGGAAAATTGTAAATACAGTGTGTGTATTAGAGTCGTGAGTGAGGAAATCTAAACACCCTAGACACAGTCGAGAGAGGCGCATAAATAACCACCATTGAAATGGCATCCGTGGCTTCTGACACTCCCGAAAAAGGGGGAACAGAATAGGAAAACAATAGCAAAACATGGGTGCGCTAAAAGAAGTGCAAGAGCATTCTATCAATTGGGGAAAATTGAGCAAACTGGATCAAATTGGTCAGCATTTCCCTGCTGACGGAAAATTCCAATCCTAATAAAGAATTCAGATATGCTATTGTGAGTTGGCACAATGACATAAAATAAAAAATGTAAAGCTCAATACACCAGCATTTTGATGTCAATGTTCTATCAACAGAAAAACAAAACTGATAAAAACAAAATGAGTAGTTGTACTCAACATTAAAAAGACTGGGTACGTGTGTACATTGAGAGAATATGTAAGTCTGCTTTGATGGCAGGTTCGAAATCTGTTATCAAAACGGCTATTGCGGGGGTAGTGACCAACATTTTCAATGGAATGAAATGGTGCAGTAAGCTTGAGAGTGGAATCTAATTCTGTCTGGACAGGGGAAAACATAACGACATCAATGCTGACACGGGGAACAAACTGAGGAACAGACAGATATAGAGGGGGTAACAAAGTGTAGGAGTCCAGGTGACTCCAATATTGCGCTGATGCGCGTAATGATGGTGACAGGTGTGCGTAATGATGGGCAGCATGGTGCCCTCAAGTGCTAAGAGGGGGAGTGGGAGCAGGCGTGACAGTGCGGGTGGTTAATACAGCCACATTGAAAGCTATTAACAGTGGCTTTAATGGCCAATGTAAGACAAAGAACAGGAAGGAAAGGGCAGTGAATCTGTCTCAAGGCATAGAGCGTCAGAACCCCGTTTTAGGTGTGGGGCCGTTGGTCATTGGAAAAGCGAGTGAAGGGCAGCAGGGAAGCCTACTGCAACCGCTCCCTCTGGAGGGAACGCTGTGATGTAGTCGTTTGCCGCATTAGAAAAAGAAGAGCAGCAGACACTCTTGAGGGCAGCGGAGCAAGGGAGCTCGAATTGGCTAAATTTGTGACAGGAAAAAGTCTTACATTTAGCGGGGTAACGGGGCAGATTCGAAAGCGATACGACTAATACCCATGTCTCTGATCATAGAAGTAGTAACAATATCCAGATCATGAGGTGTGAAACCAATTTTGGTGTTGGATAATCTATGCGAAAGGAATGGATTCTAAAATGGATTCTAAAAGGTAAAACGTTAAAATTCATTGCAAGCTCAGAAAACCTTTAAAAATATGTTTTATCTTGAGACACTTTATAGAATTGACGAAAGGGAGGAGGGGTCACGAGAAATTAGAGTGGCGTTAAAATTATAAGTAATTGTTTGTAGAGTTTTATGCTGGTGTTAACATGTCTTTGTCTTTGCAGCTGCTTGATCCAGTGGGTGAATAAACTTGGTTTAAGCTTTTATTAGTTGTCCGTTAGATTTTCACTCTCTTAGTCAGAACTTAACACACCAATACTACACATTTCTTTGTCTCATGCCCTGCTTCACACTTGTCGCATCTATGAATCTCTCTCCTACACACTGCTGCAACGTGTTTGACATTTTGTATCTAAACCAAAGTAGATAATTTCAAGATTGTTCTATACATCAGTTAGGGTCTCTATAAGCTTCATTGTGAGGTTCTAAACCTAGCGTGAATGTGCATCCTTGAGGTTGATATACCTGGCCAAGGCTTTCGACTCTGTCAATCACCATATTCTTATCGGCAGACTCAGTAGCCTCGGTTTTTCTAATGACTGCCTTGCCTGGTTCACCAACTACTTTGCAGACAGAGTTCAGTGTGTCAAATCGGAGGGCATGTTGTCCGGTCCTCTGGCAGTCTCTATGGGGGTACCACAGGGTTCAATTCTCGGGCCGACTCTTTTCTCTGTATATATCAAAGATGTTGCTCTTGCTGCGGGCGATTCCCTGATCCACCTCTACGCAGACGACACCATTCTGAATACTTCTGGCCCTTCCTTGGACACTGTGCTATCTAACCTCCAAATGAGCTTCAATGCCATACAACACTCCTTCCATGGCCTCCACCTGCTCTTAAACGCTAGTAAAAACCAAATGCATGCTTTTCAACCGTTCGCTGCCTGCACCCGCACTCCCGACTAGCATCACCACCCTGGATGGTTCCGACCTAGAATATGTGGACATCTATAAGTACCTAGGTGTCTGGCTAGGCTGCAAACTCTCCTTCCAGACTCATATCAAACATCTCCAATCCAAAATCAAATCTAGAGTCAGCTTTCTATTTCGCAACAAAGCCTCCTTCACTCACGCCGCCAAACTTACCCTAGTAAAACTGAATATCCTACCGATCCTCGACTTCGGCGATGTCATCTACAAAATAGCTTCCAACACTCTACTCAGCAAACTGGGTGCAGTTTATCACAGTGCCATCCGTTTTGTTACTAAAGCACCTTATACCACCCACCACTGCGACCTGTATGCTCTAGTCGGCTGGCCCTTGCTACATGTTTGTCGCCAGACCCACTGGCTCCAGTTCATCTACAAGTCTATGTTAGGTAAAGCTCCGCCTTATCTCAGTTCACTGGTCACGATGGCAACACCCACCCGTAGCACGCGCTCCAGCAGGTGTATCTCACTGATCATCCCTAAAGCCAAAACCTCATTTGGCCGCCTTTCCTTTCAGTTCTCTGCTGCCTGTGACTGGAACGAATTGCAAAAATCTCTGAAGTTGGAGACTTTTATCTCCCTCACCAACTTTAAACATCTGCTATCTGAGCAGCTAACCGATGGCTGCAGCTGTACATAGTCCATCGGTATATAGCCCACCCAATTTACCTACCTCGGCCCCATACTGTTTTTATTTTATCTACTTTTCTGCTCTTTTGCACATCAGTATCTCTACCTGCACATGTTCATCTGATCATTTATCACTCCAGTGTTAATCTGCTAAATTGTAATTATTAATTCCTATGGCCTATTTATTGCCTACCTCCTCATGAATTTTGCACACAATGTATATAGATTATTTTTTTCCCTTTTTTTTCTACTATGTTATTGTTTATTTTTTACTCCATGTGTAACTCTGTGTTGTTGTCTGTTCACACTGCTATGCTTGATCTTGGCCAGGTCGCAGTTGCAAATTAGAACTTGTTCTCAACTAGCCTACCTGGTTAAATAAAGGTGAAATAAAAAATAAAAATTGTCAAAATGTTTGCCTTGGGGTATGTTGAGCCAATGGTTGAGTCAATGGCAAGTTGAGCAAATTGAAGTGTTTTCTTCCCAGGCGTAATGCTAGGCATTATCGGTGGGATGTGAGCTAAAAACAGGGCCTATGTTAAAAGTGTTTTAAAAAGTACTAAGGGTTTGTTAGGTGTAAGTATAAAACTGCTTAAAATTATCAAAAGATTTAAAAAAAGCGATTGTGATAGTATTGAATTGTATTTGGGAAATAAAGATAGACATGGTTTTAAAAAGGAAGTGGTAATATTTAATTCATCAGTTTGTGTTGAATGACCTCTGTTCTGACTTTCTGGGACTTTCACCCTCTCCAGAAAGGCTAGAGACATTGGGTGAGATTTAAGTATAATATTGTTAGGTTCTAATTTCAGAGTAAATAACTCACGGACACTAGAGAAGCTTAATCAAGTTACATTTTTCCCAAAGGGTCGACACAGCTGTATTCAGACAAAAATATGTCCTCACCATCACAATTATATATACCCCACTTTGGACACTCCTCCTTCTCTCCAATCATTACATCTTATGGTTCGACAGGAAGAGGGTAACAGGATACTAAACCCTTATTACTCCCTTCAGGGGATCTGACCTGACCTCCTGACCTCAACCCCTCCTTTGTCTAATCCACAGATGGCCATCTGCTCCCCTATTGCAATTCTGTATCTCCTCTCATCCACCCAGCATATTCCACAGCCACTCTGTCTTTCTACAGATCCCACTCCTTTGTATACTTTGCATCTGATCTATGTCTTTAATATATGTTCAAATTTAAGCCCGAATCCAACAGTCCCTCCTCTTGAACAATAGCGTCCTAATGTTCAATTTATACAAACTTGGAAATTACTAATGACTGGAGAAACAATAATAAAACATGCATTTAAAAAACGAACAAATTAATATAAATGAATAAACAATGATAACAAATCACAAATTAAAACATTTACAAATGAAACAAACAATGATAACAAACATTCACTGTGAGGTTTACAAACTCAGAGACTTATGGCCTCTGTTCTATAACCACATCCTACACAATTTTATTTCCATCTCTCATCACAAAACAAAATGCCATTCCAGCTGAATCTGCTGTCTTGTTCCTTGTCAGCTGGAACGCTTTTTTGTTTCTCCACTTTCTCCTACTGATTCCTAAGACAGTGATAGCATAAGACTTGGAAAGCAACAAAAATACATAAAACATAACAGCATTACTAACGTGATAAGCTATGAATACTTATATATGCGTGAATACCAAAGTCTGAGACCATTACAATTCCCACTCTCTCGTCACCTGACTCTATGCCTCCAGGATACTTCCCTGCAGGGTTCCACAAAAATTAAAGCTCTAAAAAGGCTTCCTCATGCTTTCGCCCAGTCGTCCCCTTTCGGCCCCAGGTTCCGAGAGGTGTTCCAAAGTCATGTCATTTTCACTTTGTCCTCATCTCCTCCATTTCACCTGATAGGCACGTCACCTGATATGCAAGCGCGAATCCCTAATCAACGGTACATCCTCTTGAGGTAACTCACATCAATGCCTTCAACATTTTGTTCAGAGTACAATTACCCCAACATCTATCCTCTATCATATGATGCATTAACCAATAAAGTAGCTAACCCCAACCCAACTATGATGTTTAAAGTAGCTCCCAGACCCAACCCATCTATCTGTATGTCTTATAGTGGAATCTAGTCTCTCTCTCTCTCTCTCTCTCTCTCTCGCTCCGCTTCCTCTGTCATGGTGTCTTCACTCAGCCATTATGCAGCTGGACCTCATTTCATGTGAGAACTATGCACCCCCCCAAGGAGAGTCATGACGATCTTTACCGCTGCAGGTACTGTAAGGAGTAGTGTGTGTGGCCCAAACCAACGCTGTTCCAACACCGCCGCCTGGTGTCTCTTGATGTACACGCAATCTCCAGAATTCAGCCCATGGTTATCTCTGCTTTCACCTGAGAATATACACACTGCAACACATGGATCATTTCCAGACAACATAAACTCTCCTCCTATGGCAAGATCACTAATTTGTGACATTTGAAAACAGCCTCCCCTGTACTCCCATCGGTCTCCCAGTTACCAGTTACCAATCCATGTGGCACGAGTCCTCATAAACTGATATCCCAACAATGCTATTAAAGTAACCCCTGCGAATACTAACATGGCCCATGACTATTGTCTCACAATACCCCTCATTTGCACAGTAGTCCAGTTCCATGCTGTCAATATAGCATCCTTCGCTACTAGTACTGCTCCTTCAGTTGCTGTCCCTACCGCGACTGCCGTGAGAATAACTCCTGCATGTCATCTGTCAAATGTTCACTGGTTGTTAGAAATTGGGAAAAGATGAATGATTTGGGAAAAATATCCAACCTAACAAAACTCTGAGACAGGTGTCCTGAAAGTTTACCATAGGGTCTGAAATGCCATCACTATCTCTTCTACTCTCACCATGCTCTAGGTATGTGTAATGTTCAATTAAATCCCCATATTGTGTACAGTTAGCTGTCCTTCCTCTCCTATGAGCTATCTTCTGTAACAACATAAAGTCTCTGGAAATGATGCTCCTCTATCATTACATCTAACCCATAACACACTAGTCACTACTCCTAATGCATTTTTCTACAGTTATAAACATAATAACACATTCTCAAATCAATTAGTCAATATACATCATTCCCTCCTCTGGAACAATGAACACCCTTATGTTCCACGAAATCTAAAAACAAATTGACTTGAAAAGGAAAGAGAAAAAAAGTACATGTTGTCGTGTCTTTGGCTATGCCGGATTAAGTGAATTGACATGCTATTCTATAGAATCCTTTCTCTGTAATTAATATTACCTGATTGAGCTAATCATGTAAATGTAATTAACTAGAAAGTCGGGGCACCACAAAATAATATTTATAGAGCTGTTATCTTCCGAATAAACTCTTAAAGACCTAGTAATATTTTACATCAATAGCAGTCAATATTAATCATCAGCTTATTTCAGTCTCATCTGAAAGTTGTAAATTCTTGGTTATCTTCACGAACCCTGGCTAACAAGTTGAATCAGCAATACAAAATTGGGTTTAATTATTTATTTACTAAATACCTAACTAATCAGACAGAATTACATATACACAGAATTAATCATACCTTGATTACAAATTACGTCATAAAGGAAAACGTCCCTAGCGGGCGGAACAGATATGACAGCTGGTTACACAAAGAAAAGGGGGCAGGGTTTGAGTGAAAGAGCGGGAAGACAGAGGAACAAAGGGAGAAGCAATGTCTCTACCATAAATACAGTATCTTATGCATTCTAAATTACCGCCCATTTGGAAAAGGAAAATGCAATAAATATTTACTCTGAGCTGCGCTTCGGTAGGTTGGTGGTAGATGGAAGCCCATGTTGTCCAACAGAGTCCTTTATCCTTTGAAGAATGTATGTGCTGGTAAATTAGATACGTTGTAGTAAAGTCTTTGTATGGATATGTCTGTTCTTTCCGAGCTCACGTTTGCAGCTGCTGTTGCTAACTCAACAGCTAGGAGGTATCACTTCTGTAGTGAATAAGAGTTCAAAGTTCATACCATTCGCAACCAAAGCTCACGCTGAGGTTGGCTTCGTTCTGTAGTTATTATCTGAACCATTCTGACATCGGACCGTCGTCCTCACATCCTCGGAACAAGAGGTTACATTTTCGTCAAGGCTTTAGATAGTGGAGGGAGAAGGGTGTGTTTTCACAGTTTTATAACCCATGTCTCTTCACAGGGGTGGGCCACTGATTGAGAAGAGCCCTAACACTATGAAAACCCAAATCTCTCATTTGGAAGCTAAATTTACATTTAATCTCTTCACCAATAATTATATATTCAAACATTCAAATTGAACAACAATGTGCAGACTTTCCACTGTAGAGTTTATGTCATCCTTTCATTGAGGAGAATGTCTCAGATGACAACCGAACTGGCATCATATTCATTAAGTACCAACACATATGTTCAAGTGGTCGGATTACCAGAATATGGTTAATTTCCCCCCACCTTCTGATGTTCCCAGAATCTCTATGTTAACCAAAGGATTTTCAAATGTCACATCAGTAGGGTAGAGAGAGGAAAAAGGGGGAAGGGGGTATTTATGACTGTCATAAACCTTCCCCCAGGACAACGTCATGACAATGTTTAATAACCTCGCACCAGCCATTGATGCGATGTAACATTACAATTCTGAATTCAGGGAAAAGAAAAGAGAACAAAAAACGTTCATGGTTGTCCCAAGCTATCATCCAGTGATTCCCTAACAAACCACCCCCCGGGCCAAATACATTTTTAGTAGCGACCCCACCCCTCATCGTTCTGAAGCAATTCTCTCTCGCTGTCTCCCAATCACAACAACATAACTTATCCAACCCAAATTTAGAATGACATTCCTCAGTGCTTACTTTGAGTCTAGGACTTGAATTCTAGCTTCTCAGTTTAGCAAACATCATCCCTGTTAGAACATACGTTTATAAACAACCTTTTATTGCTGGTAATAGCTCTTCTCATTACAGCCCCCCCTTTGACCCTGTTTTCCTGACACGTGTGTCCTGGTAATGAAAGATCAGTATCTCAATGCATCCATAGTCCAAATTGTACGCAGTGTGTAGACCACCCCCCGTCCTTCACCCGGCACTTATCATTCTAGCGTGTCTTTTTCAGATATCGTCTTCCCAACGGCACATGTAACTTTTGCCTGTCACATTTTGTGGCCCTTGATAATGTCCCGATTTTAATACCCAAGTCGATACTTTTGTTTCTCCCACGTACGCAAGTCTCTCACCGGAGCCGCTCTCTTACTCCACGCTCACTCCACACGCGCTCTCATTACTACGGCCCCGGTTTATTGGTCAGACTCAGATAGAAGTGGTAAAAGTCACTGTCTCTCATTGCATGACTTTGTCGCTCTTTCTTCAGCCGGTTAGGGAGGGTTTTGAGGTTCACATACACTGTTTGTGGGCAAATTATTCCTACCATGCATTAAGACACGATCTGACGTCACCTTCCATCATAACCTCAAAAAAAGTATAGATCACAACAACAGTTTAGTTCATTTCATTTCTGTTTCAGGAAATCCAGACAAACATTGACTATATGACGAATAATTACATTAACCATTTCTTAATAACCTTATCTCTACGACAAAGCCAAAAAGCATAACAACATACTGTTACTGCTAAAACCATTTTGTAAATTAGTCCATACTCCCTCTACTGGCGGCCTCTCGGAAGAGTTACCAGATTGTGAAGTTAGCACCCTAACCCCTCCCCGAATTTCACACTCCATTATCCAATCTGGTACAATTTGTATGGAAACAAAAACACAAAATGAAATCAGCAAAATATACATCACAATCCATTTGAAGTAACTGTCATCCCTTATTAACATATATGTTCCTTTCTATATGCAGCCTGAACACAGTACCACTGTATAAGTACACAAAGACCAGGACCTCAGGGAACTGGTTATTTCCCCTTTCGAACACGTGATTCAAAAACATGTTATTTAAAAAATAAGCATATTCGAATAACTAATCAATTTAGAATTACAACACTTTATAACTCCCTACGGTAATAATAATAATCTCCTAAAGAAATGGTACAATTTGATTAGAGACTGGTGTTTCTCATTCATTTTATAATTAAATGCCCCTGTTCTGTTAATTTCTAGTGAGGTTGATCATTCCTCACGAGAGATTTTCAGGATACAGGGCATTCGACACCTTTAAAATGTTTCCTGTCCCTTTTCTTTCCCTGTCCTTCAGAAACCATTTAAATACCTTTCAAAACATGTCCATCCTTCTACATACCCAATTTTACTGAATTGAATAGACCCCACCCAAATGAATCCTACAGTATCAACACACCACAAACGCATATTCGTAACCAGTAAATGGTGCGTGCTGGTGAACCGTAGGTCCAGAACACAAATGAACGGGCCTCACGTATTATCTGGAACTCGTTTATGGCCTAATCCAGATACGTTAATACCTAAAACTGCCGAATACTGCTCTCCCCCCTCATTGTCCGGGGACCTTCAAACAAAAAATAATGAAACCCCCTCTTTTGGAAAAGAGAGTTCACATTTCGTTAGCATTCACTATGCAACATTTTAGTCAGCAATCCAAAAGTATTTATTATAAACCAAACCTGTTATTTGTAAATCTGCTGTCCATTATTTAGCATGTACTACCCATAGACATGGCACAATTATTTATCCACCGAGTGTAACACTGGTCTCCTTACCCCATGATTCTCCATAACCACCACACCACATAAAACAATTAAGGTTCATTTTAGGTTTGGTAACCCCTATACCAATTCCTCGTGACCCCTCCACCCTTTCGACCATTCTAGAATTATATTCCAGAATAAGACGACAGAAAACGTAAATCCATTTAAAAATAAAACCACATAAAATGTCTCACTTCCTGTGGCAAATTTAGCCAATTTCTCATTGCAAGGAATCCGCAATATTTAATCCCTGGCCTAGGTTAGGTAAAAGGTGATCTCAAACGTCTTCCTCCACATAGAAACTGTTATCTCTATGAACTACTTATCGATCGAACAGAGACTATACACCCCTAGGTGAAAGTTCCATTCTTGCTAATCTCAAAACGATTAGTTGTTGCTCTTTTGAAAAAGATGCAAACTCTTGTATAGTGGCATTTCCTTCGAATGCAGTAGGATCCAGTATCACCTTACACTCATTCTTCCAATGCCCGATAGCTCCCTGTTTTAGATGTGGGACTATCTCCTCACGCTTTGATGTTTTTTCGCTACGTTTCTTTATCTTATCTTGGCCATTGAAACTATTGGTAGTGATTTTCTCCATGGCCCTATTAACCCCTCGCACGCCTGCGAGGTGAGCGGAGTTATATTCCATTCTCAAAACATCGTCTTGAATTAAATCTACTACCCCCGCAAATACCGTTTTGATCACAGGGTTCAAACCTGTCATCAAAGCATAATTGCAAATTCTATCAATACACTCCCGTTCCCAGTCTTTCTGTGGTAGCGTACTGGTACTCATTCTGGGTTCATCATGATGCATTCTTTGTTGATAGAATGCTGACATCAAAATGTTGGCATATTGAGCTTTTGATTCTGTTTTTATGTCTTTATGCCAAGTCATAATAGCCTCCCTGAATTCTTTATTTGATTTGAATTCTCCGTCAGCGGGAAAATTTTGTCCAATTTGATCTACTTTGCGCAATTTTTCCCATATTCCAGTCGAATTGGTAGAATGCTTGTGCCTCCATGGATAAAAAAAAATATGCTAGCTCTACATTACAGGGAGAATCGGAGCTGTTTGTCACCATACCAATAGTTATTATTCCTTAAACTCTCCCGACGGTGTTCAGGGTATCTTAGATTACTTCACTACCGTCTATAATACACACCTTCTATTAACTATTTTCTAAGATAGCACTACACACTTCCCCGGTTAATAATTAATTGGTCACGGCACTTAATACCTTGTATTTAGAACCGATACCATAGTGTATGCAAATGTATTACAGGAGAATATGGATGACTTATTTCCTCCAATATCCCTATTATTGAAAACACACATCACCAAAATGATTCACACTTGTCTTCCTATTTCCACATAATCTGCCATGGTTCACACAAAACTAACCTCCCATTCACGATCGTCATGGTAAGAAGTGGACCAAAGCGCAGCATGGTACGTGTTCATTCTATGAATTTATGAACCTTTCTAGCGCAGGCGCGACAACATTCCACTGAAAAGGCAGCGCGCGAAATTCAAAAATATTTTTGGGAAATATGTAACTTTCACACATTAACAAGTCCAATACAGCAAATGAAAGATTAACATCTTGTTAATCTACCCATTGTGTCCGATTTCAAAAATGCTTTACAGCTAAAGCACAACATATGATTATGTTAGATCACCGCCAAGTCAAAAAAAAACACACAGCCATTTGTCCAGCCAAAGATAGGAGTCACAAAAAGCAGAAATATAGATAAAATTAATCACTAACCTTTGATGATCTTCATCAGATGACACTCATTGGACATCATGTTACACAATACATGTATGTTTTGTTCGATAATGTGCATATTTATATCCGAAATCTCAGTTTACATTGGCGCGTTACGTGCAGTAATGTTTTGATTCCAAAACATCCGGGGATATTGCAGAAATACTCATAATAAACATTGATAAAAGATACTAGTGTTATTCACAAAATTAAAGATAGACTTCTCCTTAATGCAACCGCTGTGTCAGATTTCAAAAAAACTTTATGGAAAAAGCATAATCTGAGAACGGCTCTGAGCCCAAAACAGCCAGAGGAATATCCGCCATTTTGGAATCAACGAAGTTAGAAACAACACCACAAATATTCACTCTTCATCAGAAGGCACTCCCAGGAATCCCAGTTCAACAATAAATGACTGATTTGTTCCATAAAGTTCCATAATTTATGTCCAAATAGCCACTTGTTGTTAGCGTGTTCAGCCCAGTAATCCATCTTCATGATGCGCGAGCATTTCATCCAGACAAAAACTCGTGTTCCATTACAGTCCTTTAGAAACATGTCAAACGATGTATGGAATCAATCGTTAGGATGTTTTTAACATAAAACATCAATGATGTTCCAACCAGAGAATTTCTTTGTCTTCAGAAAAAGCACTGGAATGCAAGGTAACTCTGTCGGGAGGACGCGTCACGAGACCAAGGCTCTCTGCCAGACCACTGACTCAAAGAGGTCTCCTGAGCCCCTACTTTATAGTAGAATCCTCATTCAAGTTTCAAAAGACGGTTGACATCTAGTGGAAGCAGTAGGAAGTGCAACCTCATCCATATCTCAATGTGTATTCGGTAGGCCAAGCTTTGAAAAACTACAAACCTCAGATGTCCCACTTCCTGATTGGATTTTTCTCAGGTTTTCGCCTGCCATATGAGTTCTGTTATAGTCACAGACATCATTCAAACAGTTTTAGAAACGTCAGAGTGTTTTCTATCCAATATTAATAATACTATGCATATATTAGCATCTGGGACAGAGTAGGAGGCAGTTCACTCTGGGCATGCTATTCATCCAAAAGTGAAAATGCTGCCCCCTATCCCAAAAAGGTTAACTGAACACCGACAACAACAAAACAAAAAACGAACGTGACGTTCTGCAGGGCAAAATAACAACCCGTGCAAAATTAAGAACCCACAAATGAAAGAGGGAAAAAGGACTACCAAAGTATGATTCCCAATCAAAGACAACGATAGACAGCTGCCTCTGATTGGGAACCACACTCGGCCGAAAATAATGAAATAGAAAACATAGAAATAAAAAAACTAGAATGCCCACCCTATTCACACCCTGGCCTAACCAAAATAGAGAATAAAAACCTCTTTATGGCCAGGGCGTGACACACTAACACTCACACCCTACGCTTTTATGGCCACTGAAACTGGGCCTTTTGTCCTCTCGTTACAGTTTTAGCAGGGAACCAACCCCACCCAGAATTTACTCCGCTTGGACTTACCCTTCGCAGGTTTCAGTCTGCGCAGGCTTACCTTCCGGGACTCACCCTATTCTTATAGTAGTCACATGAACTATCCCAATCAGAATTTACCCCCTAGGACTTACCCCACAGGTACTAGCCTGCTTGAGTTTACCTTCCGGGACTTAATCTATACTTATAGTACTAGCAGGAACCAACCAACTAGGAATTTACCATTTACTTTATAGTACTAGCAGGAACCAACCTACTAGGGATTTACCCCCTAGGACTTACCCTATAGGTAACAGCCTGTACGAGTTTACCTTCCGGGACTTACCATCTACCATAAAGCTACTACCGGTCAATATACAATGGGCCTATCGAATTAAACTCAGGCTCTCCAAGTCCGTATCCCGTAATTTGTTCAGCCTACGATTCTCATCTCCCAAAGATGTCAAAATAAGTGGAAACAGATATAGGAACTAGCCTACCTTGTTTGTTGCCAGCTCTGCTTCACTGATCTGGACTACAAATCGTGGTGAACCCTGCTCGCAGCACCGTCTGTTAGGTTCTAATTTCAGAGTAAATAACTCACGGAAACCAGAGAAGTTGAAGTTGAATTCTTCCCAAAGGGTCGACACAGCTTCAGACAAAAGCATGTTCTCACCATCACAATTATATATATCCCAATTTGGACACTCCTCCTTCTCTCCAATCCTTACATCTTATGGTTCGACAGGAAGAGGGTAACAGGATACTAAACCCTTATTACTCCCTTCAGGGGATCTGACCTGACCTCCTGACCTCAACCCCTCCTTTGCCTAATGCACAGATGTCCATCCGCTCCCCTATAGCAATCCTGTGATCTCCTCTTGTCCACCCAGCACATTCCACAGCCACTCTGTCCTTCTACAGATCTCACTCCTTTTTATACTATGCGTCTGATCTATCATTTCTTTAATATCTCAATGTTCAAAGTTTAGCCCTAATCAAACAATATGAAGTGTTGTTGTTTAGGTTGATTTTCTTTTGTCTTTGCTTCAATACAAACCTCACCAGATTGGGTTTGCTGTCTGGTCGGGATTTCTCCCAAAGGGTTAGCCCTCTAACTCCCTGACCCTGTAACTCTGAGGTGAGGTCGCCAATATGATAAGGGAGTATAAGCTAATTTGTTTCAACAGTGTGTTGTATTTGACATTTGTCTTAGAAATATTTGTATTAATAAAATAAAATGTAATAATTTGTCATACAGGGAATAGTTTGTCTTGATTTCCCAAATCAGACATGCCCTATACTGTTCTTGTCGGTCCAGTCTCGAAGTTATGGTGAGAGTGACTCCAGATGGCATCTAGGTGCATGGAAGAGATAATTCGACCAAGAAGAGTGTGAGCCTCACCCCCTCTAACTGACTGAAGTAATGGCGACAATGGCGTTCACTACGGCCCTGTCCTGCACCACTTCTACCTGAGACCTTAATCTGAGCTAGCAAGGAGTGCGGAATGAGTCCTGAGACCGTGCATGTGGAGTGAGTATGGAGAGAGATCATGTCCAAACTCCTCTCATGCTGCTGGCGCACTGGTCGGAAAATGAAAAAGAAAGAATGGAATGTACAGAATGGTGGTGGAGGCTCAGGTGAGACATTCGTTCACTTGGGAAAAATGGATTATTCCCCAGATATTGAAATCGGGACATTATCAAGGGCCATCAACTTTGACAGGCATGAGTTACATGTGTGCCATTGGGAAGATGAACTGTAACGCTATCGGAAGAAGAAAATTAAGAGACGCCAGAAGAATGAGTAACGGGAAGGAGGGGGGTTGTCAACTGTACCCGTAATAGATTTAGCGTTGCTCTAAACTGTGTATTTGGGGTATCAGGTTGATTGTGGGGGTCTGCACACAAAAAATATATAGAGATACCTATCTGTCATTAACATGCCACTCACGACAATGTGAGACAGGGATAAACGGTGGCCGTGATGAGAAAAGTTAATGCTGGTAATATGAGTAGTACATACTGTATATATATTTCCCCCTGTCTGTAAACGTACATTCTGCCAGTGTCGGTGTGTGATAAGTTTAGAGTCTGGAATTCGATGATAGACTCAAAGTGAAGCACTCAGGACTGTCATTCCAAATTTGGGATGGATAATTTATCAATAGTTCTAATTATGATTTGGAAAGGAGAGAGAGAGAGCACTGCCCTTAAGCTGTGAGGAGAGCACAAAGTGGTTTCTGAAACTAATTCAATATTTGTAACAATCCATTGAGTCTAGGGAGGCTTTCCACCCAGGAAACCTTATCTTTTCGTGTCCTCCGAGAGGGAGGTTATCAGAGAACACACTAGATGGTAGCGTGGGCTAACCGTAATAGGGACATTGATAGTAGGGGCTTTGTTTTACCATTGACCTCCAATGATGAGGAAGAAGAAGACTGGGTACAACTGAGTGGGATAACAAACAATGTTTTCTAGGTGGCGTGGAACATGTGAGTGATCATTGTGCCAGAACTGACTAATTGACTTGAGCATGTCTTAGTATGTTAATAACTATGTGAGTGGCACAGCAGTAGTGATTAACGTGTTATGGGTTAGATGGAATAATCTAGGTGCAAATGTACTTGAGGCCAGAGGCAATGTACATAGGGGACAGAATGTTTGAGACAGAATGTTTCCATATCGGTGTTGACAGATCCTGGTAGGATCGATATCAGTGCAAAAGTTCCAAAAACCAAGGCATTAACATTACAGGGATTTGGGAAAGCGGAATTTAATATGACTGGGGCGGAGATTTGTGAGGCTCATTGTCACGTTCTGACCATCGTTCGTGTGTGTTTTCCTTGTTTTAGTGTTGGTCAGGACGTGAACTGGGTGGGCATTCTATGTTGGATGTCTTGTTTGTCTATTTCTATGTCTGGCCTGATGTGGTTCTCAATCAGAGGCAGGTGTTAGTCATTGTCTCTGATTGGGAACCATATTTAGGTAGCCTGGGTTTCACTGTGTGTTTGTGGGTGATTGTCCTTAGTGTTAGTTTGCACCAGTTTAGGCTGTTTCGGTTTTCATTACGTTTATTATTTTGTAGTGTTTGTATTTTGATTCGTGTTTTACGTTTGTTTAATAAACATGGATCGCAATCTACACGCCGCATTTTGGTCCGACTCTCCTTCTCATACAGAATATCGTTACAGAATCACCCACCACAAAAGGACCAAGCAGCGTGTCAACAGGCAGGAGCAGCGCGAGGAGACGCGCAATAAGGATTTCTGGACATGGGAGGAAATCCTCGACGGGAGAGGACCCTGGGCTAAACCAGGGGAGTGTAGCCGCCCAAAGAGGCAACAGGAGCAGCCCAAAGAGGAGGTATGGACATGGGAGGACGAATTAGAAGGAAGAGGACCCTGGGCTCAGCCAGGAGAATATCGCCGCCCCAAAGAAGAACTGGAGGCGGCGAAAGCGGAGAGGCGCAGATATGAGGAGGCAGCACGACGTAGCGGATGGAAGCCTGAGAGGCAGCCCCAAAAATTTCTTGGGGGGGGGCTAACAGGGAGTATGGCTACGCCAGGTAGGAGACCTGGGCAGACTCCCTGTGCTTACCGGGGGGCTAGAGAGACCGGACAGGCACCTTGTTATGCAGTGGTGCGCACGGTGTCTCCAGTGCGGGTGCATAGCCCGGTGCGGTATATTCCAGCTCCGCGTGTCGGCCGGGCTAGATTGAGCGTCGAGCCTAATGCCATGAAGCCGGCTCTACGCAGCTGGTCCCCAGTGCGTCTCCTTGGGCCGGCTTACATGGCACCAGCCTTGCGCTCGGTGTCTCCGGTTCGCCTGCATAGCCCAGTGCGGGCTATTCCACCTCGCCGCACTGGCAGGGCGACCGTGAGCATTCAACCAGGTAAGGTTGGGCAGGCTCGGTGCTCAAGAGCTCCAGTGCACCTGCACGGTCCGGTTTTTCCAGTACCACCTCCACACCCCAGCCCTCCGGTAGCAGCTCCCCGCACCAGGCTTCCTGTGCGTGTCCTCGGCCCAGTACCACCAGTGCCAGCACCACGCATCAGGCCTACAGTGCGCCTCGCCTGTCCAGCGCTGCCAGAGCCTTCCTCCTCTCCAGCGCTGTCGGAGTCTCCCGCCTGTTTAGCGCTGTTAGAGCCTTCCTTCTCTACAGCGCTGCCGGAGTCTCCCGCCTGTTCAGAACTGCCAGTCTGCATAGAGCTGCCAGTCTGCAAGGAGCTGCCAGTCTGCAAGGAGCTGCCAGTCTGCAAGGAGCTGCCAGTCTGCAAGGAGCTGCCAGTCTGCATAGAGCTGCCAGTCTGCAAGGAGCCGCCAGAGCTGCCTTTCTGCAGGATGCCGCCAAAGCTGCCAGTCTGCAAGGAGCCGCCAGAGCTGCCAGTCTGCAAGGAGCCGCCAGAGCTGCCAGTTAGCATGGAGCAGCCAGGGCCGCCAGTCAGTATGGAGCAGCCAGGGCCGCCAGTCAGTATGGAGCAGCCAGGGCCGCCAGTCAGCATGGAGCAGCCAGGGCCGCCAGTCAGCATGGAGCAGCCAGGGCCGCCAGTCAGCATGGAGCAGCCAGGGCCGCCAGTCAGCATGGAGCAGCCAGTCAGCATGGAGCAGCTAGAGCAGCCAGTCAGCATGGAGCAGCCAGGGCCGCCAGTCAGCATGGAGCAGCCAGTCAGCATGGAGCAGCTAGAGCAGCCAGTCAGCATGGAGCAGCCAGAGCTGCCAGTCATCATGGAGCAGCCAGTCAGCATGGAGCAGCCAGAGCAGCCAGTCGACCAGACTCTTCCAGATCTGCCAGTCGACCAGACTCTTCCAGATCTGCCAGTCGACCAGACTCTTCCAGATCTGCCAGTCGACCAGACTCTTCCAGATCTGCCAGTCGACCAGACTCTTCCAGATCTGCCAGTCGACCAGACTCTTCCAGATCTGCCAGTCGACCAGACTCTTCCAGATCTGCCAGTCGACCAGACTCTTCCAGATCTGCCAGTCGACCAGACTCTTCCAGATCTGCCAGTCGACCAGACTCTTCCAGATCTGCCAGTCGACCAGACTCTTCCAGATCTGCCAGTCGACCAGACTCTTCCAGATCCGCCAGTCGACCAGACTCTTCCAGATCCGCCAGTCGACCAGACTCTTCCAGATCCGCCAGTCGACCAGACTCTTCCAGATCCGCCAGTCGACCAGACTCTTCCAGATCCGCCAGTCGACCAGACTCTTCCAGATCCGCCAGTCGACCAGACTCTTCCAGATCCGCCAGTCGACCAGACTCTTCCAGATCCGCCAGTCGACCAGACTCTTCCAGATCCGCCAGCCAGCCAGGATCTGCCGGATCCAACCACCTGCCTGAGCTTCCTCTCAGTGCTGAGCTTCCTCTCAGTGCTGAGCTTCCTCTCAGTGCTGAGCTACCCATCAGTCCCGAGCTACCTCTGTCCCGAGCTGCCCCTCTGTCCCGAGCGGTCTTTAAGGAGGGTAACCTATCTAGGGACGCTAAGGAGGTGGACTAAAACTGTTATGGAGTGGGGTCCACGTCCAGCGCCAGAGCCGCCACCGCGGACAGATGCCCACCCACACCCTCCCCCATAGGTTTAAGTTGTGCGTCCGGAGTCCGCACCTTGGAGGGGGGGTACTGTCACGTTCTGACCATCGTTCGTGTGTGTTTTCCTTGTTTTAGTGTTGGTCAGGACGTGAACTGGGTGGGCATTCTATGTTGGATGTCTTGTTTGTCTATTTCTATGTCTGGCCTGATGTGGTTCTCAATCAGAGGCAGGTGTTAGTCATTGTCTCTGATTGGGAACCATATTTAGGTAGCCTGGGTTTCACTGTGTGTTTGTGGGTGATTGTCCTTAGTGTTAGTTTGCACCAGTTTAGGCTGTTTCGGTTTTCATTACGTTTATTATTTTGTAGTGTTTGTATTTTGATTCGTGTTTTACGTTTGTTTAATAAACATGGATCGCAATCTACACGCCGCATTTTGGTCCGACTCTCCTTCTCATACAGAATATCGTTACACTCATAGATTAAGGAAGTGGGAAATAGAGTCTCTGGGGAACGATACCACTCCTTGTGTATAGTGATACAGGGGAAAGAACATAGTAGAGGAAGGACAGCTAACAATGCACAATATAGAGACTACTATAAAGGCAAGTGGTGGGAGTAGGTGGGAGTAGCAAAGATAGTGTTGTCATTTCAGACACTGTTGTCAACTTTCAGTCAGGGCTTTATCCAAGAAGGTACAACGCTTGAAAGAATAGCCACAGATCCCTGTATACAGGAGGCCACATCACCGGAAGGGAGGTTTGCTGTAATAATAGCATCACATCTCCCGCAGAGTGTGATTCAGAAACATGTGACTTAAGAGTTTTGTACGGTTGGATACTCTTCCAACGCCACTAATATCTCCCCCATTCCTAACAAACCCGCAAACACTTGACATATCTCCCAGAAGATTGGGACCAAGTGACTGTAAAAGGAAAGTGTTAGAAGGTTGCTGCTTATCAACCGTTGGGACCTAAAGTTTACACTGTAAAGAGGGTGTTCACAAAGGGGTGGGGTGTATATCGGCCTTGGGATGGGAGATGTGTCCCTAACCTGAGCACACGGAAGTATTATCCACAGATACCGACTGTGGCAGAACACAGGATATCAGTGGAGATGTTGGTGTCTAGAAAACTGGGTATGGGTTGGGAGACAGTTAGGGAGTATCTGAAAGATTTCATTCTTGATCTATTGGTGAACCACAAAGGCAATAGGAGATCAGGAGCAGGAGACAGATTCAATGCAAAAGCTATTCTCACGGCTGTAGGGACAGCAACTGAATGAGCAGTAGTAGTAAAGCTTAACGCATTATTAATACTTGTTATGTTTTGTGTTTTCTTTTCCTTTTCAAGTCTTTCGCTATCACTGGAAAGGGAGAACGTCAAACGCTCCAGCTGAAATGTCATTATCAGTTGTACAATAGGAGGGGGAATAAGAGTGTGCATAGTGTGATTATAAATCAGAGGCCATAAGTCTCTGAGGTGTAAATATACAAATCAACTGGGAATGTTAATCATGTTTAATTTTCTGTTAATTTATAAGTCATTTCAAATTGTATATCATGTTGAAAGGAATGAGTTACTATTAAAAAAGGAGTGACTGTTGGATTCTCGCTTGAAATATACAGTACTTGCTATACTAGAAGTTAATGATTACATGTATTAGTATATATGTATACATGTATGTATATGGTGAGGTCGTTGGAGGGTGGATAAGAACTAAGGGGTATGGAAAGTTACTGAGTTAGGAAAAAGGCAATCATTTGGTTGTGGTCACTGATAAGATCAGGTATGAAGGTAAGACCCAGATGCAGACCGTGTCGAAGTAACAACAGGGGCAAAGTTAAAGGACGGCAGGCAGGCTCAGGTCAGGCACAGGTCGGTAATCCAGAGGTGGGGCAAAGGTACAGGACAACAAGCAGGCTTAGGGTCAGGCAGAGTGGTCAGGTGGGTGGGTACAGGGTCAGGACAGGCAAGGGTCAAGGGTCAAGAACCAGGAGAACAAGAAAAGAGAGACTGGGGAAAAGCAGTATCTGACACAAAAATGCTGGTTGACTTGACAAACAAGATGAACTGGCAACAGGCAAACAGAGGTCACAGGTATAAATACACAGAGGATAATGGGGAAGATGGGCGACACCTGGAGGAGGGTGGAGGCAATCACAAAGACAGGTGAAACAGATCAGGGTGTGGCAGATAAGGTTGGATTGCCGTGGATTAGATAGGAGTGAGGAATTCAGGCCGAGGTCAGGTTAGATGAAGTGAGAAGGAACAGCTCGATTACACACACCACTTAAGTTTCTGCCCAGCAACAGAGTATTGGCTGTCTAGATGTGCAAGGAGTTGACTTCGTCTAGTAGCTGGTGTAAACATGCCTTTGTCTTTGCAGCTGTTTGACCCAGTGGGGGAATAATAGTATCGCCATCTATACTGGGAGGTGTGAAATGCAGACAATTACCATGTGCCATATGCTCAGATAGAAACCATTAGCCATAACCATTAGCCCAAACAAAGAAATCAATTTTTCAAAGTTAATACATGTGCATCCAGGTATACTTATCCGGGTGAGTCAACTTATTTGAATGAAATGATTTAATACATGCCATTAAAACCTGTTTGGGATTGGCGTCCCACTAGCGGGACACCTCGACAACATCCGGTGAAATGGCAGAGCGCCAAATTCAAATTAATTTACTATAAATATTGAACTTTCATAAAATCACAAGTGTAATACATCAAAATAAAGCTTAACTTCTTGTTAATCCAGCCACCGTGTCAGATTTCAAAAAGGCTTTACGGCGGTTATCTGAGGACATCCCCCCATCATACAAATGCATGACAAACATATTTCAACCAGGGAGGTGCGACACGAAAATCAGAAATAGTGATATAAAAAATGCCTTACCTTTGATGATCTTCTTCTGTTGGCACTCCAAAAGGTCCCAGTTACATCACAAATGGTTATTTTGTTCGATAATGTTCTTCTTTATATCCATAAAAATTCAGATTAGCTGGCGCCCTTCAGTCAATAATCCACTCAGTTTCCCTAGATCAAAATGCATACAAAATGAATCCCAAACAATACTAATAAACTTTTCCAAACAAGTAAAACAACATTTATAATCAAACCTTAGGTATCCTAATATGCAAACACACGATAAATTTAAGACGGAGAATAGTATGTTCGTTACCGGAGATAAATAAGAAAGAACGCACTTTCCTCCACGCGCTTGGAAACACTACAGCCAAAATGGGAGCCACCTAGAAAAACTACAATATCTGGGTCATTTTTCTAAAAAACAGCCTGAAACTCTTTCTAAAGACTGTTGACATCTAGTGGAAGCCCTAGGAACTGCGATTTGGGAGGACTTAATTATAGTACTAGCCATTGAAAACAGTGGTAAGCTGAATTTTTATTTTTTGGGATGGTGTGTCCTCGGGGTTTCGCCTGCCATATCAGTTCTGTTATACTCACAGACATAATTGTAACAGCTTTAGAAAACACTCTAAAGGGTCTATCTAAATCTACCAATTATATGCATATCCTAGCTTCTGGGCCTGAGAAACAGGCAGTTTACTTTTGGCACGCTTTTCATCCGGACGTGAAAATACTGCCCTCTATCCCAATGAAGTTTTAACAAAGTCTGCTCTGTTTTGAAGTAGAAATAAAACATTTGACTTTATTACATTTAACAAAATGTTTAATGACTTTGAAACTACAGGAATTAGGTTGTCAACAGAATTGTGGATACTGTGGTCTTTTGAATGTAGAAAAACAGGAACGTCTAAAGCAGTGGTGTCTGCTGAGGGGAGGACGGCTCATAATAATGGCTGGAATGGAGCAAATGATATGGCATCAAACACATGGAAACCATGTTTGATATATATGATACCATTCCACTTATTCCATTCCAGCCATTACCACGAGCCGTTCTCCCCAATTAAGGTGCCACCAACCTCCTGTGGTCTAAAGTTTTCCCATGTGAGGCTGGGATGCGTGGGAGGGGCAACTGCGAATGTGCAATTCACCGACTGAGCAAGCGAACACGCCCTTTGTTTGCTACAAAGAGGGATTTCTGGAATGTATTTATTCCGCCAAAGGTTTCCATTGGACAAATTCAGGTAGGTCCCTCCCTGTTTTGTTCCGTTTGCTTCCATTTAAGAAACGTTTTGCAACAGAATCGGCGGAATGAATACACCCCAGGCCTCTCTTCTCTGTTTCTCACATTTTTTTGTTGGAAAATAGACATTGAATAGCTCAGAGCCATCCATTGCCATTAGACTTGTCATTGGATTAGGGACATTTACTTTGAATTGCCTTGGGATGACCTTTTTGAGTGTTTTTATATCCTTGGACAGGGACTTGAACATCCATTCAAAGACTCAGGCTACAAAATCATGTCAGTCCATTCTAGTGTCTTATCTGAGGAGTTGAGAAACATCTCAAAATTATACTTATGCTTTAATGACCTAATAATGTTTCAAAACTGACCAACATATGCACACCCCCAATTTGGACAAAATAGTCCTAATCATTGACCCCTGGAAAAAGGTTTTGCTCTAAACTGCAGTCCAGAATCATCCCGATTAATAATAATAATCTAAATGTAATTTTTTTCTGGGCCCAGTTTCATTGGTATTGTTAACATGGCTTTGCTTTTCCTCATTAGATTCTATGTAGATACATTTTCAATCCATTCTATGTGAATTCACGAAGCCCCTCTAATAGGCCAACCATAAGTTATTTATGTGTTTTCCCCTTTGTCATTGTTTGATTGCGGCAGTTGATCTCTGCCTAATAAAATCCAAATCATAAACACCTGTTGCTTTGCCAGAGGCTTCCTGTCTGTCAGCCCCTCACAGACCTCATTCCAACTGCCAGTTTATCCTTGTGTTGACAAATAAGAGACCAACAACTGTGGCATCACCAAAACAAGCATTTTCCTAGAGGCAAGAGGTGCGAGGCACACAATACAGACATTTGAGAAAGCAAAACGAGTTTCAAGTGTAAGTGCTCCACTTTCTGAAGCTCATCCCAAAGAGATGAACCATGCTGGCATGCTAGCTCTTGTGAAAAAGAGGAAGAGGCCGGTTGAGGCTGGTGCTCAGGGTCAGGTAGAGGTCAAGTTCAAGGAGGTGACTCTGTATCTGGTGGAGAGGAAGATGGGCAGCAGTAGAAGGAACTTTCTGACCAGCCTGGCCAGGTCAAAAGGCTTTAGGGTGGAAGATGTCCTCAGGTAGGCCAACCAGCACACTGTAATTCTCAAGTCAAACAGATTTTTTTGGTTTCCTTGTTTAACGGTCAAATTAAGGTATTGATCGTGTTATGGTTGGCCCTATGTCATGTTTTTCCATAACCTCCTGGTCATAATGTTGTTGCTCTATGTCTGATTGTTTGAAGTTTCTTGGTTCCAAGCAATGTCATTGTGTATTAAGAAGGAATCGGCCACCAGCCACCACACAATAGCCTGTATAACAGGCGGGTTGTTCCACCTCAAAAAGCACAATAAAGACACAATTTCGACACCCACCATCTCAGATTGTTCTGAAATTGTTTCTGTTGTTAGAAACAGATAAGATTAGCATTCCTAATTAGCATTAGCATTTTGTTGAAATATAATTAAATTAACTAAAGAATTAATTAAAGAAATTAACTCAATTGATTGCACCCAAATTGGCTATTTTAATTTATAGGACTCATATAAAATTGAATATTACCTAACATCCAATTTGGACCAAACAATGAGATAGACATGAGGAATCCAAAGAAATGGTCAAAAGCCACAAACAGACCCACCACAACCCACACCAATCTTGTATTCCATATTATTTTGTTACAGCCTGAACTGCATAATTCGTTTTACAAGCAGAAAATGATCCCATCTTGTCTACCATATTTTGTTATGTAGACATTTGGAAAGTTTACCGACCAACTTGCTGTTTCCTTCAGGCCTGTTGTGAAAATGTTGTACTCACATTCAAATGTTGGATGGGAGAAAAATGGTCCAAATTGGATGTTAGGTACTATAATTATTAAATATTACCGTGCATTCGGATAGTATTCAGACCCTTTGGCTTTTTCCACATGTTGTTACTTACAGCTTTATTCTAAAATGGATTAAATAAAAAATGTTCCTCATCAATCTATACACATAACCCATAACGACAAAGCAAAAACAGTAAAAAAAAAAGGTTTTTTATTCAACATTAAAAAACATAAAAACCTTATTTACATAAGTATTCAGACCCTCTGCTTTAAGACTCGAAATTTAGCTCATGTTTCTACAACTTGGTTGTAAATTAAATTGATTGGACATGATTTGGAAATACACACACCTGTCTGTATAAGGTCCCACAGTTGATAGTGCAAAACCAAGCTGTGAGGTTGAAGGAATTTTCCGTAGAGCTTTGAGACAGGATTGAGTCGAGAAACAGATCTGGGGAAGGGTACCAAAACATTTCTGCAGCATTGAAGGACCCCAAAAACACAGCGGCCTCCATCATTATTAAATGGAAGAAGTTTGGAACTGCCAAGAATCTTCCTAGAACTGTCCGCCCGGCCAAACTGAGCAATCGGGGGAGAAGGGCCTTGGTCAGGGAAGTGACCAAGAATCCGGTGGTCACTCTGACAGAGCTCCAGAGTTCCTCTGTAGAGATGAGAGAACCTTCCAGAAGGACAACCATCTCTGTAGCACTCAACCAATCAGGCCTTAATAGTAGAGTGGCCAGACAGAAGCCACATCTCAGTAAAAGGCACATGATTGCCCAATTGGGGTTTGCCTAAAGGACTCTGACCATGAGAGACAAGAGACCAAGATTGAACTATTTTGCCTGAATGCCAAGTGACACGTCTGGAGGAAACCTGGGACCATCTCTACGGTGAAGCATGGTGGTAATCCATTTTAAAATAAGGCTGTAATTTAACAAAATGTGGAAAAATTCAAGGGGTCTAAATACTTTCCAAATACAATGTATGTGAATCCTTCAAATGTAAAATGGCCAATTTGGGTGAAATCAATTTGCTTAATTTCTCAGAGGTCAAACTATATTCCAACAAAATAATGCTTCCGGGAATGCTTAACTTATCTCTTCCTGACTACAGAAACGATTTCAGAAACATCTGAGATGGTGGGTGTCATGGCTTGCTGAATTGACGTGGAGCCAACAGCCAGCCACAGGTTCATTTAATGATCCATTGTGCCATAGCTGGGTGGCAGCGGTAGCTAGCGATACTGAGCTGATCAAGCTCAGCCAGGCAGATAGAGCTGTATAGGTCTGCCTGAGGGGCACCAGTGGGAGGAGGCGAACTGGGAGGCTGTAGAACAGAGCTGCTGCCAGCTCCGCATCGCACCAGGCTGCGGATGATGGCAGCATTCCCAGAAACACAGCTTGAGCGCCTCTACGGTTACACTTGGCTTGATACAATTGTTTGAAACCAACCACAGGAAATAGGCCGTGTGTGCGCCTCGAACTGACATTCTGCCTTAGCAGACAGTTTGATATCAGCGGCAGTTTTGATAACACCTCCCTAACACAGCCTTACACAAACAAGATATTCTCTTGAACGTTATACACACACACACACACACACACACACACACACACACACACACACACACACACACACACACACACACACGCAAGCAAGCAGGCACACATACATTGTTTGGTGCGGCTGAATGCTGTTTGTGAGGTGGATGAGAGGCACAAACCTTCATTTATAATTTATCAAGTGTGATCTGATCAGTTTAACCACTTAGATAAATCCACCATTCTAATTTCAACTCTGAAACGCAAATACACAACACCTTAAGCATGATCAAGTTTTCTGAATTGTGAGTTTATCGTGGGAGTTTTGAGTGACGAGCTAGGTTGCGATTTTGGCTTTAGCTGCTGTGAAATTAATGGCATGTCGATAATTCTGTTATCGACACACACCTTCATTAATCTTGATCTTGGATCTCCTAGTGGGATGCAGTAGGATGCAGTGTACACTCCAGTTAGCACAGGCGTCAGCGCTCCCTATCTGAACCCCATTGACTTTAGCCTGTCCTTGCTCACTGCGCTGGAGCTCAGGGTCCCACTGTTCCTGGGAACTCCAATCTGGTGCAGCAGGGCATGCTTGCTCATTTGCATATCTATCTGCCGTGCCATTTTATATTCACTGCTGGTCGCAAGTCAGAAAAATATCAGGATTTTGGCCTAGATTATAGGGGCTGTGTTTCTGTTTAGAGGGCAGTGAGTAAAAGAGTAGTGAGGGAATGAGAGAGAGCATTCAGTTATTTATCCTTGAGAGAGCACTCTATTTTATTTATCCACCATGGCTAAATTCAGTACCTATATATCAATTTAAGCACAGAGTTGAATATCTACATCAGTCCACACTCGATTGTGACATTTTGAAAGGCTTCCTGTTTTTTTGTTAGAATCAACAGATGGCGATTAATCTGAAGGACAATTTATTTTTCCTTTTTCTAAGAGGATGGGTTTCACCACTTCTTTGTCTGTAAATAACAATATTCAGTACACCACAATAACTTCCAAAGTTGATGTTGACAGTGTGTAGAATATTTTTTTCTCTCAGTTTGGTGATAATATAGTCATATTCACACCTGCGCAAAGATATTGAATGTGATTATATGCTCTATCCACTCATACTGTTTGTGTTATCTTTGATGAGCCTCACTCTGTTGCTGTTATTGTTGTGGAGCCTCTCTAAACCTGGTCTCAGCGGCAGGCCAACCAACCAACCAGTACACCGAGCAGTCAGACAGAGCATAAGATTCACTGCTGATTTGGCCAATTAGGCCTTTGCCTCTCTGCTGAAGTGACGCTCTGTTAGGCTGTTGGGATGTCCTGGGAGGGCCGTAAGGAGCCGTTCCGCTGTTTTACCTCAGCTAGGAGACAGGAGGAGAAGAAGGAGCATGGGGAGGATAATCATGCATGGACAGGTGCTCTGATTGGCTCATTGGTATGGTAGTTACACACTGGTGGAACAGAGAGGGTTTCCGGCTGGGAGAAAACCAGACACGTCTGTTATGAGGATCCCTATGGAGCTGTGGGATACTCTAGGTCAGGGATGGGCAACTTTGAATGGGGTGGGTGCCATAAAAAATCTGAACTCACCATGAGAGGCCAAAATTGCACCTTAAGTTTTTCTACTATTCTAACTTGCAACATTAAGTTTCCCAATCCTGCTGTAGGTGAATGCATACCTTTATGGATCTCAATTGTGAATGCACATCACGACTGGCTTGCCGGTCCTGACATTTTCCTTAGTCCTCAGCTCTCTGTAGCCACTGGACGACTCCTCCGCTAGCGATGTGTAGCCCCCACTTGTAACCACATCATAAGGCTTTATGCAGGCTTTATGTCAAGTTTTACTGTAGTTTTACTGACCTGTGACTCCCTTCTTCCTGTTCCTTGTGCAGTGATGATGTCACTCACGTGGTGGCGGAGGACAATCAGGCTGAGGTGTTGTGGGCGTGGCTGATCGGACATGGTCTGAGGGATGTCTCCAGACTGGCTGTGCTGGACATCTCCTGGTTCACGGACAGCATGAGGGAGGGGAGACCTGTCAGAGTGGAGACCAGGCACTGTATTCAGGTGAGGGAACCTGTGGTCAGTGTGAGTGTATGTGGGCATTTACCGCTGTGTGTGTGTGTGTGTGTGTGTGTGTGTGTGTGTGTGTTACACACAAATCCCCAAAATACAAGTAAAGGAATAAAGAAATATCAGGACGAGCAATGACAATGAGTCCGGAAAATAAATATATATGTATATGATGGTGTGTATAGACATTATGGACAGCATATGAATAGAAAATATGTGTACATCAGTAGTTGTGTAGGATGAGCCTTGACTAGAATACAGTATATACATATGAAATGGGTAAAAGAGTAAACATTATTAAAGGGATCAGTCTTCAATGACTATGTACATTGGGCAGCAGTCTCTAAGGTGCAGGGTTGAGTACAGGGTAGTAGCCGGCTAGTAACAGTGACTAAAATTCAGGGCTGGGTGGAGGCCGGTTAGTGGTGACTATTTAACAGTCTGATGGCCGGGAGATGTGTATGTGTGTAGCGAGTGTGGATGTGTGTGTGTGCAAGAGAGTATATTTTGGAAAACAAAGGAAACACAGTATAGATGCTGTAGTTCTGAAAAACGCAGACAGTTGAATGAATTTGTCTGAGGAGTCACACACAATATAGCCCTCTCTCCCCACTGAAACCATTTGCTAGCAGATGGGCATCTTGGTGGGACTGTTTGTAATACTGTAGTATTTCATTAAAAATGCACTGACAAACTTTTGTACAATTTCAGCCAGTAGTTTTGAAAGTGGTGCTCATGAGCAAAAAGTGGACCCCGTTTTTTGTGTACTACTCATCCATTTAGCAAGATATGTTATGTCCTGCAAAATATATACATGTATATATAATTTAATATAATGTGTTATTCTTAATATCCTGGAGTGCACCTTTAATTGCTGCAGAAGACTACAACATGTCTGTATGATTGGTGCATTGGAGTATTCACGTCCATTTTAGCTATGTTGATTGGTTCAAGTCTATATCATGGCCTCTTGGTCCATGGTCTTACACTACCGGTCCAAAGTTTTAGAACCCCTACTCATTCAAGGGTTTTACTTTATTGTCTTTACTATTTTCTACATTGTAGAATAATAAGGAAGACATCAACACTGTGAAATAACACATATGGAATCATGTAGTAACCAAAAAAGTGTTAAACAAATGTGAAAAGCTGTGTGAAAAGCTGTCATCAAGGCAAAGGGTGGCTATTTGAAGAATCTCAAATATAAAATACATTTTCATTTGTTTAATACTTTTGGTTACTACATGATTCCATATGTGTTTTTTCGTAGTTTTGATGTCTTCACTATGATTCTACAATTCATGTTTTAAATTTTAAAAAAAACCTTGAATGAGTAGGTGTTCTAAAACTTTTGACCGGTAGTGTCTGTCAAATAGTCCCAGCTGGTATTAAATAGAACAACACAGTCCCACCTGCCTGTGGGGAATACAACCTGAGTGTACCTATGTTACCCCATTGCCTCACACCAAAATCTTGACCTTTTTCAAACGCAAATTTTCTTGTCTGCTTGTTTTAGTCATTTAAAAACAACATTTATGAAAAGCACAACATGTCTAAAGATGACGTTTCAACATTGCCTGCTCCCGAGCATTCTGACTATTTAGAAAAACATCATATGGTATGGCTTACCTCATGCCCCTTTTAATGACAGTGCTAGTGAGTGCTAGCTAGCTACCAAGGCCAACAACACAAACAATTGGACTTTACAGCTACAAGTAGTGAGTGGAGTTACAAATGGACTATACTAAACAAGTTAAATGTCTTACCTGTGATTCCACACGTAGCTACACATAGTGTAGTCTACTTGTACACTGGGTCCCCACATTTCCCGCTCTCCCACAATAAATAGCTTGAAGCCACTAGGCTCTTCTCGCATGCTATATTTCCCTATGCGGGAGCATTACAAACCACAGGTCAGGATTCTTGACCTGAATACGTGTACATTGAACAACACAGCAGCTTTTTGTCATGCTTTGTTATTTCTGTATAACAACACATGTTCAACGAAGTTGGTTCTTTTATAATGTGTGGACAATGTTTTCCCAATTTGTGGGCGTGGTCGAGGGGATTTTCTTCTTATTAGTGAATATTGACTCGGAGTATAGCGCAGACATTTTTTTATGTTTGGTTGCTAAGAGCCAGTGTTCATTTAAATCCAGTTTGACCCATTCTAACCATTTCCATGGCAATTCCAAATGAAAATAATACATTACGTTTGGTTGGAACTCAGTTTTGGGGCAACAACCCCAAGACTAGGTGTGCGACTTGTTTCTGCTATCTGAGATTATACATTTATCAAAAATGGACGTCTACATTCAGCAAATTGTCCAGTATTTCCCATGCAAGGGACAGGGACAGTATCCTCCTGGTCTGGAGGTCTCCACACAGAATACCACCTCAACTCCACCAAGCCCACTTTCTCAGGCATCCTCTGCTATAGGGAGGTGAGGTAGCTTGAGTTCACCGTAAGTGCCACCCTATTACAGTATCTACACTGTTAAAACCTATTGTGTTATCAGGTTTCCATAAATTTGTTTTATGCGGGTAAAGTACATATCAGATAAAACATTTCATGACAGGCCTGATAGAAACAGCAAATTTGCCAGGACACTTTCCAAATGTCGACAAGACAAAATATGCTAGACAAGGTGGGATCTTTTTGTCAGTAAAATGATTTATGCTAGAAATGGCGGTGGAAACGCTTTTATGCTCAAAGATTGATTTAATAACCATCATATTGAAGTAAACTTGGTAGTGTGAATTAGTCCATGAAAGAATGATGTTGGAGAAGGAGAGACAGATAGTAAAATGCAACCTTGAACATACTGAGTCAATTTTCTCAACGACATTTGCAATGATACTAATTACCATATGGTAACTGATTAGTCGGTATGTCACTGGTGACGCTCAATAAGGGAGTAATAAAATATAAAATCCTTATCTAAAGTTAATGAATTTAATGCTAACCGATTTTAAAGGGGAGCTTTATTGTGTAGGTGTGTGCGTGTGTGTGTGTGTTTGTGTGTATGCACGTGTGTGCATGTGCGTGTTTGTGTTTGCGCATTGGTGTGTGTCTGGGTGTGGGTGTGTCAAAGAGAGGAATTGTTGAGAGAACACTTAACTTTCTCTAGCCTCCACTCACATTAAGACATTTCAGTTTGCTTGACAGCGGCAGAAGGATCCCCCATATTGCTGTCGCATGTCAAATAGACCCATCGGCGTAACATCAGGACTCGGAGCTCGCTCCTAACCAAAACACAGATTTGTTTCTCCTGGAAGGCACTGTGGAGGCATCTACAACAGAATAAAGAAATATACTGTCTGGTTCTTCTCTTCTTCCTACCATAACTGGGTACAAATGTGATTCGAAATAATTTCAAATACTTTAGCTGGGCTGGATGGAGCTTGCCTGGCGTAATACAACCAATAGAAAGACCCACATGTGCAAACCCAGTCCATCTGACACTTCAGACAAGCTAAAGCAAATAAAGCATTTGAAATATTTCAAATAGCATTTTGAACCCAGTTCCACTTCCCACCAACCTCATCACAAAAGGGCTTGCAAGCCTGCCTTTCTGACAACATTATGCAAAGATATGACGAGTGTGTGCCAAAGCTATGCAGCAACGGATATGAAAATGTCTATTTCCCATTCCTGCGCAGCCATTCCTGCTATTCCATATGAAATGCTCAAATCTGGCCCATCAATAGATTTCTGGTGGCTATGCCATCAAGAAGCTGAGCTAATGATGCAATGTTAACATTTATCGACCTGTCTCCTAAGGTAACCACAAGCCTCTTTTACCCCGTGATGTATCCCTATTCTAAATTGCACAAGGCAATACACCATGGCATTTACGTGTGCCACGCTTCCAGTAGAGAGTTATAAATCTATTTAAGAGCCTTGTGTAGAGAGACAATATTCTCAGAGCTGGCTTTTGCAACACTTTTGCCTCAGGGTCTTCCTAACACTATAAAACATTATGCGTTTTACAACCATAAATATTTCACCCTGTACCCTGCACAGTGTGTCTGAAGGGAATTTTACCTATTAAAAAACTATTGAAATGTAATATTTCTGTTAGGTACTTACCAGTAGGAAAACATACACCGAGTATAGAAAACACTAGGAACATCTTCCTAATATCGAGATGCACCCCTTTTGCCCTTAGAACAGCCTCAATTCCTCGGGGCGTGGACTCTACGTCGAAAGCAGGATACTGGCCCATGTTGACTCCAATGCTTCCCAAAGTTGTGTTAAGTTGGCTGCATGTCCTTTGGTGCTGGACCTTTCTTGATACACAAGGGAATCTGTAAATGTGTGCCATTCACCCTCTGACACAATCCATGTCTCAATTGTCTCAAGGTTTAAAAATCCTTTAAATCCTGTTCATCTACACTGATTGAAGTGGATTTAACAAGTGACATCAATAAGGGATCATAGCTTTCACCTGGATTCACCTGGTCATGGAAAGAGCAGAGCAATGTTTTGTACACTCCATAATTGTATTTACTGATATCAATAATTATAATTTTTATATCAAAGTATTTATCAATATTAAAAAAAATATATGTTTTATATAAAATGTTATATGATAATGACCTTCATGGGGCGGGATTACATTTGCATGCTCCTACATACGGTCGCTAGTGAAAGTCTACACACACCTTGCACGGTTTTCTCATTTAGTACATTTGATTGCTTTTTCCATAGAACTACACAACCTACTCATATTTTTCAAAGTGAAAGTCAAATGATATGTAATAAAAATAAATGTTTTTAAGATATTAAAGTGTTTTGATTGTGTATGTCTTCACACCCCAGAGATAATTGGTGGAATCACCTTTGGCAGCCACAACTGTGACATTTTTTGAATAAGATTCTACCAACCTTGCACAACTCTTAGGGCAACATATCCATTGTTTTTGTCAAAATTACTCAAGCTAAGTACATTTGGTTGCGATCATTGATGGACAACAATATTCAATACTTGTCACTGATTTTCAAGCAGGTTTAGATCAGGACTGAAACGACTAGACCATTGAGGAATTCTCAATTCTCAAAAAACACCTTTGTGTAATTGTTCCTCTAAAAAATCTCAGTGTTAGGTTTTCTGAAGACTATGGCAGGTTTTCCTCCAACTTTTGACCTGTCCTTTGGTCCTTTCATATATATGTTGATCCTAACATACTCCACAGCCATTATTGGTAACAAGCATACCCATAACATGATGCTACCAACACAATACTCATCTTATTCAAAATTATTCACACCTGTAATGGCTGGCAATTGTGCTTCAACCAAGTATTAACAATGGCCAGGCTGCCGGAAAACGTGTGGCGAGGCGGTATTTGCCCCAGCACTTTTCAACATACTTTATTATGTATAAAATACAGTACATCGACACAAATAATTAAAAAGAGAGGCAAAGTAAGTTTTTGTTGTTGTCGATTTGCCTCATGGTTTGTGAACTCATGCACAATTTCTCTGTTCTTCACATTGGAGTGCTGCTGCAGGCTTTGTGTGTGTCTGACCAATCAAATTCAAGGAAAGTGCAGGTCTCTGAAGGTCCACTCTCCATTTTCCTCTAAGTATTTATTTAGCAAGCGTGATGAAACATCACTCCAGGCACCTAAACATTAGTGATCTGACATGCTGTATTGCATGGAAATTATACTTTTTTTTCATTCTGATCAACTGTAGGCTACTCACAACAGCAGCTGCATAGTCTAGCCTGCTCTGCACCCTGGCCAGAGGGACAGGGTGCATAGCAGGCTAGACTATGCAGCTGCTGTTGTTAGTAGCCTACAGTTGATCAGAATGTCCCTCTGGCCAGGGTAAACAAAGCAATAACGTTGTGTAGGCCTAGTTTTAGGCCATTTGTTTGCGAGAAAAAGTGGAGGGGATCAAATTTGGTTTATATTCAAACTTGAGCTGACTAAGCTATCTAGACTTTTTCAATCGAAAATGATGAACTGGAATTAATCAATAAGCACAATAGCTGACAGACTGTGTGTTGACTTTTATTTAGGCCTACAGTTGCATAAGGCAGGACTACACGATGCAAACCTGCTTAAAGCAAGCTCAGCCCTGTGAGTTTTCAGGGAATTCAGGGGATTTGTGACAACTTTTATACAACTAGTCTTTTTTTTTACTGAGGATTTTTTTTTAGACCTGTTGTAAACCAAGGTTTACAGAACCCATCTGCTGCTTTCTTATGTGGTATAACTAAGGGAAAGCAGTGGTGAAATACAGAATTGGACGATGTGAGGAAATTCTGGTAATAAACATTTCCCCATGAAATATCAACGTCTTAAAGTACTCACAATTACTTTTGTTGAAGATTCTGCCTTTAATCATTCCCATATTCCCATATTCCCATATGTTCATTTCCAGCTGGCAAAGATAAGTGGAACATTGGAAAGTGCTCAGAAACGTCAGTATAAAGGGAACCTGTACTAGCCACATTATTTAATGAATATGCACAAATATTATCAATAAAGGTGCAGATGAACTGATCAATCTTTTGGGTTTATAGACGAGGGGACACAGATGGCTGGGGTATAAAGTATTCAAAAAGCCAGATGTCAGTGAGGGGTTCATCACTTTTAAATACGTTTATGTTGTAATCACCCAATAGAAAACCCATTTTATCTTCATTATTAATCAAATCCAAAGTTGATGCAAGGTTATCAATGAAACTACCAATAAACTATTTACCAGAGAGAATTTCTATGAAAAGAGATTCATCATCACTGTTATCAGATGTAAGTGCGAGGTTCTCTTTAACAAAGAGTTGAAAACCTTTATGAACAAAAATGGACACTCCTCCTCCTCCGACTCTTGAGGTTCCATAGTGGTGAACAGCATTATAAGGAGATGTGATAAAACCATGGCTGTCTCTTCCGTTAACCATGTTTCTGAAAGGGCAACAAAGGAAAATGAATGATTGAGAGAAGACAGATAATGAACAAGGTGGTCACGATTTTTAAGAATACTGTAACGTTCATCGTCCTCGTCTGAGGAGTATGAAGGACCGGAGGACCAATGCGCAGCGTGGTACGTGTTCATGATGAATTTATTAAACACAGAACACTAAAACAAAAATAACAAATAGAATGACACGAAACGAAACAGTCCTGTCTGGTGACATACACAAAGACAGAAATCAATCACCCTCGAAACACAGGTGGGAAAAGGCTACATAAGTATGATTCTCAATCAGAGACAACTAACGACACCTGCCTCTGATTGAGAACCATACCAGGCCAAACGCAAAACACAACATAGAAAAACAAACATAGACAGCCCACCCCAACTCACGCCCTGACCAACCTAAAACAAAGACAGAACAAAAGAACTAAGGTCAGAACGTGACAAATACTGCGAACGTTCAAATGAAAGTTAGAAAATAAGCTTGTCTTGGAATTAGATAAACTGCTATACAGGTTGTTAAATTGCTTAGCATTATAGTAAACACAAGTGATCAAATAATTTCAGGTAAATTTCAGGAAATTTGAATCTGTATCAAAACAATCATTATATTTATTGTTCTCCATTAATACCTAATGGGTTTTTACATCCTCAATTCCACCGATTAAAATGTTAATGCGCCTCGATCGGTTTTCGAGGTAGTCTCCTTTGGAAGAGTGCTTGTCAAGTGTTGTTTGGAAATTTGCGAAATCCTCAGACATGGTTTTGAATGCGGTCTGGCAGGTGACATTCGTGACCTTTATCTCCTCCACCTCCGACAGCGTAAATTCCAAACTGTGTTTAAATTCCATTACAGATCATCAACCCTTTGTGTGTAGAATCCATTAAGAGCTGCAGGAAGGACTTAAAGTGATTTTCCTGCAGATCTATTAGATCTTTATAGAACTCTTTTTGTTGATCGAGTAGTTCATGGAGTGTAGTGCTTGATACGTATTCCTCTTTCGCATTGAGCTTTGCAGCGTTTTTTGTGTTAGCCATGCTACAAGCTTGTTGTGAGCTAAAAAGAGTTTGTGAACACAACCCACACCCCACCTCCCAAAAACAAGCTCCGCCAGTGAAATGGCAAACACACTCAAGCAACACACACTTGCACCAGTGAGATCACACATGCACCAGTGAGATCACACTTGCACCAGTGAGATCACACATGCACGATAAACAGTGAGAAAGCATAGAACTTGCTCACTGTATGGACCCCGGCTGCACTTACCTAAACGAGCGGGAGATTACCAACTCGCATGTTAGTGTTGCGAATACAAGCAGTATGCGGGGCAGTAAAGCCAAAACACAGGTCAAAGATGCTTGGGAGAGACAATGGTAGGAGTATTTTCTTACCCATGGAACGAGCAGCATGAACGAGCAGAGTGAACGAGTATCATCCGATGTAGTTATTGATATACACATATGAAATTATTGATATAAAAAATTCAATTAATATATGTTAAAACGGCTTTCCATCCTACAATGGCTGTTTTGCGTAAGTGGAGTGGGATGTGGAATAGGTGATGGTGAGAACAAGGAGAGAGGAGACAGTGAGTGAGAGATTGTGGGAATGGTTGCAAGATTGGAAAGAGATGCGTAAGTCCTGTGAACACAGAGACACCTGTTATCCCTGTGCGGTGGCTGTAATCAATCTTCTGTTTAGGAAGAGCTAGTGCCCCACCGTAGGAGTGGATGCCTCTGTGACCCCTAACCCTAGTTGGCAGCCCGAACACACCTCTCCGTCTGTGTGGATACCACTAGTCTGTGTAGACACACACACAAAAGCGTTCACAGCCCCGTCCACATGCCCACACAAACTTTTAGTCAGAGGATTAAAATACCGCAAAGGCAGAAAAAAAATGTATGTTATTTTCTGATCTGTATAGGAGAGGTGAAATTAAGTTTCACTTTTGATTGGCATAAAATCTGGTGCCATGAAATATATTCAGAGCTATTCAATGTTGTTTTTTTTAAGAACAGGAGAGGCCTCTGGCTAGGGAATAACTGATGATTTTTTTTGTATCCCTTACTGATTTATTCCGTCATCCAGTGTGAGAGAACCTGAGAGATGCCAAGCCCTTTTTCATTATCTTCCTTTTAACGCCCCTGTTCTTTCTTTAAACGTGTCTCCGTCAACACAGCATGGTGGCATTACCTCCTTACGATTCCTCTCTGTCACCGTGTTCCTGAGCCACTAGGTCATTTTCACAGACACAATGTTCCATTTTGGAGATGTCTAATTGCCTGCGAGAACATTAATATTACATCTGTAATCCTTTTGATACATCACACGTGGACAATTTCTTCTTAGGAAATGAAACAGCAATTTTACAAGAGGCACATTGGATTATGGGTTTGCAAGAATTCTTTGTGTTACAGGTTAGCTGGAGTAATGGACTTGGATGCCACCAGACTGTATGATGAGTGTCATTAGACTGTTGCCTTGGTGACATGGGGACTGGGATATTCTCAACCTCCTTTATTGTTGTTCAGCTTTCAGAACTCATAACAATTTCATGTAACTTTTTGAAATCCCCTTTTTGTCACATTCTGCATGATCCAGAAACTCTGGCTGATGTGGTGACTTATCATTGGATTGCTGGTGAACATCACTCCCACTGGAGCAAGTATTTCCCGATGAATTCAAATACATTTTTTTGTTTTTTTTCTGTACACAGAACACACCCACAAGGACAGACTGTTCTCCACCCACTGCTGTGGCCAATGTTTCTCAATACGCATGTCAGAGGCGGACGACCACGGAAAATCACAACAAGATATTCACAGTAAGGAAAAACAGAACACACCCCCATACAAGCACACCTTCTCAATTGCATGTCCCTATCTCTGTCTTTGTGAGGCTATTACACGCTCATTGCTCCCACAAAGCATCCATCCTAACCAGTTGTGCTCTGATTGGGGTCTCTTCCTTCACACACCAATGCACCGACACTGACCCCAATCAGATAAATTAACCTACAAATGAGAAGCATCTGCAGGTAGGCCATGATGAAGGCAGAACAGCTGAGGTGCCCACGAGGACTGACACAGGCTGGTATGGGCTGACCCTGAGGCTAGGCACGCCAGACTGAGATGGGCACTTGACGTAAAGCTTCTCACCAACAATGACGGATCTGTCTCTACGCCATCTGGCCATCGGGCAGCTAGTGGCCAATTCCAGAGGAAATAGGGATGGGGGGGGGGGGGGGGGGTGAGGGAGTGTGAAGGCTGGTTTACAGTCCGTCTATCGTAAACAACACAAAAAAAACATCAGTTTTAAAAATGAATTTGGTAAATGTCAACCTAGCAAGCCAGGCAACTTAAAGCAATTTTCTAAACAATGTTTTGGTTCATTGCTAGCTAGTTTTCTAGCTAGCTGGCTAGTCAGTTCATATAATGAACAGAGTATAGCTGATGACGTATTTACTTTAGCTACTTTTTGATTAATTATTACAAGAAAATAAACCCCAAGTACATAATTATTTACAAAGTAATGGCAAGTTTACAGAAAATAGCTTACTACTACAGTGTGACGAAATAAAAGGTCAATCTATCAGAGAATTTTAGAACTCCTTGTCACAAGAGGATTTGTTCTAGTTGTTGTAGCAGTCCGGCAACCACGACAACGGATGTTGTGACAGTCGCAGATACTTTTTTCATGTCTGTGCGACAAGGAAACGGACAGTTGCAGCAACGGTCTAAAGACATTCCCCTGGAATGACCAGCGATACTTGTCGCATTCTTGTTGTCTACAGACATGTCGTTAGTCCAAGTATAAACTAGCCTTAATACTCCAGCTTGCCATTGCTTTGTGTGCCGTAACGTTTATCTACACAATAACAATGCCGCCTTCTCACAAACATTTAAAAAATATATGTTTTCAGATAAATCTCATTACCAGTTTTTAATTATTTCTGCCAGTGTGTAATATAGTCTTTATGTGCACTGTGAGGGCTGTTTTGCTGACAGTCCAAGATGATCAAAGTTTTCAAATGAAGATAAAGTTACTTGGAGTTAGGAAATACCTGAGAGATACTCTATGGAAGCGTAGTGTATCAAAACAAATCAAATCACAATTTATTTGTCACATGTGCCGAATACAACAGGTGTAGAAATTCCTTACAGTGAAATGCTTACTTACAAGCCAAGGTCAATGCAAATAGTCTGGATAGCCATTTGGTTAGCTGTTCAGGAGTCTTATGGCTTGGAGGTAGAAGCTGTTAAGAAGCCTTTTGGACCTAGACTTGGTGCTCCGGTATCACTTGCCATGCGTTAGAAGAGAGAACAGTCTATGACTAGGGTGGCTGGAGTTTTTGGCAATTTTTTGGGCCTTCCTCTGACACAGCCTGGTATAGAGGTCCTGGATGGCAGGAAGTTTGGCCCCAGTGATGTATTGGGCCGTACGTACTACCTTCTGTAGTGCCTTACGGTTGGAGGCCGAACACTTGCCATGCCAGGTGGTGATGCTCTCGATGGTGCAGCTGTAGAACTTCTGACTACCGCTGATCTGATCTCAAACTTCCAGTGGGGCTTGGTGTGTGGGAGGTTGGTGCTTGGTGATGAAGAGTTCCTCCAAGCCTTATTAAGCAGAGCTTACTGGGAGCATATGGAGACATCTGTTTCATAATGACTTTCACTTCTCCCTGACTGACTACACATGCAGACTCTCACACTTGCACACATATTCATGCGACATGTTCATGCCACCCACACACACACACCCACCCACACAGACAGACAGACCGAGACAGACACTTGAGTGGGAGTGGTGCTCGGTTCCCCTTCCCCTGTTCCTTTCCACTGCATTAGCTCTGTAATCACCAGTCTCCCTTCACTCCTCATCAGGCTGATGTTTCACTCATTATTCCACTTCAACATACATCACTCACAAGTGTTATTTGAGATAATTACTGTAATGTCAGTTCAACCTGTGGCTGTGGAGAAGAGACAGAAGTAATTAAACTAAACCCTAATATCCTGGGAGCATTAGGGTTAAAGACCAGGGAGGTCTGGTGAAATATCAAAGAGCCTGAATGAACTACAGCACCTAGAAGGTTTCTCTACAAGGATGAACACATCTAAAAGGTGTGGAGATATACAGTGTGGTCTGAAATTATTGACACCCTTGATAAAGATGAAAAACAATTGTTTAACAAGTAATGTTTTTTTCTCTCAAAAAGGTAGGGGTCAAAATGATTGGCACCCCTGTTTTCAATACCTCACTGTGAGGATATTTGATAAGTTGGAGAACAGAATCCTTCCATATCCGTGATATCCTTATGGACTTCCCTCTTCATTTCAAACCACAGGTTTGCAATGGGTTTCATGTCCGGAGACTGAGATGGCCATTGCTAAATGTTGATTTTATGTTCAATTAACCATTTCTTTGTGGATGTTGATGTGTGGCTTGGGGTTCTTGTCTAGCTGGAAGATCCACTTGCGGTCAAGTTTCAGCCTACTGGCAGAGAAAACTGATTTTTGGCTAAAATATCCAGGTACTGGGTAAAGCTCATGATGACCTAGTTAAAAAAAACCTAGTTAAAATACTGTACATTGAAATCATACATTATAAGCATCTTCATAAAAATGTGTCTTCAGCATGAATTTAAATAGAGCCACTGACTCTGCAAGCCTGATCGCCTCTGATCGCCATGCCAGAGGATCTCAGGCTGTGTCCTGGCTCGTAGGGAGATACAATATCAGAGATATGGGATGGGGATAAACCAAGCCTAGTCTTAAATGTGATTAATACTTTTGTTAAATCTAGTCTAAAAGTGACTGGTAGCCATTGTAAAGAAGCTAAAATAGGTGCCTGTTAAATGTCGAGTTGCAGCATTTGGGACAAACTGTAGATGACGGAGACAAAGAGGAAATAAAAGCATGTATACCTTTTTCCAGATCAGGGACTGAAGAAAAAGATTTGACTTTAGCTATAATTCTTCGATGACAAAAGGCATAGTGAATAGGTGCTGGGAACGATACTGAACCACCCATGTTTACTGAAAAAAATCTGCCACATCGATATGATCTGAACCAGTCGAGGGCAACTCCTGAGATTCCCACCCACCTCTCCAGCCGGTCAACAAGTATATAATGATCAATAGTATCAAACGCGGCACTGAGATCCAAAATAATTAGAATAGAGCTTTCGCCGGCATCCTCAGCCAACACAAGGTCATTACTGACTTTTAATAAAGCAGTTTCCGTTGTGTGAAGTGAGTGGAAGCCCGATTGGAATTTTTTCCAAATAAGGTGTTCATACTCAAATAAGCCAACGTTGAAAACGTCTAAAATCTTGGATAAATAAAGCAAGTTGAGAGAGGTCTATATTTGCTCAGTAAAGAGGGGTGAAGATTGAGCTTTTTAAGAAGAGGTTGGATCAGAGCAATTTTAAAGCAGGCTGGAAAGGAGCCATTTACAATTGACAGTATGTTGGGGCCAACAGTAGGCATAACCTCTTTTTGTAGTCTAGTCGAGTATGGAAAGCCGTTTTAACATACAGGTATATTCATTGTATTATTTCTATTAATAATTTTTTTTTTTTACAACAATAATGTTATTTTCGATAACAATGACACGTTTTTATACCAAAGTATCTATTGATATGAAAAATGTAATGTTAATTATTGATATCAATAGTAAGAACTTTTTATATAAATAATTCCCCATAGGATTCAATAGAGAAACAGATATCAAAAGTTTAAAAAAAATTGTATATCAATAATTGCCGAATACTGCACATCTTAGCATATATTTAGCATTATAAAGACTTAAACAAATCAGCTTCTAGTGCCTTGAATGTCAATGAAGAGGAGGGTACCGAGAGACAGTCATCCCATTTTGTTGCCTTAAAATCTAAAAATGGATTGGATTTGTTTCATACTTAACCTACTGTCTTAGGTTTCAGTTAGCATGAAAATATAAATGTATTTGGAAATAACAAATTGCATGTGAACAACTTATTTAGAGATCTTATATTCAATGAACCGATCTTGACATGTTATTTAGGGGAGTTAGAGGACCATAAATGAGGTTACTTAAATTAACTACACTACGGGACATAATATGCTTTCCCATGTCCTGCTAATTATGACAGGGAGGATTGGAACTCATGCCATTTTGAGGTCAGAGGGGTCGCAGCCAGAGGTCAGGGATGAGTTGGAGGGAAGTTAGGAATGGGAGGTCTCCAGAGATGGTCTGGAGAAGGGAGGAGGTGGTCGAGCGGGCAGGATGTCGGGCAGCCAGACCTCACTAGTTGCCGGATGTCATCTGGAGAGAGAGGGGAGAAAGAGGTCAAGGCGTAGGGTTGTTCTGTGTGAATGACACCAGTGGACACAATAGGCTGAATGAATGAGTAGCGGATGATGTCAACCTTTTCAAAGTGGCTGACAAAGTCGTCCACAGAGAGGGAGGAGGGAGGGGGAGGAGGAGGACTGGAAAGGGGACAGTGCGAGTCATAGGATGCAGAAGGGAGGAGAGTAGGGTCGATGAGGCAGAATCAGGAGACAGCAGGGAGAAGGATTTAGCAGAAGGGAAATATGATATCATAGAAGAGGAGAGAGTAGTAGGAGAGAGGGTGAAGATTGCAATGGAGCATGACCATCTGGGTAGGGGCTGAGTGATTAGGGTTGGAGGAAAGGGAGACAGAAAACAACTCCGCAGAACAGTCTTTGTTTCGGCAATGGTCTTAGTTTTGCATCAAAACTGACACGACTGCCGCTTACAGCTGCCGGCCGAGAAACCAGGAGAGACTGAAGAACTAACACAAATTGATAATTGCCCAGCAGAGGTTGAGAGCACACCTCCCTGTACTAATTGTTGATTGCCTTATTGAGGTGAAACCACTCCCCCTCCAATACAGCCACTGACTACCAAAACAAGTCACAAATTGCTCTGCCCCTTGATCCTGGTTGATATGTCAACAACTACCTGCAAGTTATGAGCGGTCAACAGTTCACACACCAAGTAGGACACTGGGAAGACAAGCAGCACTTAAAGTAGATTTCTCTAGCTAGCAAAAAGACAGTACTACACCACAACAAATAAAGACCAACAAATATTATAGTTGGACCAGGTTTTCATCAGGAATCTCTCTGTACTGATCCGTTCACCTTTCCATCGATCCTGGCTAGTCTCCCAGTCCCAGCCTCTGAAAAACATCCCCACAGCATGATACTACCAGCACCATGCTTCACTGTAGGGATGGTGCCAGGTTTCCTCCAGACGCGACGCTTGCCAGTTCTAGGAAGCATCTTGGTGGTTCCAAATGTCTTCCATTTAAGAATGAAGCCACTGGAAGCCACTGTGTTCTTGGAGACCTTCAATACTGCAGACATTTTTTGGTACCCTTCCCCAGATCTGTGCCTCGGCACAATCGTGTCTCGGAGCTCTACAGACAAATTCTTCGACCTCATGTCTTGGTTTTTGCTCTGACATGCGCTGTCAACGGTGGGACCTTATATAGACAGGTGTGTGCCTTCCCAAATTACGTTCAATCAATTCAATTTACTACAGTTAGACTCCAATCAAGTTGTAGAAACATTTCAAGGAGGATCAATGGAAACAGGATGCATCTGAGCGTAATTTCGATTCTCATAGCAAATGGTCTGAATACTTATGCAAATATATATGTAATACACATTGTCATTATGGGGTGCTGTGTGTAGATTGATGAGGATATTTTTAAAAATATATATTTTAGAATAAGGCTGTAATGTAGCAAAATGTTGAAAAAGGGAACGGGTCTGAATACTTTCCGAATGCACCGTAGAACGACAGTTGTGTATTAAAAGCTTCATTCTAATGGCCTACTGTTAACCAGTGGTGCCATGTTTGTGCAAGTGTACCTTTTTTGGGGGTATCTGAGTTGTGTTTCCATCTCAAAGTCTTCATCTTCCTCATCAACTTAACCCATGTAATCAAAATCTTTACTGATGATGTGCAGAATTTCTCTTGCATGTTGTAATCTGAATAATGGAAGGTTGTTGACAACATAAGTCAAAAATGTCCTGTGTTCTACAACTGTCTCAATTAGTTCAGTACTAAATCCAGTACAGGCTGCCTTGATGGTGTAAAGATGTGCTGTGTCCTTAAGCAAAAAGCTAATTTACTCCTCTAAGATGTTCCTGATCAAAGTTTTGTCTGCAGTTTCCCTCTCCATTCAAAGAAGACAAAACTCTGATTTTGTACTGTGAGAGGGTCTTGCCATGTTACATTCCAATCTGTTGGATTTCAGCCTTATGCTCCTGGTTTCTGTCAACCTACACTCTTGGAAAAAAAGGTGCTAAATAGAACCATATAGGGTTCTTCGGTTTGTCCCCATATGGGAAGCCTTTCAGGTGCTAGGTAGAACCATTTGCAAAGGGTTCCACCTAGAACCCTATATGTAGAGTTCCTCATAGAACCCATTGTACATGTTTATACAATTGAAGTCAGAAGTTTACATACACCTCAGTCAAATATATTTAAACTCAGTTTTTCACAATTTCTGACATTTAATCCTAGTTAACATTCCCTGTGTTATGTAAGTTAGGATCACCACTTTATTTTAAGAATGTGAAATGTCAGAATAATAGTAGAGAATGATTCATTTCAGCTTTTATTTCTTTCATCACATTCCCAGTGGGTCAGAAGTTTACATACACTCAATTCGTATTTGGTAGCATTGCCTTTAAATTGTTTAACTTGGTTCAAATGTTTCTGGTAGCCTTCCACAAGCATCCCACAATAAGTTGGGTGAATTTTGGCCCATTCCTCCTGACAGAGCTGGTGTAACTGTCATGTTCGTTGTACGGAGGAGTCCAAGGTGCATGGTGGTATGCGTACATTCTTCTTTATTTAAGAATGAACACTGAACAAACAAACAAAATAACAAAACGAACTGTGAAGCTAATGTGAGTAGTGCAGACAGGCAACTAAACATAGAACATTAACCCACAAACACAAAAGGGAAAATGGCCACCTAAATATAATCCCCAGTAAAACATTTTTTTGGGTGGGGCACACGAGGAGATTAGCTGAGTCAGGTTGGAGACCTGAGCCTCCAATTATTGAGGCTGCCTCTCGGGCTTCCGTGCTAACCGTGTCCCCTCGTATCATCGCCGTTCCTCCTGCGCTATCTCCCCCTGCTCCCATGGCAGGCGATCCTTTCCTGCCAATATTTCCTCCCACCTCCAGGATCCTTTACCGTCCAAAATCTTGTCCCATGTCCATAGTGTCTGCTCCTCCTGAACACGCTGCTTGGTCCTTTTATGGTGGGTTCTTCTGTCACGTTCGTTGTAAGGAGGAGACCAAGGTGCTGCGTGGTATGCGTACATTCTTCTTCATTTAAGAATGAACACTGAACAAACAAACAAAACAACAAAACGAACCGTGACGCTAATATGAGTAGTGCAGACAGGCACCTAAAAATAGAACAAGAACCCACAAACATAAAAGGGAAAAGGGCCACCTAAATACAATCCCTAATCAGAGGCAATGATAAACAGCTGCCTCTGATTGGGAACCATATCAGGCCACCATAGACATATAAATACATAGACCTACAAAACCCCTAGACATACAAAAACTAGCATACCCACCCTTCTCACACCCTGACCTAACCAAAATATAAAGAAAACAGAGATATTAAAGGTCAGAGAATGACAGTAACTGAGTCAGGTTTGTAGACCTTGCTCACTCACACGTTTTCAGTTTTGCCGACAGATTTTCTATAGGATTGAGGTCAGGGCTTTGTGATGGCCACTCCAATACCCTGAATTAGTTTTTACCATTTTGCCACAACTTTGGAAGCATGCTTGAGGTCATTATCCATTTGATAGGCCCATTTGTGACCAAGCTTTGACTTCCTGACTGATGTATTGAGATGTTGCTTCAATATATCCACATTTTCCTCCCTCATGAAGCCATCTATTTTGTGAAGTGCACCAGTCCCTCCTGCAGAAAATCCCCCCTACAACATGATGCTGCCACCCCCGTGCTTCACGGTTGGGAAGGTGTTCTTCGGCTTGCAAGACTCCCCCTTTTTCCTCCAAACATAACAATGGTCATTATGGCCAAACAATTCTATTTTTGTTTCATCAGACCAGTTGACATTTCTCCAAAAAGTACGATATTTGTCCCCATGTGCAGTTGCAAACCGTAGTCTGGCTTTTTTTATGGAGGTTTTGGAGCAGTGGCTTCTTCCTTGCTGAGCGGCCATTCAGGTTATGTCGATATAGGACTCGTTTTACTGTGGATATAGATACTTTTGTACCTGTTTCCTCCAGCATCTTCACAGTGTCATTTGCTGTTGTTCTGGGATTGATTTGCACTTTTCGCACCAAAGTACGTTCATCTCTAGGAGGCAGAACGTGTCTCCTTCCTGAACAGTATGACGGCTGCGTGGTACCGTGGTGTTTATACTTGCGTACTATTGTTTGTACAGATGAACGTGGTACCTTCAGGCATTGAACCACACTTGTGGAGGTCTATAACTTTGTTTCTGTGGTCTTTGCTGATTTCTTTTGATTTTTCTATGCTGTCAAGCAAAGAGGCACTGATTTCGAAGGTAGGTCTTGAAATACATCCACAGGTACACCTCCAATTGACTCAAATTATGTCAATCAGAAGCTTCTAAAGCCATGACATCATTTTCTGGAATTTTCCAAGCTGTTTAAAGGCACAGTCAACTTAGTGTATGTAAACTTCTGACCCACTGGAATTGTGATACAGTGAATTGTAAGTGAAATCATCTGTCTCTAACCAATTGTTGGAAAAATTATTTGTGTCATGCACAAAGTAGATGTCCTAACCAACTTCCAAAACTATAGTTTGTTAACAAGAAATTTGTGGAGTGGTTGAAAATTAGTTTTAATGACTCCAGTCTAAGTGTATGTAAACTTCCGACTTCAACTGTACCTAGAATCCTATATGAAGGGTTCTGCCTAGAACCATATGTTAAAGGTTCTACCGAGAACCGTTTTATCTTTGGAGGGTTCTTCCTAGAAACATCAATGAATGGTTCTAACAGCCTTATTAGTCTTTAAAATAAAAACTTTTATGACAATAATTACACATACTCAACGTGGCCAAAAGCATGCTACTTGAACATCATGGGAATTAATATGGAGTTGGTCACCTTTGCTTCTATAACAGTCTCCACTCTTATGGGAAGGCTTTCCACTAAATGTTGGAACATTGTTGCTGGGACTTGCTTCCAGTCATCCACAAGATAATTAGTGATGTTGGGCAATTAGTCCTGGCTTAGGCCTCAGCGTTCAAATTCATCCCAAAGGTGTTAGATGAGGTTAAGGTCATGGAAATGTGCAGGCCAGTCAAATTCTTCCACACTGATCCGATCTTGACAAACCATTTTTATATGGACCCTCACTTTGTACATGGGGGCATTGTCATGCTGAAACAGGAAAGGGCCATCCCCTACAATGACATTTTATGCTGTAGAGTTAAGATTTCCCTTCACTGGAACTAAGGGGCCTAGCCAAAACAGCCCCATACCATTATTCCTCCTCCAAAAAACTTTACTGTTGGAACAATGCTTTGGGGCAGGTTGCTTCTCCAAGCATCCGCCAAACCCAGATTGTCGGGCTGCCAGATGGTGAAGAGTGATTCATCACTCCAGAGAACATGTTTCCACTGCTCCAGAGTACAATGGCGGTGAGCTTTACACCACTCCAGCCGACGCTTGGCATTGCGCATGGTGTTCTTAGGCCATGTAAACCTATTTCATGAAGCTCCCGACAAACAGTTCTTGTGCTGATGTTGCTTCCAGAGGCAATTTGGAACTCTGTAGTAAGTGTTGAAACCGAGGACAGATGCGCCCCCAGCACTCTGCAAACTCCCAATCTGTGAGCTTGTGTGGCCTACCATTTCACGGCTGAGCCTAGATATTGCCACTTCACAATAACAGCACTTACAGTTGACCGGGACAGCTTTAGCAGGGTAGAAATTTTAGGAACTGACTTGTTGGAATGGTGGCATCCTTCGACAGTGCCACGTTGAAAGTTATTGAGCTGTTCAGTAAGGCCATTCCACTGCCAAGGTTAGTCTATGGAGGTGCGTGGCTTAGTGCTCAATTTTATACACCTGTCAGCAACGGGTGTGGCTGAAAAAGCCGAATCCACTAAACTAATTTGAACGGGTGTCCACATACACAATTTTGTATATATAGTGTATCAAAAGGCCTTTCTTTGAGGGCCTAGTTATACCCTAACCCAGTGGTGTTAAGAAAATCCTGGTTTACAGGCCAAATCAATTCACATGCAAAAACACAGATATTAAAACAAACAGTTTTGAAAATCACCCTGCAATAGAGCATGCTTGGAAATATGTCTCTATGTAGAAGCCTTGTTGCCTTCCAAACAACACTTGCCTTCCGAAAAATCATTCTTGACTTCCAAAGAAAGAATCATCCTTTCTTTCAAGAACAGTTCTTTGGATATTAAACGTTCTATTTAGATCCCTTTGCATCACAAATAACTCTTGTCTTACAGAAAGGGTACTTCAGATCAAAACAGTTCTTGGTAGAACTATCTCTCCACAAATAACCCTTTTGGAACCCTTTTTTCTAAGCGTGCAAGCATCTTCACCTAGTTCTGCTATAAGATAATTGAACACCTTTTCTAATGCCTTTAGTGATCGGCAGTAAAAAAGGATGGAAAGACATTGATATCCCCTTGTCTCTGACCTCCTTCACTATCCAATCTAGGATGTGCAGGTTATCTGTAGCCACTTGACCCTGTCCATGTCTGATGTGTGTCTTGTTGGAGCTCACAGTCACTTAAGTTGCCTTCTCCATGTGCAATAGCTTGGTCACCCGGCCTCTGGACTCAACGTCTGCAGATGCTGTCGGCGCCAACACAGGTGTAACTGAAAGACAAATACATGCACCATTGTATCAGTAATCAAGCCATGTTAATAGCCTACAGTTCTCAAAGGAAAATCTCTGGCATCTACAATTTTTGAAAATATTACAGACACACTGCAGTATTTCAACATGTAATATTTTTTAAATTTTTACAGGGGTTTATGTGCAAAGCATATACCGTTTTTTTTATCCATCATTTTAGCTAACACTACTCATAACAAAAGTGGACGACTGTGTTCTTGCATGTCCCTCACACAGACCTAGAGGCCCTCAACCCAGCATGACATAGAGATAATGTTCTGTTAAATGATAGGAAGTCAGCTGGTTAGGTTTCTTTCGCTTGAATTTGAGGGCTACAGGATAGGAAGTTACAAGACACTTTATGAATATGGGCCCAGGACATGAACTGGCACTGGTTTTATTTGGTGACAAGACAATGTTTACTCACCCTCTTTGGCAATGTATCAGAGTTCTCTCAGCTTTACAAAGCTGTCGTTGACGGCTGGCCTCCCTTTTGTACTCTCTCTCCTGGTTGAAAGAAAATAAGATCCAACATAAGAGTCTAGATCAGAAAGTGCAATAATAACATTCATAGTTATGGATTTACAAAGAGAAGTCATCATATTGTCCATTACTGTCCGTAATGTTGAAATGTTAGGTTAGAGCAAGGCATATGGTCGGCTAAAGTTAGCTAGCTAGCTAGATTTGGGAAACAACAACATCAAGAGGTTGTGTATTGGTTGGACTCTCTGAGTTGTGAATCGTTCTGGTGGGTTGGGACAGAAAATAACCCTACCATGAAAAAAATATTATGTCAACAAAGACATATGTCTAATATCTAGGAACTCTACTTACTGGACGTAAAGTGAAACATGACCCTCAATATCAAATAAACGTCTGAATCCAACTTTTGTCCAAACCACACCGTATTCCTGCTGTGTAGACAGTGGTAGATTTTGTGGCAGGAAGTTGTGCGTGAAGTGTGTGGTCTCATGGCAGCCCACTGTCTAACTCAACAGGAATAGGGTGCGGTTTGGACAAAAGTTGGATTCAGACGTTTATTTTATAGCGACGGACACATTTCACTTTACAGCTGGTAAGTAGAGATGCTAGAGATTGCCAAAGCATGGTATAGGTTCTTTCAATCGCATGCCTCTGTCTCCTTTTCTGTGTCTTGAGCTCTAGCAAGCAAACCTGCAAAAATGTATCAACTGGGTCCAGCCAAACGTATGAGGACACCCTTTTAAATTAGTGGATACGGCTAGTTCAGATACACCCGTTGCTGACAGGTGTATAAAATCGACTTTCAACGTGGCACCGTCATAGGATGCCACCTTTCTAGCAAGTCAGTTCGTCAGATTTCTGCCCTGTTAGCACTTACAGTTGGCCGGAGAAGCTTTGTTATTGTGAAGTGGAATCATCTAGGAGTAACAACGGCTCAGCTGCATTACAGTGTTGTATTACAGACTCGGTCAGGGAGAGGTTGAAAATGTCAGTGAAGACACTTGCCAGTTGGTCAGCCCATGCTTTGAGTACACGTCCTGGTAATCCGTCTGGCCCCGCGGCTTTGTGAATGTTCACCTGTTGACCTGTTTAAAGGTCTTGCTCACATCGGCTACCAAGAGCGTTATCACACAGTCATCCAGAACAGCTGGTGCTCTCATGTATGCTTCAGTATTGCTTGCCTCAAAACCAGCAAAAAAGTAATTTAGCTCGTCTGGTAGGCTCGCGTCAAAGGGCAGCTCGCGGCTGGTTTCCCTTTGTAGTCCGTAATAGTTTTCAAGACCTGCCACATCCGACGAGCGTCAGAGCCGGTGTAGTAGGATTCAATCTTAATCAGGTATTGACTCTTTGCTGTTTGATGGTTCATCTGAGGGCATAGCGGGATGTTTTATAAGTGTCCAGATTAGTGTCCCGCTCCTTGAAAGCGGGAGCTCTAGCCTTTAGCTCGATGTGGATGTTGCTTGTAATCCATGGCTTTTGGTTGGAATATGTACAGTGCCTTGCGAAAGTATTCGGCCCCCTTGAACTTTGCGACCTTTTGCCACATTTCAGGCTTCAAACATAAAGATATAAAACTGTATTTTTTTGTGAAGAATCAACAACAAGTGGGACACAATCATGAAGTGGAACGACATTTATTGGATATTTCAAACTTTTTTAACAAATCAAAAACTGAAAAATTGGGCGTGCAAAATGATTCAGCTCCTTTACTTTCAGTGCAGCAAACTCTCTCCAGAAGTTCAGTGAGGATCTCTGAATGATCCAATGTTGACCTAAATGACTAATGAGGATAAATACAATCCACCTGTGTGTAATCAAGTCTCCGTATAAATGCACCTGCACTGTGATAGTCTCAGAGGTCCGTTAAAAGCGCAGAGAGCATCATGAAGAACAAGGAACACACCAGGCAGGTCCGAGATACTGTTGTGAAGAAGTTTAAAGCCGGATTTGGATACAAAAAGATTTCCCAAGCTTTAAACATCCCAAGGAGCACTGTGCAAGCGATAATATTGAAATGGAAGGAGTATCAGACCACTGCAAATCTACCAAGACCTGGCCGTCCCTCTAAACTTTCAGCTCATACAAGGAGAAGACTGATCAGAGATGCAGCCAAGAGGCCCATGATCACTCTGGATGAACTGCAGAGATCTACAGCTGAGGTGGGAGACTCTGTCCATAGGACAACAATCAGTCGTATATTGCACAAATCTGGCCTTTCTGGAAGAGTGGCAAAAAGAAAGCCATTTCTTAAAGATATCCATAAAAAGTGTTGTTTAAAGTTTGCCACAAGCCACCTGGGAGACACACCAAACATGTGGAAGAAGGTGCTCTGGTCAGATGAAACCAAAATTGAACTTTTTGGCAACAATGCAAAACGTTATGTTTGACGTAAAAGCAACACAGCTGAACACACCATCCCCACTGTCAAACATGGTGGTGGCAGCATCATGGTTTGGGCCTGCTTTTCTTCAGCAGGGACAGGGAAGATGGTTAAAATTGATGGGAAGATGGATGGAGCCAAATACAGGACCATTCTGGAAGAAAACCTGATGGAGTCTGCAAAAGACCTGAGACTGGGACGGAGATTTGTCTTCCAACAAGACAATGATCCAAAACATAAAGCAAAATCTACAATGGAATGGTTCAAAAATAAACATATCCAGGTGTTAGAATGGCCAAGTCAAAGTCCAGACCTGAATCCAATCGAGAATCTGTGGAAAGAACTGAAAACTGCTGTTCACAAATGCTCTCCATCCAACCTCACTGAGCTCGAGCTGTTTTGCAAGGAGGAATGAGAAAAAATGTCAGTCTCTCGATGTGCAAAACTGATAGAGACATACCCCAAGCGACTTACAGCTGTAATCGCAGCAAAAGGTGGCGCTACAAAGTATTAACTTAAGGGGGCTGAATAATTTTGCACGCCCAATTTTTCAGTTTTTGATTTGTTAAAAAAGTTTGAAATATCCAATAAATTGCGTTCCACTTCATGATTGTGTCCCACTTGTTGTTGATTCTTCACAAAAAAATACAGTTTTATATCTTTATGTTTGAAGCCTGAAATGTGGCAAAAGGTCGCAAAGTTCAAGGGAGCCGAATACTTTCGCAAGGCACTGTATGTAAGGTCAATGTGGGAACGACGTTGTCGATGTACTTATTGATGAAGCGAATGACTGAGGTGGTATACTCCTCAATTCAATTGGATGAATCCCGGAACATATTCCAGTCTGTGCTAGCAAAACAGTCCTGTAGCATAGCATCCACGTCATCTGACCACTTCCGTATTGAGCGAGTCACTGGTAATTCTTGCTTTAGTTTTTGCTTGTAAGCAGGAAACAGGAGGATAGAATTATGGTCAAATTTGCCAAATGAAGGGCAGGGGAGAGCATTGTTTGCATCTCTGTGTGTGGAGTAAAGGAGGTCTATAGTTTGTTTCCTCTATCAGACATCCCCAAATGGGCTCTTTTATACATTGTGAGCAGGCCAGTTACTATTATGCGTGCTCTGATACACTTACTCAACAATTACAGGACAGAGAAACCAGACACAGGCTCACATGGTGCGCTCCAAACAAAAGACAACAAAGAAATTGACAAAACTCTCAAATGGTATGAAGTAAACTAAAACTTGTTTCTCACAACTGTAGCAAAGGTGGTGAACACGCAAACAACGTGTCCACTCCAAGAATGGTAAATGACTGTAATAATACTGTGGGGCAAAAAAGTATTTAGTCAGCCACCAATTGTGCAAGTTCTCCCACTTAAAAAGATGAGAGAGGCCTGTAATTTTCATCATAGGTACACTTCAACTATGACAGACAAAATGAGAATTTTTTTCCCAGAAAATTACATTGTAGGAATTTTTATGAATTTATTTGCAAATTATGGTGGAAAATAAGTATTTGGTCACCTACAAACAAGCAAGATTTCTGGCTCTCACAGACCTGTAACTTCTTCTTTAAGAGGCTCCTCTGTCCTCCACTCGTTACCTGCATTAATGGCACCTGTTTGAACTTGTTATCAGTATTAAAGACACCTGTCCACAACCTCAAACAGTCACACTCCAAACTCCACTATGGCCAAGACCAAAGAGCTGTCAAAGGACACCAGAAACAAAATTGTAGACCTGCACCAGGCTGGGAAGACTGAATCTGCAATAGGTATTTTTGGTTTGGCAGCTTGGTTTGAAGAAATCAACTGTGGGAGCAATTATTAGGAAATGGAAGACATACAAGACCACTGATAATCTCCCTCGATCTGGGGCTCCCACGCAAGATCTCACCCTGTGGGGTCAAAATGATCACAAGAACGGTGAGCAATAATCCCAGAACCACACGGGAGGACCTAGTGAATGACCTGCAGAGAGCTGGGATCAAAGTAACAAAGCCTACCATCAGTAACACACTACGCCGCCAGGGACTCAAATCCTGCAGTGCCAGACATGTCCCCCTGCTTAAGCCAGTACATCTCCATGCCTGTCTGAGTTTGCTAGAGAGCATTTGGATGATCCAGAAGAAGATTGGGAGAATGTCATATGGTCAAATGAAAACAAAATATAACATTTTGGTAAAAACTCAACTCGTCGTGTTTGGAGGACAAAGGATGCTGAGTTGCATCCAAAGAACACCATACCTGCTGTGAAGCATGGGGGTGGAAACATCATGCTTTGGGGCTGTTTTTCTGCAAAGGGACCAGGACGACTGATCCGTGTAAAGGAAAGAATGAATGGGGCCATGTATCGTGAGATTCTTTGTGAAAACCTCCTTCCATCAGCAAGGGCATTGAAGATGAAACGTGGCTGGGTCTTTCAGCATGACAATGATCCCAAACACACCGCCCGGGCAAAGAAGGAGTGGCTTCGTAAGAAGCATTTCAAGGTCCTGGAGTGGCATAGCCAGTCTCCAGATCTCAACCCCATAGAACATCTCTGGAGGGAGTTGAAAGTCTGTGTTGCCAAGCAACAGCCCCAAAACATCACTGCTCTAGAGGAGATCTGCATGGAGGAATGGGCCAAAATACCAGCAACAGTGTGTGAAAACCTTGTGAAGACTTACAGAAAACGTTTGACCTCTGTCATTGCCAACAAAGGGTATATAACAAAGTATTGAGATAAACTTTTGTTATTGACCAAATTCTTATTTTCCACCATAATTTGCAAATAAATTCATTCAAAATCCTACAATATGATTTTCTGGATTATTTTTTCTCATTTTGTCTGTCATATTTGAAGTGTACCTATGATGGAAATTACAGGCCTCTCTCATCTTTTTAAGTGGGAGAACTTGCACAATTGGTGGCTGACTAAATACTTTTTTGCCCCACTGTATATTGATACGTTAACAGAAATTACTGTAACCAAACATTGTAGATTAGAAATTTTGGGGATTAGTAGTTCATTGATGTATGTAATGGGGAATTTATAAACACTAACACTAAACAATAATTCAAACAATGAAAGCACACGGATAGGCAAGAAAAAGTGCGTTCTGGAAAGAGATGCGCCTTTTGCATCTTCACTACACCCCCTTCACCTTCATTTAAAAGTACTCTCAAGACACATTATCTTCACACGTAAGAAATACTCTCACGAACGTGGTCAGGTCCAAAGCAGTAGCAATTATGGAAAACCAAGGCAAATTGAAAACAAATGCACTTTCACTTATTTAGTCAATTTTATACAGTTGTTTGGTGTGCTGAGGCAAAGCCTTGGCACAGGTGGCATACGATACCTGTACTAGTCAACTGATGCCTGTACTAGACAAATAGAGCTAAGATGTCTTTCCCTATAATCAGTGGAAAGTTGCCCCACTCTGTACAGTTGTTCTAGTTAAATTATGACTAATTCTCCCCCTGCTACAATACTACCAAGCTAGCTCCTCCAGGCAGACCAACAGTGCAGACAGATTATCCCAGCACAGCAGGTGCCTGCCCTCTCACCCCTCTCAATGAAGGCCTCAATCCTCTTGTTATCTCATGCTGTGAAGGGAGCCCAGCTGTGTATGCGTGGGAGTGTGTTGTGTGAGTGTGTATGCATGTGTGTGAACTACCTGTGTGTTTGTGTTTGTGTGTGTGTCTGTGCGTGCTTGTTGGTGTGTTTGAGGTCATCCTCTCGTTGCATGTTGTGAACGGGTCAGTGGAGCCTCCTGCCAGGCTGGGCTCAGGTCTTGCCTGCTGACCCGAGGCACCATGTCTGGACAGATCACCCATGGCCCGGCCACACTGTTGGTGACCGCACTGATCTAGCTCACTACTCAACCAGACCAGGAGAGAAAAAGCATGCAAACTTTCCCACATTTTGTTGTGTTACAGCCTTAATTTAAAATGAATTACATTGAGATTTTGTGTCACTGACCTACACACAAAACCCCATAATATCAAAGTGGAATTATGTTATTATAAATTTTTACAAATTAATACAAAATGAAAAGCTGAAATGTCTTGAGTGAATAACTATTCAACCCCTTTGTAATGGCAAGCCTAAATAAGTTCAGGAGTAAAAATGTGCTTAACAAGTTACATAATAAGTTGCATTGACTCAATCTGTGTGCAATAATAGTGTTTAACATGATTTTTCAATGACAATGCCATCGCTGTACCCCACACATACAATTATCTGTAAGGTCCCTCAGCTGAGCAGTGCATTTCAAACACAGATTCAACGAAAAGGACCAGGTAGGTTTTTTCAATGCTTTGCAAAGAAGGACATCTATTGGTATAAAAAAAACAGGCATTGAATATCACTTTTTAAGCATGGTTTAGTTATTAAGTACACTTTGGATGGTGTATCATTACACCCAGTCACTACAAAGATACAGGCGTCCTTCCTAACTCAGTTGCCGGAGAGGAAGGATACCGCTCAGGGATTTCATTATGAGGCCAATGGTGACTTTAAAACAGTTACAGGGTTTAATGGCTGTGATAGGAGAAACTGAGGTGGATCACAGCATTGTAGTTACTCCACCAAACTAACCTAAATGACAGAGTGAAAAGAAGGAAGCTTGCTCAGAATAAAAATATTCCAAAACATGAATCCTGTTTGCAATAAGACATTAAAGTTAAACTGCAAAAAATGTGGCAAAGAAATTAACTGTCACAATCTGATCTGTTTCACCTGTCCTTGATTGTCTCCACCCCCCTCCAGGTGTCACCCTTCTTCCCCAGTATCCCCTGTGCATTTATACCTGTGTTCTATGTTTGTCTGTAGCCAGTTCGTCATGTTTGTCAAGGCAACCAGCATTTTTGTTATCAGCTCCTGCTTTTCCCAGTCTCTCTTTTTCTCGCCCTCCTGGTTTTGACCCTTGCCTGTCCTGACTCTGAGCCCGCCTGCCTGACCACTCTGCCTGCCCCTGACCTGTACCTTTGCCCCACCTCTGGTTTACTGACCCCTGCCTGCCTTGACCTGTTTTTTTGCCTGCCCCTGTTGGAATATTAAACCATAGTCAATTCGACATGTCTGCACTTGATACCTGATATTGACTTGATGTCCTGGGGCAAATCCAACACCACATGACCGAGTACCACTCTTCATATGTTCAAGCATGGTGGTAGCTGCATCATGTTATGGGTATGCTTGTCATTGGCAAGGACTAGGGAGTTTTTTTGGATAAAAATAAACGGATTCGAACTAAGCACAGGCAAAAAGCTAGACTTCACGGTGCTTTCCAACAGACATTGGGAGATGGTTATGTATATTGATTTTGTGGTCAATTAACCATTTCTTTGTAGATTTGTATATTTGCTTGGGTTATTGTCTTGATGGAAGATCCACTTGTGGCCAAAAACCTGGCTGCCTCTGCCACAGTCAGACTTGAACCCCATTGAAAATCGGTGGTCTGATTTCAAGAGGGCAGTCCATAAGCGCAGACAAAGGATATCCAGGAGCTGGAAAGAGGTGTGTTCTCCAATCATATAAAACATTTTCGAAAAAGTCACAGTGTTTTTATCCTCACAAGAGTAGGGAGCAGAAATTTTGATCCCTATTTGTTTTATTGGTTGTTAAGCAAAATCTCCTTCTCAAATCACCTTCGCAATTTGATTAGTATAAAATAATATAATTTCCCATTTTTTAGCATGCAATCTTTATCAAGGGTGCCATTAATTATGGACCTCACTATACATACCTACTTTTACCACGAGTCTGTTCTGTATATCAATGCAGAGCAATAGGTATCGAGTAAGGAAGCTTCTCTTCCCTGGAACATGGTGTCCTCTGGGACAGCTCATGCATAAACCCGCCCCCTCCCCCCGGCCAAATCCTTCTTCTGAAAATAACAAAAGGCAAAACTCCCGACAGTTGCTCTTTACTTTCGTTTGAACCACCATGTTGTGTCAGAAAGGAAAGAGCACTGCAGGCCCCTGAGGAGCCTTTTGTCAACAAGTGGAAAATGACAGTTCCTCTCTGGCGCACACCGACCAAAATGTCGCTGTGCGGTCATCCAGTAGAAGTCCTGTGCGCCTGGGCCTACCACGGCGGGAAGACAGATGGATGGGGGTAAAGAAGGAGAGGGAAAGGAGAGAGGGGGACTGTGTACTCCGATCCCTGTCTGGCTGTCACCACGGGTCAGTGCATCTGATGTTTGAGTGCACACCTGACATATCTCTCTCTCTTTCCCCACACTATCGCTCCCTTTGTTTTTCTCTCTGTCCTCTCCCATCCCTCTATTTCTCTGACCTCATATCACAATTCCTTTGGGTTTCCCTTTTCATCTTTGTTTCTCATCTTCATATTTCTCACATCCCTCTCCTCTCATTGTGCCTCTCTCTCTCTCTCTCTCTCTCTCTCTCTCTCTCTCTCTCTCTCCTTCTCTCTCTCTCCCATCCACCCCTCTTCTCTGTAGGATGTGATGGAGGAGCTGGCTGAAAGTTCTGAGTTCAATGAAAGTAAGGGTCCATGCCTGGCATTCCGTCAAGCAGCCTCAGTCCTGAAGAGTCTGCCGTCAGCAGTGCACTGTCTGAAGGCCATCCAGGGCCTCCCCTGCCTGGGGGAACACACCAAGGCTGTCATGGAGGTAATATCATCTCCACTGCGTACCACATGAACTAAAGAGTAACATTATTGTTTAAATTTATTTTCTAAACTTTAACATTTAATCTAGAGAAATATAATCTATATTGTTCTCTGTGAAGTGTTCAGTCTTGATTGTATGAAAATGAACCTTTCTGATTGATTGAATTACTTATGCATCTAATTAATTATGTTAAATGTTTAAATTATCCTATATTTATTTTGGAAAAATAACTGGCGTTTTAGTGTCAAGTAATAATCATAGAGACAAATGGAGGACTCTGGATGGATCTAACTTGTTTTAGTATAGACATTGCCATTGAGGGCTTCCACCATTTAGTGATCAGCGAGTATTGTCTTTTTCAAATTGAGTTGCCTACGGTTTGTAAACCAAAGACTAAGGTAATATAAAAGGAGCCAAGACAAAGATTTATACCAGGTCATTGGTCCCAAGATCCAGACTCAGTGAGATGAGACCGTAATAAGTTCAAGACCAAATTTATGTTGTCTCAAGTGGTCTCAAGATCAAGACCACTAGATCAATGGTCCTTTCTTCATTTGTAAGAAACTCAAGTACAGTACAGTACAGTACAGTACAGTACAGTATAGCACATTGTGTTTTGGCCAAATAGATGTCAATGTTTGGGCTCTTGGAAGATTGGAGTCTCCCCGCTGGCTATGCATCTCAATACTTTAACTCTTTCCTGAAGTGTGTGCACTTGTCCACTACCCACATGTTGGTCCTCTGTAGATCAGTTGGTAGAGCATGGCGCATGCCACTTTAAAATGGATGATAGCTTCAACGATGTTGCACATGCTGTCACAGATGCCATGATGGCACAGATACAAGTTTTTCTGCGTAGGTTTTCATGTACTAAAAATCGATGTATTTCAATATGTTTCCGTTGCATTTTCAACTCTACTGATTTTGTCACAAAAACTGTTGTGTTAAATAGCAAATGTGTCTACTCTGGTCTTGGCACGTTCTCTCTAAGCCAACAGCTCACAGATACAGTGCAGGTAGGCTGTGTGGGTAGGCTAGTCTACATGATGGCATTATTATGGATAAGAGCGAGAATATTTCTGTTGTGGTCAAAAGGCAGTCAAGCATCGATCATCATGTCACCAGAATAAGACCCTCAATATTTATTGGAAAGGAGCATCAAGATCATTGTGCACTTTCACCACCCTGTGACACGAGGTCTGGCGGCTTGACAAAGACATCATCACTTCCAACGAATCTACCTTCGATAGCAGAGCTGCGTTGTCTGTTTTCAGACGGGTGACAGCCTTCTCCAGTTCGACAACCCGCTCAGTGTTGTCCGTGGTGGAACCTTCCATTGTAGTGAGACATTGCCCAAAAGTGTTGACTGTTTCTCAAAATGCATCAATGGAAGTTTGGAGAGGTGCCAGCAAGGTGCTGACGAGAGCAGCCACATCCTCTTTTAGGCTACTTTGCTCTTTAGCTAGCTCAGCTACAGGTGTGGTCATAGACAAGGTCTCTGCAGCAGCAGGGCTGGCTGTGGCAGCCATTTTCAGTGCTCAAACACTTGAGTTGTCCTTCGTGGATGCGTTGGTCATAGCAGTTCTCTTCAGGTTGGTTTTGACCATGGCACCAGAAAAAGTGCTTTGAAGAAAATAGCCAAACAATATGTCAATTGGAAAACTTGATTTGGCATGTTAAATGTTAAAATTAAAAGTTTAATTGGGAGCCTCTCTTAACTTCAATTGCCTGACCGGAGGTTCCCTCAGAAAGATGTTTATGAATAAACAAAACTACTAATCAGTATATATCAATGTAATAAAAAAAAACACTCAATATGTTCTATTAAAATAATAGTGTTAGTTATACTCAAAAAATGTATAGCTTTCTTTTCAAACATGTAGTTTAGGAGTCAGGTTTGGGCTAGCCAACCCCCGGCAAGTAGCCTAGTGGTTAGAGCGTTGGACTAGTAACCGAAGGGTTGCAAGATCGAATCCCTGAACTGACAAGGTAAAAATCTGTCATTCTGAACAAGTCAGTTAACCCACTGTTCTTAGGCTAGCAAGTAGCCTAGTGGTTAGTGCTTTGGACTAGTAACCAAAAGGTTGCAAGATTGAATCCCTGAGATGACAAGTTAAAGCTCTTCTGCCCCTGAACAAGGCAGTTAACCCACTGTTCCTAGGCCATCATTGAAAATAAGAATTTGTTCTTAACTGTCTTGCCTAGTTAAATACAATAGAAATAGGTGTATAAACAATGACTATATTCATCTTATAGTATGTTTGTTATTGCCTTGAATTGAATTAGAACATACCATTTTTTAATGGTGGGACTGCAATTTGCACCACTTCTGTAGAATCACCCATATACACTTGTGCATGCACATACATACACATTTCAGACTTCAGCTGCAGTCCATGTAACATCTGTGCAGTCACACACGCAGTCACACACACACACACACACACACACACACACACACACACACACACACACACACACACACACACACACACACACACACACACACACACACACACACACACACACACACACACACACACACTTTTGAGAAGACTGTCCTGTCACATCGGGTCAATCCACCCCACCCTCCCTGAACACACGTTCACAAACATCTTCAGGGCAGAAATCGTTGCAGGCTGTAGAGTGTCAGAGAATGCCTATTTGAATTGAATGCTAAGCCACAGCTGGGTGAGATCTATGGGCAAATCCATGCAGGTCTGAAATTCAGGCAACGTCTCAATACGAAATGCATGGTGAGAAAGAAGAGAGAGAGGACTGACAGCTAACCTCTCAAAGCTCAGACACAGTCTTTATCCAAAAGGATGACAATTCTTTATGTTAAGTAAAAAAGGATTCCCACTCATACTGTCATTTTGCCTGATATAGGTGTTCGCTGAGAGTCCGTCATTAACTAACCTACTTCTCATAGTGGCTCCTTACAGAACACAATCAAAAAAGCTAAACCAGTGACATGATACAAAACAAAGTGAAACTAAAAAGAGTGAAGCCCAAACGTTTCACATGTCCGTGGACATCGGAGTGACACCCAGTAAGCAACCACTGAGTCGAGTATTGTTGAGTGAACATCAGAGAGGAAAAAGCTAAAAACCAACTAGCTAGTAGTGAGCACCGAGGCAGTGGTAGTGCTGAACCATGTGTGTGTGTGTGTGCACCCCAATGAGAACGTGTGTCAGAGCAATATCCCTGAGCTTGAGGAGGGTTGGCCTTGGCTTGACAGTTGATTACCAGCATTGAGCAGTGAACTCTAGGCAGAAAAGTATATTCTACTTTCAGGTCTTAGCTGCTGTTCATTGTTACAATATTAACCTCAAACTGGTAAACGCTTCTCCACGAGCTGTGTCCTCTGAGATGACCAATTATGGTTCTATTAGATAATTGTGATGTTGTTTGGAGTGTTAATCCTACACCTGGGTCCCCCAACAGGTGGACTGCGGGACGATTTTGTTTTGGCCCCTCCACATTTTCTAAACAAACAATATTGATACTTTTTTTCATCAATCTTTTTTTAATGTTGGACATTAAGTGATTTTAATTTTGGAAATCTGTTCCAAAGTATTCCCACGCATAATAGAGAGATATATAGTATGTGAACATTTGCAAATGTAAGCAGGGTTGAAAATAATTATGTTTTAGTCAAATATTGAAATATCTGTTTTCTATCTTATTGCGGTAATTTAGCTTTTCTGTAATCATTTGTAATTATGTTCTGGCCCCCTGAACATGCGCTCGAGAAAAAAATCATCCCGAATCGGCTGAATCTAGTTGATGATCCCTTTACTACACCCTTTGATAAATGTGATATGGAGACACTTAAAATGTGACCAGCAAATTAGTCCTGCTCCCCAGAGAGGAGAACACTATTAGGCTCGGGAACAAAGCCTGTTCAAAACAAACATTTGGAGCTGTGGAATATAACATCCTGAGCTTTTCATTACAGCTATTATGGAATTAATCCGATGCTTAAATATACCATACCAAATATATCATTTATAGAATAGGAATGGAAATGAGCATCAAAGGGGTACTTGATTGAAGTATAATCTGTTCTTAAATGAAAAGCAATTACTCAAGCTATACAACTGTTTTTAGAGAAATTATTTAGAACTTCCCAGCAGTTTGGCAGGTAAAATCAATATATTAATGTAGTCTACTTGATTTCCCACAGGAGATCCTTACATTTGGCCGCTCTTTTAAAGTTGAAGAGATACGGTGTGATGAACGATATCAAGCACTTAAGGTAAGTAGCTCAAAAGGAACTTATTTTGAAATTCCTTTTGAAGTCATAGACATACCATAGCTTTTATTTCCTGTACATTTCCACCAAATGATCATTGTATACACCTTACAAATGCTGCCATTAAGTATTTAAATAGTACAAGTACAAGTAATTCCGCCTCCCAAAGAGGTCCAATCTGACAATATGTTCTCTTGAGTACATCTGTCCTCCCCTGCCAGCTGTTCACCAGTGTGTTCGGGGTTGGGCCCAAAACAGCTGAGAAGTGGTACCGCAGAGGGCTGCGCTCACTCCAGGAGATTTTGACCGAGCCCAACATCCAGTTGAACAGGATGCAGAGAGCTGGTATAAACAGGAGTGGCACACAACCTCTTCTCTTTCTTTTGATATCACAACATACATGTATATACAGTATATCTTTTGAAACATCCATGATTGTCAACTCGGAAGAGTGGAGGAGAAAGGTAGAGAGGAAAGGCGAGGCGAGTACAGAAGTGGAGGGCAAGTCAGGAGAGAGAAAATAGCATATTTCTTATTGTCACATGAATTTAGAGTAATATCTGTAGTCCTTGAACATCAATTAGGTTATATTCTCACTCTTAATTGTATTTTTTGGGGGGCTCAGAGAGCTTTAGCACTTAGGTGTGCAGTGTTAAATGCATTCCCCATGTATGAGACATTTAATTTGCACATGAGTATGTCATGCAGCATGATAAGTTTCATGTAGCTTTACATCAGCACGTTTAAAACATCAAATATATTCCATGTTGAAATCTTCATATTAAACAGCAAAAGTATTCACTAAGTTGATAGGTTATACTCAGGAGAATATTTAACAGCTTTGTGATTCTAGTTCATATTTATTGTTATTTCATTATATATTTGACATGTTATGAACATCCACAAAATTATTGAATACTTCCAAAATTACAGGTAAATTACTATACTGTACATCCTCCACAATTCTACTGCAGCTATTGCCCACTTCAGACAGACCGATTTTGACATTTTCCCTTCAGGTTTCCTGTATTACAGTGACATCTCCAAGGCTGTCAGTAAAGCCGAGGCCAAAGCTGTTGGATGCATCATCGAAGAGACAGTCCACTGGATCGCACCCGATGCTACACTGGCTCTGACAGGTGGCTTTCGCAGGTACAGTACACCTCTTGTCTCAGCTTGTCAGTGTACATGTATTTGAGTGTTTGTAGAGTTTGACATAGTAGGCCAAATGCAACACTGTCTGTACAGTATGCAATAGTCTTAGTTCCTTGTTGTTGTCTGATGAATACAACCCCACTGTTGCAGGAATCAAATGACACTTGGAACATTAAATGAACTATATTTCTAATATTATTGAGCCCATTTTTATTTTTTTAAGAACGATACAAACCATGAGCGGCTCCATGACCCCCCTAGCTGTCCAATTTATTCTCTCTGACTTTTTCACAAGCACACACACATGCACACGCACGCACGCACACACACACACACACATTACATAGTGGGGATTCCCTCGAGTCTAGGAAATCCCCTCTGTAATTTGTGTGTGTGTGTGCATATTTGTGCGTGCACATGCATGTGTGTGCATGTGCTTGTGAAAAAGTGATAGAGAAATAAATTGGATCTGCCTTGACTTACTCCAATATCTGTTATGCACAAGGAGTTCATTCTACATGCTTTATGACATACATGGTTCGTTAGTTCCTGCCAAGAGAGAAGAGAGAAGAGTGTGTATAGAAGCATCAAGCATATATGGTGCCCTACAGTAATTACTACAGTAGCTACATTCACATAAATTGCTGGCTAGGCGGCTACAAAGGGAGACTCTTTATGTCAATTTCCGTTGTGCTCTATTTATGTGTGGCACAGTGTGCTTCAGTGAGTTCGGAGCTCTGGGCTCTATGGTGGTGTAAAAATGTGGTGGTGTGGTGTTAAATAATGCAAGAGCAGTCTGCCATAAGGACATGCGCTTCTCTTCTCTACGGGAATGACAGGCCTGCTGCTGGTTAGCCAACGGTCTGTAACACTTACAGTTGAAGTCAGAAGTTTACATACACCTAAGCCAAATATATTTAAACTCAGTTTTTCACAATTCCTGACATTTAATCCTAGTAAAAATCCTTGTCTTAAGTCAGTTAGGATCACCACTTTATTTTAAGAATGTGAAATGTCAGAGTAAAAGTAGAGAGAGAATGATTTATTTCAGATGTTATTTATTTCATCACATTCCCAGTGGGTCAGAAGTGTACATACACTCAATTAGTATTTGGTAGCATTGCCTTTAAATTGTTTAACTTGGTTAAAATGTTTCAGGTAGCCTTCCACAAGCTTCCCACAATAAGTTGGGTGAAATGAATCAGGTTTGTAGACCTCCTTGCTCGCATACTCTTTTTCAGTTCTGCCCACATATTTTCTATAGGATTGAGGTGAGGGCTTTGTGATGGCCACTCCAATACCTTGACTTTGTTGTCCTTAAGCCATTTTGCCACAACTTTGGAAGTATGCTTGGGGTCATTGTCCATATGGAAGACCCATTTGCGACCAAGCTTTAACTTCCTGACTGATGTCTTGAGATGTTGCTTCAATGTATCCAGATAATTTTCCTACCTCATGATGCCATCTATTTTGTGAAGTGCACCAGTCTCTCTTGCAGCAAAGCACCCCCACAACATGATGCTGCCACCCCCGTGCTTCACGGTTGGGATGGTGTTCTTCAGCTTGCAAGCATCCCTCTTTTTCCTCCAAACATAACGATGGTCATTATGGCCAAACAGTTCTATTTCTGTTTCATCAGACCAGTTGACATTTCTCCAAAAAGTACGATCTTTGTCACCAGCTTTTTTTATGGCAGTTTTGGAGCAGTGGCTTCTTCCTTGCTGAGCGGCCTTTCAGGTTATGTCGATATAGGACTTGTTTGACTGTGGCTATAGATTATTTTGTACCTGTTTCCTCCAGCATCTTCACAAGGTCCTTTGCTGTTGTTCTGGGATTGATTTGCACTTTTCGCACCAAAGTATGTTTATCTCTAGGAGACAGAACGCATCTCCTTGCTGAGCGGTATGACGTCTGCGTGGTCCCATGGTGTTTATACTTGTGTACTTTTGTTTGTACAGATGAACATGGTACCTTCAGGCGTTTGGAAATTGCTCCCAAGGATGAACCAGACTTGTGGAGGTCTACAGTTGTTTTTCTGAGGCTTCGGTTGATTTTTTTTTATTTTCCCATGATGTCAAGCAAAGAGGCATTGAGTTTGAAGTAAGCTTTGAAATACATCCACAGGTACACCTCCAATTGACTCAAATTATGTCAATTAGCCTATCAGAAGCTTCTAAAGCCAAGACATCATTTTCTGGAATTTTCCAAGCTGTCTAGAGGCACAGTCAACTTAGTGTATGTAAACTTATGACCCATTGGTATTGTGATACAGTGAATTATAAGTGAAATATCTGTCTGTAAACAATTGTTGGAATAATTACTTGTGTCATGCACAAAGTAGATGTCCTAACCGACTTGCCAAATATATAGTTTGTTAACAAGGACTATGTGGAGTGGTTGAAAAACGAGTTTTAATGACTCCAACCTAATCTCCTTGTTCTCTGTTGTCATCCCCCAACCATCTCTCTCTTTCTTTCTCTATATCCCTCTCTCATTCCCTTTCTCTCTCTCTCATTCTTTCTCTCTCTCTCTCTGACAGTACAGTATAGTCCTTGATAATACAGTATAATCCTTTACACACAGTAGGTAAAATCGGTGGAAAGAGAAACACACTGATTTCTTTTTCTTCAAATGTAGTTTTTTTTTTCTTCTACTTTTTCTACTTTTTAGGATGTCCCACTCCCCACCCCCCCAGGCTATTTCTATAAAGATTCCAGTCACCTCACTGTGGATACTTCCCTCAATAATAAATGGTGGAAGTATAGTTCTTTGTAACGCTCTGGGCAGCCACACTAGCATACTGAATCGATTAGCATTTTCGTCCCACATAGGCCTGTGTACCAATAACCTCTCCGCTCAAGTGTGGTTGATCTTCTGGAAACAGCTGTAAATGTCCCATGACTCTTGCACCCTATGGAGGGATGACAGCTGGAATGATAATTGATTATGTAAATATCGTCTTCACTGGGGGGAAGAGGGGGAGATTAAAAAGTGATTAAAGCATCATGGGTAGTTAACATGATTGGAGTTGAGAGGAGGAACTGTAGCTGATTTATTTTATTGATTTGCAGCTACAAGATGTGTTTATTACCCAGAAAACTGGGGACGTCCTGAGGACATTCAGTGACATTCCCAGTAGGTCTGTAAGGTTCTGCTTTTCTTTTCTTAGTCAACCTTGTGTTCTTTTTCTTTGTGTTCTTGGACGTAGCCCTGTTTCTTTGTGTTCTGGAACGTAGCCCTGTCTTTCATTTTTGTTCATTGATTTCACCTGTGTTCGTTTCTCACCTGGTCTCATCAGCTCCCTACTTAGTTCATTTCTTTCTTTTTGTAGGGTTGTGAGATATTGTTTGTTTTTGACTGCCTACCTGTGTTTGACCATTGCCTGCCTGTGACCACAATTCCTGCCTTCTGTGAAGGCTTAATAAACTTAAAAAACATCTGCCGCTCTCTGCGCATGAATCTACCCTATTTTCTCCCTGAGCATTCATTACAAGGTCTCCTAAGGGTTTCGGCGCAATGTTATTCATGTGAAGTTCTGAGAATGTTCTAAGAACGTTGTGTGATTGTCCGAAGGGAACGTTCTCTGGGGGACCTTTGTCTAGTTCCCAGTATGTCACTGGGGACAACGTCAGGACTTTTTTAGTCTGTTAGAAGGACCTTTATTTTACTAGTCCTTAGAATGGTCCCAAGGAAACATTCTAAGGGGGACCTTTATGACCTGGGGACGTTTTTAGGATGTTTTTGGAACATTGAACCTGAACGTCCTTGGACCATTGTGTCATGGTCCCCTGGAGGTTTCGTCTAGCCCTTTAACGTGTATGAACACAGGGATGTGATCATTCTACAGTGGTCCCTGCAGCGTATGCTCAAATCGGTGTGATTAGAACACTTCATCAGAACGTCTAGTTAACGATTGAAGCAACCGGCAGCTTTTGAGCTGGCCAATGTTTCTTCTTAGAACATTTTTCAGTCTTGACAAGGTTATGTCCTCAATGTGAGCAGTTTATTTTGAGATTCAATGTTCAGACATTCACAGTAGCAACAGCATAACATAATTCTCATCCACATCGGAAAATGTAGGCTACATTAGTCCTAGCGCTAACTGAGTAAAAATGAGCTGACACAAGCCGTCATATTTAGCCAAGTCTCAGCTGATAGAAAGCATAATATGTATTAGCTAATACCAATTACTATTTACAATTCATCACATCATGGGTGAGCTCACAAGTGATTGAAATAATCTCACGGTGGATAGAGTTTGTGCGAGCCACCATGTTTGTTTTTCTGTGTCAACCAAAGATAAGAGGTGACCAGATGAGTTGGGTCTGCTTGCAGTATGCATGTTAAATGTGACGTGGGTGTGTCGTCTACCATCATTCACTTCTGGTAGTTTACTCGAAAGATGAGTGAACCATCCCTTCACTTCATTTTGCTGTAACATCCTTGGTCTGACAGACGTTTACGTGTCACCCAGACCACATTGAATGATGTCAAGAAACATGGCTCCACACATAGCCGGAAAATAACTTACCATTACCTCATCATAATCCATACAACAATAAAAATATATATTTTACACACATCATATGCATCCATTACAATCTATGCAAGAATCGGAATGCATGAATTGTCACTGGTACTTGAAACCTTGAAAAAACAATAAATAAAGAAATGATTACCACACAAACCATTTTCTGATAGTGATTTATTGATACAAGATGCCCGTGTGATAAAATTACTGATGATTTGTCGCCAGATGGTTTGTTTATCTTTCTAATATTGTCTGTAGAGGGAGTAGCTAGGCCTACAACCACTATATCACGTCGGGGACAACTGTTATCAACAAGGTGTTGATTCTGTCAAGAGAGCACTGGACTAGACATATTTGTCCTAACAACTTGGCAGCTCTCTCTTGCTTCCTTGAAAGTGGCAACTGTCTCTCTGTTTCAGCTGCACATGTTTTAGTGAGAGTAATCTCAATCTTGCTTGTAAACTCAGCAAAAAAACAAACATCCCTTTTTCAGGACCCTGTCTTTCAAAGATAATTCGCAACAATCCAAATAACTTGACAGATCTTCATTGTAAAGGGTTTGTTCAATGAACCATAAACAATTAATGAACATGCACCTGTGGAACGGTCGTTAAGACACTAACAGCTTACAGACGGTAGGCAATTAAGGTCACAGTTATGAAAACTTAGGACACTAAAGAGGCCTTTCTACTGACTCTGGGAAAATACCAAAAGAAAGTGTCCCAGGATCCCTGCTCATCTGCGTGAACATGCCTTAGGCACGCTGCAAGGAGGCATGAAGACTGCAGATGTGGCCAGGGCAATAAATTGCAATGTTCATACTGTGAGACGGCTAAGACAGCACTACAGGGAGACAGGATGGACAGCTTATCGTCCACGCAGTGGCAGACCACGTGTAACAACACCTGCACAGGTTTGGTACATCCAAACATCTGCGGGACAGGTACAGGATGGCAACAACAACTGCCCGAGTTACACCAGGAACGCACAATCCCTCAATCAGTGCTCAGACTGTCCGCAATAGGCTGAGAGAGGCTGGACTGAGGGCTTGTAGGCCTGTTGTAAGGCAGGTCCTCACCAGACATCACCGGCAACAACACCGCCTATGGGCACAAACCCACCGTCACTAGTCGCGAGTTTGTCTCACCAGGGGTGATGGTCAGATTCACGTTTATTGTTGAAGGAATGAGCGTTACACCGAGGTCTGTACTCTGGAGCGGGATCGATTTGGAGGTGGAGGGTCCGTCATGGTCTGGGGCGGTGTATCACAGCATCATCGGATTGAGCTTGTTGTCATTGCAGGCTATCTCAATGCTTTGTGTTAGCGGGAAGACATCCTCCTCCCTCATGTGGTACCCTTCCTGCAGGCTCATCCTGACATGACCCTCCAGTATGACAATGCCACCAGCCATACTGCTCCTTCTGTGCTTGATTTCCTGCAAGACAGGAATGTCAGTGTTCTGCCATGGCCAGTGAAGAGCCCGGATCTCAATCCTATTGAGTACATCTGGGACCTGTTGGAATGGAGGGTGAGGGCTAGGGCCATTCCCCTGAGAAATGACCGGGAACTTGCGGGTGCCTTGGTGGAATAGTGGGGTAACATCTCACAGCAAGAACTGGCAAATCTGGTGCAGTCCATGAGGAGGAGCTGTATTGCAGTGCTTAATGCAGCTGGTGGCCACACCAGGTACTGACTGTTACTTTTGGGTTTGAACCCCCCCACCCTTTGTTCAGGGACACATTATTCCATTTATGTTAGTCACATGTCTGTGGAACTTGTTCAGTATGTGTCTCAGTTGTTGAATATTGTTATGTTCATACAAATATTTACACATGTTAAGTTTGCTGAAAAAAACGCAGTTGACAATGAGAGGACGTTTCTTTTTTTGCTGAGTTTAGTTGCAGTATTCTCTCTTCGTTTATGACAGCCTCCACAAAGTGTTCATTACTGACACATTTGTAACAGTGCCCATTTCTTCCATCAGGGTTGGACTCTTCACACTGTTGACAGCATCTTGGTTTGCTTTTACCATCACCACCATCAGAGTATATTATTTTGTACGTGGCTGGAGTGGTACTTCCCTATCTTTGTCCTATTGGTCTGAGAAAGGCTGGCTACTTCTGTGGTGAGGTATTGAAGAGTATCACAGATGGCTTTGTTTCCAGCTTTAAGCTTCTCAATCAGTGTATTTAGTTTAGGTGCGTGACCATTCTCCTTCCTAAGACCACTGGCCTGTTCTGTGCAATCTTTCTCCTCTTCCTGAACTGCAACTACTTTAGCTTCTTTGCTCTTCAATAAGGCTGACATCTTGATGTTCTTTTCCATCTCCAGACTGTAGACAGTATTCATCTTCTCCAGTAATGTCTCGTCCTTCACATTTGGGTCCTGTAAGCAAGGCTTGAGATCTCCAGATATCACGTCATCTTGGAGACCTGTCATCACTGTCTGCAAGAACTGTGTTTGGGTTGTACTGAAATCCAGCTTTAGCTCGTTCTGATGCAAAGAAGACTTTCTGTCTGATGCCCATTGTATGCACTAAGAACTGAATAGGTGTTTCTTTGGGTTCTTGAGTTCTAAGTATTTGTCTCAATGTGTTCAGTGTCAACTCAGTTCTGCTTTCTAGGTAGCATTTCAGTTTAACCTCTGGAGCGATCGACTGAATGACAGCTTCAACAATTTTACCTTCAACATAGACTTTTTTCAGATCTTTCAATCTGCATCTCAAGACTGTTGAAGTTCAATGTATCCTTCTGGCCAACTTCACCAATCTGACTACTGATTCAGAACTATTTTATGTACGTGGGGTGTACACCTGCACTCGTCTGGGGTTATTATCTGACAATTGCACTGGCTGGTTTGTGAGAAGAAATGCCTGTAGCAGTAGTACTATCATCCGCCACAAGAGGGCGTCAACCACAACCGGCTGCCCATGATCCCCATCCTGATGTACTGATGCATCTTCAACAACATCACCCACGTTTCCCAAGCTGTCAATCTGATAATTTACTGCCAAAAGCACTGCAAGTCCCTGATCTTTCACCTGAGTAACCTCATCTCCCGAGTGGCTCAGCGGTCTAAGGCACTGCTTCTCTGTCCAAGCGGTCCCAGTGGTCAACAGTCCCTGGTTTTGAATCCAGGCTGTATCATGTCCGGCCATGATTGGGAGTCACAATTGCGTCATCAGGGTTTGGCTGAGGTAGGCCGTCATTGTAAATAAGAATTTGTTCTTAACTGACTTTCCTAGTTCAATGAAAGATACATCTCTCTCTAAGTACTGAATCATAGCTCTTCTCAAACAAATTAGATGAATTTGCAATGTCCTCACGAATTTTTAGTTTCAGATTCTCGCATATTTTCTTTCAGCTCACTCACTCAGGCAATTTCTTCTCAATTTCAACTACAACATTTTCCCTTTCTGATTACATTTTTATCCTTTACTTGGATTGTTCACAGCTAGAAAACAAGAGTACATCAACTAACGGTTGGTAGTTTCTCTCTCCTCCCTGCAACAAATCCACCACAGGATCATGCTTGCTAGCTAGCTATGTATTTCTTCCCATTGCAGTCTTCTCTTGTAGGTATTTGAACATTTTCACGTCTTGATTTTTGTTTTAGACCGGAAACACCCTTGAAATGACTGACAACTCCAGTCCATCTTTGTTTTGGCAACTTTATATGAGGGGCTTGGTTAAATTACTACATCTTTTGTTTTAGTAGTGTAGGTCTTCTATGATAGCAATCACGGAACTGACTGACCTCTTGCATGATGGAATTCTCAACTTGATGTTCTTTTTTGAAGAGACAGTGTACAATTTCCAATGCATTACATCTCAATAGGAAAACAGTGCTTTCACAATTAATTAACAGAATATTCCAATATATTACTTTTACAGGTATTTTACTCAACATTTTAGCTTCTTATAATAACAAATGTCTTTACGGAGTCACGTTAGTTTCTACAGGGTCACATTAGTTTCCAGGGTAAAACATACAGTAAACAAACCATCTGTGGAAACACATCATCAGTATCACCACACTGGCAGCCAATCACATCATTTCACCCCTCTTGGCCCTGCTGTTGGCTTTGACTAGTCCCAGTCTGGAGTGCAAAGCCCCTGGCCATCTCCCTCTGAAGCAGAGTGCTCCAAACTTTTTCTGACAGAGGAGCTGGTGGGAGACATAGTGGAGGAGACCAATCACTATACCTTGGAGCTACAGGAGAAGAGAGAGCCACAGGGGTGGACCACCTGATGGGAGAGTGTGCGCTTAGCTATAATTACAAAATGGGGGCAGTGGATAAGGCAGACATGATAAACAGCTTTGTGTGTGTGTGTGTGTGTGTGTGTGTGTGTGTGTGTGTGTGTGTGTGTGTGTGTGTGGTTTCTGAAAGTACAGAATAAAGAGGAATTATTGCTAATTAGAATAAAATATCAAGATATAGAAATAAAACAATATTACAAGTACGAACAGTGTAGGGCAGGACAGAGCTATGCAGGCCAAATTAATACACAGGCTAATGCAATGGTCACGGTAAGACCAGGGTAGCTTCAAATAATGTGTTTATGATGCTTTCCGGACAACTGGGAACTCAGAAAAGTACGGTCAAATCATGATGTCTGCGATCTTCAGGTCGGAAAGTTGGAGCTCTAGACAGAGGCCTGAGTTCCCTTTTGGAATTCCGAGTTTTCCCAGTTGGAGCTAGTTTTTTCCAGAGTTCCTAGTTGTCTTGAACGCACTGAAGTCGGAAGTCAGAGTTCCCAGTTGTTTTGAAAGCGGCAATAGGATACAACACAAGCTAATACTGCATTGACGCCATTAGCATTGTTTAACAGAACTAATTATTTTATTTTTTTACTACATAAGCACAATTGAGTATAACACCATAAAGGTTATGAAATCAGTACCTTGTGTGTCCGCTGTTATAAAGGAATACATTATGCCCTATACATAAATATGGTGTGCTACAGTAAAAATGACAACACAATATATATAAATTGTATTATGATAATGTAATAAGGCACTTTGATAGAAACACACACAGTAATTATTAGTAAGGAAAACGACAATGAACGCAATACAGGCGCCAACTGGAAAATGCACTAGGAGGAAAAGTTCTGCCAGATTCTGTTCTGACTGAAGCACTGGTGGAGTACTTCGCAAAATTTGTCTGGCTCATCTAGATAATTCTCACCCTACATTAGCATAGCAAGCCTAAAATGTAAATGATCCGCCACAGTGAAATGGGCTTTTTTTATGTGAATTAATGAGGAGGCAGAACATACCTCAATTCAAACTGCTGTTAGAAGATCATGGGAATTGACAAGTTGAACATAGCCTATAGATAATTAACAGAGAGCGTGCCTTGGTTTTAGGGCAGTCCTGTTGTGTAACAATCTCATTTTGGAACTCACATATCCCCGAGGACGTTTTAGGATGTTTTAGGATGTTCTTGGGAGGTTGTGTCATGTTTCCCTGAATGTTCTTGGGAAGCAGTGTCATGGTCCCCTGTATTTTTTTGTGGTAATTTTTACCCCCTTTTTCTCCCCAAATTCGTGATTATGATCTTGTCTCATCGCTGCAACTCCCCAACGGGCTCAGGAGAGGCGAAGGTCGAGTCATGTGTCCTCCGGAACATGACCCGCCAAGCCACACTTCTTAACACCTGCTCGCTTAACCTGGAAGCCAGCTACACCAATGTGTCGGAGGAAACAGTGTTCAACTGACGACCGAAGTCAGCCTGCAGGCACCCGGCCTGCCACAAGGAGTCACTAGAGAGCAATGAGCCAAGAAAAAACTAACTTCCGAGGTACCTTATTGTTTTTATATACCGGTTGCCAACACAGAAAGGCAAGGAACTACACATGTAAATTGAAAATGTTGCTTTAAGAAATCAATTCATAATAAATACATTCCGCCAGAAAAGGTAGTCCGGTCAAAAGTCTTATTGCTAGACTGGCTGCATTGCAACATAACCACAGGCTAGCTCGCAAGCTTACATTAAATGTATGCAAAAACCGAGCATTAGCGCTACTTCTAGAGTGACAAAGACATGGCAATTATTTATTAATGTTGATCTGGATGAAAAATTGTCCCATGTTATCATTTGTTGATGGCTTCCCCATGTAATCGTTTGTTTTTGGTGCCACGCTGCTGGAAATGAATGCGGTTATTTTAGCTGGGGGAGCTGCTGATGTGTTGTCAGAGAACAGTAAGTGCTCCACCACCTCCTCGCTTCCAGATTTGGCCTCCGGTAATTTTGAAGATGTTGAGTATCTGTGTCCTATGACAGACAATATTTATCATGCCTCTAGTCAAGCTTCCAGCAGTTTCTGGATCATGGTGGTTCGGAAGCAGTGGTTTATTTAAATCTGCGAAGAGGCAGCTTTTTTTGCAGTCTTTGGCAGCATTGTTGCTTGTTGTGAATTCGTGTCCTTTTGTATACTCCATGCCAGACTGAGAGGGGCGTCGTTGATATGTCGGTTCAAACGAGCTCTGTGTCCAGCGTAGCTGCTAATTCCATATTCTTCGCTGTTCATGTTTCTCACTGAACTATAAAAGTCCCGTAGGATGATGTTCAGCTCAGTTGTTGTTGTATTCCCAAACTCACAATGTATCCCTTTTTTCTAAACGCTTATTTTCTACATTGGCATGTTGAACTATTGTTGATGCAGGCATTTTATTGAGGTGAAAATGTGCAATGATATCAAGGTGAAAAGGATAAACATCATAGTCATGATACAGTCTCACATACAAATGCTGTTATAGCCAATCAGCATCCAGTATCCAAACTACCCAGTTTATAATAAATAATAATTATTGTATGAATAAACATACAGAATCTAATCATTTATGTCAAAGTGTGCTAAATATGTAAGTTAAAAGCACTCTTTGTGTGTAAAGAGCTGTGACTGGATCAGTGGTTCACCAATCAGAGCCTTGATGGGCTTGGCAACAGTATCAAGGAGTGATGTGTTAGGAAACTACGGTGCACGTGCCCTGGGTAGAACATTCTGTTTGTTTGTTGGGAGAAGGTTTCTTTGCGACCATCAGGTGACATCCCCGGGACAAACCTGGAACTAGACAAAAACCTTCATTACACAAAATCCCAAAACCTTGAGGGAGCCTGCAAGGGACCATGATCCAACATCCCAAGAAAGTCCTAAATATGTCCTCAGGGATGTCCCCGGGACAAACCGGGAACTAGACAAAACCTTCAGGGGACCATGACACAACTTTCCAAGAATGTCCTAAAATCGTCCTTGGGGATGTTCCTTGGGACCAACCGGGAACTAGACAAAATCTCCAGGGGACCATGACACAACATCCTGATGACTTTAAGTGATCATTTCGTAATATCCCGGGACGCCACAACGACTCATTATTGTTTGCAGGGTATGAGGAAGAGATTTCAAGTATTCAAAGCTCAATGGAAGAGAGAAACAATCTAAAGCAGCCAGACCTGGGTGACCTTTTTACCTGCCTGGATTCTCGGGTGGGCAGGGTTTGCACTTTTGGGACTTTTCTATTGGTTCCATTGCAAGCTGAAGCAAGCACATCTAAATTATTTCCAGTTGTATTTGAACCCAGGTCTGGAAGTAGTTCAAAAAGCAAATACCATAATCTAATTTGCATCATGACTGGTTGCTATAGAGTTGTTCTTCGAGCCAGGTGACCCCCTGAAGTTCATAATCGAACCATCGACTGGCGAGAGAACATTGTCACGCCCTGGTCAAAGTATTTTGTGTTTATCTTCATTTATTTTGGTCAGGCCAGGGTGTGGCATGGGTTTTTGTATGTGGTGTGTTGGGATTGTAGCTTAGTGGGGTGTTCTAGTGAAGTGGTTACTTGCATAGCAGCAATATCAAAAACATAAAGTGTCCAGATAAAAATATTTAATAAATATTTTATCATTACTAGATGATGCTTAATCGACACACTTGTCTAAATTGATGGGTCATGTGAAGGAAATTCTATAACCACCCCCCAGCCACATCTAGCTAATTGGATGACTATTGATGGGTGACTATTGTCTAGCCATGTACACATGTTCATTAAATACAATAGATGGTTGTAATCACACCCAGACACACCTGGCTAGTTTGATGGATCGTGTTCGAAGTGCAGTTTTTTGTTTAGACATGTAGCTAGCTAGCTAAACAATGAACTGCCATAATCCCAACTCATACTACTACCAATACATCATTGTCATAGCTGTCCCATATACATCATTGTCATAGCTGTGGTATAAATGTGCAGCTACCAAACTAGGTTCAGTGTTAGCTTGCTAAGCTTAGGTAATAACTAGCAATGAAAATGGATTTCTGATTTGAATAATATTACTACACAGATCAAACACGTAACGTTAGCTAGCGAGCCAGCAAGCCAACGTTTGCTAGCTAACTAACAGTATTCTTTAACTTACAATAAAAACTACTTTCTGACAAAATTAGAAACTTATATCTGAAAATGTAGCTAGACTCTTACCTGTCCGTATATGTGGATGAACGCTTCACGGCAGACTTGGAAAAACATCTTGTTTGGCCAGCATTGTGTCAAGTCACGCCGGTCCACACTGACCGTGGTGGGTGCAGAAAGTAGCCCATCACTTTTTCCAATTGATCTGTCGATAGCGGCTGCTAAATTCTGGGCATCAATGTTGTTGCGAAACGGCGCAGTAGAAAGGACTGTCAACACATACTGAACACCTCATGTTATAGACAGAAGCATGCTACATGGCAGACTAATCCAAACTCATCTCCCGGCATGTCCTGCCCATCCATTATCTCAGCCAGTCATGGCTAGCGGGAAGGTCCCTTCCTTTTTCCGTGGCTAAACCTACTAGGCTCGTAATTTAACAATTTTATTCATATTTATGGATGACATACAAGTTTGTTATTAAGGCACATGAAAGTTCATATGTTCCAGAAGACAATTCAAATGCCACTCCTGTGAAGTAGTGACGTGCGACATAGGCCTAATTTCCTGAAACAAGTCACAAATGTGTGCATTAGGTAGAGGTAAAGAAACACATGCGCAGAACGTAATACTGGGACTTCCAGGGGGCGGGAGGGGGTGGAACGGGGCGGTTACCTTTGGAAACGCAGCCTCTGTCTAAAAGAAAATCTCCACCTAGCATAGACAATAATCATTTGCCATTCAAAGTTTCTGAGAATCTGCACTCCTGCACAATCTATAGCCCATAGCCTTGATGACACTTCAGTTGGAGAAGTTTGTGAGGATTTGTTGGCGTTAGTGATTTGATGCTTGTGACGTTCACCTTTATGGAGAGGACAGCTGTGGAAGGAGGGTAACAAGGAAGATTAAAAAGAGATACAGAAAAAGCTGTCTGCCACTTCAGAGTGTGAAAAGACTGAGGTGTCAATAAGGTGCTGTGTTTATTTGCAGTGATGTTATCACAGATCCCAGCCATGACATTTCTTTTTTGTCAATGACTTTTTCACTTAAAAAATGCATTAGCTCATCTTGCTCCATTGAACTGCAACTTTCTCTGTATTGTGGAATCGTATAGGAAGCATTTGAATTATTTATAGTGTTTGTAGAGTTCTCCCTGGCATCCTAAGAATGTTTTTGAGGATAAGTCATCACTTAAATCCTTTGCCAATTTTGTGATACATTTTTGGGAAATAACATATTGCTAGATGCAATTATGCCTATCCTTAAGGATACTGACAGCATGTGGACTCACCCACTACAGTACGTTCAGGTGTATCATCTTAGCCAACAAAAATGTTCCCCAAGATCCTCAAGAATATAGGAGCTGTTAATGAAAACACATTAAAGAATCAGGAAAGTATTATTATTTTCTAGCTGCCATAAAGTAGCTAACTTATTAAAATGTGTTTTTTAATAAGATTCTAAGCACAGCCAAACAACCGACAAATCTATTATTCATCCGTGTCGCCCCTGTCATTTACTTGTAAATATCCATTTATATTTTACATGTTCTGCACAATAATATTACAGTTTTTCCCAATGTAATAGTGTTATAAGCTGTATGTACAGTAACTACAGATCAGGTATACAGCCCACAGTAGTAGATGTAGTTGTCTCAGAAACTGTTGTTGCTTAGGCCGGATAACTTGAACACAGCCATGGTGTCACGGCTGATGAAAGGAGAAGACCAGGGTGCAGCGTGGGGAGCGTACATTATATTTTATTTAAGAAGGACGCCGACAAAACAATAAACAATACAAAACCAAACCGTGAAGCTCAACGGCAAAGTGCCATAAAGAAAGTCAACCTCCTACAAACACAGGTGGGAAAAAGGGTACCTAAGTATGGTTCCCAATCAGAGACAACGATAGACAGCTGTCCCTGATTGCGAACCATACCCGGCCAAACACAAAGAAATGGAAAACATAGAACACAAAACATAGAATGCCCACCCCAACTCAAGCCCGACCAAACCAAAATAGAAACATAAAAAGGATCTCTAATGTCAGGGCGTGACACATGGTTTATGGGTACAGCCTTTAACCAGGGCCTTTAAAACCAGGGTTGATTCAGAAGTATCTGCCGACTGTAGACGAAAGAAAGCCTCTAAACTGATGCCATGACTCAGTGACTGTACTGTAAAAGCTGCCTCTCCTTGGTAATGGAGCTTTCATCCCATTTTAGCAACCTGGACTCAGGGGTAGACGTAACATAGTAAATGGAAATCCATCTCTCTCCATTCAGTATGATATTTTACGTTTCATATGGTATGTATTCATTTGTGGATGTCCATCATCCATTTCGTATGATATGTTACAAATTACAATTTGTTATGGCTAGGTGGCTAACGCCAACGTTAGCTAGGTGGCTGACGTTAGCTAGAGTTAGGGGTTATGGTTAGGTTTATGGTTATGTAGTGAGGTAATATTTTATATCAATGCATTTATTATAGATAACACTATGCAATGAATATGATCAAAGTCTTTTCAACGGAATATCTGACTCCATTTAACATTATAGAAAAACCATGTGCAATCAAGTATTATGCGTTTAGCTGACTAAGATCAAGGAATATTCATAAGAAGTGAATATCAAAGCAAATGTTATTTATTCACTTTGTAAAATGTATTAAATCACATACAAGGCATAACGCTTAAGATACGAAGAATTAACAAGCATTAACAAGAGTTTCCAGGCAAAGCAGGAACAACAAGATGCCTAGAAGCCTAGGAAATGAGAAAAATACTATCCAACCTTTCTTCAATGGACAATATACAGGATAAGAGAACCACAGACCTTCATTTCATTTTTAACTTCTGAAAACCAACCACTATTTATCAATCAAATGATACAAAGTTTACAGTAACCTGATCATCCAGGCCCAATCTCTACAGGATGTCATAGGCTTATGTGAGGGAGACCAATGTAAATAAGAAAAAATGCCTGAGAGGACAATAAATCCCTTTGCATGAAGTAATTTAAAATGTACCCTGTACAGATTCAAGTTACCACAGAGATCCTACATCCATATAGATGGCATCAGCCAGGCCGACGTTTTTCCCTTTTATCGTTGAGCCGAAGCAAAGAAATTCATCCCAGGACTCCATAGTGTCAGTGATTAGATCAAACGCTAGAAAAATACTTAATAGGTTGAGTCAGAAAAAGTCCAAATCTGAAATCAAAGTAATCTTTGTCATGCAAGGGAAAATAGTCAATCATCATTATAACAACAAGCGAACAAATGTAAACATAGGACACTCCTATCAAATATCTTAGACCATCCCGTGTAGCTTATCAAAAAACAGCCACCCGGCTAGCCACTGGCTAGCAGAGGGGTGGGACAAAACTCATAACTCACACATATCTTCACATATCCAATGGACTTGGCCATATGAACAATACGCATAGGAATAAAAATCACACTCAACTGATTACCAGACGACAATAAAAGGGTTAAATGTTATAAACATATGTTTGAGACTACATTGTCTCAGCCTACCCGGCTATGTTAGAATTAGAGTTAGACAGAGCGTCTGAGCTCCAGGCAACTGCATTTTGAGTTGTAAACATTGGGGTGAGTCTGCACCATTTCTCAAACAAGTCAGGACATTTATTCCCCGCTCACACCACGCATTGAGAGGATGTTTATACATTGTAATCACAAATGTTTAAACCTGTCCCATGCGCAACCAAGACAACCACAGCATAATAAACACCCACGTTTCCAAAAAACACTGCGGTTCGTCCAATGATCACATTGTCATTTAAAACGTGCTGTTCATGCTAACAAGGAATGGTTCATGAATTACAGTGACTTCACACCTTTTGACTTTACCAACATTTTGTTGAGTTTACAGCCTGAATTTAAAATGGATTAAATAGAGATTTTTGGTCACTGGCCTACACACTATAATGTAAGCTAACGCACGTTTGTACATCGTGCTGTTCCGTACAGTTGACCTTATTTTAGCGCCCCAAAAACACAATACTTCCAGGTCAACTGTAATATGAATACCATTGTAAAGCACAATTTCTCCCCTTTCCAGCAAAATCAATGACGAGACCTTCATGCTGCCCGTCTCTGCATGATTGAAGGCAATGGAGCTACATCTGGTCTTTTTAAAAATGGCTGGTTGGAAAGAGAAAACTACTGCCTCATAGTGAAAGGGGGAGGTAGTGTGGTGAAATGGCTTTTTTCACCCGAATTTGCCAACTTATCACCTCAAATGTAAATGAAACATTCTAAAGAGTTTATATAATGTCTCATTACATACCTATTTGAAAGTTTGTGTAGGGTTTTTAGGGTGCCGCTAAATTTATCTTCACAATTAAACTGTGGCTGTCACGGTTTTTGAGAGTCATGATGACTCGCAGTGATAAGCCGAAAAATTAACAATTGATTAAATTAACTATTGATGAACTCACAAGTAATTTACACTCACCATTGATAATTTCTTAATCTGATAAGTTTTTAATCTGCGAGAGAAGCGTTACACCTGCTGCAAAGAGGCTGTACGTTACGGGACACGCCACACTTTAACGTACAGCGTCATTTTTTTCAACTTTTCTCCAATACTATTGGTCCATTACCATGTCAATCAACGTTGAATCGAAACTTAGTTCACACCCCGGATATTGATGCCAACACAGTCGCTACAGTCCCATTAGTTTTCATTGTAGCCTCATTTGAATGCTGCGGTTGCGCAAATGTGTAAGGATTGGGATTAGCTGAGGGCAAAAGGGGGAGTCAACTCAATATTAGGGAAGGGAAAGGGAAAGAGAAAGGGGTACCTAGTCAGTTGTACAACTGAATGCATTCAACTGAAATGTGTCTTCTGCATTTAACCCAACCCCTCTGAGGAAGGTGTTCCTAATATTTGGTATACTCAGTATAGATGGCATCAGAGTTCTACTCATACAACTTTCAGATAGATACCAGACATGGATACTATAATATTATTCCATTACACATTCAATAGTCAGTTCTCTGGATACTGTAGAGAGAGATACATTTTGGCCCCTCAGACAACTTTGTGTCAAAGTTTAACAAGGACTCTCTCCTCCTCACCAGTGTCAGTGTACAGTATATTGTTAGGTCATTGTGCTAACACAGAATTAATTGTGAGCAATGCCTCAAAAAAGCTTTATATACCAGAGCTGCAAGAAAAGTTCTATATGTTATTGAAACAATGTTGCGATTGTTTGTGAGAATGCCAACAGGTTTGGTTCACTTGGGGGAAAGATTATTTTGGGGGTTGCCATGGAAGCTAAGAAGGGGAGTGAGGTGTGTGTGTGTGTGTGTGCTCAAACACACATGCATGTGGGAGTCTGGGAGAGGAAGCATGTCCATCTGATGAATGGGTATGTGCCTGAACTAAATGCTACACATTAATTGTAGTCTCACCCATTCATTTCTAATGACAGGTCATTTTTGACCGGGAACACCACAGGTGTACAAAAGCGAAATAAAACACCCCAAATTTAATGAAAATCATCCAAAATGTATTTTGTGTGTTCAGATGCCCGGAACCTTATGACAATCATATTAAATGAACTACATTTTTCAGAGAGGAAACTTGTGAATCGGTCCAATTCGAACGGAACACAGCAGGAGGGTTAATCGAAATTACGGATTGCCTCTTATTTGCTTGTTTGCTCCTAATGCCATAGTTTGTACATGTCAGCGTATGCGCTACTGGTGTTGAAGTCAGGTGCAGGAGAGCAGAGAGTTGTCATAAGGCGCACACTTTATTCGGCAGAAGCAAACAACAGACGGACGCAACAGTGTCCAACAAACCTCCAGCCAAAGGCAAAAGTACAAAGTGCGACAAAGTCACAAATAAGCAAAAATGTTTAACAATTAAACATACGCCAGGTTGAAACAAAGTACCCGGGGGGGAAAACCAGCCTGGTGCGTCAATACAAAACACGTAACAAAACAATCCCACACAAAGACATGGGGGGGAACAGAGGAATATATATATATGCAGTTGATTAGGGAATGTAAACCAGGTGTGCGGGGAACAAGACAAAACAAATGGAACAATGAAAAATGGAGCGGTGATGGCTAGAAGGCCAGTGACTTCGACCGCCAAACGCCGCCCGAACAAGGAGAGGATCCGACTTCAGCAGAAGTCGTGACAGTACATCTCAATTGTCATTAGAAACCACATTTGTTTAAGCAAGTCAGCCATATCAGCTATGTTTTTATAAAGGCAGTAAAAGGAGGCTGAATTAACTGTTTCGCTGCCAGACAAGGCTCCTCCTGATAGCCATGTGTAGCAGTGGTAAGATGTTGGGACTGCTGTTGAGACAGCTTTATGTAGACCCTAACATTTTGTGGGAACCGTTTGTCACCGTTATAGTGCAATTCATGTATTGTTTAGTGTTGTGTTGTGTAGTGGCTTTGCTGGCATACATTCCACTTTTTTGTCTTTGACCCACAAGGATTTACATGCTAAAATCATCACATGGTATGACTCTACAAGCTTGGCACACCTGTATTTGGGGAGTTTCTCCCATTCTTCTCTGCAGATCCTCTCCAAGCTCTGTCAGGTAGGATGGGGAACGTAGCTATTATTTTCAGGTCTCTCCAGAGATGTTCGATCGAGTTCAAGTCCGGGCTTTGGCTGGGCCACTCAAGGACATTCAGAGACTTGTCCCGAAACCACTCCTGCATTGTCTTGTCTGTGTGCTTAGGGTCATTGTCCTGTTGGAAGGTGAACCTATGCCCCAGTTTGAGGTCCTGAGCACTCTGGAGCAGGTATTCACTCGCTGTACTTTGCTCCATTCATCTTTGCCTCGATCCTAACTAGTCTCCTAGTCCCTGCGTTTACTAGGTTAAGACTATAAGACCAGACTGAAATTGGCTTCTGGAGCAACACACTTCGATAAATTCTTGGTGTTTGAGATTTGATTGGAGGCAAACTGAATTTATGCTGATGATTTTCCCCCGGCCTCTAGTTTTGCTATTCATGACACACACTTACGTGGTGCAATCAAGTGCATTCTGCTAGCACAGCAGAGGCTAGCTCAGAGATTTACTTAACCACACTGCCTTGGTATTAGGCAGAAGTGTGTTGTGGCATATTTGCATGAAAGTAGTGTCCATTCATTAGATGTGTGTGTATCCAAAAAGGTTACAAATCTTTACTAGCTCTCTCATCTCACAGCTTCTGTCTCTCATTGAATCAGAATGTGGAACTCAGAATGATCGGCCTCAGTCCTTAGTAATTCACTTCAAATTACTCCAACTTTACAATTTGGCACATGATGTCTTAGTTCTAAATCAAAATGTTGCTTAATGGTTAGATGGAAGTGCTTTTCAATCAACCTGAGCAACAGATTGTCCGTGATTGTGTAATTGTGCATCAGACTGGCCATAGCACTTTCAAAGCGTAAAATGCCCCGAATCTATCACAATGAAGCTATGACCTTATCTTCAGTCAGACTAAACATGTGAGCCAGGTACTGTCTATGTCTGCGAGGTAGACCTCCCTGCTGTGCTACAACTGAGCTGGAGAGGCATTAGCATGCCTTGTTGAGCTCTAAGCAGCTGTTGTCTCATTCCTTGCCCACTGAATTAGACACAATGACCTTTTGCTGCAGACTTCTCCCCCTCAGACAGTCTGTTTGTCCTCTCCTTTTTCTTTCTTTGACGCCCTGCTGCTCTGTTACTCCCATCATTCCGATGGCGGCGATGTGGACGAGATCAAATGGCGCTTTAAGACACCGGCCCCGATTTGTTGCTGTTTTGACACTAAGATTTGGCGCTTATGACTGTATGACTGTGGGTGCCTGTCGATCAAAGAGGGGCGATCGGGAACTGAAAGAAACATGTGGTTTGCCTCAGTGCCCTGGGATGACACCAGCAGGGTTACCTAGAGCCACCCAGGCCCAGGTTCTGAGGGGGCATGCTGCTCCTCTATAAACTACCTGCAGGGTGACAATCAGGCATAACTTCGGTATAGGCCTTTGAGGGCCAACTCCCAACAGTCACAGGCAGTGCTTAGGTTCTTTGTATCAGTGTACTCTTTGTGCAACTCACTGTTGATGCCCTCTGAGCCAGAGACTAGTAGAGCTGGTGGGTTTCCATGATTTTATACACTTTTTTGATCATCCTCTCAGGGCAGCTGGTTCCAATTAGATTCATAGCAAGAAAAATAGAGACCTCCAGGTCTCTTATTTGATAGGTTGGTTATATAAGGTCTTCGGGCCTTTAGGTCTAGAAACAGGTTTTTGAGGTTGTCCTATTAGGAATCAGTACACTTTCCCTCCACTCATCTGTCTATCTGTTCACTGCTCACATTTCTGCTGACGTTGAGAGACTACATATTGTGTGAGCAGCCATGCCCAGTACGAGTGTTCTTTATTACAGTAATCCAAGTACAAAGTTATGATTCTCATAAAAGGGAAGGCTCTGCTGACAGCTGAGACAACAAAAAATGAGCTTTTGAACTTAATGACGCAGGACAAATTGCTTGTTTGAATAACAGAAAAAGTCAAACCCAGTAATATACTCCTTTCACCCAATGGCCAGGCCACAGGCCATCTTACTGTGTAACAGTTATCCAGTGTGACTAAAGATATTCTCATTTAATTATTTATTGCTTGACTGGTGACAATGGTCTTAAGTCACTTTCTGTCCCCAGGGGGAAAGAGTATGGGCATGATGTGGACTTCCTCTTGACTATGCCTGAGATGGGGAAAGAAGAGGGGCTACTGCTTCATGTGATTGACAGACTGAAGGACCAGGTAAATGAATGTATTATTGCATATACAGTAGACAAAGCTCAATGACTATGATTGTGACTCCTCCCACATCTGTCCTAGTGCACATACACTACCGCAAAGACTGAGTACGATGTGCCTAACTGTAATGAACATGAGGGGAGACAGAGAGCTGGTTTCAAGCGCAGGGCGCAGCAGGTGTTTATTGCAAAGGACCACAGGAGGAGGCAGGTAGCTGGGTCCAGGGGCAGGCAGCAAGTCATACACAGGGGGTCAAAAGGGACAACAGTACAGGCAGGGAAAGGCTAGATCGGGCAATAGGTAGATAACAGGAAATCCGAAATACAGGCTAAAATACAGGCAGGGAATATGCAAAAGGCGTCATTAGTGAGGCAGGCAAAAGCCATCATACACGGGAGGAGTAAATCACGGGAAACCCAGCGCTCCGAAAGACATGTGTCACAAAACAAACAATACCTCACAGGGATGGGGTGCAAAGAACTGAACTAAATAGTGTGTGATAATGACATACAGGTTTGTGAACAGGTAATTAGAATTCAGGTGATTGGGATCTGGACAGTGAGCTGCGTTCAGGGGATCTAGGTGTTTGAGCGTGTGAGCTGGAAAGTGGGCTGGAAAGTGAGCTGTGTTCAGGGGATCTACGTGTTTGAGGCTGTGAGTTGGAAGCAGACATTACACTAACCCTCCCGACACCACTATATTTCCACCCCTCAGAAAGAAATGCGTTGAAACAAAACAGAGAAAAAAATTGAGAAAGAAGGTTCTCAAAATGCAGTAGAGAAAAAACAAAGACATTTTTGTAGAGTTGAGAGAGTAATATGAACAGAGAAAAAGAGGAGAGGGCTGAGGAGAATTGGGTTAGTGCCCTACAGTGTGGAGAGGGATAAAGTGATTGTAGGAGAGGATGATTACAGAGCCAAGTGCATATGAGTTGGCACATAAGGAGGCAATAATAAGATGGTCACACCAATATCGAGGGCCTCGGCCCAGAAAATGATTATTTAAATGTGGTTTATACAGTTAACCTGGCTTTGAAGGAGAGAGTCAGAGAGAGAACGAGGGAGAAAGAGATGGGGTGCGGGGGGGACATGTTCTTTGGTACCACCATGCTCCTCTCTTCTGAGACAGTTGATGGATTTCATGTTGGAGGGGCTGAAAAGAGAACAGTGTTTTATGAAGAGCAGGGTTGTGGTGTCTACTTTAGCTGCAGGCCTGTTTTTGTCATTTCTGCCTGGCTTTAACAATCGTTCCCCTTTCCTTCCACCCCCACCCTCTACCCCCAGCCTTAACTTGCTTTAATGGGCCATTCTTTTGATAAAACCTCCTATGCTAACACACACACACACACACACACACACACACACACACACACACACACACACACACACACACACACACACACACACACACACACACACTGGTTATTGCTGGTTCCTCCCACCCTTTGGTGAGAGGAGGGGAGGGTGGGAAGGAAGGAACTTCCCTAGATAGTGTCCCTGGCATGGGGGAGGAATATGTCCATCGGAAAGGGAGCACGGGAGACTGTGATAAAGTGGAGGTAGCAGAGGTTGACTCTAAGTCGTGTAACTTTGTCATCTTTGATCTGGTCACCTGGGGGGGGTGGTACACAACTCTTTGCCTATGCTGAATATCATGGCTGTTTTTTTCCCCTTTAACCCTGGGGGGAGGTAAAAATCTATCTATCTGGAAATGTCCTTGTGAAAATGGGCTTCATCATTTCTTCTGATGGATATGAAAGCATAACTTGGGGGCACAAGCAAAGGTCAGCCAGACATTTCGATGGTAGACGGATGAGATGCAGCTATTTGCCCTGGTAATAGCAACGGAGAACGTGAGAGGGCGATGCCTCATCCACCATTCACCAATCATCTGCTCTAACTGTCCGGGTGGTAGTGGTAGATACATTTCCATTGCAGTGCGCTATGTAGATCAAGTACTGATGTAATGATATTATATGATTATGGATATGTTGGCCATAGTACTTCCAAAGCAACAACAGTAGCCAGAGGGCACATGAATTAGATATGTTATGAGATTTGAGTCCCATAAACTGTAGACTGTGCAGTTAAGACATGTGTGTAGAGGCATTTTTGAGAGACAGTAATACTGGGGTTATTTAAAAGTTAAGGACAATTATTTGGTTTAATCAAGTCACACTCAAAACACACTAAAAGCACCCCAACCTCCAGTGGATTATGCACATAAAGTTATGGCATTTTATTTCCATGACAAGTTCCAACGATCCAATCAAATGAATTGCTCACATACACATGTTTAGCAGATGTTATTGTGGGTGTAGTGAAATGCTTGTGTTTCTAGCTCCAACATTAATATCTAACAAGTAATATATAACAATTTCACAACAATACACACAATATACACAAATCTAAAGTAACAAAATGGAATTAAGAATATATAAATATTTGGACGAGCAATGTCGAAGCAGCTTAGACTAAAATACAGTAGAATAGAATATAGTCATTTATATGCATATGAGATGAGTAATGCAAAATATGTAAACATTATTAAAGTGAAGAGTGTTTCATTAAGTGACCACGGATATCAAGTATATGTATATAGGGCAGCAGCCTCTAAGGTGCAAGTGATGGCTATTTAACCACCCTCTGGAGAGCCCTGCGATTATGGGTGGTGCAGTTGCCATACCAGGCGGTGATACAGCCCGACAGGATGCTCTCAATTGTGCATCTGTAAAAGTTTGTTTGAGCTTTAGGTGCCAAGCCAAATTTCTTCAGCCTGCTGAGGTTGAAGAGGCGCTGTTGCGCCTTCGTCAGTGTGGGTGGACCATTTCGGTTTGTCAGTGATGTGTTCACTGAGGAACTTGAAGCTTTCCACCTGCTCCACTGCAGTCTCGTCAATGTGGATAGGGGGGTGCTCCCTCTGCTGTTTCCTGAATCAAATTAAATCAAATGTATTTATAAAGCCCTTTTTACATCAGCTGATATCTCAAAGTGCTGTACAGAAACCCAGCCTAAAACCCCAAACTGCAAGCAATGCAGGTGCAGGTGCAGAAGCACGGTGACTAGGAAAAACTCCCTAGAAAGGCCAGAACCTAGGAAGAAACCTAGAGCGGAACCAGGCTATGAGGAGTGGCCAGTTCTCTTCTGACTGTGCCGGGTGGAGATTATAACAGAACATGGCCAAGATGTTTAAATGTTCATAGATGACCAGCAGGGTCAAATAATAATAATCACAGTGGTTGTCGAGGGTGCAACTGGTCAGCACCTCAGGGGTAAATGTCAGTTGGCTTTTCATAGCCGACCATTCAGAGTATCTCTACCGCTCCTGCTGTCTCTAGAGAGTTGAAAACAGCAGGTCTGGGACAGGTAGCACGTCCGGTGAACAGGTCAGGGTTCCATAGCCGCAGGCAGAACAGTTGAAACTGGAGCAGCAGCATGGCCAGGTGGACTGGGGACAGCAAGGAGTCATCAGGCCAGGTAGTCCTGAGGCATGGTCCTAGGGCTCAGGTCCTCTGAGAGAAAGAAAGAAAGAATTAGAGAGCATTCTTAAATTCACACAGGACACCGGATAAGACAGGATAAATACACCAGATATAACAGACTGACTCTAGCACCCTGACACATACACTACTGCAGCATAAATACTGGAAGCTGAGACAGGAGGGGTCGGGAGACACCCACCCACTTTGCCAAAGCACAGCCTCCACACTACTAGAGGGATATCTTCAACCACCAGCTTACCATCCTAAGACAAGGCCGAGTATAGCCCACAAAGATCTCCGTCACGGCACAACCCAAGGGGGGGGGGGGGCGCCAACCCAGACAGGAAGATCACATCAGTGACTCAACCCACTCAAGTGACGCTCCCCTCCTAGGGACGGCATGGAACAGCACCAGTAAGCCAGTGACTCAGCCCCTGTAATAGGGTTAGAGGCAGAGAATCCCAGTGGAGAGAGGGGAACCGGCCAGGCAGACACAGCAAGAGTGGTTTGTTGCTCCATTGCCTTTCCGTTCACCTTCACACTCCTGGGCCAGACTACACTCAATCACAGGACCTACTGAAGAGATGAGTCTTCAATAAAGACTTAAAGGTTGAGACCGAGTCTGCGTCTCTCACATGGGTAGGCAGACCATTCCATTCAAATGGAGCTCTATAGGAGAAAGCCCTGCCTCCAGCTGTTTGCTTAGAAATTCTAGGGACAGTTAGGAGGTCTGCGTCTTGTGACAATAGCGTACGTGTAGGTATGTACGGCAGGACCTAATCGGAAAGATAGGTAAGAGCAAGCCCATGTAATGCTTTGTAGGTTAGCAGTAAAACCTTGAAATCAGCACTTGCCTTAACAGGAAGCCAGTGTAGGGAGGCTAGCACTGGAGTAATATGATCAAATATTTTGGTTTTAGCATCCGTATTTAGCACTAACTGAAGTTTATTTAGTGCTTTATCCATTAACAAGAAGCCAGTGTAGAGAGGCTAGCACTGGAGTAATATGATCACATTTTTTGGGTTCTAGTCAAGATTCTAGCAGCCTTGTTTAGCAAGAACTGAAGTGTATTTAGTGTTTTATCCGGGTACCCGGAAAGTAGTGCATTGCAGTAGTCTAACCTAGAAGTGACAAAAGCATGGATTAAGTTTTCAGCATAATTTTTGGACAGAACGTTTCTGATTTTTGCAATGTTACGTAGATGGAAAAATTATGACAGAAATATGTGCTATGGGGCGATAGTCATTTAGTTCAGTTACCTTTGTTTTCTTGGGTATAGGAACAATGGTGGTCATCTTGAAGCATGTGGGGACAGCAAACTGGGAGAGGAAGATATTGAATATGTATGTAAACATTTCAGCCATTTCTGAGGACACGGCTAGGGATGCCGTCTTGGCCAACAGCCTTGCGAGGGTTCACACACTTAAATGTGTTACTCACGTCGGCCACGGAGAATGAGAGCCCACAGTCCTTGGTAGCTGGCTGCGTCAATGGCACTGTGTTATCCTTAAAGCGGGTGAAAAGGGTGTTTAGTGTGATGTCGGTGTCCGCGATGTGGCTGGTTTTCCCTTTCTAGTCCATGATTGTCTGTAGACCCTGCCACATATGTCTTGTGTCTGAGCCTTTGAATTGCGACTCCACTTTGTCTCTGTACTGACGTTTTGCCTGTTTGAGGGATAACTACCCTGTTTGTATTCGGCCACGTTCCCAGTCACCTTGCCATGTTTAAATGTGGTCGTTCATGCTCTCAGTTTTGTGCGAATGCTGCCATCTATCCACGGTTTCTGGTTTGGGTATGTTTTAATAGTCATAGTGGGTACAACATCTTCTGTACAATTCCTGATAAAGTCAGTCACCGTATTCGTGTATTCGTCTATATTATTTTCAGTGACTACACGAAACATATCCCAGTCCGTGTGATCAAAACAACCTTGAAGCATGGATTATGATTGGTCAGACCAGCGTTGAATAGGCCTTAACACAGGTACTTCCAGTTTGAGTTTCTGCCTATAGGAAGGGAGAAGCAAAATGGAGTCGTGATCAGATTTGTCGAAGGGATGGTGGTGGAGGGCCTTGTAGGCATTTTGAAAAGTTGAGTAGCAGTGGTCCAATGTTTCTTTCAGAGTGCGTGCTACAGTCAATGTGTTGGTAGAACTTTGGTAGCGTTTTCCACCGATTATCTTTGTTAAATTCCCCGGCTACAGTAAATGCAGGCTCAGGATGTGTGGTTTCCCGTTTGCATAGGGTCTAGTGTAGTTCTTTGAGGGACGTCGTGGTAAAGGCTTGACGGGGAACATACACAGCTGTGACTATAACAGAAGATAATTTTCTTTGGAGGTAATGCGGTCTGCATTTGATTGTGAGGTATTCTAAGTCGGGTGAACAAAAGGACTTGAGATTCTGTATCTTATCACAATCACACCGAGAGTAGTTAATCATGAAACAGATTTTTATTCCTGTCTGTGCGATGAACTGAGAACCCAGTTTGCTGTATGGACTCAGACAGTATATCCCGAGAGAGCCATGTTTCCGTGAAACAGAGTATGTTACAATCCCTGATGTCTCTCTGGAAGGAGATCCTAGCCTTGAACTCGTCAACTTATCCAGAGACTGAACATTAGTGAGTAATATACTAGGAAGTGGTGGGTGGTGTGCGCGCCTACAGAGACGGACTAGGAGTCGCCTCCGAATACCTCTTCTCCGCCGGCGGTATTTTGGATCAGCCTCTGGAACCAGTTCAATCGCCAAACAAAGGATCCAATTTGGGAAAGTCGTATTCCTGGTCGAAATGCTGTTGAATTACTGCCACTGTGATATTCAAAAGTTATTTCCGGTTGTATGTAATAACACCCAAAGAATTCTGGGCTACCAATGTAAGAAATAGCATAAAAAACAAAATACTGCAAAGTTGCTTTGGAGCTAGAAGCATGGCTGCCCTATCTGTCGGCGCCACTAAGGGCAATGTGATTGCCTATTACCATCTAGTAGGCTCGGGACGAGCTAGGGCATTGGGGATGGGGTTGAGAATGGCCTTAAACCAAACGCTACGGCTTCGAGCATTGCAGGTTCAATCCCAGTGCTAGGGATTTGTTTTGTTATTTTATTTTTCTGTTTTAACCCTATCCCGAACCTTTACCCTAACCAGTCAGAATTTTGCCTAAATGTACGTTTCGGTTTCACTTTTGCCCAGTTTGACTGCAAAACATGGCGTAATAAAAACAGCAAGACACTCCATATCTCTATTGCCTCCATTTGCTTTGGTGGTTGCGTTGTCTAAAAGAAAACTACAGCTGATTTTTGTTCTTTCACTGACATTGGATGAACACACACACACACACACACACACACACACACACACACACACACACACACACACACACACACACACACACACACACACCCAGTCTTGAATAACTGACTTTGTGGGGACACAATCCTATTTTTCCTAACCCCTAAACTTAATCTAAACCCAAAAATCTGACCTTAACCCTAAACCTAACCCTAGCACCTAACCCTGAATCTAATTCTAACCCTAAAACCCTAACCTTAACCTTAAACCCCTTAGAAATAGCATTTGACCTTGTAGGACTAACAAAATGTCCCCAGTTGGTCAAATTTGTATTATTGGACTTCTGGTCCCCACAAGTAGAGTTAAACATGTCTACACAGTACACACAAACACACAGACAGAAGTTTCAAAATGCTCCACTTTAATTTCAGTAATCAGACCGGACTGTTCCGGCAAAGCTTTGAATCAAAGGAAAACACAGTTCAAACATAGCCTGCTAACACACACTAATCTGGGACATGAAGGGATGGTTTGTGCTCTGATTCCGGGAAAATTGACATTAGATCACAGCGGCCCGTGTCCCTGCCACCGCTTTGACTGCCGCTCCCTTTGTCCTTTGGGGCAGGTGGCCATGGAGGCAGCCTGCTTGTCCTCTGGGGCAGGTGGCCATGGAGGCAGCCTGCTTGTCCTCTGGGGCAGGTGGCCATGGTGGCAGCATGCTTGTCCTCTGGGGCAGGTGGTCATGGAGGCAGCCTGCTTGTCCTCTGGGGCAGGTGGCCATGGTCGCATTATGCTTGTCCTCTGGGGCAAGTGGCCATGGAGGCAGCCTGCTTGTCCTCTGGGGCAGGTGGCCATGGAGGCAGCCTGCTTGTCCTCTGGGGCAGGTGGCCATGGAGGCAGCCTGCTTGTCCTCTGGGGCAGGTGGCCATGGAGGCAGCCTGCTTGTCCTCTGGGGCAGGTGGCCATGGTGGCAGCCTGCTTGTCAGCTGTTTGTCACACACTTGAAAAGAACGAAACAAAATAAATAATGAAATAAGAATTTTATCAATTTGGCAAGCCACATAATTCCATCACTTGCATTTGTGTTTTTTGTCTTAAAGGCAAAGCTTAACTTCAAAGATTAACTCCCTGCAACATGTCCGCCTCAGTAATTCCCTCTGTAAATAGTTCTGGTGAAATAAGCTTACGATGGAATGCTCTCTGACATTACCTGCTGCATAGAAGAAGATTACAGTGTGGCGTTGCGCTAAACAGCCATCCTAGACAGAAACTGTAAGGCGTTGTTTTTTTTATGGTGGGTTTGTGTACGTGGGGCCGTAGGCTTCATCAAAGGAAGGGCACTCATGTTTAGACACTTATGGTCTGTAAAACTGTCGATAACTCATTAATTATTTCGCTCAAGGCATTGTCGTGTCTTTGGCTATGAATGATGAAGTGATATGACATGTTATTCTATAAAATCCTTTCTCCGTAATTAATATTACCTGATTGAGCTTATCATGTAAATGTAATTAACTAGAGAGTCGGGGCAGCACAAAATAATATTTATAGAGCAGTTATCTTCCGAATAAACTCTTAAAGGACCTAGTAATATTTTACAACAATAGCAGTCAATATTAATCGACACCTTAATTCAGTCTCATCTGAAAGTTGTAAATTCTTGGTTATCTTCACAAACCCTGGCTAACAAGTTGAATCAGCAATACAAAATTGGGTTTAATTATCTATTTACTAAATACCTAACTAATCACACAGAATTACATAGACACAGAATGAATTATACCTTGATTACAAATGACGTCATAAAGGAAAACGTCCCTTGCGGGCGGAACAGATATGAAAGCTGGTTACACAAAAGAAAAGGGGCTGGGTTTTAGTGAAAGAGTGGGAAGACTGATGGAAAAAGGGAGAAGCTGTGCTATTGTAAATACAGTATCTTATGCATTCTAAATTACCACCCATTTGGAAAAGGAAAATGAAATAAATATTTACTCTGAGCTGCGCTTCGGTAGGTTGGTGGTAGATGGAAGGCCATGTTGCCAAACAGAGTCCTTTGTCCTTTGAAGAATGTCTCTGGTGGTCAATTGGATACGTTGTAGTAACGTTGTTGTGTGGTAGACGGGATACTCTATCTGTTCTTTCCTAGACCACGTTTGCAACTGCTGTTGCTAACTCAACGGCTAGGAGGTATCACTTCTGTAGTGAATAAGAGTTCAAAGTTCATACCATTCGCAACCAAAGCTCACGCTGAGGTTGGCTTAGTTCTGTAGTTGACATGTTAGTCCTTTTAACGCAGAGGCTGCAGACCTCACGTACTTGGAACAGGAGGTTACATTTTCGTCAAGGCTTTATATAGTGGAGCGAGAAGGGTGTGTCTGAAAAGTTTTATAACCCATGTCTCTTCAAAGGGGCAGGCTACTGATTGAGCAGAGCCCTAACCTTATGAAAACCCAAATCTCTCATTTGGAAGCTAAAATTACATTTAATCTCTCCACCAATAATTTTATATTCAAACATTTAAATTGAACAACAATTCCATGTGAATCCGATAACTCTGATGTGTAGACTTTCCACTGTAGAGTTTATGTCATCCTATCATTGAGGAGAATGTCTCAGATGACAGCCGAACTGACATCATATTCATTAAGTACCACCACATATGTTCAATTGGTCGGATTACCAGAATATGGTTCATTTCCCCCCACCTTCTGATGTTTCCAGAATCTCTATGTTAACCAATGGGTTTTCAAATTTCACATCAGTAGGGTAGAGAGAGGAAAAAGGGGGGAAGAAGTATTTATGACTGTCATAAACCTTCCCCCAGGCCAACGTCATGACAGCATCCTTAGTGATTCAAGGGTAGAAAATAAATGCACAGAAATATCCAGCAGTATTTAAATAAGCGACCTAAATTAAAATATGTACATTTTCTTCATCAACGACTTGTGATAGGAGATTGCCTAAAGGGTTTATCATAGTCCAAAACGTGTACACATACGCACAGCAGTGTTCTAGGGTATTGGCTTTCAAAGTGTGACAAAATGATGACTATCTTAACAATGGAACATATGCACTTATATCAGTCTCATTAAGACTATACAACTGGCAGTGTACAAGCTTAACCTTTATTAAAATAGTACAACGTAATACATGAACTGACATGACACTTTCACCCACAGTTGTCCCAACAGAGTTAACCCAAGGCCATGCCTCCAACAAGTCTCACCTCCAGATCAGCTAATGGGCCAGTTGTCCCCGACAACCCCGAAATCCAACACAAAATCCTGAAACCTGGATAGGGGTCTTCAGAGGCGGAGTCGTGGTTGTTGTTGAGGGGTGCAATCCTGACCTCGAGATGGGAGCCTGCGACAGTGGCTCCCTCGTGACAGCGGCGGAGTCCCATTCTGACCTTGCCCCTCAGGTGAGGAAACCGCTGTGCTGTCCAATGATCCAGGGCTGTGAGGAGGAGTAACTACCTCCCTGTCCTCTCTTTCCACTTTACGAGGTGTATGAGGTTGGTAAGGTGCCAGCCGATCTTGATGGAGGACCACAACTCATCCACTAGTCTGAAGCTGGATGCAGTACACCATGTCAAGTCATTCCAGAACCCTGCATGGGCCTTCCCAGTGACTCATTTGTTTTAGGATCAGACCATGCTTGTGCCGGTGCCACACTTTTTGGCCAGGCTGTAAAGGGTGACCTCGGCAGCAGGTGTTGTATGCCCACTTCTGCTTTACCCCTGATTCTGTCAAGCGATGCCGTGCAAAGTCATGGGCTGTGTCCAGGTGCTGATGAAGATGGTGGAGGTACTCCAAGCCTGAGGCTCCAGGAACAAGGACAAGTCCATTGGAGTGCGTAGTTCTCTGGCCACTTGGTAAAATAGTCCATGGCCACAAGTAGGTATCGATTGCCTGCCTCTGTCATGGGGAAAGGATCCAGGATGTCCACAGGGGCCCCCACCTGATATTACTGCAACGGGGCATGGGAGCGTCTGGTTGGTCCTTTATAGGCAGTGCAGGCGTCACAGGCACGCACGCACATACTGTTATGTGCCTTGGCGGCAGCCAGCCAGTAGAGTTTCCTTCAGAGTTGTTGGAGGGTCTTTGTGTACCAGAAGTGTTCTGCCCCCACCGACCCACGGACAGCCCTGAAGGCATGGGCTCACATGGAACAAGGCACCAGCCGCTACCACACCACCAAGTTGTATGTTGGTTCCCTCCAGTTTTTAAACATCACCCCATTGTGAATGGCAAGGTTGTCACACTGGGAGTAGTAGGCCTTGGCTTCAGGGCACACTGTTCAAGGCAGGCCACTGACCGGTTTCCAACCCCGGATAGTCGCCAACACCCGGACACCTTCCTACTCCCTCTTCAGGTCCTGGTTATTCCAGCTCTCCAAGGGTGCTGAGCTCCTGTCTCCCGTCTGAATTGCCACCAATGTGAGCAGTGCTTGCAGTCATCCTCTTCACATGGCTGGTGAGATAGGAAATCTTCCTGGTCACATAGTTCAGCTGCCTGTAGTCTGTACAGAAGCACTATGAGCAGTCCTTCTTCTTGACAAGGACTACGGTGGGCCTCCCAAGGGCTGTTGGGTGGCTTGATGAACCCTGTCTCTGCCATCTTCCGGATCTTCTGCTCTCTCTCTCTTTGCCAGTGGCAAGCAATGGAGTGCTGGACCAGACTGGTTCTCTGGCAGTCTTCATCTCATACTGCAAAGACATCCACAAACTCTGCAAACAGTGCTTCCAAACACAGCTTAATCTTGGAACTACCCATCCCGGATCCGGGAGAATTGTCAGCAACTACACTAATTAGCATAGTTAGCATAAAGATCAAATAATCTTACTAGAAAATATTCATAGTCATGAAATCACAAGTGAAATATAGCGAAACACAGCTTAGCCTTTTGTTAATCACCCTGTCGTCTCAGATTTTGAAATTATGCTTTACAGCGATAGCGAGGCAAGCGTTTGTGTAAGTTTATCGATAGTGTAGCATAGCATTATGTCCAGCTAGCAGCAGGAAGCTTGGTCACGAAAATCAGAAAAGCAATCAAATTAACCGTTTACCTTTGATGATCTTCGGATGTTTTCACTGACGAGACTCCCAGTTAGACAGCAAATGTTCCTTTTGTTCCATAAAGATTATTTTTATACCCAAAATAACTCCGTTTGTTTGTCACGTTATGTTCAGAAATCCACCGGAAATAGCGGTCTCGACATTGGCGAAAAAAAATCCAAATTATATCCATAATATCGACAAACATGGCAAACGTTTTTTATAATCAATCCTCAAGGTGTTTTTCAAATATCTATTAGATAATATATCAACCGGGACAGTTGACTTTTTCACTAAGACCGGGAGGAAAAATGGCTACCTCTCTCTTTTACGCAAGAATCACTCTGAGAGCCATCAGCTGGCCACTTACGCAATGTGTTCGTTTACGCTCATTCTTCAACAGAAAGGCGTGGAACTACGTCTAAAGGCTGTAGACACCTTAGGGAAGACGTAGAAAAAGGAATCTGTTTGATATCCCTTTCAATGTGCAATAGGGATGCATAGAAAGACAGGGGTTTCAAAATAAGGGTCAGTTCCCGATTTGATTTTTCTCAGGATTTCGCCTGCAATATCAGTTATGTTATACTCACAGACAATATTTTTACAGTTTTGGAAACTTTAGAGTGTTTTCTATCCTAAGCTGTCAACTATATGCCTATTCTAGCATATGGTCCTGAGAAATAGGCAGTTTACTTTGGGAACTCACCTCTTTGGGGGTCTTTAGTTGCTCCTTCTCATCTGGGGGAAGGATCTTTGTGGGGCTGGCTGTCACCAATTCCTGATGAGTCAGCTGCGGCTACCGGTGTCTTCTTCCACTGCTCCGAAGTCCCACCATGGAGTCTTTCATCTGGAGGTTCCACATTCCAACATCTAGGTACTTGACTGAGTGAATCCAACCCTAGGATGCAGTCATCTTGGATATCGCCCAACCAGAACTTGTGCTCCAACAATACATTGCTGACTCTCACCGATAAGGACCGCCAGCGCTTCATTTCCGCGAGATCCCCTGTCACAGTGTGAAGATAAACCAAGGTAGGGGTCCAACCCAGAGGGGAAGGACCCACTGTGTCTGGAAGAACACCAGGCCGAACAAGGGATATTGTGGAACTGGTGTCAATCATCGCCTGGCAGGCCTCACAGCTGATGCTGCATGGAAGGTAGAGGCCCTGCGTCTCTTTGTGCTAGTGATGGCTGTTTAACAATCTGTTGGTCTTGAAATAGAAGCTGTTTTTCAATCTCTCTGTCCCAGCTTTGATGCACCTGTACTGACCTCGCCTTCTGGATGGAAGCGGGGTGAACAGGCAGTGGCTCGGGTGGTTATTATTTTTTGCCTTCCTGTGACATCCGGTGTTGTAAGTGTCCTTGAAGGCAGGTAGATTGCCCCCGGTGATGCGTTGTGCAGACCGCACCACCCTCTCGAGAGCCCTGCGGTTGTGAGCGGTGCAGTTACCGTACCAGGCGGTGATACAGCCCGACAAGATGCTCTCGATTGTGCACCTGTAAAGGTTAGTGAGGGTTTCTGTGGAGAGGTGCATATTCGGGCTGCAGATTGTGGTCTCAGAGACGCTTAGCTATGTCACAACGGGACATCGGACTACCATCTCTCAGCGTCTCAGGACTATGATTCACGCTTAAGGCTATACATTTTGGACGGAAGATTGTTTTAATTAAGTATTTAAGTCATTTCAGTTTATTTTACAGTATTTTGAAATGTAGTTAATGAGAATGTATGTAGAATGAAGGATGATGTATCCAGTATGTGAGGGAGTTGGAGACTTTCTAATCAGTTCATATCCTTGTGGGAAGTGAAAAGTTACCTGTACAGTAATTGCAGATAGAGAGGGTTTCTGTGGTTCAACAGGGGTGACATCAGGGGTTTCTCTCTCAGTTCTGAGGAGAAGCTGATCGGCGCCTGAAGCTAATTAGAGGAGCTGAGGTGTAAGGGATGAGGGGCAGGGGAAGAGGGACGAGGACAACATCTCTGAGTGCAGTCCACACATGTCACTCACTCAGTCTTTCTGATGTCATCAGTTAATGACTCAATCATCACCTCCTCTCCCGATGCCCTCTGGGAAACGCTGTCTCTTCTAATGAAGCGGAGAAACACGGTCAAACAAGACCAGGCAGTACTGGCTCAGTAGGGTTTAATGTCTCTTGATTGACCTCAGTGTCTTGGTTCGACAGGGGGAGCAGTTACAGCTGCACTTCCTCCTGCAATTATTGCTCTTTGAAGAGAGTCTGGCAGATTAATGGTCAGTTAGAGGAACACAGTATCCCAACAATTACTGTGGGTGCTGGAATTAAATTGACAATTTGTAATGTTAATCACCTTAGCGCTCCTGGACTGGGGGAGCCGCATAATCAGCCGGGCCAAAGCCCAGAGGAAATCAATCCTCTTCTTCTTCCTGCTACTGCCTACTCTCCACTATCCACACCACAAGTCATCTACTCCTCTCCCTCTTTCCCTTTGTCTTATCTAGCCGTATCCTCACTGATTCTCTCCCTATATCTCTCCCCAACCATCTCCTTTCTTTCTCTCTCTTTCTTTCTCTCTCTCTCGCTCTCTCTGCTAAAAAGTAATGTCTTACTTGGGAGTGATTTTCCATGGAGTGGAATTGTGTGCCATTGGGTCCGAATGGCCCCACTTTGTTATGCGTCTTGAAGGTTGTAATTTAGTTGCAATCTCACAGTTGGTATATTACACTAAGTGGCAGACACACTGTTTTTATATGCTTCTACTGCGAGTGTGTATAGAAATCCTTCAAACCCATTGCAGGCTCTAGGTGACAGCATGTGCAAATACGCAACTACATTTTCATAATAACATACATCAGGCACTGAAGTACGGTAGCAGCATAAACCAATCCCATGACAAAGTCAATATCTACATTATATTTATAATGTCAATATCTATTTTTATTAGTGGTGACAGTGACGATGTCCACGCTGATTAATATTCTCTCCTCACAAGGGCATTCTGCTGTACTGCGACTACCAGGGCTCCACCTTTGATGTGAGCAAGCTGCCTAGTTGCAGGTTTGAGGACATGGACTGCTTCCAGAAGTGCTTCCTGATTCTGAGGCTGGAACAGGGCCAGGTGGAGGGGGAGAGAGGGCTGCAGAGGGACCCAGGGGACAGCAGGGGCTGGAGGGCCGTACGGGTGGACCTGGTGGCTCCACCTGTTGACCGTTACGCCTTTGCCCTCCTAGGCTGGACCGGCTCCAGGGTAGGCTTGGATCAAATTATTGTGAAATAAATGTGGATGCCAAAACACACAAAGATACATTGACTAAAATTGTTAAAGACAGCTGAGTTTGAATTAGGAAACATTTAATTTGCAAAAAAACAAATGATCCAATTCACATGATGATAATGCTTGACAGAGCAGTCAATAACCAAAAATAAAACATTGATGATGAGAAATGAATAGCTAAACACTAACAAGAAAGTTACTATCGGAACACATATGATATGGCAGATGTATTCCCTGCTGATAAAAACAGCATAGACCAGCATAAATTTCAAGCTGGTCTATGCTGGTCCATACTGGTCTATGCTGGCCTTCGCTGTGTTTTGGACACTGGTCTGACCAGCATGGCCTAGCTGGTTCTTCTAGCTGACCAGCATGACCAGTCTAGTTGGCCAAGCTGGTCTGACCAGCATGGTCTAGCTGGTTATGCTTACTTCATTGTGTTTTCGCTGGTGACTGACCTTTCACATCTGCTAAACAATTGTATTTTATTTTATGTGTTTTCACTGATGATCAACTTTCGCTGTGTTTTGGACACTGATGACCACCATAAACTAAAACAAAACCAGCATCAAGTAACATCATGCTTGCAAAGTGATGTTTAATTCCTTGTTAGAATCCAGCCAGAGTGGATTCCTACAATCTGTATAAAGAATGACTGCCAGGGTTAGAGAAATGAATAAAGGAGACTAGCTAAACCATCTAAACTGGAACAACAATTTCAGTAATGGGTGCAATAATTCCAACTAACAGATTGGATTAGTTTAGAAAGTAAACTACCTTTCAAAAGTTTGGGGTCACTTAGAAATGTGTTTGTTTTTGAAAGAAAATGATATTTTTTGTCCATTAAAATAACATCAAATTGATCAGAAACACAGTGTAGACATTGCTAATGTTGTAAATGACTATTGTAGCTGGAAACGGCAGATTTCTTATGGAATATCTACATAGGCGTATAGAAGCCCATTATCAGCAACCATCACTCATGTGTTCCAATGGCACGTTGTGTTAGCTAATCCAAGTTTATCATTTTAAAAGGCTAATTGATAATTAGAAAACACTTTTGCAATTATATTAGCACAGCTGAAAACTTTTGTCCTGAACAAAGAAGCAATAAAACTGTCCTTCTTTAGACTAGTTGAGTATCTGGAGCATCAGCATTTGTGGGTTCGATTACAGGCTCAAAATGTCCAGAAACAAAGAACTTTCTTCTGAAACTCGTCAGTCTATTCTTGTTCTGAGAAATGAAGGTTATTCCATGCGAGAAATTGCCAAGAAATTGAAGATCTCAGACAACGCTGTGTACTACTCCCTTCACAGAACAGCGCATACTGTCCACAACCAGAATAGAAAGAGGAGTGGGAGGCCCCGGTGCACAACTGAGCAGGAGGACAAGTACATTAGAGTGTCTAGTTTGAGAAACAAATGCCTCACAAGTCCTCAACTGGCAGCTTAATTGAAAAGTACCCGCAAAACACAAGTCTCAACGTCAACAGTGAGGCGACTCCGGGATGCTGGCCTTCTAGACAGAGTTCCTCTGTCCAGTGCCTGTGTTCTTTTGCTCATCTTAATATTCTATTGTTATTGGCCAGTCTTAGATATGGCTTTTTCTTTGCAACTCCGCCTATAAGTCTAGAAGGCCAGCATCCCGGAGTCGCCTCTTCACTGTTGACATTGAGACTGGTGTTTTCCGGGTAATCTTTAGTATTCTTTCACTGTAATATACAAATGGTTGGATATCCCCACTCAGGCTGGATTCCAGTAGGAATTAGACATCCCTTTGCAAGGCAGCATAATATGACTTGATGCTGTTTTTGCTGGTGACAAGCGAAGGCTGGTTACCAGTAAAAATACAGTGAAGGCTGGTCAACGGCGATAACAAAATAAAGGCTGGTCACCAGCGTAAATACAATGAAGGCTGGTCACCAGATAATACACAACGAAGGCTGGTCACCAGGGAAAAGGAAACGAAGGCTGGTCACCTGCGAATTAACATAGAAATCTGGTCACCAGCGAAAACACAACATGGGCTGGTCACCAACCTATGCTGGTCTATGCATTTTTTTCGGCTGCAGGGTTACTGTTGGAGAATACAACAAGGGTTGTAAGGTGGCAAGAGGGTGGCAGGAAAGGAGGATAAATAGATAACAAGAGATATGATTATCAATTCTCTTCTTCCACAGCAGTTTGGGAGAGATCTGAGGACATTTGCCCAAAAGGAGAGGCAGATGCTTCTTGACAACCATGCCCTGTATGACAAAACTAAGGTACGGTGTGTTCTCTCATTACAGTGCATTTGAAATTGATAAATACAAGGCTCAACCATTGGTTTTAGACCGGTCTCAATATATCTTTACCACCGAGGCCATTTTTTTGGTCACCTACAGTATTGTGCTGTACGAGTACAAATGTTTTAGTTGTCGTGTTGGTTCTCTCTCTCACACTCTAAAGTCTAGCCTCCAGAGTGTGTGTTTATGAATCTGGGTGGTGAATTACAGCAAAGCCCTTGTCCTCAAACTTTATTGGAAGGATTAGGCTTGGGTGTTAGAATGCCTGTGCTGGGAATACACAGACACATTATCTTGAGTAATTTTATAACAATGCGATTCTCCTCTGAGTGAGCAGAAACTAGATATTGGCGTGAGGGCAACATTTTTAATTACAGTTCTGCTTGCTGTGAAGGGGCATGATGCACCCCACACACACATGCGCACATACATACAAAGGCATGCACACACAAACAAACAGACAAACACACAGGCATGCACGCACACACCACACTGGCAGATGCATACACGCACGTAAGAAACACACACAAACGCACATACATGTACACACACACACACACACACACACACACACACACACACACACACACACACACACACACACACACACACACACAAAATGAAGTCGATATCTTATCTAAAGCACTAGCGGCTTGACTGTGAACCTAATTCTAACCCTAACACTAACCCTAACACTAATTTTATAACCTTAACCCTAACACTAATTTTATAACCTTAACCCTAAACCCCTAGAAGTAGCATTTGACCTTGTGGGGCTAACAAAATTCCCCAAGTTGGTCAAATTGTTTTTTGTTTACTATTCTTGTGGGGACTTCTAGTCCTCACAAGTATAATTAAACACGTCCACACACACGTCCACACACACACACACACACACACACACACACACACACACACACACACACACACACACACACACACACACACACACACACACACACACACACACACACACACTCTCTAAAATTAGAAGAAATAATGACACATCAGCATTAAGTTATAAGTGAATCAAATCCGTCTATTGGTTTCAATATATGAGGTAGAGGCTTGTTAAGGTGAAGTTAATTGTACTGGGAAGCGCAAGGTTCATTTACACATTTCCAAATGAATTACATTTGCATCTCAGTTTCAGCCAACAGATTGATCGAGAACTGATATGATAAAAGGCTATTATATAAATTTACATCTCATTAGAATTCAAATTACATTAATCCTCACTTGCCCACACAGCAAGAGCTAATTACACTCAGTTTAATACCTCTTGAATGATAGGGCAAAATGTAGATTTATGCATAAATAGACATATCCAAAAGTAATAACAATAACTGGTAATGCTGCATAGTTCTAGAAAAGTCTGGAACGCTCTTCCATTTTTTTTTTATAGATTGTTGACATGTTCTCACCTTTGACGCCACAAGCGCAGTAGAAGTATTATGAAAATATAAAAATAAGAAAAATAATATTTGATTTCCTTCCTGTTCAACAAAAGTGCTGCCAAAAGGGCTTCAAATGACTGAAATTCTTAGTAACAATCAAATTATAAACATCTTTCTTTAAAATGTCACCTTTCTTATATCTGTAAAATAAATATGATCATACTTAGTGACATACAATATTGGTACCCTTTCATATCACTGACGAAAGATACTTTTTTCCCCAAACGTCCTCTGAGACGTGCTGAGACACCATTAATATGTGTGCAGTCTAGTTACAACAGGGGTGTTAAACTAATTCCATGGAGGGCCTAGTGTCTGAGGGTTTTTGTTTGTTCCTTTAAATTTAGACCTAGAAGGCCAGGTGAGGGGAGTTCTTTAATGATTAGTGACTTTAATTCGTCAATCAATTACAAGGGATGAGTGAAAACCCGCAGACACTCGGCCAACCGTGGAATGAGTTTGACACGTGTTCTACGTGGTCTTTATGCTGAGCCACACTGGCTGCGTCACAACTTCAGCTTCAAGCACAAAGTGATTTCGTCTGTCTGTGACCAAGAGAAAGTGGTCTTGATTCAATTTTATGAAATTAATATTTTTTAAATCCTGTTGATAGCTATAAATCCATCTGAGAACATCACTTGTGCAATATGCACTATTGCAAGCGCAGCTGTGAGTTTCACAGGCACAGGAAATCGTTATTTTGTCTGGACAGGCCAGAAAATATGACTTGTCATTCCTTATGCAAATAGCCAATTTCCTGTGTCCCTGAAACTGATAGCTGAGCTTGATATAGCATATATGAATTGGAACAACCAGTGCTTTTCGAGATTGTAAGGCAATTGATGTTGCACCATTTACAGAGCGCATTGTAAAACAGAATTGTCAGTCGGAACTGGTCCAGAACTGCTCAAAGTCCCAAATACTGTATAGGGGCTAAGAGGTTTTAATTCATGTTTAGATACATGATGTAATTCATTTGTTTTATCACTAAGGGTTACTACTATCACTATTACTATTGCACCACATGCTAAAGACTATGGCATGAATTTATTTTTGATTTTTTTACCTTTATTGTTGGGGTTAGATACGTTTTAAATAAGTGTCTCTTTTTTTGATCACTTAATTTCAAGCTTACGCTAAAATCCCTCTGAACAAATATGACATACTGTAAGAGAATGTGTCACATGAAAAACATAAATATGTTTATTACAGTCCCAGATGACAGTCAGTGCTGAGGTTATGCATACACTTAGCCTTGCTAAGAGCATGGCATCCTGCAGCAATGCATCTTGGCTCATTTACATGTACAGGGCTGGGGGAGCATGGGGACAGGCATCTTGAGGAGTGAGTGAAGCAGGACAAGGGCACCAGGCATGTCACCTGACTCACCGACAGGGGGACACACTGTCACCACAACGTCCCCATTACCCCCTCCCTTGGGAATGGGGGTCAGGACATAGAGAGTGCAGGGTGGCAGCTTTGATACATATTATACAGATGCGGCCATCTCAGATATTGTTTATTCAAACACAAGGGCAGAGGTAAGCATCTGGGTGCTGGCAGGGACAGGGTGATTGGATCACATGCATTTACACTCAAAATTAGATCTGGGGTCAGGTCAGAGGAGTGTGTTGTGTCTGTGACTATCATTAAATGTGAAGACTGTTATTTAATCAAATCAATTCTGTCTGTGTAATTATTATTACGTGATTATACTAATCATGTTAACTTTAATTAACTAGGAAGTCGGGGCACCACGGGAAAATGTTTATGGAGTCTCTATTTCCTGACTCGACTCTTTAGATATTTTAATATCTTATCAAAACAGTCGCTTATTAATGAATTGTACCTCATCAGTTCTCATTACTGAACATCACAAACCCTTGGATATCTGCACGAACCCTAGCATAAATTATGAATCAGCGATATACAAATTGGTTTAATTATTTATTTACTAACTAACTAATCAAGTCACAGAAATACATGAAAACACACACAATTAGGTCATACATGGGGTATTACATGATACAAAGAATAGTCCGATATAACGGCTTGGTAGACAAAGGAAAAGGGGTGTGGACCGCTCAAGAGCGGGAAACTCATAGCTGATAACTACACTCATAGAAATTGCTAATACTTTACATGAACGACCGCCCATTCGAAAATAAATAGCAATTTACATATTTACAAGTGTTGTCTTGTGGTTCGTCTGCTGGAGAGTCAATCAACAAAAAGTCTCTTGTTGTGTTCATAATGGATAAGTCAGGTGTACCCATGGTTGTCGCATAGAATAAATATTTCGGAGGTTGTCGGCATTCTTGTCCTAGGCTACATACATTTCCGGCTGCAGACTGGTAGTTTCTTACTTCTTTAGTGAATCGAAAGTCTCAGAGTCCTCTAGCGACAAGCAATTAAAAAAAAAAAAAATTATTTCACCTTTATTTAACCAGTTAGGCAAGTTGAGAACAAGTTCTCATTTACAATTGCGACCTGGCCAAGATAAAGCAAAGCAGTTCAACACATACAACGACACAGAGTTACACATGGAGTAAAACAAACATACAGTCAACAATACAGTATAAACAAGTCTATATACGATGTGAGCAAATGAGGTGAGATAAGGGAGGTAAAGGCAAAAAAAGGCCATGGTGGAAAAGTAAATACAAATAGCAAGTAAAACACTGGAATGGTAGATTTGCAATGGAAGAATGTGCAAAGTAGAAATAATCCCGTATCCGGGACCGTAATCATAGCCTCAAGCGCATTAGCATAACGCAACTTTTTCTATTCATGAAAATCGCAAATGAAATGAAATAAATATATTGAAACACAAGCTTAGCCTTTTGTTAACAACACTGTCATCTCAGATTTTCAAAATATGCGTTACAGCCAACGCTAGACAAGCATTTGTGTAAGTTTAGCATGGCATAATGCTATGCTAGGCTGTGCTGGCAGCAGGCAACATTTTCACAAAAATAAGAAAAGCAACCAAATTAAATAATTTACCTTTGAAGAACTTCAGATGCTTCCACTCAGGAGACTCTCAGTTAGATAGCAAATGTTCCTTTTTTCCAAAAATAATATTTTTGTAGGCGAAAAACATCACGTTTGTTCATCCTGCTTGGCTGAGAAATCGACCGAAAATACTTCATCTATAACGCCAAACTTTTTTCAAAATTTGCTCCATAATATCGACAGAAACACGGCAAATGTTGTTTAGGATCCATCCTCAAGGTGTTTTTAACATATGTATTCGATAATATATCCGTGGAGGCAGTTGGTTTCTCATAAGAAACGATTGGAAAAATGGCTACCTCCTTTGGTAGAGTTGTAGTGCCAACCATTTCAACATGTAGCTACCACTTTATATTTTCTGATCTTAGAAATTCAACCATTTGCAACCTTAGTTTACACCATGGTCGCGTGGTTTGGCGTGAATTGCGTCACAGGGGCTTTTATACTTGGGTAGAAAAGGGGCCATCTCTTCATGTTTGTGCCCACCTGGGCATGGCTACTGACTGTGTATAAGTTACCATAAAACAATCAATTAAGAAGACTAAATCACATGGTTAACTTTTCAAAAGTATTCTTATACTTATTCATCCATCTTATACAAGATTCAGAAGTAAACCTGACAGCTGGGAAATGTACACTTTAAGAGATATAGTTATGTGTGTTTCCTGTCCTTCATGAGATCACCAAATGAAGCACACTTGACATGACTGTTCCTTCAGTGTCCAGGGACCATTCCTACCTTCTCAAAAATATAAAAATGGTTTAATTCTCCAGTTTTGGGGATTAGGAGTTTTGGGAAGAAGAATGTCTTTGTTCTCCATAGGCTCTCTCCCTCCATACTCCATGGCAGCGAAGAGAGAGAGTTTCTAGCAGGAATTTATGACCGTTGTAAAACCTGAGAAAGAGAGTGAGAGATGGGGGAGCCACGTGATACACCCCAAAAGGGCCACGTCGTGACATATGTATGGTTGAGTTTGATGAGGAAAGTGGTCGGAAACATTCTGATTAATTGAGATGTTGACGTTATCTGCACGCACACACACACGCGCACACACACACACACACACACACACACACACACACACACACACACACACACACACACACACACACACACACTGCTAGTTTCAAGGTCAGCAGATCGCTTAAAAGGGTACTTTCTGACAATATCATTCAACAGTGTGGCCCGTTTTTCAGCTGTCAGCTTGACATTACAGCCATAATTAAGGTAATGAAGATCAATTCACTTTCTAAGTCACCGGGCGGCCTCCGTCTCCGATCATTGACTATTCCTTCTGTTCTTCTGTTCGCTCTAGGCAGGGAGGAGTGGTCCCTCTCTGTCTGGTCCTCGTCACTGTTGCAAAGCCCTCATTAATTGGATGAACGTATGGCCGCCACCACTCAGATAATGGCACTTATCTTTGCAGCCGTCATAATTGACCAATCTTTTTCCCCCAGAGAGTCGATGCTCTGCGTCTGACTGATGTCAGGACAAACCGGAGAGATATCGGAATGGGATGATTAGGAGGGAGGGGGTTTCAGAGAGAGGGGGGGTTACTCGTCGCCACCTGACCATTGAAGACCAAACACGGTCATTTAGAGGACTTCCATCTTGTCATTTACTTTAAAGAGCTCTTCCTGGATGGATGCACATGACGACGTGCTCTGTCTCACTGTAATATGGAATAGCTTAGAAACTATATGACTAAACTCACACTAATTATCCCAATTAAGGAAGGACAAGCCCAGGGGAATAGCCTTGAGAAGGAAGTGCAACAGCTTCCAGAGACAGCTTGTCATAATACAATAGCAATACCTGGCGGACAGTTGGACTTACTATACAAACATCACATCGTTGGAGTGCTACAGTCATTCTGTATGTCGTCCATATTACGACAGCAGAGAGTCCCAAGGCCTTAGATCAATATAGTACTACTGCAGCTGTATTTAAAACATACATTAGCCTAGTCTGTGAGTGAGGTGTGATGTGAGGGCCTGTGTTCTATGGGAGCAAGGTTGAGTGTCTGTCCTCGGCTGGTAGGCTGAAGGTGTGGGATAATTAATATGTTTTGTGGGCTTGATGAATGAGGACAGGTGGGGGATTACATCAGCCCCAGACCAACTGACTCCCTCCACAATGAGGAGGGCTCTGTGACCTGTCCAACACCTCCTATACAAAGCCCTCTACTGCATGGTGTACCCTTAACATTCCTTACCTGTGGGAGTATGTGTGTGTGAGAGAGTGCATATGTGTCAAGAAAGGTATGTGAGTATTTGTCTGATACAAATGTGTATGCAAATGTAATTCACTACTGTATGTGCTAGTGTGTAAGTATGAATGTGTGCTGCATATGTCATGTATGTGCATACAGTGTGATTATATATTGTATGTGAGTGTCTTTGAGTGTTTGTATGGGTGTGAGTATGTGTGTGTGTATGTTTGTGCGGTAAATTGATTGACAGATACATTTCCTCTTATTTAGGCTACTGTATATCCTGATATTTGAACACTATTAAACACTGTTTTCAAGAGTGAAGCAGGGCTGTTTCTGAGTTCAAAACCTGGTGTACCCCATGCAAGGTTAAAGGTATGTCTGAAACTCATCACTGCATTTTGCCTTGCAAATATGCAAAGCTCGTGTTAGAATTGACAATTTAAACATTTAATGAACTTCGGCACACTCTGAAAAGAAAGTGTTTCATGACCTAAATTCCCCAATGCGACCTCATTTTTCACTTATCCCTCAATACGTCACACATTTAGAGGAAATTCTCAGCGTCACAATCCAGATGTGACCTCTCTGTTGAGGTCACATCTGTTACAGTTGTAACATTCAGTATCACATATTTTCTCCCGAAAGACTAGTCAACAGTGAGTTGAACTGCCTGTCCGATTTCAGTCGTAGCATGTGGAGTGTTCACAACTCATCTTCCTCCCCCCTCTCTCCCTCCATCCCTCCCTCCATTCTCAGAGAAGCGGATGGGTAGACAAAACCCGGAGCAATTGCACTGGGCTTTGGGGAGCGTCATTTTTTAATGCTCCCCAGCTGGTGCTGAAAAGCACTGTTTGCAGACAGGATGAAAACGGTCTGGAAAGAGGCCTTTCACAGAAAGGAGAGGAGAGGCGGGAGAGGATGGGGAGGAAAGGCTCTGGGTTTAATTTTGCGACTCATGCCACAGTGCCCTCAGAGCGTCACATGTACACCTCTGAGGTGTGACAGACAGACAGGTGAGAGGACAAAGGAGGGTGGAGTGCCTTTATGCATCATGAGTGGTCGTTTGAGATTTGGAGCGTTAATGTTTTTATAATCTTTTGTGGTCAATTAACCATTTCTTTGGATTTTGATGTGTGCTTTTGGACATGTTTCAGCCTTCTGGCAGAGGCGACCAGGTTTTTGGCAAAAAATGTATTAGTATACATTTCACATTTACATTTTAGTCATGCAGCATGTGAGTTTATCCAAAGCGACTTACAGTAAGTGCATTCATTTTAAGATAGCTAGGTGAGACAACCACATATCACAGTCGTAGGAAGTACATTTTTCCTCAATACAAAAGTTATCAGCAATGTCAGTGCTAGTAGGAAAAGACAAGTGCACAATTTCTTTATGGGGGTGGGGATACGGTAGGTAGGGTTTCAGTTGTTTTCGGAAGATAGGCAGGGACTCTGCTGTCCTAGTTTCAGGTGGAAGCTTGTTCCACCATTGGGGTGCCAGGACAGAGAAGAGCTTTGACTGGGCTGACAGGGAGTTGACCCCCGTACAGGTGGGACGGCCCAGAGAACAGAGGTGGCAGAACGGAGTGCTCGGGTTCGGCTGTAGGGGTTGAACATATCCTGAAGGCAGGGAGGGGCAGTTCCACTTTCTTCTCCGTAGGCAAGCACCATGGTCTTGTAATGGATGCGAGCTTCAACTGGAAGCCAGTGGAATGTGTGGAGGAGCGGGGTGACAGTGGTATCAAATGATTTACTTTATAATTTGTGAGCATACAAAATAGCTCAGTATTTGTATTATTTATTTTATACAGTGTTTTTTGCTCATCTTTATCAAGGGTGCCAATAATTTTGGTCATGACTTGTAACTGTAACTTACAATCTCCACTTAAATGATCTACACTGCATTCAGAAAGTATTCAGACCCCTTGACTTTTTCCACATTTTGATACGTTACAGCCTTATTCTAAAATGTATTAAATTCATTAATCTACTCACAAAACAAAACACAGTTTTTTAGTCATTGTTGATAATTTATACATATAAAAAACTGAAATATCACATTTACATAACTATTCAGACCCTTTACTCAGTACTTTGTTGAAGCACCTTTGACAGCGATTACAGCTTTGAGTCTTCTTGGGTATGAAGCTACAATCTTGGCACACCTGTATTTGGGGAGTTTCTCCCATTCTTCTCTGCAGATCCTCTTAAGCTTTGTCAGGTGTGATGGGGAGCGTTGCTGCACGGCTATTTTCAGGTCTCTCCAGAGATGTTTGATCGGGCTCAAGTCCAGGCTCTGGCTGGGCAACTCAAGGACATTCAGAGACTTGTCCCGAAGTCATTCCTGCGTTGTCTTGGCTGTGTGCTTAGGGTCATTGTCTTGTTGGAAGGTGAACCTTCGCCCCAGTCTGAGGTCCTAAGCACTCTGAAGCAGGTTTTCACCATGGATCTCTCTCTACTTTGCACCGTTCATCTTTGCCTCAATCCTGACTAGTATCCCTGTCCATGCTGCTGAAAAACATCCCCACTGCATGCTCTCACCACCATGCTTCACCATCGGGATGGTGCCAGGTTTCCCCCAGACATAACACTTGGCATTCAGGCCAAAAAGTTCAATCTTGGTTTCATCAGACCAGAGAATATTGTTTGTTATGGTCTGAGAGTCTTTAGGTGCCTTTTGGCAAACTCCAAGCGAGCTGTCATGTGCCATTTACTCTACCAGAAAGGCCTGGAGTGCTTTTGGTGGAGTGCTGCGGAGATGGTTGTCCTTCTGGAAGGTTATCCCATCTCTACAGAAGAACTCTAGAGCTCTGTCAGAGTAACCATCGGGTTCTTGGTCAACTCCCTGACCAAGGCCCTTCTCCAGGGATTGCTCAGTTTGCTGTATTCGTTGAGTTTTTCTAGTATGGTTTTACAAGAATTGAAATCTCACAGCATCAACTTTGCTGTCCGTTTGAGGCTTATTTTTACAGTCTATGGCTCAAGGAAACTGTGCACACAGTGATCTGAGTTATCTGATTGGCCAGTGGTTGGCCTAAAGGCAGTGGTGGAAAACATACTGAATTGTCATACTTGAGTATTTGTACTTAAGTACTTTACACCACAGCCTATAGGTACACTTGATTTGTTCTCTGGTCCTGCTGGGTAGTTAAAGTTCTACCTTCAGACACATGAAATGGTTCAAAATGGGAACACTTTGCCTTTCCTGTGCTAGGGCTGCTGAATCAAGTGCACCTACCGCGAACAGAGCAAAATGTATTTAAAAAATAGGAATGCAAAGCTTTATTGTTTGGATTTTTGTAGAAATGTTTGGTGATCGACTAGGAATGCCTTGGAGAACGCGATCGACCGGTTGGTGACCACTGTTTTACAGGGTCAGCCATAGTAGTTCGGCGTCCCTGGAGAAAATTAGGGTTAAGTCAATCAAATCATGAAATTGATTTAAAAAGCCCTTTTTACATCAGCCAATGTCACAAAGTGCTACACAGAAACCAAGTCTAAAATGCCAAACAGCAAGCAATGCAGATGTAGAAGCACGGTGACTAGCAAGTGTCTTGCTCAATTGCACATCGACAGATTTTTTTGTTACTTCACCTTGTCGACGCAGGTATTTGAACCAGCAACCTTTCAGTTACTGGCCAAACTCTCTAACCGTATTTGTTCAGCTCCTGATAATACTTTTCTCGGACTGACGTCCCCCGTGTAAGGTTTAATGATGCTAATTTATCTTTCTTGGGAAGCATGTCTGCCTCAGACATGTCTGCCTGAAGCATGTCTGCCTCAGACATGTCTGCCTGAAGCATGTCTGCCTCAGACATGTCTGCCTGAAGCATGTCTGCCTGAAGCATGTCTGCCTGAAGCATGTCTGCCTGAAGCATGTCTGCCTCAGACATGTCTGCCTGAAGCATGTCTGCCTGAAGCATGTCTGCCTCAGCTAAGCATTAGGTTGAAGCAGTTTTCTTCCGTTGTCTGTGCCAAAGATTGTGGGTCTCCGAATCTGGATGGACAGACAGTAGATGTTGTTTCCATGTAAATAACACATAATATGACTGAACCCACAAGTCCTAGAGCAGCAATCAAAGTTTTGATGAAGTTGTTGTTTTAAAAAGGAATACTTTTTTTTGTTGCATAATTGGTAACCTTATGCAAAGTCTTTATACTATACCATAGACCCAGAAGAAATTAAATTCAGAGATGAGTTCAGGAATTGCCTGAATAGTTTTTGCAGTTTTTACAGTACACACACACACACACACACACACACACACACACACACACACACACACACACACACACACACACACACACACACACACACACACACGATGAAGTCGATATCTTATCTAAAGCACTAGAGGCTTGACTGTTCAAATATTTTTCAACTTGTGTTGAATTGAGTTGCGAATTCTATTATGCAAGTGGTGAGGCAGACAGCCAAGGCCAGGGTTCCCCAATTGGCACTCCAAGTTTTCTGAGCAAAAAAAAAATATATATATATATATATATATATATATATATATATTATATGTTTTATTTTATTTTAATTGTTGGACATAAAATACTGTAAAAACACCACGCATAATAGTATTCCCATACATGATAGAGAAATACTATATGTGATACTATATGTGACAAATATAAGCAAGGTTTGAAATTATTATGTTAGTAATATATTATATATTTTTTAGCTTCTTGTAGTCAATTTGCAGCATTCACTTTTTTGTAATTATGTTCCGGCCCCCTGATCATCCGCACCAGAAAAATTCCATTCCGCCACCTGACAATATGTTGACAAATGTATATTTCCCTGACTCCTAGTTCATTCATAAATGGCTAATGTAACAGGAGAAATAAAAAATAAAGGTTAGAATGCTGGAATACACCATCGTGGGAACAGGTGCTGCGCGAGTGAAATCCCCGGTTGGATTTTGGAGTCACTGTAGACAAGGAGAACTACAACCCATGGATACAGCCTGCAAAAGTGCAAGCCAGTATTTGTTTACGATAATTAAGTAAACATTATCAGTTCATCATTACATTCATTCAGGATTTATTTTATTTAGACCATACGCAGGCCATACAAAGTTTAAACCTGTGTGGCATAGCCCATATGTTTCTGGGAATTTATAATTTAAGTTTAAATGAAGTGTGATTGTTTAAACAATATTGAATGTAAAGATATTATTTTATTATGATGGCTACAGGCTTTTATGAGGTAAGAAAAAGGCTACTTAAAAGGCTCTTTTTCAAAGCGATTTGAGTTTGTCAATGTTATCTGTTATTTTATTAGCATCCCCATTAGCTGTTGCAAAAGCAGCAGCTTCTCTTCCTGGGGTCCACACAACATAAAGAAATGTACAGTGCCTTGCGAAAGTATTCGGCCCCCTTGAACTTTGCGACCTTTTGCCACATTTCAGGCTTCAAACATAAAGATATAAAACTGTATTTTTTTGTGAAGAATCAACAACAAGTGGGACACAATCATGAAGTGGAACGACATTTATTGGATATTTCAAACTTTTTTAACAAATCAAAAACTGAAAAATTGGGCGTGCAAAATTATTCAGCCCCCTTAAGTTAATACTTTGTAGCGCCACCTTTTGCTGCGATTACAGCTGTAAGTCGCTTGGGGTATGTCTCTATCAGTTTTGCACATCGAGAGACTGACATTTTTTCCCATTCCTCCTTGCAAAACAGCTCGAGCTCAGTGAGGTTGGATGGAGAGCATTTGTGAACAGCAGTTTTCAGTTCTTTCCACAGATTCTCGATTGGATTCAGGTCTGGACTTTGACTTGGCCATTCTAACACCTGGATATGTTTATTTTTGAACCATTCCATTGTAGATTTTGCTTTATGTTTTGGATCATTGTCTTGTTGGAAGACAAATCTCTGTCCCAGTCTCAGGTCTTTTGCAGACTCCATCAGGTTTTCTTCCAGAATGGTCCTGTATTTGGCTCCATCCATCTTCCCATCAATTTTAACCATCTTCCCTGTCCCTGCTGAAGAAAAGCAGGCCCAAACCATGATGCTGCCACCACCATGTTTGACAGTGGGGATGGTGTGTTCAGCTGTGTTGCTTTTACGCCAAACATAACGTTTTGCATTGTTGCCAAAAAGTTAAATGTTGGTTTCATCTGACCAGAGCACCTTCTTCCACGTTTGGTGTGTCTCCCAGGTGGCTTGTGGCAAACTTTTAACAACACTTTTTATGGATATCTTTAAGAAATGGCTTTCTTCTTGCCACTCTTCCATAAAGGCCAGATTTGTGCAATACACGACTGATTGTTGTCCTATGGACAGAGTCTCCCACCTCAGCTGTAGATCTCTGCAGTTCATCCAGAGTGATCATGGGCCTCTTGGCTGCATCTCTGATCAGTCTTCTCCTTGTATGAGCTGAAAGTTTAGAGGGACGGCCAGGTCTTGGTAGATTTGCAGTGGTCTGATACTCCTTCCATTTCAATATTATCGCTTGCACAGTGCTCCTTGGGATGTTTAAAGCTTGGGAAATCTTTTTGTATCCAAATCCGGCTTTAAACTTCTTCACAACAGTATCTCGGACCTGCCTGGTGTGTTCCTTGTTCTTCATGATGCTCTCTGCGCTTTTAACGGACCTCTGAGACTATCACAGTGCAGGTGCATTTATACGGAGACTTGATTACACACAGGTGGATTGTATTTATCATCATTAGTCATTTAGGTCAACATTGGATCATTCAGAGATCCTCACTGAACTTCTGGAGAGAGTTTGCTGCACTGAAAGTAAAGGGGCTGAATAATTTTGCACGCCCAATTTTTCAGTTTTTGATTTGTTAAAAAAGTTTGAAATATCCAATAAATGTCGTTCCACTTCATGATTGTGTCCCACTTGTTGTTGATTCTTCACAAAAAAATACAGTTTTATATCTTTATGTTTGAAGCCTGAAATGTGGCAAAAGGTCGCAAAGTTCAAGGGGGCCGAATACTTTCGCAAGGCACTGTACATAATACAGAATAAAAAAATAGACAAGAGCAGCTCAAATGCAGGACTACACACATTTACACATACGATGTGCCACATCGCATTGTGAAAATAAGAAGATTTGCCTATCATTCTTAATTCATGGAAAATTAATTCAGGAAGGGGAATAGCTTAAAAACGTACTACTCTGGAGTCATAATTATTTTTTTATAAATTGATGTTCCAGGAAAAATGATTCATGCAAGCTCATTTATGACGTTTGAGCTGGAGTCTTGTAAAATATTGGGTTTAAAGAAGTTGGTCCACTGAAGCCATATTGAAAATCTGCCATCAACATAGTATTCAAGAAAGTAGTCAACATAATAAAAAGCATCAAAATCAAAGCATATTGCATATTGCATGATCTGTTTGATTTTGAGTTCTAATATTTGGCAGGTGTGGTAAGGAGTACAGAAGTAGATCATCCAAAGGCAATGAGACAAATTTGTCCTGATGGTGGCACTGTGGTGCAATAGGGTTTGAACTGCTTGCAGCTATATTTTCTTGTGTTTTTATAACTATGTAAAGCGACTCCAGGTACTAGAAAAGCTCTATAACAATACCATGTCATTTTATTATTATCTCAGAACTAGATTTTTCACAGATAGAATGTCATAATCCAAGGTCTCGTTGTCCTCCATCACAGCATACTTCTCTTCAATATTATCCATTTTGTTCATGAACTTGCCTTGCATCTTCATGAAGTTTTTGAATGGTCTTTTTCTCTTTCTTGGTTTCATGTGTCCTTTTTTCCTGTCGTGGTCAAGATAAGAGCAGATTCCTGGACATATGATACAGGTGCCATCATCATCCATCATTGCAGAACTTTTGATGTCATCCTTGTTAGGGAGAAATCAGTTGCTGTGACATGTGAACTTGCACATCTGCAGTTTGTAGCAAAGTAATTTAGTTATAGAAGCCACTAGAACCTCTACCTATATCTCAAAGTCTTGGTTTTGTTTCATGTTCTTGTCATCATTCTCTAGACACTGTTTGAAGCTTTTTGTGATTTAGCTAACCCAATGTTTCCAGCAGACCTTGGCTGAGGCATCAACAGATCTGGCAACCAGGCTAGTTAATTGGATGATGATTCGTTTATAAAGTTTATATCAGTGATTCTAACATTTTTATTCCAGCCCATTAATCTGTGGAAATGTTTTCTAAAGCCTTTGTAGTTTAAATAGTATGTTATTTATCTCCACTCCATTTATCTCCACCCAGCCACACAGAAGAGAGAGTAAAAAGTATAACATTTTGATGTGTGAATGAATTAAATTAGTAAAAGTAAGCACTTTGCTGTTCTACGAAAGTTTGTCTGGATGGTTGAGAGAAATTAAGTACATTGTTAGCTTTGAATGCTTTGTGAAACCCACCCCAGGTGGATCAGGTGTGTTTGTACTGGTCTAAAACAAAACGTAAAAAGACAACGTATGTAAATTAAGCTGGCAATTAGAACATGGTATAAAGCATGATGGTGCAATACATCTTGACTCTTGACCCTATATTCAGTGACTGGAGTTGAGAAACGCAGCTCTAAATTGCCTAAGGGTAAATATGTTCCCACAAGGCGTATTGGTGGCTGTGCCTGTAGTTGGTAGGTGATGATTAGTTAAGAGAAACAGCAGTGGTTGACAAAACTTCTAATGGGAAAGTATGTTCACATGAGTCGTTGTTGTGTAACCAGAATAAGGTATGTACCAGGGAGGCTGGAGAAAGTTTGTTACATCCTACTGCAATTGGCAAATAAGTATGATGTGTTGGGCTTTGTGTGTTCTGGCCCATGTTGGGCTGGTGTGGGATTGGTGTGGGCTAGCCTGTGTTGGGCTGTGATGGCTAGCCCATGTCGGGCTAATATGGCATTGGTGTGGGCTAGCCTGTGTTGACTGGTGATGTCGACCGTGCAGACTGGTGTGGGCTTTGTTGTGGGCTAGCCAGTGCTGGGCTGGTGTGTGCCAGACCGTGCTCACCTAGCCGACTGAATACCCACATGGAACCAATGGGGCCATGTTTGCTGGACTGTTTCTCAACCTCCATGGGATGTTGCTGGCCGGTCCCCGAGATGGCTAAATTACACCAATTTAGTGAGTTCTACAGTGTTTTTTTTATGTAAGAGGTCCCCCGAAGAGGAAAAATAAAGCTTATTGAGACCATCTATTGAGATGTTCCTTTTGCTAAGGAAATCAGGTGATAAAGGTCAACCCGGTTACGTGCACTGAACTCTCATATACTGTATATCTTGATCTGTTTGAGTCAGTCAAGGAATATGGCACACATGCTAATGCTAATGCTAAGGGATGTGAGTCTACTGTAGCTAACCTGTATAATATGTGAGCTCATTGGCTTATAGCGACCATAATGTTTGAGATAGTCTTGGTATCTCCAACCCACGTGGCATATTCCCAGAACAGGATTTTCAAAAAATGTTAAAATGTCAGATTTGAAAAGTTGGAGGTTGCGTTTAAGAAAGTCAGCCTCACCCTTAACTCTGCATGTTCGGAATGGAATGGCCCACAGTTAACCTCGGTCTCCTCGGGAAAGATCTATAGGAACAACAGTTTTATTATAAGATTTGCAAAAATGCCTTAAACCATTTATTTAACTAGGCAAGTCAGTTAAGAACAAATTCTTATTTACAATGACGGCCTACACCGGCCAAACTCTAACCTGGAGGAAGTTGGGCCACTTGTGTGCAACCCTATGGGACTCCCAATCACTGCCGGTTGTAATACAGCCTGGAATCGAACCAGGGTCCGTAGTGACACCTATAGCACTGAGATGCAGTGCCTTAGACTGCTGCGCCACTCCGGAGCCCAAAATCATTACCAATAATTGTTCAGAGTTGAAAGCTTAACAAACACAGTCGGGTCTCTGCATTTATAGAAAAAGTACAACCTCTTGTCTACGTGGCAGTTCAGTAGATGTGTGTAAACAGGGGAGGAAGATAGTATAAAAGGCGATTGGTTTGTCTGTGCAGATTAAGATACCCCGAGGTTGATAGCATGATGGCTCAACATCGTTTTGTCACAGTTCACACTATAATGTGTTCCTTCCTGCAAGGTTCAACACAGGTGAATTCCTGCAGATAGTAAACCCACGGGATGTCTCACATTGTGCTGTCGCACCTAAACGGATCTTAGCTACAGTATATGCCCAGTCTTATGACTAAATCACACAAAGACAAGTTTGTATCAGGTTAGAAAAACACTGATGAAATTGGTTATTCTACGTGCTAAGGTTAAAAGACTATATGAACATTGTTTCCAGAGAAAAGGGATATATTCCTTGGTATCCAGAAGTGTGACCTGTCAGATTCACTGAAACTTATGTTCTATGACTAAGTGGAATTTCTTCGAATTGCACTGAATTGAATTTTACTTCCTGTCACTCAAATTCAAAATCTAAATCCTTTGGGGTGTGGCCAATTCAATTAGAATCCTGTTTGCCACAACACCTTGATTGTTTCAACAAGGGGCAGAAAAGTTTCATCAAGTTGTTAAGAGTACATGTTACAAGTTTACACCTCACATACAGTACATGGTTATGGGCTTTAAAAAAGGAAGACACCTGTACCGTGTCAGATATAGAGTTGAAATGTATTCAATTTGGAGTTTGCATTCCAATATTACACTTTATATACATCACAGAAGACTGATGTTGAAAATGTCAATGAAGTCACTTGCCAGCTGATCAGTGCATGCTCTGAGTAGGCATCCTGGTAATCCATCTAGCAGGGCAGCCTTTAAAGGTCTTCCTCATATTGGTTACGGAGAGCGAGATCACACAGTTGTCCGGAACAACTTGTGCTCTCATGCATGATTCAGTGTTGCTTTTCTCGTCTGGTAGGCTTGTGCCACTGGGAAGCTCGCTGCTGGATTTCCCTTTGTAATTTGTGATAGTTGCAAGCCCTGCCACATCCAATGAGCATCAGATCTGGCATAGTAGGATTCGATCTTAGTCCTGCATTGACGCTTTTGCCTGTTTGATGTCACGTCGGAGGTTGTAGAGGAATCTTTTATAAGGGTTCGGATTAGTGTCTCGCTTCTTGAAAGCGGCAACTCTAGCCTGTCATCGAATTAACTTATTAATGGAGCCGGTGACTGATGTGGTAAACTCCTCAATGCTATGAATCCCTGAACATATTTCAATCTGTGCTAGTGAAACAGCAAAACAGTTCTGTAGCTTAGCATCCACTTCATCAGACCACTTCCGTATGAGCGAGTCACTGGTACTTCCTGTTTGAGTTTTTGCATGTAAGCAGGAGTCAGGAGGATAGAGTTATGATCAGATTTGCCAAAGGGAGGGCGAGGGAGAGCCTTGTATGCATTTCTGAGTGTGGAGTAAAGGTGATCAAGAGTTTTGGTGCCTCTAGCTGCGCATGCGACATGCTGGCAAAAATTTGTTAAAACAGATTTCACTTTCCCTGCATTAAAATCACGGGCCACGAAAAGCGTTGCCTTTGGATTTATATTTTCTTTCTTGCTTATGGCTCTACACAGGTGGTCACTCAATCAGCCTACACCTTATTGTGGTGCCTCAATCCTCCTACACCACTGCACACACCCGTCATTACTATGACAACTAGCATAGCCATGTCAGCAAATGACTGCTGTTTGAACACACACAGATCCGATTTGGTCACCTGTAACTTGCTGTTTGGACAGGCAGGATTTTAAAAACAAAACTGATGTGAGCATAAGGGCCTGCAGTGTGAATAAGGATTAATAGTCCATTTAGGCCCCCTCATCCACAGCACTGATTGATCCTCATTTGCTGCCTCCTGAATCCAATCTGAGTGCAGCTGCTGTAACCAGGGCCTACTCTGCTGGCTTGGACCAGAACAGGCCTATTGGCACAGTCAGATAGAAATGCACGTTTCTTTTAGTTTTCCGTAGCGTACCCTAATGAATACAACCCAGATTAAAACTCTCAATCACTCTCCTTGACCAGGAGAAACTGTCCATTCTGTATAACAAAGACCATGAGGCAGTTTAGCTTAAAAAACGTTCAAACATGTACAGTCTTCAGCCAGTCAAGAGCAGCTCAAGGACTTTGCGGTGTGAAATATTTGCTTTGATCACACCAAATGGTTTTGGACAATTTCAATGGCTTATCCCTGGGTGTTTACGTTCAGAGCGGGTTGGAAAGCTCTGGCTTTGAGAGGGCAGAGTGTCAGGGATTGGAGGAGATGGCATAAAACTAGGTTGAATCTACAGTAGATGGGAAAATGCAAGCTTTGGTATATATTTTTCTTTCAAATCTGGCAATATACTTCACTTAAAAGGGCAATCCACAGTAGAAACAATATCAAAGCGTAATCCCCACCACTGTTTTGGTAAAAAGCTGAGGGATGGGGCTGGAGAAATGATACCACTCTCAAATTCACAGACAGACCTATTGAGGCAAGGACTGACCATTCTTGATATCAAAATTATAGTTTTAACTATGTTTTGAGGCTATTGAGTTTTTATATTTACTATGTCTACACACATTGGAGTAAAACAAACATATATATTTTTGGTTTGATTTATTTTGTAATTTTTTGTTGGGGTTTTACAGGCACAATATCAGTTTCAATCAGTGGAGGCTGCTGAGGGGTTAATAATAACGGCTGGAATGTAGGAAATAGAATGGCATCAAACACATGGAAACGATGTGTTTGATGCATTCGATACCATTCCATCGATTCCGCTCCAGCCATTACCATTAAGGTGCCACCAACCTCCTGTGATATCAATTAATATATTTTGGCTGCCACTCAAAAGAAAAACAAAGGTACGAAATACATGTATATAAATGATATTGATCAAACAGGATTTTTTTAATAGTAAAATTCAAATCAAATCAAATTTTATTAGTCACATGCGCCGAGTACAACAGGTACAACCTCACAGTGAAATGCTTACCTACAAGCTCCCAACCAACAATGCAGTTTAAAAATATGAATAAGAATAAGAAATAAAAGGAACAAGTAAATAAAGAGCAACAGTAAAATAACAATCGCAAGACTATATACAGAGTCAATGTGCTGGGGCACCGGTTAGTTGAGGTAATATGTACATTTAGGTAGAGTTATTAAAGTGAATATGCAAATAGTCTGGGTAGCCATTTGAATAGATGTTCAGGAGTCTTATGGCTTGGGGGTAGAAGCTGTTCAGAAGCCTGTTGAACCTAGACTTGGCTCTCCGGTACCGCTTGCCATGCAGTAGCAGAGAGAACAGTCTATGACTAGGGTGGCTGGAGTCTTTGAAAATGTTTAGGGCCTTCCTCTGACATTACCTGGCATAGAGGTCGTGGCTGGCAGGAAGCTTGGCCCCAGTGATGTACTGGGCCATACACACTACCCTCTGTAGTGCCTTGCGGTCGGAAGCCGAGCAGTTGCCATACGAGGCAGTGATGCAACCGATCAGGAACTTTTTGAGGATCTGAGGACCCATACCCTCTCTGCTGAGGGGGAATAGGTTTTGTCGTGCCCTCTTCATGACTGTCTTGGTGTGCTTGGACCATGTACGTTTGTTGGTGATGTGGACACCAAGGACTTTGAAGCGCTCAACCTGCTCCACTACAGCCCCGTCGATGAGAATGGAGTCAACAATCACGTTGAGGGAGAGGTTGTTGTCCTGGCACCACACTACCATGTCTCTGACCTCCTCCACATAGGCTGTCTTGTCATTGATCAGGCCTGCCACTGTTGTGTCATCGCAAAACTTGATAATTGTATTGGAGTCGTGCTTGGCCATGCAGTCATGAGTGAACATGGAGTACAGGAGGGAACTGAGCATGCACCCCTGAGTAGCCCCTGTGTTGAGGATCAGCATGGTGGATGTGTTGTTACCTAACCTTACCACCTGAGGGTGGCCTGTCAGGAAGTCCAGGATCCAGTTGCAGAGGGAGGTGTTTAGTCCCAGGATCCTTAACTTATTGATGAGCTTTGAGGGCACTATGGTTTTGAATGCTGAGCTGTCGTAAATGAATAGCATTCTCACATAGGTGTTCCTTTTGTCCAGGTGGGAAAGGGCAGTGTGGAGTGCAATAGAGATTGCATCATCTGTGGATCTGTTAGGGCGGTATGCAAATTGAAGTGGGTCTAGGGTTTCTGGGATAATGTTCTTGATGTGAGCCATGACCAGCCTTTCAAATCAAATCAAATGTATTTGTCACATACACATGGTTAGCTGATGTTAAAGCGAGCGTAGCGAAATGCTTGTGGTTCTAGTTCCGACCATGCAATAATATCTAACTAGTAATCTAACAATTTCAAAATCAAATCAAATTTATTCATATAGCCCTTCGTACATCAGCTGATATCTCAAAGTGCTGTGCAGAAACCCAGCCTAAAACCCCAAACAGCAAGCCATGCAGGTGTAGAAGCACGGTGGCTAGGAAAAACTCCCTAGAAAGGCCAAAACCTAGGAAGAAACCTAGAGAGGAACCAGGCTATGTGGGGTGGCCAGTCCTCTTCTGGCTGTGCCGGGTGGAGATTATACAGAACATGGCCAAGATGTTCAAATGTTCATAAATGACCAGCATGGTCGAATAATAATAAGGCAGAACAGTTGAAACTGGAGCAGCAGCACGGTCAGGTGGACTGGGGACAGCAAGGAGTCATCATGTCAGGTAGTCCTGGGGCATGGTCCTAGGGCTCAGGTCAGTTGAAACTGGAGCAGGAGCACGGCCAGGTGGACTGGGGACAGCAAGGAGTCATCATGTCAGGTAGTCCTGGGGCATGGTCCTAGGGCTCAGGTCCTCCGAGAGAGAGAAAGAAAGAGAGAAGGAGAGAATTAGAGAACGCACACTTAGATTCACACAGGACACCGAATAGGACAGGAGAAGTACTCCAGATATAACAAACTGACCCTAGCCCCCCGACACAAACTACTGCAGCATAAATACTGGAGGCTGAGACAGGAGGGGTTAGGAGACACTGTGGCCCCATCCGAGGACACCCCCGGACAGGGCCAAACAGGAAGGATATAACCCCACCCACTTTGCCAAAGCACAGCCCCCACACCACTAGAGGGATATCTTCAACCACCAACTTACCATCCTGAGACAAGGCTGAGTATAGCCCACAAAGACCTCCGCCACGGCACAACCCAAGGGAGCGCCAACCCAGACAGGATGACCACATCAGTGAATCAACCCACTCAGGTGACGCACCCCCTCCAGGGACGGCATGAGAGAGCCCCAGTAAGCCAGTGACTCAGCCCCTGTAATAGGGTTAGAGGCAGAGAATCCCAGTGGAAAGAGGGGAACCGGCCAGGCAGAGACAGGAAGGGCGGTTCGTTGCTCCAGAGCCTTTCCGTTCACCTTCCCACTCCTGGGCCAGACTACACTCGATCATATGACCCACTGAAGAGATGAGTCTTCAGTAAAGACTTAAAGGTTGAGACAGAGTTTGCGTCTCTGACATGGGTAGGCAGACCGTTCCATAAAAATGGAGCTCTATATGAGAAAGCCCTGCCTCCAGCTGTTTGCTTAGAAATTCTAGGGACAATTAGGAGGCCTGCGTCTTGTGACCGTAGCGCACGTGTAGGTATGTACGGCAGGACCAAATCAGAGAGATAGGTAGGAGCAAGCCCATGTAATGCTTTGTAGGTTAGCAGTAAAACCTTGAAATCAGCTCTTGCGTTGACAGGAAGCCAGTGTAGAGAGGCTAGCACTGGAGTAATATGATTAATTTTTTTGGTTCTAGTCAGGATTCTAGCAGACGTATTTAGCACTAACTGAAGTTTATTTGGTGCTTTATCCGGGTAGCCGGAAAGTAGAGCATTGCAGTAGTCTAACCTAGAAGTGACAAAAGCATGGATTAATTTTTCTGCATCATTTTTGGACAGAAAGTTTCTGATTTTTGCAATGTTACGTAGATGGAAAAAAGCTGTCCTTGAAATGGTCTTGATATGTTCTTCAAAAGAGAGATCAGGGTCCAGAGTAACGCCGAGGTCCTTCACAGTTTTATTTGAGACGACTGTACAACCATTAAGATTAATTGTCAGATTCAACAGAAGATCTCTTTGTTTCTTGGGACCTTTCACAACAACTACCTTATACACACACAAATGTAAAGGAATGAATAAAAATATGTACATACAAATATATATGAATGAGCGATGGCCGAACGGCATAGGCGAGATGCAGTAGATGGTAGTGTACAGTGTAAACATTTGAGATGACTAGTGTAGGGTTTGTAAGCATTATATAAAGTGGCATATTTAAAGTGACTAGTGATACATTTATTATATCCAATGTTTTATTATTAAAGTGGCTAGAGATTGAGTCAGTATGTTGGCAGCAGCCACTCAATGTTACTGATGGCTTTTAACAGTCTGATGGCTTTGAGATAAAAATAGCTTCTCAGTCTATCGGTCCCAGCTTTGATGCACCTGTACTGACCTCACCTTCTGGATGATAGCGGGGTGAACAGGCAGAGGCTCGAGGTGTTGTTGTCCTTGATGATCTGTTTGGCCTTCCTGTGACATCAGGTGGTGTATGTGTCCTGGAGAGCAGGTAGTTTGCCCCCGGTGATGCGTTGTGCAGACCCCACTACCCTCTGGAGAGCCTTACGGTTGTGGGCGGAGCAGTTGCCATACAAGGCGGTGATACAGCCCGACAGGATGCTCTCGATTGTGCATCTGTAAACGTTTGTGAGTGTTTTTGGTGACAAGCCAAATTTCTTCAGCCTCCTGAGGTTGAAGAGGTGCTGTTGCCCCTTCTTCACCACACTGTCTGTGTGCGTGGACCATTTCAGTTTGTCCGTGATGTGTACGCCGAGGAACTTCAAACTTTCCACCTTCTCCACTACTGTACCGTCAATGTGAATAGGGGGGTGCTCCCTCTGCGGTTTCCTGAAGTCCACGATCATCTCTTTGTTTTGTTGACATTGAGTGTGAGGTTATTTTCCTGACACCACACTCCAAGGGCCCTCACCTCAGCTTAATGACGAGTTTGGAGGGTACTATGGTGTTAAATGCTGAGCTGTAGTCGATGAACAGCATTCTCAAGTAGGTATTCCTCTTGTCCAGATGGGTAAGGGCAGTGTGCAGTGTGATTGCGATTGCGTCGTCTGTGGACCTATTGGGGCGGTACCAAATTGGAGTGGGTCTAGCGTGTCAGGTAGGGTGGAGGTGATATGATCCTTGACTAGTCTCTCAAAGCACTTCATGATGACGGAAGTGAGTGATGACGGAAGATAGTCATTTAGCTCAGTCACCTTAGCTTTCTTGGGAACTGGAACAATGGTGGCCCTCTTGAAGCATGTGGGAACAGCAGACTGGGATAAGGGTTGAATATGTCCGTAAATACACCAGCCAGCTGGTCTGCGCATGCTCTGAGGACGCTGCTAGGGATGCCGTCTAGGCCGGTAGCCTTGTGAGGGTTTACACGTTTAAATGCTTGACTCACGTTGGGTGTGGGGAAGGAGAGCCCGCAGGTTTTGGTAGCGGGCCATGTCGTTGGCACTGTATTGTCCTCAAAGTGAGCAAAGAAGTTGTTTAGTTTGTCTGGGAGCAGGACATCGTGGTCCGCGACGGGGCTGGTTTTCTTTTTGTAGTCCGTGATTGACTGTAGACCCTACCACATACTTCTCGTGTCTGAGCCGTTGAATTGCGACTCTACTTTGTCTCTATACTGACGCTTAGCTTGTTTGATTGCCTTGAGGAGGGAATAGCTACACTGTTTGTATTCGGTCATGTTTCCGGTCACCTTGCCCTGATTAAAAGCAGTGGTTTGCGTTTTCAGTTTTGCACGAATGCTGCCCTCAATCCATGGTTTCTGGTTGGGGAAGGTTTTAATAGTTGCTGTGGGTACAACATCACCGATGCAATTGCTAATAAACTCACTCACCAAATCAGCGTATTCATCAATGTTATTGTCCGACGCTATGCGGAACATATCCCAGTCCACGTGATCGAAGCAATCTTGAAGCGTGAATCAGATTGGTCGGACCAGCATTGTACAGACCTGAGCACGGGCTTTTACTGTTTTAGTTTCTGTCTATAGGCTGGGAGCAACAAAATGGAGTCGTGGTCAGACTTTCCGAAAGGAGGGCGGGGCAGGGCTTTGTATGCGTCGCGGAACTTCGAGTAATAATAGTCCAGGATTTTTTCCGCCCGCGTAGCGCATTCGATATGCTGATAAAATTTAGGGAGTCTTCTTTTCAGATTAGCCTTGTTAAAATACCCAGCTACAATGAATGCAGCCTCGGGATATGTGTTTCCAGTTTACATAGAGTCCAATGAAGTTAATTCAGGGCCATCGATGTGTCTGCTTTGGGGGGGATATATACAGCTGTTATTATAATCGAAGAGAATTCTCTTGGTAGAAAATGCGGTCAACATTTGATTGTAAGAAATTCTAGGTTAGGTGAGCAAAAGGACTTGAGTTCCTTTATGTTGTTATGATCACACCACGTCTTGTTAATCATAAGGCGTACCCCCCGCCCTTCTTCGTACCAGAGAGATGTTTGTTTACGTGAAGAAACCAGGTGGCTGTATCGTCTCCGATAGCGTGTCTTGAGCGAGCCACGTTTCCGTGAAACAAAGAACGTTACAATCTCTGATGTCTCTCTGGAAGGCAACCCGTGCTCGGATTTTGTCTACCTTGTTGTCAAGAGACTGGACGTTGGTGAGTAGTAAACTCGGGAGCGGTGTGCGATGTGCCCGTCTACGGAGCCTGACCAGAAGACCACTTCTTCTGCCCCTCCTGCGGCTCCGTTGTTTTGTGTCGCCGGCTGGGATCCGATCCATTGTCCTGGGTGGTGGACCAAACAGAGGATCCGCTTCGGGAAAGTCGTATTCCTGGTCGTAATGTTGGTAAATTGACGTTGCTCTTATATCCAGTAGTTCCTCCCGGCTGTATATGATAAAACTTAAGATTTCCTGGGGTAACAATGTAAGAAATAATACAAAAAACAACAAAATACTGCATTGTTTCCTGAGAACGCGAAGCAAGGCGGCCATCTCTGTCGCCGCTGGATAGAGATAGCACTTCATGGCTACAGACATGAGTGTTACGGGTCGGTAGTCATTTAGGCAGGTTACCTTGGTGTTCATGGGCACAGGGACTATGGTGGTCTGCCTAAAACATGTTGGTACTGAGGGTGGAGCTAGCATGTTGGAGTGAATAGCTCTGTTTGAGAGAGGCTCCCACAATCTAACTTAACCTACTTTACAGCACTTTTCACAATGTAAGTCTCTTTCTAATACAATATTGTAACTTCTTATGTGAACATGCCAAGTAATAGCCGACTAAAGGATAATAAATCCTCATCGGCGGCCTCCTCCCCACCCCAATGAGACAGACATGGCGGAAGGCACAGGTAATAACGTGACAATTTCTGAACTTATTCGGCTTTAAGGAGAACTACGTGTTGCTCTCGCTGAGGATTTTAAGGCTACTATTGCTGAACTGGACACCAAAATCGAGAAGTGACAGGTGTTTTGCAGGTACTATTTTATGAAGCTGCCAGTTGAGGACTGTTTCTCAAACTAGACACTAATATACTTGTCCTCTTGCTCAGTTGTGCACCGGTGTCTCCCACTCCTCTTTCTATTCTGGTTAGGGCCAGTTTGCGCTGTTCTGTGAAGGGTGTAGTACAAAGCGTTGTACAAGATCTTCAGTTTCTTGGTAATGCCTCACATGGAATAGCCTTAATTTCTTAGAACAAGAATAGACTGACGAGTTCAGAAGAAAATTCTTTGTTTCCAGCCATTTTGAGCCTGTAATCGAACCCACAAATGCTGATGCTCTAGATACTCAACTAGTCTAAAGAAGGCCAGTTGTATTGCTTCTTTAATCAGGACAACAGTTTTCAGCTGTGCTAACATAATTGCAAAATGTTTTTAATGATTAATTAGCCTTTTAAAATGATACATTTGGATTAGTTAACACAACTAAAAAATAAAATCTGCCATTTCCAGCTACAATAGTCATTAACAACGTTAACAATGTCTACACTGTATTTCTGATCAATTTTATGTTATTTTAATGGATGAAAAATGTGCTTGTCTTTCAAAAACAAGGACATTTCTAAGTGACCCCAAACTTTTGAACGGAAGCATATGTAATGAATTTTACGTGTTTTTACCCCGGGATAGCCTGCTAATATGACCCATAGTAGGGAAGAACATTTCTTGAGTGCAATTCGATCTACAGTACATCGACACCATGATAGGAAACATTGATTTGAACCTTCTGACCAACTAATTGTATTAGGTGCGTTCACACCATTTTAAGATTTAGCCCCACCCATCTCTTTAAGGATTCATATGTGAGGCCATGTACTAAACAACCAAAGATTGCAAGACTAAAGGCTGGATTATGCTACAGGTGGGTTCGTAAATTTAATCTGGAGTGCCAGAGTGTGCTCTAGGCGTTCGTAAACTATGAGCCTTGTCAGATTGTCCGTTCATAAACTCAGAGCATTACGCTCTCTGAGCGTTCGGAGAGCACACTGGCCGAGGAGTAGGGTTGATCAGAGCGTCCTAACAGCAGCAGTCAAGCACCCAAGCTAACTGGCTAACATTGACTAGCTTGCTAGCTACTTCCAGACACAAATGAGAGAACAGCTCACTCTGACTATTTTACTCGACCTAGCAGAGTTGGTTAGGCTATTTTTATGTTATCCAGAGAGTAGGTGACTGCAACTGTGCTCCAATTATGTTTTTTTTGCCAACGTTTGCTGACACTGGCTAGAGTGCTCTGAAATCGGAGAAGATAGCCAGAGCAAATTTACCAGCTACGTCTATTGACAGTTATCGCAGTGACATCATAAACATTCGTTTGAATAGTTACTTGCATAGTGAAGTATTTTGTTTAGATAGCTAAAAAATTACCATAATCCCAACTCATAACTTTACCATACTGCATGAATCTGCAGGTAGCTAACCAACCAGGTATGATGTTAGCTAGCTAACATTAGGCTATAACTAGTAAATGGCTCTGAGATACGAATTGTATTACTACACAGATCAAACATGTAAACGTTAGCTAGCCAGCCAGTACACGTTAACTTGAAATGAAAATTACTTTATGACAAAATTAGAAACGTGTAATATCTGAAAATGTAGCTAGATAGACTCTCTTACCCATTTATATGGATGGACACTTCTCCCTCTCTGCCATGGTTGCCCTTAGTTTGAAGATGTAATCCGGAGACAGGTGTTTTATACAACAGCCTTCTGTGTGTTCTCTTTTTGACTTCATCTGCATACTTGCAATCAAATGTCAGAATTTTCTTAATTTCCTTAGCTATCATACTCTTATTCCATTGGTTTCAAAACTTGGTCCTCCAGAAAGTTGAGAGCAATACGTATACAGTTCTGCTATATGATATCTTTCAAAATAGCCACGATGGAAAGGATTACCTACACATACTGACCAGCTCATATTACAGACAGAAGTGTGCTACAAGGCAGACCAATCCAAACTCATCACTCAGCATGTCCAGCCCACTCATTAGCTCAGCCAATCATGTCTAGCGGTAAGGTTGCTGTATTTTTCTGTGGCTAAACCAACTAGGCTCATAATTTAACACTTGTATTCATATTTACAGATTTGGAAACAAGTTTGTTATTAAGGCACATGAAAGTTCCAGAAGATTTTTCTGCCCAAAAATTGCATTTTGATAATTTAAAAAAACGTTACGTTCAAATGGCGCTCCTGTGAAGTAGGGACGCGTGACATACGCCTAGTTTCCTGAAATGAGTCACATATAATGAAAGTATTTACAGATTTTAATCATGGTGTGCACACTGAGAAATTTAAAATTAAAATTAAAACTCCTAAGAGCCAACGTTTGGATTGACTATATACAGTTCATTCGGAAATTATTCAGACACCTTGCCTTTTTCCATATTTTGTTAAATTACAGCCTTATTATGAAATATATTTTCCTCATCAATCTTCACACAATAACCCCTAATGACAAAGTGAAAACAGGCTTTTAGAAATTTTTGCAAACCTATAAAACAAAAAAAAGAACGTTTTATTTACATAAGTATTCAGATCCTTTGCTATGAGGCTCGATATTGAGCTCAGGTGCATCCTGTTTCCATTGATCATCCTTGAGATGTTTCTACAACTTGATTGGAGTCCACCTCCAATCAAGTTGATTTGATATGATTTGGAAAGGCACACACCTGTCGATATAAGGTCCCACAGTGCATGTCAGAGCAAAGACCAAGCCATGAGGTCAAAGGAATTGTCCATAGAGCGCAGAGACAGGATTTTGTCGAGACACAGATCTGGGGAAGTGTACCAAAAAATGTCTGAAGCATTGAAGGTCCCCAAGAACACAGTGGCCTCCATCATTCTTAAATGGAAGAAGTATGGAACCACCAAGAGACTTACTACAGCTGACTGCCGTGCCAAACTGAGCAATCGGGGGAGAAGGGCCTTGGTCAGGGAGGTGACCAAGAACCCGATGGTCACTCTGACAGAGCTCCAGAGTGTGGAGATGGGAGAACCTTCCAGAAGGACAACCATCTCTACAGCACTTCACCAATCAGGCCTTTATGGTAGACTGGCCAGATGGAAGCCACTCCTCAGTAAAAGGCATATGACAGCCCACTTGTAGTTTGCCAAAGGCACCTAAAGGACCCTCAGACCATGAGAAACAATATTCTTTGGTCTGAATAAACCAAAATGTAACTCTTTGGCATGAATGCCCAGCGTCACATCTGGAGGAAACCTGGCACCATCCCTACGGGGAATCTTGGTGGTGGCAGCATCATGCTGTGAGGATGTTTTTCAGCGGCATGGACTGGGAGACTAGTCAGGTTTAACTGAGCAAAGTACTGCGAGATGCTTGATGAAAACCGACTCCATAGCACTCAGGACCTCAGACTGGGCCAAAGGTTCACATAACAACAGGGCAACGACCCTAAGCACACAGCCAAGACAATGCAGGAGTGGCTTGGGGACAAGTCTCTGAATGTCCTTGAGTGGCCCAGCCAGAGCCCGGACTTGAACCAAATCGAACATCTCCGGAAAGAACTGAAAATAGCGGTGTAGTGACGCTCCCCATCCAACCTAACAGAGCTTGAGAGGATTTGCAAAGAAGAATGGGAGAAACTCCCCAAATACAGGTGTGCTAAGCTTGTAGCGTCATACCCAAGAACACTTGAGGCTGTGATCGCTGCCAAAGGTGCTTCAACAAAGTACTGAGTAAAGGGTCTGAATACTTACTTATTTTATTTGGCTTTTTATTTGCAAAAACTTCTAAAAACATGTTTCTGCTCTATCATTATGGGGTATTGTGTGTAGATTGACGAGGGGGGAAAAACTATTCAATCAATTTTAGAATGAGGCTCTATCGTAACAATATGTCGAAAAAGTCAAGGGGTCTAAGTACTTTCCGAATGCACTGAATTGTTTGCCAATTTCTATTGTGAGGAGATTGTCATGCTTTTAATACAGATATCTCTTCAAAGCAAACCCTTCACAATGTCTCTCACTCTTCCTCTCCTTGAACATGGACCCTTTTCTCTCGATCCACCAAAGAAATCACACCCCCAGTGACAGGAGAACAATGCAAATATGGACTCTCATTTCAGGCTACAATTGCTGTGTGATTGGGTCATTTTCCATGGAGGTCAGAGAGACAATTAAGGCTGGTGTAATAGGAGTGATAGAGGAGAGTCAGGGAGAGGGAGCTACAGTGAAATTGATGGTGTGCAATGAGAGAGGGACAGGAGCAGGGTGTTAAACTGATGGCCTGTGGTGGTACAGTACTGAGACTACTGAAAGCTGATTTATGCTTGATCAGGCTATGCGGTCAGAGGCTCTATGGAGGGTGTGCGCAATTGCGTGACTTCGTTCACCACGCTCTACTGGGCGAATTGCACATAGTATGAATACCCTGACTTCTTCCGAGGCCATATCACCGGAAATGCCACCCGGTTTGACTATAAATCGACTTTGAATGTACATGTGGACAAAGTGCTGAATGCTCCGGTGGTGATGGTGCTGGTGGCTCTGAGTAATCAAAAAGTTGTGTGTGTCTGCGTGTCTGTTTTGCTTGTCTGATTTTACTTTGACTTTTGATTGGATTCTACTGAAAGATCAGAAGCCACAGATGTATAGTGCACACTTAAATACTGTTGTAACAATATTAAATTGAAATGTACTTTTTACTTCCAGATCTGTACAGACTGTTCCTGGTAAGGCCATGCTAAGCAATGTCTGTGCTGTCTGATCATATTCTATTAAGGGACCGTTATTCACAAGGAATTATTCTGAAGGTCAGTGCCTCTCTGTAGCTTCGTACGAACCATCCGGATCTCGCAAGCTTACATTTCGCTACACGAATCCAAACTGGTCATGACCAGATTTAAATATTTTGAGCCCCTCCCTTCCCTCCAGGGTATGGCTAGACCAATCAGTGTTTTCTGCTAATCTGTGTGGGTGGTTTAGTTGATGATGTCAACGCGAAGCACCTGTATTGGAAACAGAAGTCGAAAATCAGAACAACAATAGTTCCTCTTCAGGAGGTTGGCATTGATGCTGCTATAGCATCAGTTACTGTATATCAAAACTGGGGGGCATAACTTCATTGAAAGAACAGCAAATAACTGCATTGAAGGATATTCTCAGAGGAAAGATGTTTTCGTTTTCGGGTTTGGCAAGAGCTTGATTTACTAGCTAGCTCTGCTGCTAGTCAAGAAAAAGAGACTGATCAAGGATCCAATTTTCATTGTTGTGTCGCCGTTGGTCGCCTTCATGGAGTACCAGATGAGGGAGGGTGCGAAGCTGGGGATCACTGCTATGCAGCTCGGTGTAAATAATGAGGCGGACATATCTGCTGAGATAATCACTTTCTAGATAAATGTTTGAACTAATTCCTGTCTCCCGTCTAAATTAATTATTGAATTGTTATAAAGACGTGGTTATGAAACCCACGAGACATAACCAAAGATTGGCGAAGAGGAAGTCTGAACCTGCCGGAGCTATTCTGTCAGGAAGAAGTCATTTTTTACATGTTTAAAACTATTTTCCGTGGAATAGTCTAAGATAATGTTAGCACAGTGTATTGCTAGTAGAGGCAATAGTTGAGCTAGCTAAGAGAGAGAATTAGCATCATCATGGATGGCAGAAACGGATTAGAGACGGACGTCGGGCGGGAAAACAATGTGATTAAAAAGGGAGAAATATACAGTAAGTAAAGGAAAGGACATTTATTCAACTGTGAATACTAACTTTGGAATTAAAAACTGCTGGATGAGCGAACTTGAGGTGGAAATGTCAGTGATTGAAGTAAATGAAGATCACGTAACTGAGGAAAATATTTTGGTGGTTAAGGACAACATTGAAGTGAGTGATAATCAGGATCCTATTTAGAAAGGAACAATGTCTGGACTTGTTGGAAACATTGGACAGTTTGATGAAAGAATGGAACAGTGGAGCTCATATACAGAACAGTTTGAATATTGTGTCCTTGTAAATGACATCAATGGGGGCAGAACTGTTGAGTGTAATGGGTCCAAGAACATTTAATTTACTAAGTAGCCTGCAACAGCCAGACAGGCCAGGTAATAAGACGTATGGGGATATTGGGAAATGCTGAAAGGACACTTTTCACCAAAACCGCTAGTTATTGCTGAAAGGTTTACGTTCCACAGAAGAAACCAGTTAGAGGGGAATCAGTTACAATGTTTGCTACTTCTTTAAAGAAATGATCAGATCACTGAGATTAATGTTGTTCTAAAATACACTATTAGAGAGAGACAAGTATGTGGGCCACAGAGTGAAGCTACACAAAATAAAGTAATCTGACCTTGGCAAAGGCCATTGAAATCAGTGTGTCCATGGAACTACTGTAGCTGCTAAAGAGGTTCAGCAGTTAAGTTCATCAGGAAAAGTGCACAGAGTTGCAACTGAAAATCAGAGACAGGGAAATCAAGCTGCCACAGCTTCCGCTGTGGCAAAGTGGTTCATCAGGCTGTTGTGAAGACATGCATTGCTGAGCATGTGGCACAAAATAGCCACGTCAAACGAGCCTGCAGAAACAAAAAGAGCTCAGAGAAAATGTCGAAGACTGGAAACAATAGACATTCCAACAAAAGAAAAATAGACATGTTCTCGCTGTTTGGCAGAAGAACACAAAGGTGAGAGACTCAGACGAGGAAGTCACACTGAATATACTGACTGTTGCTCGGGGCCGCACAGCTACTATGTCTCTCCCTTGCTAGAGGGGCAGCCGGTGCGTATGGAAATCGACACAGGGGCAGCTGAATCTCGTGTCAGACGCAGTCTGCAAAAAGACAATGAAACACCAACTTCAGCCAGCACACATCTCGTTAAAGACTTTGAACAGGTGAATGTCACCATGAGAGGTATCACTGAGGTCACAGGAAAGGGCCACGTTTATACCGGTGAATGGCTTACACCACATCAGATCGGCACCGTATCATCCATCCACCAACGGGCTTGCACATAGGTTTGCACAGACCATGAAACATGCCTTAAAAGCATCTCAGGGTCAAGGGACACTACACTAATGTTTGAACAGCTTCCTGCTATTCTACAGGAACACAGCTCACGCAACCACCAAGGCTTCACCTGCATCGCTACTCATAAAGAGAGAGCTACGCACAAGCTTCAACCTATTCAAACCTCAGAACGCAAAGGAGACAGTGCAACATCAACAGAAGCGTCAAGTCAAACATTGTGAACTGAGATTAAAGGACAGAGCTTTCAATCCTGGAGAAACTGTCTTAGATTGGAACCACCTCAAAGGACCAACGTGGGTTCCTGCTAGTCACTGCTCAGACTGGTTCTGTATCCTACACTGTCCAGACTGAAGAGGACACCATCTGGAAAAGGCACACAGATCAGTTACTGTTGAGTAAAACAACACAGACAGAACCATTCGTGAGTGGTCCAGAACTGTTAATGGGTGACACCCTGACCCAGCAGTCGTCACATAGGAGCCCACAGTCATGTAACTCAGGAAACTGACCCAGCCGCACCACACAAGTGTGTGACAAGACTGGGACACAGGCGACTCACATGCCTACGCCTGTGTCAATGCCACAGTCTGCAGTCAGGTTGACCGCCATTATCCTACAAGAGATAGGAGGGCACCTAGACACTTGGTAGACAGTTCATGTAGGAGGGGAGAAGTTGTTATGTTTTGGGGTTGTACCGCAGAGCATCATAGGAGTTGTAAGTGTTGAGATATCACGTTCCAAATAAATGGTTGAACTGATTCCTGTCTCACGTCTTATCACAATTGAATTGTTATTAAGGCGTGGTTATGAAACCCATGAGACATAACACTTTGCACATACACCCCTGTTAAACATTTTTTTTTTTATCTGGAAACACACCAGTGTGTCTATAATATTTTCAAAAACATCCGATAAGACACAGGTATGCCTTTGGGAACTTTCCCGAACTTCAGGCTATTATAATGGCTATTATTACTTATGCATTGGTGCATGTATTTGTCTTTCAGGTACACGAGTGTTGCCACTCACAGCATCAACATGCAAGAGCAATTCTGCACATCATCAGTGAAGAATTTGGTAACATTGACGGTGTAGAGCCTACTTTCCAAAAGGATAGCTTAACTGAGCCAGATGATGATTACATTGGTTAACATGATGAGGAAGATGAGGACTTTGGGATGGAAAAACAACACAGCAGCTTCGACAGATAAATAAAAGGGTCACTTAAACAAAAGTAGCACCACTGGTCAGCAGCTATAACACAACTCACAACTGTCATTTAATGGGGGGGGGGGTACATTGTTCTATATAGATTTAGTTGAGCGGGAGTTAGTTGAACGACTGTTCAGAAATGAGACTATGTTACTATTTGTATGTTGTTACTTGTTCAAAAACTGTCATAATGTCACGCCCTAGCCATAGAGAGGCGTTTATTCTCTATTTTGGTTAGGACAGGGTGTGACTAGGGTGGGCATTCTAGTTTCTTTATTTCTATGTTTTGGCCAGGTATGGTTCTCAATCAGGGACAGCTGTCTATGGTTGTCTCTGATTGGGAATCATACTTAGGCAGCCTTCTTCCCACCTGTGTTTTGTGGGTAGTTATTTTCTGTTTAGCTGCCTGACAGGACTATGCGTGGTTGTTTTCTACTTTGTTACGGTGTTCAGTTTAATAAATATCATGAACGCCTACCACGCTGCACCTTGGTCTCCTTCAACCCATGAGAGTCGTGACACATAACTGTTGCTCAAAACTATCTGAGGTATTTCAACTGTTAACATTATGGATTTTTTCAAATTATGATTAGTTAATCAGGAAGTATGATTTTGAACTTTGTTACAGAATACAGTACAACAGAACAATGATGCATGAAAAGTGATACAGATAAAAACAGATACAAGTTATTCTGAAATACAAAACTTGAAGAATTTAAAATGCAGATCAATACGAAATATAACAGTGACAACATTAGTTGACTTAGCCTACTCCTACTCCTTAACTTCCCATCGCTATCTACTGCTTGGACAGGGTTCGATAGTCAGAGTAAGCAGCCCACATCCACAGCTAGCCTGGAACATAAGTTGTTTCAAATCAAACTGGAACATTTCTCCACTCCTTCAATTTGAACCTCACCCACCCCCACAACTCACTGTACTTCCCTTTTGAGAGACGGTTTCTGTTAACCAGGGAATGCTGTGAACTCTGCCTGGTTCGGTTTTGAACAGCTCTGCCTCCCTGATAACCTCCACAAGGGATAGAATGTCCTCGGTCGGATGAGCAGCAGGATGGATGCCACTAGACTTAGATACCTATAACTCAGAGTCTGTGATGTCCATCAAGTACTTGAGGGAACCAATGGATTTGCTAATCCTGTCTCCCTCTTGCTTTGTCATGTTTGGACCCAGACCCTTAAAAACAACTTCTAGAAGTTGTTGAGGTGGTCTAGGTGTAAGTCAACAGGTATATTCTTTCCCTTCCCATTTTAAAACTTGTTCCAGGTAAGACTGTGTGCCTTCCGAAGGGAGGAGTGGCATTGACTTGCAAGGTCAGTAGAAGGGTACTGTAGGCTATCTGGACATGACCATAGGCCTTGTAGAACAACAGAGGTAGAGTGTATAACTTCAACAACCTCTCCCCATCTCCCTCTTTCACTGCATCCTGCTTGTTGGACAGGAAGAAGCCAAAGCTGAGTCTTACCTCAGTATGTTGTTGTTTGTGGTCCACCTCACTAGTCCTGGTTGCATCTGGCACTGAATCTATCACCAAGTCATATTTTTTGCATGGTTCTCCCTTGCTTTGCTGTATGTGTAGACATTTCTGCAACCTGGCATAGGGCATGGGATGCTTTCTCTGTAGAGGTTGTGTCATGATCGTCTAAGGTGGAAACAGTGGACCAAGGTGCGGCGTGGGGAGCGTACATACTTCTTTATTTTAAGCTGTCGCCAACAAAACAATAAACATCAAGCGAAACCGTGAAGCCAACGTATTGCTCACAGGCAACTACACATGGACAACTACCCACCAATACATGTGGGGGAAAAAGCTACCTAAGTATGGTTCTCAAAAAAGTGTAATAATGACAATGATAAATATATATCAAAAGTGTAAATAATGCAATAGACATGGCAAAATAACTAATATTGAATTGTGTTTGATCGTCAACACAACTTAATATCAACATTTAAAGGGTATCTATTGCTTGGACAGTTTCATCTGAGCCACTGGCTTAATCCTATTCTTTAACTTTTATTTTGGATTTTAGTTGGAGACGTGAATCCAATATAACATTTGATAACTTGTTTTTAATAGGCTATTTACTGTATAGCAAAAGTGATATTGAATTGCGTTTTCAAATCAAATTGTATTTGTCACATGCACCGAATACAACAGGTGTAGACTTTACAGTGAAATGCCTACTTACAAGCCCTTAACCAACAATAGAGTTAAGAAAGATATTTACTAAATAAACTAAACTAAAAAAGAAAAGAGCAACAATAAATAACAATAATTATACAGGGGGCACCACATACAGGGGGCACCAGAACCGAGTCAATGTGCGGGTTATTTGAGATAATTGAGGTAATATGTACATGTAGGTAGGTGTAAAGTGATGCTTAGATGATAAACAGCGAGTAGCAGCAGCTCCAAAAAAAGGGGGGTGTCAATGCAAATAGTCCGGGTAGCCATTTGATTAGCTGTTCAGCAGCCTTATGGCTTGGGGTTAGAAGCTGTTAAGAAGCCTTTTGGACCAAGACTTGGCGCTCCGGTACAACTTGCCGTGCGGTAGCAGAGAGAACAGTCTATGACTAGAGTGGCTGGAATCTCTGGCAATTTTAAGGGCCTTCCCCTGACACCGCCTGATAATAGAGGTCCTGGATGGCAGGAAGCTTGGCCCCAGTGATGTGCTGGGCCGTATGCACTACCCTCTGTATTGCCTTATGGTCGGAGGCCGAGCAGTTGCCATACCAGGCAGTGACGCAATCTGTCAGGATGCTCTCGATGGTGCAGCTGTAGACCTTTTTGAGGACCCATGCCAAGTCTTTTCAGTCTCCTGAGGGGGAATAGCTGTTGTCTTGCCCTCTTCACAACTGTCTTGGTGTATTTGGAGCATGGTCATTTGTTGGTGATGTGGACACCAAGGAACTTCAAGCTCGCAACCGGCTCCACTACAGCCCCATCGATGAGAATGGGGGCGTGCTCGGCACTCCTTTTCCTGTAGTCCACGGTCATCTCCTTTGTCTTGATCACGTTGTGGGAGAGGTTGTTGTCCTGGCACCACATGGTCAGGTCTATGACCTCTCCTATAGGCTGTCTCATCGTTGTCGGTGATCAAACCTACCAACGTAGACAGCAAACTTACTGATGGTGTTGGAGTCATGCTTGGCCACGCAGTCATGGGTAAATTGAGAGTACAGGAGGGGACTAAGCATGCACCCCTGAGGGGCCCCCGTGTTGAGGATCAACGTGGCAGATGTGTTGTTGCCTACCCTTACCACCTGGGAGCAGCCCATCAGGAAGTCCAGGATCCAGTTTCAGATGGAGGTGTTTAATCCCAGTGATGAGCTTTGAGTGCACTATGGTGTTGAACTCTGAGCTGTAGTCAATGAACAGTGTTCCTTTTGTCCAGGTGGGAAAGGGCAGTGTTGAGTGTAATAGAGATGGCGTCATTTGTGGATCTGTTGGGGCAGTATGCAAATTGGAGTGGGTCTAGTGTTTCTGGGATGATGGTGTTGTGAGCCAGGACTAGCCTTTCAAAGCACTTCATGGCTACAGACATGAGTGCTACGGGTCGGTAATCATTTAGGCAGGTTACCTTGGTGCACAGGGACTATGGTGGTCTGCGGAAACATGTAGGTATTACAGTCTCAGCCAGGGCAGATTGAAAATGTGAGTGAAGACACTTGCCAGTTTGTCAGCGCATGCTCGGATTACACATCCTGGTTATACATCTAGCCCTGCGGCCTTGTGAATGTTGACCTGTTTAAAGGTCTTTCTCACATCGGCTACAGAGAGCATGATCACACAGTCGTCCAGAACAGCTGGTGCTCTCATGCATTTTTCAGTGTTACTTGCCTCGAAGCGAGCATAGAAGTCGTTTAGCTCATCTGGTAGGCTTATGTACGGTCACTGGAGTCAACGTCATCAATGCACTTATTGATGAAGCCGGTGACTGATGTAGTATTCTCCTCAATGCCATCGGATTTGTCCTGGAACATATTCCAGTCTGTGCTAGCAAAACAGTCCTGTAGCTTAGCATCTGCGTCATCTGACCACTTCCGTATTGATTAAGTCACTGGGACTTCCTGCTTCAGTTTTTGCTTGTAAGTAGGAATAGGGAAGATAGAATTATGATCAGATTTGCTAAATGGAGGGCAAATCATTTTGTGCCAATAATTTAGTATGGCTTTAATTCCAATTTGTCTACAAATGTATAATTGGTATGTTGGATTCACATCTCCATCTCAACCAATAATGAAAGTTAAAGAATAGGAATAAATCAAATCCCCATTTTTTTCAAGTGCATTTAAAGTTTTATTTGATTTGGTCTTATTATTTAACTTATACCAAGACCCTGGGCTACCAAAAACAACATGGTAATGTCTTGCATGAGGGCGACCAAAGGCGAAAAAACAATGAGAATTGGTTCCTCGATCTGTCACATTTTCTTCACTACCAGAGGAGGCAGGTGGTAAATCAAGCTCTTGCCGACCCAGCCAGTAGAAAAGCCAAAATATCTTCTTCCCTGAGAAAAGCCTTCAATGCAGTTGTTTTCTGTTCTTTCAATTAAGTTATGCTCTCCTGTTCTGATATAACTTCTGCTACAGCAGCATCAACACCAACTTCCATCAGCCATACAGTGGAGGGAAGGGAGGGACTCAAATCGTTTGAATCTGGTCGTGGCCAGAACCTATCCGTAGCTGTGCAACCAGTTTTATAATTAGAATGTGATACAAAACGTGCTTTAGGACCATGCGGACGTCTCCGAGCGGTTGGTTAGGCTGTTTGGAGTGTTTATTCAACTATATATGAAATAAATATATGTTATGTCCTCCCCACTTCTAAAACCAAATTTGTGCCCCTGTTAATCTGTGTAATGAAACAGAATGTAAGCTCGCAAGAGTTCGTACGAGTCTAGCGTTTCTGAGGGAATCAATGAAACTGAGTTTGAGATATGGATGGAGAGATCAAGAAACCTTGTGAGAGAAAAGAGAGAACAGAGACATACAGACCGAGACAGATAGGGGGGGAAACACACATTAGAACAGTCCCCCCGCCAGGGTGAACAATACCACACTGAAAGTTCCTCTCACATCCTCTTTCTTTGCCACCCCTCTCACCATCGCCCCCTTACCTTTCCCCCTCCTTCCCATCCTCCCACACTAGGCCCATTATCACTATCCTGGGAGAGAAAAGGAGTGATATTTATAGATCCTATTCCTTGCAGATGTTTTTGTGTCAAAAATGAAATTCAATCTCAAGCTATTATCCATGAATACACAACTATTGTTGCAATCTATTATTATGGAATTAGAAAAAGAAAACAAATATTCTGAACTCAGAAGAGAATATGAGGGGGAGGATGAGAGAGATGGGGGGAGTGGATAGGAGTGGGGTGTTGTCAATCGGGCTAACTCTAGAGACAGGTCCTGCTGCATTATTGATGAAAGTGAATGGCAGAGGTTTTCACTCCGGCTCCGATGTTGGGTCTGTCTGCCTGTCATGTAACATTAATTGACATGGCCCTTGGGGTGGGTGGCACCCATCCATCCATATATCCAGTTTCAGTTTGGACCATGAATAATTCACGGGACACTCCACTGAACATACATTGAAATGTCCTGCATCAGATGGAACCTCCTGCTTTTGTGTGCAGTACAGTAACCATGACATACATGATCTATGTGTTATGTTACTACAGTGAAACGCTAGAGTCAGACGTGATGTTTCACATGTACATTTGTCCTGTTTATCATTATTTTTGACCACTTCCAGATGTGTCTGGTCTCCCATCCAGGGACATACCAGGACCAACCCTGCTTAACTTCTGAGGCAAACCAGCAGTGGGATGCAGGGTCCTATGTTGTTGGAATAAATGTGCCAAAACTTGCAACTGGAAAAAAGGCAGTGAAAGCAAAGGCCAATGTAACATAACCAAAGATAGGGAAAATTGCAGGAAAGAGGGAGGCATTTTAATGAATTGCTTTATGATAAAACAATATTCACCAAAAACTTTTTTCCATCAATTTACAATTCATTTGTCCTCTCATTTCAAAATGATTTCCTTGTAATATTTTATTTTGCTATCAATACTTTTGGGTTTATGTTTTTCTTTAAATATCATTATTTTTGTATGCAAAACTCAGAATTTTATTCTCGACTTCAGGAGTTTTGCTTGATATTAATGGCACAAAAATAGTAGAGGATTGCAACATATAATAAGACTATATAATATTTGCACCATATAATATTACTCTATTAAAGGTGTTTAAAGCGGTAGACCTAATTAAAACATTAATACTCTGTTTTCCTGAGGGATGGGGCTGGAGAAATGCAACCCAGTCTACGCTATGGATGCAAGTACTAACCATCTATGATATAAAAATGATAGTTTTAACCATGTTTTTAGGCTTTTAGGCTATCCTCGACTTCCGGCGCCGACAGAGATGGCCGCCTCGCTTCGCGTTCCTAGGAAACTATGCAGTTTTTTGTTTTTTTACGTGTTATTTCTTACATTAGTACCCCAGGTCATCTTAGGTTTCATTACATACAGTCGAGAAGAACTACTGAATATAAGATCAGCGTCAACTCACCATCAGTACGACCAAGAATATGTTTTTCGCGACGCGGACCCTGTGTTCTGCCTTACAAACAGGACAACGGAGTGGATCCTATGCAGCGACCCAAAAAAACGACTCCGAAAGAGAGGGAAACGAGGCGGTCTTCTGGGCACACCGTGCACCACTCCCTAGCATTCTTCTTGCCAATGTCCAGTCTCTTGACAACAAGGTTGATGAAATCCGAGCAAGGGTAGCATTCCAGAGGGACATCAGAGACTGTAACGTCCTTTGCTTCACTGAAACATGGCTCACTGGAGAGACTCTATCCGAAGCGGTGCAGCCAACGGGTTTCTCCACGCATCGCGCTGACAGAAACAAACATCTTTCTGGTAAGAAGAGGGGCGGGGGCGTATGCCTCATGGCCAACGTGACATGGTGTGATGAAAGAAACATACAGGAACTCAAATCCTTCTGTTCACCTGATTTAGAATTCCTCACAATCAAATGTAGACCGCATTATCTACCAAGAGAATTCTCTTCGATTATAATCACAGCCGTATATATCCCCCCCCAAGCAGACACATCGATGGCTCTGAACGAACTTTATTTAACTCTCTGCAAACTGGAAACGATTTATCCGGAGGCTGCATTCATTGTAGCTGGGGATTTTAACAAGGCTAATCTGAAAACAAGACTCCCTAAATTTTATCAGCATATTGATTGCGCAACCAGGGGTGGAAAGACCTTGGATCATTGTTACTCTAACTTCCGCGACGCATATAAGGCCCTGCCCCGCCCCCCTTTCGGAAAAGCTGACCACGACTCCATTTTGTTGATCCCTGCCTACAGACAGAAACTAAAACAAGAGGCTCCCACGCTGAGGTCTGTCCAACGCTGGTCCGACCAAGCTGACTCCACACTCCAAGACTGCTTCCATCACGTGGACTGGGAGATGTTTCGTATTGCGTCAGATAACAACATTGACGAATACGCTGATTCGGTGTGCGAGTTCATTAGAACGTGCGTTGAAGATGTCGTTCCCATAGCAACGATTAAAACATTCCCTAACCAGAAACCGTGGATTGATGGCAGCATTCGTGTGAAACTGAAAGCGCGAACCACTGCTTTTAATCAGGGCAAGGTGTCTGGTAACATGACCGAATACAAACAGTGCAGCTATTCCCTCCGCAAGGCTATCAAACAAGCTAAGCGCCAGTACAGAGACAAAGTAGAATCTCAATTCAACGGCTCAGACACAAGAGGCATGTGGCAGGGCCTACAGTCAATCACGGACTACAGGAAGAAATCCAGCCCAGTCACGGACCAGGATGTCTTGCTCCCAGGCAGACTAAATAACTTTTTTTCCAGCTTTGAGGACAATACAGTGCCACTGACACGGCCTGCAACGAAAACATGCGGTCTCTCCTTCACTGCAGCCGAGGTGAGTAAGACATTTAAACGTGTTAACCCTCGCAAGGCTGCAGGCCCAGACGGCATCCCCAGCCGCGCCCTCAGAGCATGCGCAGACCAGCTGGCCGGTGTGTTTACGGACATATTCAATCAATCCCTATACCAGTCTGCTGTTCCCACATGCTTCAAGAGGGCCACCATTGTTCCTGTTCACAAGAAAGCTAAGGTAACTGAACGACTACCGCCCCGTAGCACTCACATCCGTCATCATGAAGTGCTTTGAGAGACTAGTCAAGGACCATATCACCTCCACCCTACCTGACACCCTAGACCCACTCCAATTTGCTTACCGCCCAAATAGGTCCACAGACGATGCAATCTCAACCACACTGCACACTGCCCTAACCCATCTGGACAAGAGGAATACCTATGTGAGAATGCTGTTCATCGACTACAGCTCGGCATTCAACACCATAGTACCCTCCAAGCTCGTCATCAAGCTCGAGACCCTGGGTCTCGACCCCGCCCTGTGCAACTAGGTACTGGACTTCCTGACAGGCCGCCCCCAGGTGGTGAGGGTAGGCAACAACATCTCCTCCCCGCTGATCCTCAACACTGGGGCCCCACAAGGGTGCGTTCTGAGCCCTCTCCTGTACTCCCTGTTCACCCACGACTGCGTGGCCACGCACGCCTCCAATTCAATCATCAAGTTTGCGGACGACACAACAGTGGTAGGCTTGATTACCAACAACGACGAGACGGCCTACAGGGAGGAGGTGAGGGCCCTCGGAGTGTGGTGTCAGGAAAATAACCTCACACTCAACGTCAACAAAACTAAGGAGATGATTGTGGACTTCAGGAAACAGCAGAGGGAACACCCCCCTATCCACATCGATGGAACAGTAGTGGAGAGGGTAGCAAGTTTTAAGTTCCTCGGCATACACATCACAGACAAACTGAATTGTTCCACTCACACAGACAGCATCGTGAAGAAGGCGCAGCAGCGCCTCTTCAACCTCAGGAGGCTGAAGAAATTCGGCTTGTCACCAAAAGCACTCACAAACTTCTACAGATGCACAATCGAGAGCATCCTGGCGGGCTGTATCACCGCCTGGTATGGCAACTGCACCGCCCTCAACCGTAAGGCTCTCCAGAGGGTAGTGAGGTCTGCACAACGCATCACCGGGGGCAAACTACCTGCCCTCCAGGACACCTACACCACCCAATGTCACAGGAAGGCCATAAAGATCATCAAGGACATCAACCACCCGAGCCACTGCCTGTTCACCCCGCTATCATCCAGAAGGCGAGGTCAGTACAGGTGCATCAAAGCTGGGACCGAGAGACTGAAAAACAGCTTCTATCTCAAGGCCATCAGACTGTTAAACAGCCACCACTAACACTGAGTGGCTGCTGCCAACACACTGACACTGACTCAACTCCAGCCACTTTAATAATGGGAATTGATGGGTAATGATGTAAATATATCACTAGCCACTTTAAACAATGCTACCTTATATAATGTTACTTACCCTACATTATTCACCTCATATGCATACGTATATACTGTACTCTATATCATCGACTGTATCCTTATGTAATAGATGTATCACTAGCCACTTTAAACTATGCCACTTTGTTTACATACTCATCTCATTTGTACATACTGTACTCGATACCATCTACTGTATCTTGCCTATGCTGCTCTGTACCATCACTCATTCATATATCCTTATGTACATATTCTTTATCCCCTTACACTGTGTACAAGACAGTAGTTTTGGAATTGTTAGTTAGATTACTTGTTATTACTGCATTGTCGGAACTAGAAGCACAAGCATTTCGCTACACTCGCATTAACATCTGCTAACCATGTGTATGTGACAAATAAAATTTGATTTGATTTGTTACAGTGTTTTACATTTACTTTGTTTACATTGGAGTACATAGGAGTAAATGTGGAGATTTCATACATGTGAAACTGCTAATTTGATGTTCACTTTCACATGTGGAATTGCAAGTTCACGTTTGAGTAACAATCACGTCAACGTTTTTCATACAGCATATGAAACTACAAATTACATGTGATTGTTTTTCACATGTGAACTTTTAATTCCACATGTGAAAGTGAGATTTTCACGCAGTTTTCTTTCATGGGAAACAGCTAGGCTTGGGCGGTATGCAGACAGTTATACCTTCATTCCAAACTTGTGCCATCCCGGGATATTCGGTAATACTGGCAGTAAACAACAAGGGGCAACATTTTCCAACCCCACTGAGCCTCTGTAATTCGAAGGTTACATGTAAAGTACATGTAAAATCCTAGAGTGAATGCTAACCTTTTATACATTCTTTGACATAAACTATTTGCAGGACATACATCCCAGCTACTAAAATTATACAAGTAACAAAACAAGTTTGCTGCACACACAAAACAAATATAAGACAGCAAGGCCTTGATCCAGGAAGCGATTCTCTGCTGTTACCAAGAGAAGCTTGATTTTGTAAGAAGCTAACCACTTAGCTAATAACTAGCTACTAAATTAGCAAACCAAATTCGTAACTGCAGAGCATTGAGCACATTTTTGACAATTAACTTAATAAGATGTCTAGCTGGCACAACATTTAGTTGTGAATTCCATACTGTAACTACATCACCTGGCATGTGCTGCACAACCGTAAGAGATTCACAAGGCTTGTCGTTCACCTGTCATTTTGTGCTTGTAATCAAATACCATGTGGCTAAAGACTACCGGCAAACTTCATAATGAATTATAATGTGACAGGTGAAATGAAGAATGCGATCTGCTTTATCGCCTAACATATTGCAGAAGTTGACTGCCGGTATTTCCTTAAAAGCAGCTACAAATATTCAAATGTATTAAAAAACTTTAATGAAATAGTTTCAACGGTATTGAGAAACCATCCCATGACTACTTCCAATATATGTATACGGTATAAATCCTGTTATGGATGATGCGAATTTTCGCAGCTTTTTGTAAAAAATCGCGCAACATTTCAAAGTCCTGCTACTCATGCCAGGAATATAGTATATGCATATGATAAGTATGTGTGTATAGACAACACTCTGAAGTCTCTAAAACTGGTTAAATCGGGTATGTGGCTATAACAGAACGTGTTTAGGAGTAAAAATCCCTGGTAAAACTGTTTACCAAAAACACAAAAAAAATATTTGTCCGCCATTCAATGTATTGTTTAAGACGACAGAAAATATCCCCTATAAACGCCTACAGCTTCCACACGATGTCGCCATTGCTGTCAATTTCTGACTCATTTATCCTTGGTTACAACACGAATAGACCCCTCCTTTCTTGAGGCGCACCACAGTATGTTGTGAAACTGAAAAAATGGACGATGATTTCCAGACTTGCTGCTATCGAATACAGATCGCCCCGTGATCAATTTGATACATCATTAACGTTTACTAATACCTAAAGTTGGTTTAGAAAAGTCGTTTGAAGTGATTTGTAAAAGTTTATAGGCAACTTTTGTAATTTTAAAAAGTGACATTGCGTCTTGTAAATGGGCTTTTTGCAGCATCAGACCGGCCTTCAGCAAATTACATTTTGGGTATACAATGACGGATTTAACCGGGAAAAAGACCCAATTGTGATGTTTATGGGACATATAGGAGTGCCAACAAAGAAGCTCGTCCAAGGTAATGAATGTTTTATATTTTATTTCTGTGTTTTGGGTAGCGCCGGCTACCGCAAAATCTGTTGTTTACGTGTCGTGCTGGTATTTTGGGGGGGTGCATGCTATCAGATAATAGCTTCTCATGCTTTCGCCGAAAAGCATTTTACAAATCTGGTGGCTAGATTCACAACGAGTGTAGCTTTAATTCAGTACCTTGCATGTGTATTTTTATGAAAGTTTGAGTACTATACTCGAGCACTATAGGTGGCGCTCTGAAATTTCCGCTGAGCTGTCCCTGTGCAGGGACCACCTCCGTAACAAGTTAAATGGTATACCGTCCAAGCTTAGAAACGGCAAATGTGATTCTCATATGTGAATTTCTTTCACTTGAAAATGCTATCACACATGTGGAAGTGAGATTGACACGTGGAGGTTTTTTTACATGTGAAAGGGCAAATGTGATTTTCACATGTGAATCTGCCATTCACGTGAGGTGCCATTCATGTGAGGTGAAAACATGTTATTCTCCTCATATGTGAAAAGGTGGTGATGACATGTGAACTAAATTTAATACATATGATATTATGGTTTTACATGCGACATTTAGGTAGGCTCAACATGTGAAAACAGCTATTTCACATGTGAAAATGCGACTTTTACATGTGGAACGTGTTTAATTATTTCAACAGCAACTTTTCCAATACAATAGAATAAACATTAAAATCAGTTATCCCCCTAGAGTCGATTGATACACCTGTGCGTCAATCTAAGTAACATAATAAACAACATTGGATGAATCTCAATCCTCAGCATCCACCTACTATGTATGTCGCACTTCCGTATCTGCGGTGAAAGGTGGCAGAGCTAGGGCATTGTTTGTCAGACTGAGACATCCCAAAAATCGGACTTCTCACGTAAACGTCTGCAGCATCCGAATGGTTTGACCTACAAAACTATGGTGAGCACTCTATGGAAAGAGAAGACTCAAGAACCTGATGGTGGTTTTGTTCTACATCACCCACAAGTGTCACAGGACTCGTCGGAAGGTAACTGGTACCGGTTTTAAAAAATGAATGGAAGTATGAAGGTAGTTTTGTGCCTACCCAAAAAAGGGGTTAAATATGTGTTAAATTAAAATTATGATAATATTTCCTGAGCTTTCTTGTATCTCCTAGATATAGGACAGACACTTTACAAACCTTGTTTCTTATTATACATTTTTTGACTGACTTTTTTGCCATTTATGAATGTGTTATTCAATGCGTTTCTCTGGGCTATATTAGTAAAGTCCAAATTAAAATGTTTATAAAATAATTGTTTTATATATATTTTTTTATACCTAAAGGGGTCCTAAAATTCTAATCAAATAGCTAAATGATCCCCCCCCATCCACCACAGCTTAGACTTTTAAGAATGAACTCATTATAAGATGAAAGCACAGATAAAGAAAAACTTCCAAACAAAGCTCATGTTTTGCAGATACTTTTTTAATTGAGCCGAACCTTCATTCTGCTGATGCAGCAGCATCGGATCACATTGTGTGAATGCAGAAGGAATTAAATTGGTCATGCAAAACCAGCCCCTTTAGAACAAACCAATTCATTATTTTCAGGCTTCAGTAGACCAGTGAAACGTAATTTATTGTAATCATTAATGGAGCATTCTGTTGGGGTCCGTACAAGAGAGAGCCGAGAAAAAACACCCAGGGCTCTATTTTAACAAACCTTATTCAATGGTGAGTCTAAGCGCTAGCGGTAGCACTATAGATCTGTGGGTGTGTGAGAAATATTTATTGCTATTTTCACAGCCATTATTGTGAGCGCAATAGCTGGCGGTGGCGCGAAAAGGGCTGGGTTTGATGAATAAACAAGTTGTAAGTGTGACGAAGGCTTGGCCACTCACTGGCAATCAAGGTGCTATCAAGATTTCGGCAGGGGTAACCGCATATTATCCTCCTAGTCCATTATTGTTACAGGCAGTGGTTTTTCCATTTATATTTCAAGATTGGACGTTAACACATGGGACGCTCACAGGTTTGTCATCTCGTTAGTGGGTAGGTGTTTCACCTCTGCTGACCCAGGTGATATTTAAGAATGGCTGGCCCAGTGCTCCAGTTGCCTTGAGAGATGTAGAGGGTTAACTCCTTTAGTTGTCTCTCCCTATTTGATTTATTTAAAAAATACCTTTATCTGATCTTCCCTGTTTTCATTTTGCTCCACTTTTTGGTGTGCTTCCTGTCTTTAAGTTTGGTGTGGGTTTTATTTTTGTTTGCCTGTTTTTCGTCAAATTTAGTGGGCACTCATGGTGGGTGTCTTTAAGGTTCCAGTTGTTGTTGCTAGTCAACTTTCAGTGGACACCCCCATGAGTCTCTTTCAGAATCCCTCCTAAAACCCCATCGTTTTGGCTGTTGTCAGTGACTCTGTTCGTTCCCCCTTCTGTTTGAGCAACATTATTTGGTTTTCTTGCTGGGAAACGCAACAATTATGGATTGATACTACAGTTTATTAAATAACATGGGCTCATCTCTCATTTCAAGATGGGCATATAGCCTACATGGAGGGGTTTTTACACTTCCAAAATAATAACAGGAGCTGGCAAAAATAATGTAATAGCTTACATATATTTATAGATAAAAATGGGATGTCCACTCACTGTCCTGCCAAACTTGATTTTTTTTAATCAAGCTTTGGTTATAAAGGTTTATTTCATGAGGAAAACATTTTATCGATAGTCTTGACTACATGGCGAATGCATTGGGCATGACAAAAAACAGAGGAGGAGAGGCTATGCTTGGTTTTTAATCAAATTCAACAAAATGGGAGAAATCATTAGGTAATGTTTCTAAATATGAGGTTAATGGGCACAAAAAAACACTCTCTTCTTCCGTGTGCATAATGGGCACTGCGTCACAGCTGGATAGGATGAGCTTCATTTGTCAAAATCTATGTGACAACACAGGGTTTTTTGCCCTAACACTACACAGCTGATTCAAATAACCAACCCATCATCAAGCTTTGATTATTTGAATCAGCTGTGTAGTGCTAGGGCAAAAAACTAAACGTGCACCCAGGCGGGGCCCCAGGACTAAGACCATCGATAAAAGGTTTGGCTCGGGAGACCGCTTTGAAATAAATCTTTATCGCCAAAGCTTTATTAAAAGACAAAGTTAGGCAGCAGCAAAACAGTGAACGGACATCCCGTTTTTATCTATAAATATATGTAAGCTATTCCATTATTATTGCCAGCTCCTGTTATTATTTTGGATGTGTGTAAAAACCCCTCCATGTAGGCTATATGCCCAGGACCGAGTTTGGGAAACCCTGCCATAAACCCTGCCATAAACCAACTGCTTCACAGCTAACATCAGCTTTCGATTGGACTTAAATGTCCCCACCAGCTCATACTGAAATTGGCACTTTGGTTGTGCGTTGTTACCTCTGAAATTGTGATGTATTGTTAGCAAGTGTATTTAGTGATATGTTTAACTGCAAGTCAACATGATGTATTGGCTAGTGCTTTAATATAAATGTGGCAGCAATGCATGAATGCAACGACATTCTACATTTATCAACTGGGTTGTGTTTCGGAAGTACCGTTGGAAGTCGGAAGTTTACATACACCTTAGCCAAATACATTTAAACTCAGTTTTTCCACAATTCTTGACATTCAATCCTAGTAAAAAAATCCCTGTCTTAGGTCAGTTAGGATCACCACTTTATTTTAAGAATGTGAAATGTCAGAATAATAGTAGAGCATGATTTATTTCAGATTTTATTTCTTTCATCAAATTCCCAGTGGGTCGGAAGTTTACATACACTCAATTCGTGTTTGGTAGCATTGCCTTTAAATTGTTTAACTTGGGTCAAATATTTCTGGTAGCCTTCCACAAGCTTCCCACAATAAGTTGGGTGAATTTTGGCCCATTCCTCCTGACAGAGCTGGTGTAACTGAGTCAGGTTTGTATGCCTCCTTCCTCGCACACAATTTTTCAGTTCTGCCCACAACTATTCTATAGGATTTAGGTCAGGGCTTTGGGATGGCCACTCCAATACCTTGACTTTGTTGTCCTTAAGCCATTTTGCCACAACTTTGGAAGTATGCTTGGGGTCATTGTCCATATGGAAGACCCATTTGCGACCAAGCTTTAACTTCCTGACTTATGTCTTGAGATGTTGCTTCAATATATCCACCTAATTTTCCTACCTCATGCAGCCATCTATATTGTGAAGTGCCCTAGAGCCTCCTGCAGCAAAGCACCCCCACAACATGATGCTGCCACCCCCGTGCTTCACGGTTGGGATGGTGTTTTTCGGCTTGCAAGCCTCCCCCTTTTTCCTCTAAACATAATGATGTCATTATGGCCAAACAGTTAGATTTGGGTTTCATCAGACCAGAGGACATTTCTCCAAAAAGTACAATCTTTGTCCCCATGTGCAGTTGCAAACTGTAGTCTGGCTTTTTTATGGTGGTTTTGGAGCAGTGACTTCTTCCTTGCTGAGCAGCCTTTCAGGTTATATTGATAAAGGACTCGTTTTACTGTGGATATAGATACTTTTGTACCTGTTTCCTCCAGCATCTTCACAAGGTGCTTTGCTGTTGGTTTGGGATTGATTTGCATTTTTCGCACCAAAGTACGTTCATCTCTAGGATACAGAACGTGTCTCCTTCCTGAGCGGTATGACATCTGCGTGGTCCCATGGTGTTTATACTTGCATACTATTGTTTGTACAGATTAATGTGGTACCTTCAGGAATTTGGAAATTGCTCCCAAGGATGAACCAGACTTGTGGAGGTCCACAATTTTTTTCTGAGGTCTTGGCTCACTTCTTTTGATTTCAAGAGGCACTGAGTTTGAAGGTAGGCCTTGAAATACATCCACAGGTACACCTCCAATTGACTCAAATTATGTCAATTAGCCTATCAGAAGCTTCTAAAGCCATGACATTATTTTCTGGAATTTTCCAAGCTGTTTAAAGGCACAGTCATCTTAGTGTATGTAAACTTCTGACCCACTGAAATTGTGATACAGGGAATTATAAGTGAAATAATCTGTTTGTAAACAATTGTTGGAAAAATGACTTGTGTCATGCTCAAAGTAGATGTCCTAACCGACTTGCCAAAACTAGTTTGTTAATAAGAAATGCGTGGAGTGGTTGAAAAACGAGTTTTAATGACGCCAACCTAAGTGTATGTAAACTTCCGACTTCAACTGTATATAGTGCCTTCAGAAAGTATTCATACCCTTTGACTTATTACGCATTTTGTTGTTACAGCCTGAATTCAAAATATACAGTATAGATTTTTTTCTCAGCCATCTACACACAGTACCCCATAATGACAAAGTGAAAACTTTTTTAAAAATGTATTTAAAATGAAATACAGATATTAATTTACATAAGTATTCACATCCCTGAGTCAATACATGTTATAATCAATTTGGGCAGCGATTACAGCTGTGACTCTTACTGGGTAAGTGTCTAAGAGCTTTGTGTTACAAATGCAAGGAGGCTTGTAGTGCAATTAAACTGAAAATTTTTACTTCAGATGTTGACCACTCGTTCAAAACTCACTCATCCAATCCTTACACCTCTGTTTACGCGCAACGTGCATGATGTTTCCACCCCCATGCTTCACAGTAGGTATGGTGTTCTTTGGATGCAACTCAGCATTCTTTGTCCTCCAAACAAGACGAGTTGAGGTTTTACCAAAAAGTTATATTTTGGTTTCATCTGACCATATGACATTCTCCCAATCTTCTTCTGGATCATCCAAATGCTCTCTAGCAAACTTCAGACGGCCTGGACATGTACTGGCTTAAGCAGGGGGACACGTCTGGCACTGCAGGATTTGAGTCCCTGGCGGCGTAGTGTGTTACTGATGGTAGGCTTTGTTACTTTGGTCCCAGCTCTCTGCAGGTCATTCACTAGGTCCCCCTGTGTGGTTCTGGGATTTTTGCGATCATTCTTGTGATAATTTTGACCCCACGGGGTGAGATCTTGCGTGGTGCCCCAGATCGAGGGAGATTATCAGTGGTCTTGTATGTCTTCTATTTCCTAATAATTGCTCCCACAGTTGATTTCTTCAAACCAAGCTGCTTACCTATTGCAGATTCAGTCTTCCCAGCCTGGTGCAGATCTACAATTTTGTTTCTGGTGTCCTTTGACAGCTCTTTGGTCTTGGCCATAGTGGAGTTTGGAGTGTGACTGTTTGAGGTTGTGGACAGGTGTCTTTTATACTGATAACAAGTTCAAACAGGTGCCATTAATACAGGTAACGAGTGGAGGACAGAGGAGCCTCTTAAAGAAGAAGTTACAGGTCTGTGAGAGCCAGAAATCTTGCTTGTTTGTAGGTGACCAAATACTTATTTTCCACCAACATTTGCAAATAAATTCATTAAAAATCCTACAATGTGATTTTCTGGATTTTTTTCTTCTCATTTTCTGTCATAGTTGAAGTGTACCTATGATGGAAATGACAGGCCTCTCTCATCTTTTTAAGTGGGGGAACTTGCACAATTGGTGGCTGACTAAATACTTTTTTGCCCCACTGTAGGTATTCCTCTTGTCCAGATTGGTTAGGGCAGTGTGCAGTGTGATTGTGATCGCGTCGTCTATGGACCTATTGGGGCACTAAGCAAATTGGAGTGGGTCTAGGGTGTCAGGTATGGTGGAGGTGATATGATCCTTGACTAGTCTCTCAAAGCACTTCATGATGACGGAAGTGTGTGCTACGGGGCGATAGTCATTTAGCTCAGTTACCTTAGCTTTCTTGGTAACAGGAACAATGGTGGCCCTCTTGAAGCATGTGGGAACAGCAGACTGTGAAAAGGATTGATTGAATATGTCCGTAAACACACCAGCCAGCCAGCTGGACTGCGCATGCTCTGAGGACGTGGCTGGGGATGCCGTCTGGGCTGGCAGCTTTGCGAGGGTTAACACGTTTAAATGTTTTACTCACGTTGGCTGCAGTGAAGGAGAGCCCGCAGGTTTTGGTAGCGGGCTGTGTCAATGGCACTGTATTGTCCTCAAAGCGAGCAAAGAAGTTGTTTAGTTTGTCTGGGAGCAAGACATCGTGGTCCGCGACGGAGCTGGTTTTCCTTTTGTAGTCCGTGATTGACTGTAGACCCTGCCACATACCTCTTGTGTCTGAGCCGTTGAAGTGCGACTCTACTTTGTCTCTGTATTGATGCTTAGCTTGTTTGATTGCCTTGCGGAGGGAATAGCTACACTGTTTGTATTCGGTCATGTTTCCAGTCACCTTGCCCTGATTAAATGCAGTGGTTTGCGCTTTAAGTTTTGCGCGAATGCTGCCATGAATCCACGGTTTCTGGTTGGGGAATGTTTTAATAGACGCTGTAGATACAACATCACCGATGCACTTGCTAATAAACTCGCTCACCGAATCAGCGTATTCATCAATGTTATTTTCCGACGCAATGAAGAACATATCCCAGTCCATGTGATCGAAGCAATTTTGAAGCGTGGAATCCAATTGGTCAGACCAGCGTTGAACAAACCTGAGCACGGGCGCTTCCTGTTTTAGTTTCTGTCTATAGGCTGGGAGCAACAAAATGAAGTCGTGGTCAGATTTTCCAAATTGGGGGCGGGAGAGGGCTTTATATGCTTCGCGGAAGTTAGAATAACAATGATCCTGGGTTTTGCCAGCCCGGGTCGCGCATGCGATATGCTGATAACATTTAGGGAGCCTCAAAAGAAAGTGCATGGTTATTGATTGTCTTGGTTTCCAAATATTCACATCTGGACTAGAGATTGAGTGGGTCGAAAGGGAATTAGAGGAATTGTTTTAAACTTCTCTACTTTGCTAAGTAAAGTTTTATGTTTAAAATGTTTATTGGGATGTATAGGCTGTGTTTGTTCTGACAATTAGGTTACCTATTTGAAAACAATGGCAGCCTACCTGTGTTGATTTCGAACATAGGCTGGAAATAGGCTGGACAACTCGAGGAATGAGGTAACTCCGATTTCAAGAGAGAATACAACTGTTTACAATGGCTTTTCATCACAATTACGCTGGCGAACACTACGTTACTCTCGCGTACCCAAAATTCACATAGTTGACGGATGTCCCTCCGTGTGATTTGGGCTTATGTTAGCTGTGTGACAGTGATGTGTTATGTAGGCCTTATGAAGGATTGAAGGAACGTGTCAGAGGAGATAAATAAAGAATTCTGCTTAATCGACGATGAGATATAGTGAGGTCATATTACACTGGCGCAATGACTTTGTCTTCCTTTGCTTGTTACATTCGGACACTCTAATCAACAATTATGTATTTTTTTACTCATGTTTATGTGGCAAAACCCTGGCGGCCAAATAAACTCATTTTCTGTGTATGATTAAATGGTTGATTATCTGGCACTGTTTCCCCTTACTGCCCAGTTTATTTGGCTGATTAGCAGGCTGAGAGAGTTAGGCAATGTAAACCACATTCAGCTCAATAGCCTTTTTATGGTTCAGAGGGGTTCATGATGCTAACACTAATTGCTGGGTTGATTAGTGAGGTGTCCGAATTGCCTCCTTTCTCTCCCAGGTTCTATGCTGCTGTCCCAGTGTGCCTGGAGAAGGCTAGGTGTGTGCGCGTGTGAGCATGTGCATGCGTGCTGATCGTGGGTGGATCGTTTCAGTAGGACTGCAGAGGCACTAATCGACTCCCACTTTTCCACCACTGTCAGCCCTTTCCCGTGAGCTGCAATAAAGATAGATTAACTTAGAGACAATCAAAACATTTTTCGATTCACCACCCTCTTGGCAATAACATGTTTCCAGGTGGTGACAGTAAGAAGAAAAATATCTAAACAAAGAGAGGGAGGAAGGCTGTGGCCCACGCTGGTATGCCTTATGTAATAGCCCTGATGTGATATCTATGGATTTCTAATGGAGAGACCCACGGGAGTAGTACGCTATGGATACGGAGAAATATGATACGGTAGACTATAGGTGGATGTATATGTTCCTCTCTTACAGAAAAAATGTGTTCTTTAGTCCTGGGGGATCTTTCAGTGTCAACGAGTTGGACACATCTAAATGGGTGATTTTCAAAAGGAGACTATGTCAAAATACTGATTTTCCTTTGAATCATTTTCAATTCATTGCTTGCTGTCCAACAGAGGAAAACAAACGCAACAGTCCCGAATTGCCATGTCCTTCAGACATACTACCGGTGTATTATAGATTATGAATATCAACACTGAATACAATCCAAAGAAAGTACTCTCTGACAGGCCACCTGTTGTGTGTGTTTGTAGTGTTTGTGTAACATCTGTATTTACATGTTCCTAGGAGTTGTTCATTTAGTGTGGATTTGCATATTATTCAACTGTGTTTGCATATCACTGTGTCTGAGGATCCACAAGCCAGCAAGTCTGTTCCAGTGTGTGTTGTGTGTGTGTTTTTGGTTTTACTATCCTTGTGGTGACTCACAAACATAGTAAAACATGGAAAAATTCGGACATTTCCCGCACACGGAAAAATACTAGTTTAGGCTTAGGGATTAGGGTTAGGAGTTAGGTCAAACATGTTTTTGAATGGGAATCAATTGTTTGCTCCACACAAATATAGTAAAACAAATGTTTGAATTTGTGCGTGTGCATTAATTTGTGTGTTTGTGTGTGGATGTGCATGGCTCTTCGAGTGGCAGCCAATCATTTCCATCAGACCCTTCCATCAGCCTGTGTGTCATGGCACAGAGGCAATGACAGAAGGCAGATGTTAAGATGGCCTGATGTCTGTGTTCACATCCACGAGAGCTGTAAATATGCAGCGGGAAGACGAAATACACAGCTGGTTAGCCGGTCACTAAGTCAAGGACATTGACATGCAGTAACTCGCACTCCAGCTCCTCCTCTGTCAGAAATGCTTACCATAGTTCTGTCTGAATAAAGTAGTACTTATTGTAGTACATGGTAAGTAGGCTTATATTTGGATGGCATATGCTCCTTACAGAGTAAAAGGGTTTAAGTCAAGTAAGGCCAGGCTCAGAAGAGCAACAATATGTTCTTGGTCAAAGCATTCAGAGAGTTTGCTGTGGTCAAATCAAATCAATTCAAATTGTATTTGTCACACACACACATAAACATATATATATATGAGGAATAAGAAATAAAAGTAACAAATAATTAAAGAGCAGCAGTAAAACAACAATAGCGAGGATATATACAGGGGGTACCGCTTAGTCGAGGAAATCTAACCAGTGCCCCCGCTATTGGGGCACAAATAACTGACAAGTTAATATAGACATAACTGGTCAGTATGTAATGAAGAAATTTCCCCCGTGGGGATTGGAGAGATTGGTCAGAGTTCATATTTCCTTTGTTAGTTGGATGTTAGAGCTTACCATAGCTTTCCGTTGAGCCTTTTGAACAGTAAGCATGCATCTTGTTAGGGATGCTTGAACATGATGCTCTACGAGCTATATCACATTCAGATCTGACTGTCCAAAGCTCTTATATGTGACTACTTCACCAGTTCCCCAATCACTGTGTGGGTGTTGTCTTATTTACTTCCTGAGAGGGAAAAAAGTCTCTGGTGATCTGCTCTGGTACAAGGGAATTGTTGGGAAGAATATAGCAAATTGCACCTCTGTGGAAAGATTTTCATCTGCTGTAACCATGGGGGTGTTTTCTCTAGAGTTTAATGTATGTGAGAGTTAGTGACCTGTTAGTGACCTGCAGAGAACCAATCATCCACTTAGCTGGTGGAGAGACTTAAAGTGTGTGTGTGTGCCCCTGTCAGACATGCGGGCATGACTGCGTTTAATGTGTGTCAGGTCATAATCAAATTTAGATGATCAAGATTTAAGCCTGGACTGTTTGTGAAATTGATTTTATCAACAGAGACAGAAGTCAAATGAAGACAGAGGGAGTGATATTTACACAGATTGGACCTGGGCAGGACTGACTTCTTTTACCCAGCATGCACTCAGGGCCTGTAATGTCCCCCTTGTTATTTGCATTGTAAATAACGGGCTAGAATGGCAGAATACATGCCTAGAAGTCCTAGAAGTTCCCTCTCTCCTACCAGTAAGGGTTGTTTATCATCTGCCTTTAGCTGTCAGAGGGGCCCAACACATACAGTGGGGAGAGCAAGTTTTTGATACCCTGCCGATTTTGCCGGTATTCCCACTTACAAAGCATGTAGAGGTCTGTAATTTTTTATCATAGGTACACTTCAACTGTGAGAGACAGAATCTAAAACAAAAATACAGAAAATCACATTGTATGATTTTTAAGTAATTCATTTCCATTTTATTGCATGACATAAGTATTTGATACATCAGAAAAGCAGAACTTAATATTTGGTGCAGAAACCTTTGTTTGCAATTACAGAGAGCATACGTTTCCTGTAGTTCTTGACCAGGTTTGCTATGCTATGTCTGGTGCAAACACAACACCTCTCATCACCCTGAGAACACCACCCCCACAGCATGATGCTGCCACCACCATGCTTCACTGTGGGGATGTTTTTCATCGGCAGGGACTGGGAAACTGGTCAGCATTAAAGGAATGATCGATGGTGCTAAATACAGGGAAGTTCTTGAGGGAAACTTGTTTCCGTCTTCCAGAGATTTGAGACTGGGACGGAGGTTCACCTTCCGGCAGGACAATGACCATATGCATACTGCTAAAGCAACGCTCATATAGTTAAAAGGGAGACATTTAAATATCTTGGAATGGCCTAGTCAAAGCCCAGACCTCAATCCAATTGAGAATCTGTGGTATGACTTAAAGATTGCTGTACACCAGCAGAACCCATCCTAGATCCTAGATGTGCCAAGCTTATAGAGACATACCCCAGGAGACTTGCAGCTGTAATTGCTGCAAAAGGGCGGGGGGGGGGGGGGGGGGGGGGTGAATAGTTAAGCACGCTCAAGTTTTCTGTTTTTTTGGTCTTATTTCTTGTTTGTTTCACAATAAAAAATATTTTGCATCTTTAAAGTGGTAGGCATGTTGTGTAAATCAAATGACACAAACTCCCCAAAAAATCTATTTTATTTCCAGGTTGTAAAGGCTACAAAATAGGAAAAATGCCAAGGGAGGTGAATACTTTCACAATTCACAAGCCACTGTATAGCGATGTTATCTTTGTGTTCATCTGAGACTAACATGAGTGACCTCCGATTTGCTCATACTTGGGCTTGTTTGGTTTGCAACTTGAGATGTTTCAGTGCGTGCGTGGCATCTTGCTGTCAAGCCATGTCAACTCTCACAGTCTCTCACATATCTCTTATGTCTACTATATTTCTGAATCCAACCATCAATTTTGTCTTTGTTCTTTCTCCAGAAACTATGCCTACTGGCGACTACTGAGGAGGACATCTTTGCCCATCTGGGTTTGGAGTATGTGGAGCCTTGGCAGAGAAATGCATAAGCATCATCCTCTCACAGACACCCATACAATACCACCTTTATACATACAGTACATTAGGGGTTCCCAACTTTTTAATTCTCAGCCCACCTTCCAACATTGGGAAACACATTTTGCCATGGGGTGGAGAAATATTTTGCTGTTTTAAAGCTAATTTCCTGCAGTTCTACAGATTTTGGCATGTCTTACGTGTGTTTATGTAATATCTGAGTGAGTTAAACATTACAACAAAATTAATGGGCTAAAAACCTAGCTACAAAACATTAGCTGACATGGGCTAGTTGATCTGGACATTTCTGACAAGTTATAAATCGCTATCTAATAACTGACATGACAAAAGGAAAAACTGCTGATGCACTACCCAATTTAGAAATGTAAACTTTCAAGAGTAAGTTGAAAGCCCAAGTTCCTTAAAAAATATGTTTTGGGGAACTCCGCGCCACCCCTGCCATCCCCTGCCATCCCCTTGTGCCCCCCGCAGTTTGGGAACCACTGCAGTACATAATTCCCATCTGTCTCCCCCCTCTGCTACACACTACTGCAATCTCATTTCAAAGAGCCTAATCTGGGTTGATTTTTATACTTGTGTTCTGTTGTCAGACTACATACTGATGTATGATTCATGATTATATTATTTTCATCATGCCTGGCTTTTTTCTCTTAGCCTCTTAGTAAATAAAAATTATGTTCTGTCATTCAAAACCTGTTTTTCTCTGAGTATTCTTATGTGATTGATACATAACTACACAAATCAAATGGCTATGAGGTAAAAAGGGAAGAGGAGAGGGGCATAAGCGCGGGCAAGAGAGAGAAAGTCCCTTGTTGAGTAAAATGGTTGTAATCACCCTCCTCCTGGCAGGACAGCTCTCGAAGTGAACCGGAGCCAAGCCTCCTGGGAATGGAGAGGAGGGTAATGAGCTGCAGATAGAGGTGCATTCAGCATCCCCGTTTAGCCTCCGTTAGTGCCTCCACATCCACTGGAGGGCATTTACAGTAGCAACCGCTCACTACTGCTACAGCCTCCTCCCCTCAGTCTGCTGTGTCGCAATGAATCCCTTCCCTAGGTGCAGGAATGAATTGTGCTGATTAAGGCCAATCAACCGTACTGGAGATACTGCAATCACCAGGGTTCATATGACAGGTCAGTTTACATTGTAAATACAGTCATTTACAGATGTAGAATTTTAATTTCAGACAGTTTGCTACAGCAGGAAAATAATCTTGCAGCAGGAAATGGGCATTATTATGTGGATTATAATTAATAGACATTTTTGTAGGGGTTGAGAATTTTTTCTCTCAAATCAAGTCAGAAATTCAAAGGCAGAAATTTCAAAGTGGAATCAAGTCATAAATTTCTAAGTGGAAATGACAAACTTTCGAAGCCAATTTGGCATTTCCTGCTGTGCAGAACAATTCTCGGCAACAAAGGAGTGATCAAATTAACATCGTACATCGGTAGTAAGTGTTGCTGTTTTAAGGGCCTCTTATTAGGAAGCATGCTACTACTCTTCTTATGGTAGCTGTGCTGGGTCATACAGATTCATCTGCTGAAGATATAAAGAGCACAGTCCTCCAGCCGCACAGTAGCATGGCCTGCTGTCCTGTCCACAACCTAGCCCAGTTTCCCATGATGCTCAGATCAAGCACATCCCATGATACCGCTGAAAGATCACTGGGGCTATCACATCCTAGTGAATCACCCTATTTAAAGATCTTTAAGTAGAGCATAACAGGCACTTTGAGGACTCGACCCCAGGGCCTAGCTCTCCCTCTCACCCCCCTCTCTCCCCTATCCTGGCTGAATGGTCAAACAGAGAGTCACACTAACTGCATTCTGAGACAGGCCTACACAGTGGTGTTGAAACTGGAGCTCTATCTGCCTTTCTCTGGAGGCCTGGGTCATTGGGTTGTATAATAATAAAACGATGGCAATGAACGTTTCACTGTCCAGCTGAGGCAGCTTATCTAATACTGCATGGACAAATACTTTTTAGCTGTGATGTCTTCAGTAACTATGGGAGGAATTCAGACCAGAGTTATCAGTGCGTAAATTGAACTTAATTCAATGTTTATGCACTTTTCTCTCTACCAGTATTCTGACCTTGAACTTGCGCATGGGAAAAGCCAGTGCCAGCAAGGTACACATTTGAATAAGGATACGATGAATAAGGTTGCGCAACCTGTTGATTCCAAGTGGAAAAACAGCAAATACATTTTTTCCTGACATAAATAACACCGTTCTCTATGCACTGTCATTTACTAATTGGTAAGAGCTATTGATTGGGAATTTAGGCTTGGTTTCTGTACAAGCACTTTGACAACTGCTGATGTAAAAATACATTCATAGATACATTTGTTTTATGACGAGAGCTAGCTAAATGAGTCCTCCTTTTGGATAAGGGGATTGTAAATATAAATTAAAATGGTTTTAAATCTATTTTACCTTATGATTGTTGGATACAAATGTGAAACCAGTCATTTGGCATCAAACAGAAGCATATCAACATGACAGGTAGGCTATGTGTGCCCCTTTCCCACAGAGAAGTATATGAAATGCTGTGCCATTATGCAGAAATTAAATTGCATGTCCTTGCAGGGATGAATCTTGGAGACGCAAGCCAAAAATGAGATGACAAGCCAAATTAGATGACAAGCCAAATGAGATGACAGTCGGGTCAAATGTCATCTTTGTGCATTCCATAATGTTTTAATCTCAGTCCGGACTGTTCTCAAGTTTTTTTTTAAACAATTTGTATCATGTTTAAATATTAGCCACTATCGGTAGTCACCGTCAGTAATACCCACACACATATATAATTATCACTTTAGTGTTAGTTCCCTTCAATTTGTAGCCTGCATTTGGCATCATTACATTGCATTGTTCGTTTCCCTTTCTTTCCTCTGTCATGTCCGCGTGGTTGATACCGAGGGTCGCTAGTAATGACAGTGGAAAATATTTAACGTTTTGCAAGTTGTTTAATCATTTGGGACATGCAGCCCACTTTATGGAATCATCATGGAATGCAGACCAAGCCTGGCAATTTAAACCTGGAGCCTGGCGCATGGTTTACAATGACTGGATCGTTGTCATATCAGTACCATGATCAGTGAAGATTAGGGTAGATTTACAGGATTTATTGATCAACCCTTATTGTCACAGTTTTCTCCCCTTCCTATATTTAATGGATCAAACAACTGAATGGCCACTTTCAGAATGAATCAAGGCACTGTATTTTTGACTCACCAATATATTTTGTGCGTAAAGGCTCTCCAAACCTGTTTTTTAGGATGTAGGTAGATTCCTAACCCTAAATAATCTAAAAGATCCAATATTTTTTTTACATCTACCAATCGGTGCTGAAGCTGAGATGTTCATAGGCCTATATTTTGATGGATTTCTTTAATTGATCCCTAATATTCTGAACCTATTCTGAAGCCATTCTCTGTCGAGAAAATACAAATTAAGGGTAAACCGTATTTAAAAAAGGGATGGCTTTAGATAAATGTACTGCAACCCCCATTTAATGAAAACTCCATAAGGAAATCTGTTTGCCAGCCACTGGGAGGGTTTGCAGTGATTACAACAATACACACAAATCTAAAGTAAAGGAATGAAATTAAGAATATATAAATATTTGGGCGAGCAATTTCAGAGTGGTATAGACTAAGATACAGTAGAATAGGACACAATACAGTATATACAGTACATATGAGATTAGTAGTGTAAATAATGTTAGCATTGTTAGTGACTAGTGTTCCATTATTAAAGTGGCCAGTGATTTCAAGTCTATGTATATAGGGCAGCAGCCTCTAATGTTTTAGTGATGGCTGTTTAACAGTCTGATGGCCTTGAGATAGTAGCTGTTTTTCAGTCTCTCGGTCCCAGCTTGATGCACCCGTACTGACCTCGCATTCTGGATGATAGCGGGGTGAACAGGAAGTGGCTTGGGTGGTTGTTGTCCTTCATGATCTTTTTGGCATTCCTGAGACATTGGATGCCCTGGAGGGCAGGTAGTTTGCCCCCGGTGATGAGTTGGGCAGACCGCACCACCCTCTGGAGAGCCCTGCGGTTGCGGATGGTGTAGTTGCCGTACCAGGCGATGACACAGCCCGACAGGATGCTCTTAATTGTGCATCTGTAAACGTTTGTGAGGGTTTTAGGTGCCAAGACAAATTTCTTCAAGTTCCTGAGGTTAAAGAGGCACTGTTGTGCCTTCTTCACCACACTGTCTGTGTGGTTGCACCATTTCAGTTTGTCAGTGATGTGTACGCCAAGGAACTTGAAGCTTTCAGCCACTCTCAAAGAGCTCGGTGCGTACCTGCGCCAGGTAAGTCTGAATATTAATTAGAACCAAAAGCGGCCATCGACGGCTTTTCTTTAAATTACTATAGCAGATGCGAACATCCTAGTTTTTTAAACAATAATATCTGTGTCAATATCGCAAAATGAAATTGCTAACAACCTGTTGTCGTATTCACGTGGTTGTTGTCATCAACCAGAAACCAGAAACAGGGCATGCTGTCATTTGAATAAAAAATAAAAATCATTACTCAAAATGACGGTCTTATCTATGTTGGCTAGTGATACGGATTCTCACGCGTCCTTGCACTTTGAAAAGTGATGATCGTGAGTGAAATAAGTAAACAGATATATGTTTGGTGCTGTCATTGTTTGATGCTGTGAAACTTGGGGAATAGCTCACAGATTAACAAATGCTGTCATGTCATGATAACTTGGTACTTTAGTGGTGGATCTTGAATGATTGCTCTCTGTCTCATAGACATAGTTGCAGTGCTTAGCCGTATATAATCAGCTAACTAGTTGGATGTTTTGTCTTGTTTATACCGATGTAATTCATTTGGAAACTGTCCCAGCTTCGTAACTAATCAGCTAACATTGGCGAACTTTGTAGTTAGTCTGTCAGGCAAGAGTTGATTGGAGGAGAGAGAGAGAGCAAGTGTGTGTGTGTGTGTGTGTGTGTGTGTGTGTGTGTGTGTGTGTGTGTGTGTGTGTGTGTGTGGAATGGGAGGCCTGTAACTATATCACACAATTTATTATGGAGAACCCTTATTAGGAAGAGAGTATGTGTATGGTTGAGCAAAAAGAAAGAGGAAGGAAGAGAGAGACAGTGTGAGGGAGAGAGAAAGTTGATATTCCTGACTACAAATGTATTCTATTTGTTGCTCTTCTACTTTTCCTCTGTTACTCTGCTCCTCTAGGTCAGTGAACGTGAGGTAAGTGATTCTGAGAGTCAGGGCTCAGCAGCAAAAGGCAGGGAGCAAGAGGAGTTAGAGATGATTGGAGGGATAGAGATGTGGCGTGAAGAGGAGGGAGAGTAGAGGGAGAGCAGAAGAGGCGAGTGAAGGAGAGGGAGAGGAGAGTGGAGGGAGAGGAACACGGAGAGGAGAAGGAAGAAGAGGAGGGAGAGGTCAAAGCAGAGGACGAAGCAGAGGGAGAGGAGGAAGAAGAGGGGGATCACACCCGAGAGGGGAGCCTACGTTTCCATGGCATGTGTCTGCCCCAAGTCCCACCACTCACCCTTGTATCACACAGTCTGGGCCTAAAGTGCATTCAAAATGCAGCTTTTGCATTCACTTTGTGACATGGGCACAATGGCAGGAAGAGGGGAGCCAAGAATGTGGCACCAGGGTGTGTGGACCGAGTTACAACTCATTTGAAGGCAGGTGAAGTTTGAAGGGCGCAAGAGAGGCTGTGTGGTGTGCATCTGAAGTGGATGCAGGGCGAAGAGTGGGAGATGTGTAAAACCCTCCTTTAGGTGCTCTACTGTTCTGTGCCACTTTGCAGGGTGGGGCTGTGCTTCCACAAGTTCCATGACATGCTGTAGGCTAAATGCAAACACTAAAGTGACTGTGTGAAATATGAATTTATCCTACAAATCATTCATTGTCTCTGAAGAGTTATGTCTTGTATCTTCCCTCTTTATCTCTCTCCATCTAATAGTTGTTGGATCCACTGAATTGTTGTCAAAGTAGGCTACTCTTTCTACATTTCTACATTTTGTGTCAGGCTTGGTCTGTACTAAATCTTATTGAGTGAAGTTACCTACATTTAAGGGATAATGCCCGTTTGGAGGATATATTGGCCGGGGTGTTGTCAGGCCCAAGACTAAGTCTTTTGTGGACAATTAATTTTTGTGACATTTCTGACCCAATGCAATTCCCAATTGTCTGTGCAGTTCAAGTCTGCAGATATTTGCGCAACTCTCGTCAGAACAAGATCTGCACACACGTGTTCATATTTTGCGTCTGTTGTCCGCATCACAGTCATTGTTGTTTGTGTTTCCAATAATAACTTTGGAAATGTGTGCGTTTCTTTCAAAGTAAGTGCCTTATTGCGTTATAATAGTTTCTGTATGTCGTGTTATGCCTTTTTTTTTTACTGCAGCTCACTGCATGTATGGAGCATAATATATTTGTGTATATTCCTTATAACTGCGGTGTCACGTCCTGACTTTAGTTCAGTGTTCATTTTAATAAATATATTATGGACACTTACCACACTGCGCATTGTTCTGATATTTCCTACTCCTCCTCAGAAGAGGAGGAAAATCGTTACACGCGGACACACGAAGTAACGTTACTCATTTCATAACCTTTTTTGGTGTTATGTTTAATCGTGCTTATGTAGCTAGCTACATTCTATTAGCACTGTAAAACAATGCTAATTGCGTCCGGGAAGTATTATCTTGTGTTGTATTTTGAAGCTACCCTGGCCTTATGACTCCCAAGTGGCACAGCGGTCAGCATCTTAGTGCTAGAGGCATCACTACGGACACCCTGGTTCAAACCCAGGCTACGTTTCTATCAAAGTAAGTGACTTATTACGTTATAATAGGTTCTGTATGTGATTTGTATGTCCATTTACCAAAAATACCTTGTTCAGTAATCATCTCAATTGTTAGATGGCGGTGAACGATGTGGCCATTGAGGGCAGCAGTGTCGATCAAATGGAAAGATATCTTCTTATCCCACTTTGTCATTTTCCAAGTGCATTCCACAAAGCTGTTTATCATGTCCGCCTTATCCACTGCCCCCTTTTAGAGGGTATAGTCAAGCACACAGTCTGGTTTGATGTTTCTCTCTCCCGTCATGTGGTCCACCTTCCCTGTGGCCGACATCGTTGCTGTATGGACAGTGCAGAGAACATGGACGTTTCGTTTGTCATGCCACTTTACTGCCAGCTGTTGACCATTCTCCTTGAACTCCACCTCCCCTCTCCGCATCTTCCTGCATCCGAATGCCGGCATCCCCTTCCTGTTCGACCCGACTGTGCCACAAGCCCCTGTGCTGTTGGAGAGCAGATGCTGGAAGACTGTGGGACTGCTGTAACAATTGTCCACATACAAAGTGTGTCCCCTGCTGAGATGAGGAGCCAGCATGGTCATCACCACGGACCCGACACCCCAAGCCCCTCAAAATGTTGGATTTCAGTGGTAAACTATAATGTCCTGGACAAATCCTGTCTTCACGTCGCACATGACAAAGAACTTGACCCCAAACCTGTGCCTTTTGGAGGGAATATTGACGGAACGCAAGCCAACCATTCCATAACATCAGGGACTCATCAATCCATAGGTCCTTGTATGGCACAAAGACCCGACCAAATGCTAATGTCAGGCTGGTAAGAACATTTCTTATTTGGTATAACGGGTAATTTAGGATGGCAATAGCATTGTTGACCAAATGTAGGCATCGCAGCAGAACTAGGAAGCGGTCTTGGGAAAAGAGGGTGGCAAAGAAGGGAGTTGCAAACATAGGATCTGTGCTCCAGTATTCTCTTAGGGAGTTCTTTACTATCCCCATGAGAAGGTATACAGGAAGGTATACATTTCACTAATTGTGGTTGTCACCCATTTAGCGAGTTTCCCCCCCACTCCTGGCTCTCTTCTCCTGTAGCTCCAAGGCATAGCGATTGGTCTCCTCTACTATGTCTCCCACCAGCTCCTCTGTCAGAAACAACTTGAAGCACTCTGCCTCAGATGGAAATGGCTAGGGGCGTTGCACTCCAGACTGGGACTCATCAAAGCAAACAGCAGGGCCAGGTTGGGGTGAAATGGCTCAGGCCTTCCAGCTGAACCTTTCCACAGAACTCCTGTACTTCATCCACTGTCGGTCTGCCTCCATCACTACCAGCATCTTCAAAGGGACCTGGGACTTCGTCAGTGGACAAGGAGTCCTCAGATTCAGGGTTCTCAATGACTACAAGGTTGGGGAGCAGTTCCTCACTGTCAGAATCTGATTCCTGACTTTCATACTCAGACTCATTGTCAGAATTAAAAACATCTCCAGAATTTCTGCATTTGTGAGTTGTCTCCTTTTGAAAGACATTGCTAATTCTACAGTTTATTTCACTAGCTATAAACATACAGCAATAACAACACTGAATGGCTCAGAGTGGGAGTGAGAGGTTATGTGATTGACTGCCGTCACGTGCCACTTGTATCAATAAATCACTATCAGAAAATGTTTAGTGTGGTAATTATTTATATATTTACTGTTTTATTCACATGTTTTCAAGTTCTATTGACAAAGCATTTATTTAGATTCTTGCATAGATTGTAATGGGCACATATTATGTGTGTAAAATACTTTTTTGATGGTTGTACTGATTATGATGAGCTAAGCTAATTCCAGCTATGTGTGGAGCCATGTTTGACATACAATGCATTCTGGGTATCAGACCAGGTCTGTCGGACCAAAGATGTTATAACAAAATGAGGTGATTAAGGGTTCACCATTTTTTTGAGAACTTCCGGAAGTGAATGGTGGGATGTGAACGATGGTAGACGACACACCCCCTTCAACATGCATACTATAAACAGACCAAACTCATCTTGTCTTCTCTTATCTTTGGTTTCTGTGAGAAACTACCCATTGTCAGATTACTTTAGATTTCTAGAAAGTGTTTTACTCAATTATTTCGATAAATGGTGAGCTCACCCGTGATGAGATTAATTATAATAGTAATAGCTATTAGCTAATTCATATTGTAGTTTATGTCAGCCGAGAATTATAAAAATATATGACTGCTTGTGTTACATTAATCTTAGCGCTGAAACTATTGGATTATTGTGTTATGCTGTAGTAGATACTTCAGTGAATGTCTGAACATTGCATCCAAAAATAAACTGCTCACATTCTGGACAACTTTGTAACGACTGTGTTTGTGCAAAATGTTTCTGAAAAAAGTGTGGCTCAAATGCTGATTGTTGCGTCATGTATGACACTTGTATTTTCACTTGTTTAATATTATGATTTTTGTATTTTAAATTTCGCTCTCTGCAATTTCACCAGATGTTGTCGAGGTGGGTCACTAGCGCCCCACCTAGCCCAAAGAGGTTGTTTAAGCTGTTTTATAGTGACATTTATTTGGATACATCCTTAACAATGAGCTAATGAGGAGTGATTTCACCTGGCATAGAAAATGTGCACCCTCGTCAGGACACTGTTGTTCAGAGGAGCTAGCCAACAGCAAATGTCTTGTTTGTCAGGTCAACCAGCATTTTTGTTCTCAGCTCCTGCTTTTTCCAGTCTCTCTTTTTCTCGCCCTCCTTGTTTTGACCCTTGCCTGTCCAGACTCTGAGCCCACCTGCCTGACCACTCTGCCTGCCACTGACCCTGCCTGCCGACCTGCACCTTTGCCCCACTTCTGGATTGTTGCCCTCTGCCTACCCTGACCCTGAGCCTGCCTGCCATCCGGGCCGCTTCGCCCCCGCCGCACCGACCTTATGACTACGGGATTGACCTTCACCCTAGCACGACTACGCCTGAAGACGACTGTACTCTGTCGGGACCAGAGACCAAGTCGATTGAGAACTACAAGTCGATTGGGGACTCCCTTGCTGCAGGATTCATCCATCCTTCTTCTTCCGCCGGCTGTGGGTTCTTCTTTGTGGAGAAGAAGGACAAGACCCTGTGCCCGTGCATCGACTACCGGGGTCTCAACAACATGACGTTGAAGACCCGCTACCACTCATCTCCTCAGCCTTCAAGCCTCTCCAGGGGGCCACCATGTAATCCAAGCTGGATCTACGTAACACCTACCACCTGGTGCAGATACGGGAAGGGGACGAGTGGAAGACCACCTTCAACATGGCCAGCGGTCACCACGAGTATCTGGTTATGCCATTTGGCCTTACCAACGCCCCTGCTGTGTTCAGCATTCAGGATTAGACCCACCCGTTATATAATTTGAAATAGTCTCTGAATAGTTGCTTGCATTTTTACATTATCTATCTCCGTTTGAGTGTTCCCTGGGGTATCAGCCCCCGCTCTTCCCTGAGCAGGAGGAAGAGGTCGGCGTACCTTCTGCCCAGATGTTTGTCCGCTGCTGTAACAATGTAAAAATGCAAACAACTATTCAGAGACTATTTCAAATTATATAACGGGTGGGTCTAATCCTGAATGCAGATTGGTTAAAATCACATTCCAGCCGGTGTTTTTTCCACAAGTTACCACCGGCTGTCACATCTGTCACATATGTCTTTACAGTTTCACAATCTTAACATTAAGGTTATCTGAAATGCTCTTGTTTGCCTGAATTAAAGACGAGTGCTCCCACCTATCACACACATTTTACAATGTGTATTCTGTGATGCAAGGTGAGAAACGGTGACAGAATCCACTGTATAAGAAAGTGTATTACTGGCTATCTCATTCATACATTGTTGTGTTTGTTTGCTCTGCTTTGCAATGAACCAACAGACCAGAATCCAGGAGTCGCCTTCACTGTTGACATGGAGACTGGTGTTTAATGAAGCTACCAGCTGAGGACTCGTGAGGTGTCTGTTTCTCAAACTAGACACTCTAATGTACTCCTCCTCTTGCTCAGTTGTGCACCGGGGCCTCCCACTCCTCTTTCTATTCTGCTTAGAGTCAGTTTGTGCTGTTCTGTGAAGGGAGTAGTACACAGCGTTGTACGAGATCTTCAGTTTCTTGGCAGTTTCCCGCATGGATTAGACTTCATTTCGCAGAACAAGAATAGATTTTTAGAAAAAAGTTATTTGTTTCTGGCCATTTTGAGCCTGTAATCGAACCCACAAATGCTGATGCTCGAGATACTCCACTAGTCAAAAGAAGGCCAGTTGTATTGCTTCTTTAATCAGAACAGCAGTTTTCAGCTGTGCTCACATAATTGCAAAAGGGTTTTCTAATGATCAATTAGCCTTTTAAAATGATAAACTTGGATTAGCTAACACAACAGTGATGTTTGCTGATAATGGGCCTCTGTATGCCTATGTAGATATTCCATTAACTTTCAACTTTAAAAAACAAGGACATTTCTAAGTGACCCCAAACTTTTGAACAGCACTATATATATATATATATATATATATATATATATATATATATATATATACTGCTCAAAAAAATAAAGGGAATACTAAACAACACAATGTCACTCCAAGTCAATCACACTTCTGTGAAATCAAAGTGTCCACTTAGGAAGCAACACTGATTGACAATATATTGCACATACTGTTGTGCAAATGAAATAGACAACAGGTGGAAATTATAGGCAATTAGCAAGACACCCCCAATAAAGAAGTGGTTCTGCAGATGGTGACCACAGACCACTTCTCAGTTCCTATGCTTCCTGGCTGATGTTTTGGTCACTTTTGAATGCTGGCGGTGCTTTCACTCTAGTGGTAGCATGAGGGAGTCTACAACCCACACAAGTGGTTCAGGTAGTGCAGCTCATCCAGGATGACACATCAATGCGAGCTGTGGCAAGAAGGTTTGCTGTGTCTGTCAGCGTAGTGTCCAGAGCATGGAGGCGCTACCAGGAGACAGGCCAGTACATCAGGAGACGTGGAGGAGGCCGTAGGAGGGCAACAACCCAGCAGCAGGACCGCTACCTCCGCCTTTGTGCAAGGAGGAGCAGGAGGAGCACTGCCAGAGCCTTGCAAAATAACCTCCAGCAGGCCACAAATGTGCATGTGTCTGCTCAAACGGTCAGAAACAGAGGGTGGTATGACGTCCACAAGTGGGGGTTGTGCTTACAGCCCAACACTGTGCAGGACGTTTGGCATTTGCCAGAGAACACCAAGATTGGCAAATTCACCACTGGCGCCCTGTGCTCTTCACAGATGAAAGCAGGTTCACACTGAGCACATGTGACAGACATGACAGTCTGGAGATGCCGTGGAGAACGTTCTGCTGCCTGCAACATCCTCCAACCTGACCGGTTTGGCGGTGGGTCAGTCATGGTGTGGGGTGGCATTTCTTTGGGGGGACGCACAGCCCTCCATGTGCTCGCCAGAGGTAGCCTGACTGCCATTAGGTACCGAGATGAGATCCTCAGACCCCTTGTGAGACCATATGCCGGTGCGGTTGGCCCTGGGTTCCTCCTAATGCTAGACCTCATGTGGCTGGAGTGTGTCAGCAGTTCCTGCAAGAGGAAGGCATTGATGCTATGGACTGGCCCGCCCGTTTCCCAGACCTGAATCCAATTGAGCACATCTGGGACATCATGTCTCGCTCCATCCACCAACGCCACGTTGCACCACAGACTGTCCAGGAGTTGGCGGATTCTTTAGTCCAGGTCTGGGAGGAGATCCCTCAGGAGACCATCCGCCACCTCATCAGGAGCATGCCCAGGCGTTGTAGGGAGGTCATACAGGCACGTGGAGGCCACACACACTACTGAGCCTCATTTTGACTTGTTTTAAGGACATTACATCAAAGTTGGATCAGCCTGTAGTGTGGTTTTCCACTTTAATTTTGAGTGTGACTCCAAATCCAGACCTCCATGGGTTGATAAATTTGATTTCCATTGATCATTTTTGTTTGATTTTGTTGTCAGCACATTCAACTATGTAAAGAAAAAACTATTTAATAAGAATATTTCATTCATTCAGATCTAGGATGTGTTATTTTAGTGTTCCCTTTATTTTTTTGAGCAGTGTATATATAATTTTTATGGAAACACAGACTGGGTCTCAACTTACAATTAAGAGTGAGAATAGTAGAATACATCAGATGCCATTTAGAAATGTGTTTGTGCATCAGCTTTTATTTTGTTATTCCAGTCACTGACAGTAGTTAGCCATGTCAGCTAAGAATTTTTTGATTGGTAGTTAGTCTAGCCAGCTAAATAAACAGAGTAATCATGGCCGAATACCAACCGGACACTTCTTAGTCATTCTCGCTCAGATATCATATTAACATGGCATAAGTCATTACAAAATGTGTAGAATTGCAGGACTTTATTTTTAAACTACAAAATTGTCTCTCCATGACCCATGACAAAAATGTGTAGAATTGGAGGAAAATAGCTGTAAAACTAAAAAATTTCTCTCCACCCCCAACCAAATCTCGGTTAGGGACCCCAAAAGGGACACTACACCTTTACAGCTGAAAATAGACTTGGATGCTTTTGTGTGCTGTGTTTGAAATCCTTTGTAAAGAGTATGGGCATACTGGAAGTGTGTTTGTGCATATGCTTGTGTTTGTGTATTACAGTACACTTCCCAAGATCATATAGGTTTGCATCATATTATAGCCTATGGAATAGCTGTCACAGTAACTGTATGGGCTTTCACTCCCAACGCAATGTGACACATTACCTTCCAATCAGCAACACTGTCACAACATCACTGTGCTGCTTTACTTACTGACATAAGTGTTCTTTCTACTCAACCATCACATAAACTAAAAGAGGAGAGGAGACAGAAATAGATTAGGTTGAAGGCTGGTCATTTCATAGTTGCCTGAGTAAACTCTTCGTTATTGTATTAGAGGACAGTGATTTATTGGATGTGCTGTAAGTGCTAGAACGCATCATGTCTGGGCCAGTTAAAGCCAATGGAGGAGGGTGACAGATTAAGGACACTGTGTATCCTTTCCTCTCAAGTCCTGTCAGGCCGTCAACTCACTCGGAGAGAAGTGAAACCGATACATGTCTGCAGTCGATGTGAAAAAAAATAAGGTAGAGGGGGAAATACTCAGATTGCTTGGCTTCACAGCTCGGAGATATTGGAGTCACCCACACAAGGAATGACAGGCATTTAGAAGGACCTGCTGTTGGCCCTGCAGGATGGTCTTTCATGGGTGAAAACAATCAATCAATCTGATTTCTACTCTAACTCCAACTTTTTCCTCTCGTCTTTTCTCCGGATATCCCCCACATCCACTGAGAACTATTGCCACCACTTACCATGTCACATAAAACATTGTTTTTATATTTAATTCTAGGAAAGGTGCCATTTGGTCTCCATCAATTGTCTTCATCAGTACAAAGAGTAATGATAGTATCAAGGTTTCACATTTTCTTTAGGAATCATATCTTGTTCATGAAAGAGTAAATAAAAGGGAATGAGAAAGGACACCGTGCTTGACCTGACAATGCTGTGGAGTAAAGTGTGGCATGGATCTACCGTACAGTGTGTGTGGATTTCAGTGATAAATTACCTGCATCCTGGTTCCTGGGGTGGGTGGGCCGAGCCTCAGGAGGTGTCCACCTCCGCAGGTGGAATAGGAGAGAATGAAGAGAGATGGAAAGAAAAAAAGGAGTAAGGAGGAGATACGCCATCTGCTCCACCATGTCACCTTGCTACCCTCCACCTTCTGCTGTGTCTAAAGGAGGGGCTGTGGTGACCTTCTTGCCCTTCCTCAAGCTGTCTTCAACCCCCATTCTCTACCCTCCCTCTCAGCCTACTGTCTGGTCTGGCAGCCACGGCCCTCCAAATGTCCTGATAGGCCCACCACCTTCTGGAGATTGTAATTAGGCAGAGATGCTCATTTTGTCGCTCTTTGAATAGAGGGCCAATCGTTTAACCCCTCCCAAACCCCCCTGTTGACCTGCTGTATTTTTAGACATCACCTCATTTCACGCCATGGTAAACACCTTCGCCTGGAACCTTGGGGGCAAGACCACAATTCGACAAGGTGGATTTTTTAAATAATGGAGTCTCTGATTCAGAGCAATTTTAGAGTTGATTCATGTGAAAATCGAGCCGTTAGCATGTCGGACCAGCAGGGCATTTACTCAGGTGCATTTAGGCTACACAACTGTGTCTGTGTGAGTAAGTGCATAATGTCTATCAGAGCAGGTGAGTGTCTGAACCAGTACTGCTCTGGTAGTTTCTCTCAGGCCAACAATGCCCACGTGTTCTATGAGTAGTAGGCTTCCTGACATACAGTATGTGGCTCCTGCATCAGGGTCAACCTCTTTCCACAGGTCATTCTTTCATCAGGTATGATTTGCTGAGATTCTCTTGGGACCCTTTTTGTCTGTTCTGCCTGTGTTCCACTGACCTGACAACTCAACCAGTTCGACCCCCCTAAGCAGACTAGACACACTAAGATAAAAAACAATCTAACAACAATTGTAAATATTGTAACACTAAGTGAAAATAAACAGCCATCAGTTTAGTTTAAGTTAACTTCAAATGTGATGGTGATAATTAGGCAAGAGAAGACAGTTACCAGCATGAAGAAAAGGCTGCGCACAATTTGTCATGTGTGATGATGGCACCTGATTAACCCCTTTAAGTTCCAAGACTTGAATCACAAAATGAATCTCTGGGGATCATTGATTGTCAATCTAGTGCTGTGCCTGTCCCTGTCCTAATTCATGTAGCTACATTTTTTAACACACATCTCAATCAATACATGAGAGCTCATCAAGATAACGAGCACCTCATTGGTTCATGCCCAACACTATTCTTCACACTCAAGCTGCATCTTGATTTGACAAATTTCAGTCTGGAGAATGTTATCGTGACTCTCATTATTCAAGGACTTTGAAAAAGCAGTGGTCAGACTTACTGTCCAAAGTAAACATCAAAGCAATCAGAGAGACGGAGACAAACAGGCCTGATTAGTCTGCCTCGTCCTCTCTTCCTCTTCCCCCCCCCCCCCCACTCTCTCTCTCCTTTCCCTCTTGTCTCTCCTCATCTCATATCACCTTCCCTCGCATCTCACATTTGCTGAATTGCATAGGGCTCATGCTTTCTTCCCGAACCATAGTGTTGTTTTGCAGTTGTGAAAACCCATGACGGGCTTTTGAAATGAGTGGTTAGGACTTTCTCCCCACCCCACTACTCCCTACGGTGCTCTCTGCAAATAACAGGACATATAATAACGTGTGCGATTAACTATAATAAATGGCATCTTTAAATTGGCTACACTTGTTACCTTCCAATTCCCTCTTATCCACACTCAAAACACCACTCTCACAAAATAACCATGGAGATGTTGAAGCAAAGACGATTGCATGAGATCATGAGAACTAAGTGATCAGAGAAGCAATAAGACGTTGAATCAAACATTCATAACCAGAATCAGCACATTTACTCATGGCATTTATTTTGACAGGGACAGTGCACATTCATCAACATTTCAGTGTTCACATTCATCTAAATCTGCTGGAGTTAAAACAGAAGAGCAAACTGTCATCCGTAACTCAAGCAAGGAATCATGCCAACAATACCAATAGAAGTGTTAGCCCGCTCACTAATTTGCTGTAATATCAGGGTGTGGTCTGGATGATAACCTTGCGGCCTGAGTGAGGTAAACCTCCTGAAGAGATACAACAGTATGACCCGTCACGCTTAGACGGATGACCAACTGCTATGATGTTACTTGGAAGAGGAAATCAAGTTTCCTCCCACCTCACATCACCTCTCACTATTATGAACGTCATAGGCTATGGCGGCGCCGCATAATTCACTTTGCCTCATAGCTTACAGAAGGGGGTTGGAGAATGTAAAAGGTTGTGGTGCTAGATCTTGGTGTAAAATCTATCATCGATCTCCAACCCTAAGTGTCCTGTACATGGTAACATTATAATGATCCATGGCCTTGTACCCTCTCCAGCTAATATAAGTGATATTTTACGTTTAAAAAATAAATAAATGATACTTTCTTGGTAGGGCCCGTGCGTTTCGAGTTACAGAAAGCCAGACATGAGTTGTTCCACAGGGGGCTGAGGAGGTGATAGGGACATTTGTTTTATTCTCCCACTGTCACACCCTGATCTGTTTCACCTGTCTTGTGCTTGTCTTCACCCCCCACCAGGTGTTTCCCATTTGTCCCCATTATCTCCTGTGTATTTATACCTGCGTTTTCTGTTTGTCTGTGCCAGTTCATCTTGTCTTGTCAGGTCGTTCCAACATGTTTCCTGGTTTTCCCTTTTCTCAAGTTTTGTTTTCTAGTCTTCCCGGATTCTGACCATTCTGCCAGCCCTGACCCTGTGCCTGCCTGCCGTTCAGTCCCAGATTGACTCTGCCTTGGATTACTGACCTCTGCTTGCCCTTGACCTGCCGTTTGCCTGCCACCTGTTTTATAATAAATATCTCCGATTCTAACTGTCTGCATCTGGGTCTTATCCTGAGTCGTGACACCCACTCGTTTCTTGCTTCTCTCCTCCTTTCCTCTCCAGCTTGGAGAACAAAAAGATCTCATCTGTGATAGTGTATAAATAACAGTTACCGTGACGACGGAAAACTAGTGTAACACACCATCTGGCTCTCCACCGATGTGTGCTGCTTCAGACGCAGCAAAGGAGGAGGATCACTGGATGGAATCACTCAAGATGGTTTTGTCGCTTCTGCTCCTCAAACTCAGGAGGGGTGCCGTGTATGAGCCAAAGTAAATCTATAGCAAGGAGTTTTCGTTCTAATGAGGGGGGGGGGGGGGGGTTCTACTAAGTTACAGTAACATATTTGTTACTGGAATTGTTTAAAAATGGTCATACTGTGGAACATTTAGCTCTTTGAGTTGGAATTTTAGGACGCCTGTAGGTATTCCCCAATATTTATATTTTGTATGATTCGATGAAACATTCAACTTGGCCTTACTGCTATTAGCCCCTAGAAAAACATTGAATAACAGATTCATACATGTAAAAACATATACTCAGAAAATAAATCAAAAGGAAGTACTGTATGTTTTGAACTGTCTGTCCTATATCTGAGAGTCTTGTGAGGCTTGTGGGCGTCGTATAGCAAAACAACCAAAAAGTATGTGAGAGTCTCAGCTTTCGATGGTGGGGTCTGAAATACACCTCTGTAGCATTGCTACATTCCACTGCAGATTCAGAAGGCCGATATTGTCGGATGCAGTGGATTGAGACTCAGCCCATGCAAAAAAAATCTCTCTATCTTAAGCAGACGGATTTTGATGGGGATTCTTTTATTGTAATTAGATTTCCACTCTAGGGGGTACTATTATAAAGTGAGCACTATTTATACCTTAGAAATACTTCATAAATGTTTTGAGTGACAAGTGTAATTTCTGCCATAAAGACGGGCATGCCATTGGTAAACATTCCTGCAGTACCTGGTAAAAGAAGCACAGAACACAGGATGTTTAAGGAAATATGTATACGTGTGAATAACTAGCTTACTAACATTTACTAATGTGTGAGTAATGATTAATAAACTGTAGCTAAACAAATGCCCTATGAATAGTGTTGTAACGGTTTTCTTCTGGGGAAAGAGAGGCGGACCAAAATGCAGCGTGGTTAGTTTTGTCCATCTTTAATAAAGATGAAAATACAACAATCTACAAAACAAGAAATGTGAAAAAAACTAAACAGTCCTATCTGGTGCCACAAAGACAGGAACAATCACCCACAAGAGACCTAAAGAATATGGCTGCCTAAATATGGTTCCCAATCAGAGACAACGATAAACACCTGCTTCTGATTGAGAACCACTCTAGGCAACCATAGACTTACCTAGAGTACTACTCTAACCACAATCCCATAATTACAAACAACCCCAGACAAAACAAACCACATAAATCCCCATGTCACACCCTGGCCTCACCAAATACTAACGAAAACACAGAATACTAAGGCCAGGGCGTGACAAGTGTATTACGGACAATTTTTTTAAAAGTATTACCCAATCTTTATACTGTTTCTGAAACAAGCTTAACCATATGGTTCTACCGTTGCTCTAATTCTATCAGTGTGCTAACAATTATTATTATATTTTTTATTTGGGAAACAACTGTTAATGCATAATTTGTGTCACTTAGGCTTAGATACTGTCAAGAAAATGAACTACCTACTCCCTGAATTTTCCTTAGTGTTGATATCACGTGTTAGGGAAGACCCAGACGCAGACAGTGTCGAAGTAACAAAAGTGTATTACTATAACAGGGGGCAGGCAAAATGACAAGTCAAGTTCAGGCAGAGGTCGGTAATCCAGATCAGAGTCCAATAGGTACAGAACGGCAGGCAGTCTCAGGGTCAGGGCACGCAGAATGGTCAAAACTGTGAAAACAGGAACTATAAACAGACAGGAGCAAGGGGAAAACCGCTGGTAGGCTTGACGAGCAAAACAAACTGGCAACAGACAAACAGAGAACACAGGTATAAATACACTGGGGATAATGGGGGAAGATGGGCGACACCTGTAGGGGGGTGGAGACAAGAACAAAGACAGGTGCAGATCAGGTCAGGGTGTGACAGTTGAGGTCTTTTCTGCCTGGATCTCCTCCTCTGTCTCCTTGTTCATTTCTCACATATCCCACTCGGATTGATTTTCATTATTCGCATGAATCCCAATCGATTCTTCTTGCCCGAGCAAGTGCCATTACTGATAATTTCTCATCTAGGGATGTGAGAAAATAAATATTAATCAATGTAAGCGTTGCAACTAGCAACCTTGTTCTTCTTCAAAGCAAAACAAAATGAGAATTTGGCTGTGTTCAGGTCTCATTATTAAGATGAGCATGGGAACAGACGTTATACAGAGCTATTGATCACAGCGTGAAGACAGGCCGACACAGATAATACCTCCATGGAATAAAAATTATCTGTATCCAGCAGAGAAAAATACTTCCTTTCACTTGCTCTTTTGTTCTGTTCCTTTGATTCTCAGTGGCAGTCCAGACTCCATAACTTGTCAGGAAGGCAAAATGTAAAAACCCCAATGGTGACCATATAACCAATGGTTTTCAGGAATGTTTTAATTAATACATTTTGCCCAAATGTTTTTTTGGTTAGTTTAATAATTAATTTGAGATTCAGCAAAAACAATTTAGCTCACAAGGTTAATAGTTCAATGTTTCCCGTTATATTATTATCCTGATCACAATGTTCCAGCAAATAATTTGTCTGATTTCACTTAGTTTGTCCCTATCAAATGTACTCTAATCCAAGCAGACACGGAGACTGACAGAAGAGAGAACACGTGATCGAGAGGGATAGAAAGCAGTTTGTGAGCCTGAAAATACATGATCTAAGTGATTGATAGGTGGTATAGGTCATAAAAGTATACCTTACTAATTTGAGTGCCTCAACAGCACTAGCTTCCGTCCTCCACTTGGTACATTGACTTCAATACAAAACCTTGAAGGTTCTTGGTCCCTAGACTTACACAGTAATTGTGACAACTTCCAGAGGATGTCCTCCAACCTATCAGAGCTCTTGCAGGATGAACTGACATGTTGTCCACCCAATCAAAGGATCAGAGAATTAATCTACAGTAGTACTGAAAGCATAATCTACAGCTACCTAGCACTATAGTGCAAAAAAATGTGGTGAGTAGTTGACTCAGAGAGAGAGAAAGACAATAGTTGAACAGTTTTCAACAAATTAATTTATTCAAAAATGAAGGAAAAGAAAGAGCGAGAAAGAGAGAGAGAGGGAGAGAGTCTTTTTTTCATACATTTTTTTTTAGCCTACTTTTAGCCTACTTAGTTTAGCCTACTTAAACACCCATCAAACAGAGGGATGCTACGTTAGCTAGCTGGCTATGACTATTCAACACAACACTGGAACTCTTCCAAGTCAAGGTCAGCTTTTGGTTTTATGCTTACTGACTGTGCACTGTAAAGTTACCGCATGACTGTAGTGGGTTTACTAACACATTAGTTCTATTAGCTATGTTGACTAGGACGTTACTTTAGATAATATAGGGACCACGATATAGGCTGTGTGTAGCGGTTATAATATGGTTTGTCTTGGAAAGTTTTTTTCACCTAGTCACATACAGCTGATGTGTTGTGCATTGAAGTCCACAAACAAAGGGAAAAGGTGAGAGGAGGAAATGCATAGAGGCGAGAAGGAATACAGGGTGGCAGCTATGAAAGTGTGTGTTCATGCGTAATCAGGGGTGCATTCATTCCAAAATGCTTTTGAAAAACGTTTCTTAAACGGAGGCAAACAAAACGGGGATAAAAATACATTAATTTGTCCAATAGAAACTTTCGTTTGCAACTGTCGGACAAATGATTACACCCTAGATAAGATAGATGCAGGCAAGAGTAACGCAAGGCGTTATTGAATGTGTCACTGTCTGTCAACTCCAATTTGTCTCTCAACCTGTGTGCACCTACGTTGCAAACTTTCCTTCATAGGCTAGGTTGTAGCAACCACATGATGGATATAGGGAAAAATTGTGTATAATGCAGTGGCCTAAACATATCGATTTTACATTGAACTGGGTGAATGGACTATGAATGACAGTCATCCAATATGCTGTAATAGAAATAAGGCCAAGCTCATGAAAAAAAAAAGTGTCCACCCTCATCATAAACAGCACTGACCGCCACTGAACCCGACAGTATGCCTTCGATGGTGCTCCTGTGGAACACTGTGAAGGCCCTCGGGGATATTTCTGTATATCATTTTCTATACATTTGCAAACGTTTAAAAAAAAATGTTATCACTTTGTCATTATGGGGGTATTGTGTGTAGATGTTGAGAGAAAAATATATATTTAATATTTTTTTTTTATTCAGGCTGTAACAATCAAATGTGGAATAAGTCCAGGAGTATAAATACTTTCTGCAGCTCAGTATTAGTACTATTTACACTCACTGGCCAGTTTATTAGGTACGTCCATCTAGTACTGGCTCGAACCCCTCATTGCATCCAGAACAGCTTGAATCCTTCGGGGCATGGATTCTACAAGTTGGAAACGTTCCACAGGGATGTTGGTCCATGATGACGTGATGGCATTATGCAGTTGCTACAGATTGGACGGCGGTACACCACCGCCACCAGCCTATACCGTTGACTCCAGGCAGGATGGGTCTATGGAGCCATGCTGCTTACATCAAATCCTGACTCTGCCATCAGCATGACGCAATAGGAACCGCGATTCATTGGACCGAGCAATGTTTTTACACTCCTCAATTGTCCAGTGTTGGTGAGCCCATGCCAACTGGAGCCACTTCTTCTTGTTTTAAGCTGATAGGAGTGTCCCATCCGTGACAGGATCAACGAGTTGTGCGTTTATCAACGGTTCTTGCCATTATCCTTCAACCAAGAGGGCGTTTCTGAGATACTGGATCCGGTGTGCCTGGCACCGACGATCATACCACACTCAAAGTCACTTAGGTCCCTCATTTTGCCCTTTCTAACGTTCAATCAAACAGTAACTAAATGCCTCGATGCCTATCTGCCTGCTTTACATAGCAAGCCACCGCCATGTGATTCACTTTCTGTAGGAGTGATACATTTCCATGAACGGGGTAGTGTACCAAATAAACTGTCCAGTGAGTGTATTTTATTGTGTTTTTTTTTATCAAGGGTGTCAATAAATTTGGACCTGAAAGTGAAGCAAATATATATTTTTGGGGACATATACTCTAGCAATTTGGATTTGAAATATAATGTTTTATATTTATGTTTCATATTAGCTTAACAGTAGAGAATGTCATCTTTTATTTTAGGGTATTATCATACATATCTGTTTTACCATTTAGAAAACATTTGATGTAATTCACTTTAATAATATTTGTCTTAAGTTGTAGTAGTCAGAAGTTTAGTATTAGTCCCATATTCCTTGCAAAAAAATGACTACATCAAGCTTGTGACTTACAAAAAAATCACGTGAAAAAAACCTGTGATGGTCAAACATGAGTGAACACACGTGTGATCAAATCACATGCAAAAAAATATAAATGCTGTTGTTGAAAGGCTGTTGAAATGTTCACATGAGTCGGACACATGTTGTCTTTGGACACGTGTGAAGTTTCACATGTTAATAATTAGTGTTTTCCCTTGTAAAAAAACACACATGACATTTTTTTCACACCTTTCTAGTTAGATCTGGTCTCCTATCCAGGGAGTGACCAGGAGTGACCCTGCTTATGTTCATAATACAGCCAACAGTGGGATGCAGGGTGCTAGGTTGCTGGAATGAATGTGCAAAAACATGCAAATGGAAAAAGGCAAAAAAAAAGGGCCATGGAAACATAACCAAAGATAGGGAAAGAGGGAGGCATTTAAAAAAAAATCCTTGCAATATTTTTAATTTTAGCTTTTTTTTTAACTAAGCAAGTCAGTTAAGAACAAATTCTTATTTACAATGACAGACTAGGAACAGTGGGTTAACTGCTTTGTTCAGGGGCAGAGCGACAGATTTTTGCTTTGTCAGCTTGGTGATTCAATCTAGCAACCTTTCCGTTATTTGCCCAACACTCTAACCACTAGGCTACCTGCTATCAATACTTTTGTCACGCCCTGGCCATAGAGAGGCTTTTATTCTCTATTTTGGTTAGGCCAGGGTGTTACTAGGGTGGGCATTCTATGTTCATTTTCTATGTTTTGTATTTCTTTGTTGTTTGGCCTGTGTGGTTCTCAATCAGAGGCAGCTGTCTATCATTGTCTCTGATTGAGAACCATACTTAGGTATCTTTTTCCCTCATGGGTTTTGTGGGTAGTTGATTTCTGTTTAGTGTTTTTCACCTTTCAGGACTGTTTTGGTTATTCCCTTTGTTATTTTTGTATTTAGTGTTCAGTGTCAATAAATGAACATGAACACGAACCACGCTGCACTTTGGTCCTCACCTTCTTCCACCAACAGCTGTTACAACTTTTGGGTTTATGTTTTACTTTCAATATCACTATTTTTGTTTGCAATACTAAGAATTTTGTTCTTGAATTCAGAAGTTTTGCTTGATATTAATGGCACAAAAGTAACTCACTCACTGGAGGATTGCACCATATAATAACACTATTACTCTTAGCAATCTTTAATTTCAATCCCCGCCACAGTTTCAGTGAAAAGATGAGGGATGGGGCTGGAGAAATGCAACTCACAAATCAATACACTACGCTATGGATGCAAGGACTGATCATCCATCATATCATAATGATAGTTCTCACCATGTTTTTAGGCTATACAGTGGTTGTTTACATTTACTTTCTTTACAAACATCGGAGTAAAACAAGCTTATATGTTGAGTTCTGATGCGGTATAACAGTTGAACTAAGGTCATGAGGCATCATTACATCTCATTAATATGTACAGTAAGTCTAAAAATGGATGTAGCAGCTAAGGATAGCCCCTTTAACAGACAGTGACCTTCATACAGAAGAACCATGTCGCCATTTGAACGTGATCCATTAACCTGCCCTCCACTGTTCTGTGAACGTTCTGCAAAATCGGTCCCTTGTCCCCTTTTTAGATGCTGTCACCCTAAGTCCACCGGTGGAAACATTGCCACTGCAACATGTTAACACCATCTTTTTTTTTTTACATAGGAGAAGAATAACATTGCAATTCCAAATTTGAAAGTAAGATTTTCACAGTTGTAGTTTTCTTACATATGAAACCGCTAATTGTATTTTCACGTGATTGATTTTCACAGTTTTTCAATTTTTTATGAGTAAACGGCAAATGTGATTTTCACATGTGACTGTTGTTCACTAGAAAATGCAATTCCACACGTGAAAGTGAGAATTTCACGTGAATATTTTTCACGTATGAAACTGCATATCCAATATTTTCACGTGAGTTTTTTTTTCACATGTGAAACCGCACATTTCACGTGTACCTGCAATTCACGTGAGGTTAAAACATATTATTCTCCTCACTGTGAAGATGTGAACTCTATACTTAATACACGTGAAAATATGGTTTCACATATGACATTTAAGCTCACCATGTGAAAATAGCTTCAGTAGTTCACATGTGAAACTGCACATTTAAGGTGTTTGTTTGTTTTGTAAGAGTACAAACCTCTTGGGCCCGTTTGCAGTTTGTTTTGGATTATGCTTTGCCCAATAGAACTGAATGGTTAATAATGACTTGTGTCATTTTGGAGTCACCTTTATTTTAAGTAAGAATAGAAGATGTTCCTGAACACTTCTGCTACTACGATGATGGATAAATTAATTGTGAATAATGACAGATCATAAAGTACCTCCCCTGTTATTGGTAATGGTGAAATGTTAGCATGTTTTGTTGTAGTTTCTCACATCTTAATCATTAAATGGCATTATCAGGATGTATTTAGTAGTGTTCAGAAACATGTTATCTACTGTCATGTCTAATCAAGGTGGGTGGAATCAGGCGCAGAGAGCAGATAGCGATATAAAGTTTTATTCTCCGGTGAACAAAACAAACACGGTCAACCCAAACACACACAGGGTGAAATTATCCAACACAGGATAACAGACTAACCGGAGAATAAGAAACACAAAAACACCGATAGACGAAATGAATGAAAACATAAATAATCCCGCACAAAACAAGGCTGGGACAACCTACATTATATACAGACACTAATTAACTAAACAACACACAGGTGCAACCAATCAGACAAAACCAACAGATACACGAAAAGGGATCGGTAGTGGCTAGTAGGACGGTGACGACGACCGCCGAGCACCACCCGAACGGGCAGGAGAGCCAACCTCGGTGGAAGTCGTGACAGTACCCCCCCCCCCCTGACGCGCCGCCACCGTCCTCGAGGACGACCCGGAGGACGAGGTGCTGGGCGATCCGGGTGGAGGCGGTGGAAATCTATCAGGAGAGAAGGGTCCAAAATGTCCCTCACCGGAACCCAGCATCTCTCCTCCGGGCCGTACCCCTCCCAGTCCACGAGGTACTGTAGGCCCCCCACCGGGCATCTCGAATCCAGAATGCCTCGAACTGTATACGCCGGGGGCCCCTCGATGTCCAGAGGGGGCGGAGGGACCTCAGACACCTCACCTTCTTGCAGGGGACCAGCCACCACCGGCCTGAGGAGAGACACATGAAACGAGGGGTTAATACGGTAATACCTAGGAAGTTGTAACCCATAACACACCTCGTTTATTCTCCTCAGGACTTTGAACGGCCCCACACACTGCGGCCCCAGCTTCCGACAGGGCAGGCGGAGAGCCAGACCCTGTCCCCCGGTGCAAACACGGGGGTCTCACTGTGGTGTTGGTCAGCGCTCCTCTTCTGCCGTTCTCCTGCTAACCATAATGAGTCCTGAACGGCTTTCCAGGTGTCCTTGGAGCGCTGTACCCATTCCTCCACCGCAGGAGCCTCGGTCTGACTCTGATGCCATGGAGCCAGGACCGGCTGGTAACCTAACACACACTCAAAAGGAGACAAGTTAGTAGAGGAGTGGCGGAAGGAGTTCTGGGCTAGTTCGGCCCATGGAACATACCTAGCCCACTCACCAGGCCAGTCCCGGCAATAGGACCGCAGAAACCTGCCCACATCCTGGTTAACGCGCTCCACCTGCCCATTACTCTCGGGGTGAAAACCTGAGGTTAAGCTAACCGAGACCCCCAGTCTCTCCATAAACGCCCTCCACACTCTGGACGTGAATTGGGGACCCCGATCAGAGACGATGTCCTCAGGCACCCCTTAGTGCCGGAAGACATGGGTAAACAAAGCCTCAGCAGTCTGCAGGGCCGTAGGAAGACCGGGCAACGGAATGAGACGACAGGACTTAGAAAACCGATCCACAACGACCAGGATCGTAGTACATCCCTGGGACGGGGGAAGGTCGGTAAGAAAATCCACCGATAAATGTGTCCACGGCCGTTGTGGAACGGGGAGGGGTTGTAATTTCCCTCTAGGTAGGTGCCGAGGAGCCTTGCTCTGAGCACACACTGAGTAGGAGGAGACATAAAATCTCACGTCTTTAGCCAGTGTGGGCCACCAGTATCTCCCTCTCAGACTCTGCACTGTCCTCTTAATACCAGGATGACCCGAGGAGGGAAGAGTATGAGCCCACCTAATCAGCTTGTCCCGGACTACCCTCGGCACGTACTTAGTCCCTACTGGACAGTTAGGAGGAGCCGGTTCTGACCGTGAGGGACTCTCTATCTCAGCGTCCACCTCCCATACCACCGGTGCCACGAGACATGACGGTGGAATGATGGGAGTTGGCTCTACTGACCGTTCCTCGGTATCATAGAGGCGAGACAGTGCGTCAGCTTTGGTGTTTTGGGAGCCTGGCCGATATGTGAGGGTAAACTGGAACCTAGTAAAAAACATGGCCCATCTAGCCTGACGTGGATTTAGTCTCTTAGCTGCCCGGATGTACTCGAGATTACGATGGTCAGTCCAGATGAGAAAAGGGTATTTAGCCCCCTCAAGCCAATTTAGCCCCCTCAAGCCAATGTCTCCTTGACTACAGCTAACAACTCCCGGTCCTTCACATCATAGTTTCGCTCTGCTGGGCTGAGCTTGCTCGAAAAAAAAGCACACGGACGGAGTTTGGATGGCACGCCCCCGAGCGTTGGGACAGCACGGCTCCAACCCCAGCCTCGGACGCATCCACCTCCACTATGAACGCTAAAGAGGGTTCCGGATGCGCCAACACGGGCGCATTGGTGAACAGCTCCTTCAGACGACTGAAAGCTCTGCCCGCCTCTGCTGACCAGCGCAAGCGCACCGGTCCTCCCTTCAGCAGTGAGGTGATGGGAGCAGCAACCTGACCAAAACCCCGGATAAACCTCCGGTAGTAATTGGCAAACCCTAAAAACCGCTGCACTTCTTTCACCGTGGTCGGAGTCGGCCAATTACGCACAGATGTAACGCGATCATCCTCCATCACCACCCCGGAGGTGGAAATACGATACCCCAGGAAGGAAACGGACTGTTTGAAAAACTCACATTTCTCCGCCTTGCAATACAGGTCATGCTCCAGTAGTCGCCCAAGTACCTTACGCACCAGAGACACATGCTCCGCGCGTGTGGTCGAATAGATCAAGATGTCATCAATGTACACTACCACTCCCTGCCCGAGCAGGTCTCGGAGAATCTCATCTACGAAGGATTGGAAAACGGCTGGAGCATTCTTCAACCCGTATGGCATGACGCAGTACTCATAATGACCAGAAGTAGTACTAAATGCGGTTTTCCACTCATCTCCTCCCCGGATACGTACCAGTTAATACGCGCTCCTCAGGTCCAGTTTTGTGAAGAATCGCGCCCCGTGAAATGATTCCATTGCCGTAGCGATGAGAGGTAGTGGGTAACTAAACCCCACTGTGATGGAATTTAGACCTCTATAATCAATACACGGACGCAGACCTCCATCCTTCTTCTTCACAAAAAATAAGCTTGAGGAGACGGGTGATATGGAGGGCTGAATGTACCCCTGTCCCAGTGATTCGGAAACATATGTTTCCATCGCAACTGTCTCCTCCTGGGACAATGGAGACACGTGACTCCTAGGAAGTGCAGCGTTTTCCAGAAGGTTTATCGCGCAGTCCTCTCGACGATGAGGTGGTAATTGGGTCGCCCTCCCTTTACTGAAAGCGATAGCCAAATCGGCATATTCAGAGGGAATGCGCACGGTGGAAACTTGGTCTGGACTCTCCACCGTAGTCGCACCAACGGCAACTCCTATACACCTACCTGAACACTCCTCTGACCACCCCTTAAGAGCCCCCTGTCGCCAGAAAATCACCGGGTTGTGTTGAGCTAACCAAGAAACCCCCAACACCACTGGAAATGCAGGTGAATCTATAAGGAACAGGCTAATCTGCTCCTTATGATCACCCTGCGTTACCATGTCCAGTGGCACCGTAGCCTCCCTAATCACTCCTGACCCTAATGGTCGGCTATCTAAGGAGTGCACGGGGAAAGGTCGATCTAACGACACCAGGGGAATCCCTAGCCTTAACGCAAGCCCACGATCCATAAAATTCCCAGCTGCGCCTGAATCGACTAGCGCCTTATGCTGTAGAGAGGGAAAAAACCCAGGGAAAGAAATCAATACAAACACATGACCGACAGGAAGCTCTGAATGAGTTTGGTGCTTACTCACCTGGGGTGATCGAGCAGTGTTCCGCCTGTCCTCCCGACTCCTAGACGAGTTCCTCCAGCACCGGTCGGACGTGTGCCCTCGTCGACCACAACTGGTACAGGAGGACACTCCTCCTCCGGTCCCCCTTGAAGCCGTACCTCCTAATTCCATAGGGATAGGAACAGGGGGGCTGGGGATAGGAAACGACAGGACCTGATCCGAACGCCCGCGAGCAGCCAGCAGGTTGTCGAGACGGATAGCCAGATCGATAAGTCCATCCAGTGTGAATGTGGTGTCCCGACATGCCAGCTCCCTGCGGACGTCCTCACTGAGACTACATCTAAAATGATCAATCAAGGCCCTGTCGTTCCATCCTGATCCTGCTGCCAAAGTCCTAAACTCTAGGGCAAAATCCTGTACGCTCCTCGTCTCCTGACGCAGATGAAACAGCCGTTCACCCGCCGCCCGACCCTCGGGTGGATGGTCAAAAACAGCTCGGAATCGGCGGGTGAACTCTGGGTAATTATCCTTAGCCGAGTCCGGACCATTCCACACTGCGTTGGCCCACTCGAGGGCTCGCCCAGTCAAGCAGGAGACGAGGGCGCACACGCTCTCCTCTCCAGAGGGAGCAGGACGCACGGTAGCCAGGTATAGTTCCAGCTGAAGGAGGAAACCCTGGCACCCAGCCGCCGATCCGTCAAACTCCCGTGGGAGTGTCAGCCGAAGAGCCCCAGAGCCAGATGTGGTCGCAGAAACAGGAGGTGCTGGAGAAGGGGTTGCTAGAGATGAGGTGGGGAGGCCACTCCTCTCCCACCGATCCATTCTCTCCATCATTTGGTCCATTGCAGAACCAATCCGGTGACGCACGCTGGTATGATGGAGGACCCTCTCTTCCATCGATGGGAGAGGAGACGCTGCTGCTCCTGCTGATTCCATGGTGGTGCGGGATTCTGTCACGTCTAATCAAGGTGGGTGGAATCAGGCGCAGAGAGCAGATAGCGATATAAAGTTTTATTCTCCGGTGAACAAAACAAACACGGTCAACCCAAACACACACAGGGTGAAATTATCCAACACAGGATAACAGACTAACCGGAGAATAAGAAACACAAAAACACAGATAGACGAAATGAATGACAACATAAATAATCCCGCACAAAACAAGGGTGGGACAACCTACATTATATACAGACACTAATTAACTAAACAACACACAGGTGCAACCAATCAGACAAAACCAACAGATACACGAAAAGGGATCGGTAGTGGCTAGTAGGACGACGACGACGACCGCCGAGCACCACCCGAACGGGCAAGAGAGCCAACCTCGGCGGAAGTCGTGACATCTACTTACTTAGAAATAAAAATTACTCCAGTCATCATTCAGTTATTGGGCAAAAAACCCCAACCTAAAACACAACCAAAACTGCAAATGCACCCGACGAGTTTGGAGAGCCACAAACTTGACGTAGTCATTGCGAGCAAGGAATATGGGTTGTCGTATTCTTTACAATCATATGCCTGGCAATTACGTTCGCCGCTGTCGTCGACGTGGCTGCTGTCGTCGTGGCAGCTGAGCTATAAGGTGGGGCAAGGTAAGTCGTAGTCTGTGTCTGAGAGACGATAAAAGAGAGAGCGAGTGTGTGTGGGAGAGTGAAATTAATATTACAATGCACTGCCATAAACTGAAAATTCTGTCTATTATTGTAGGCAGTTGCTATTGAGTATCATTTTTGGCCTCTATATAGAATGGACACCATGGGATTCACACATCACCTGTTATCATCACCAACACATCATCCCCCCTTCCATCACCAATATGCATCTTTCTGTATCACTGGATGCATGTCTTAATAATAGTGTAGTAATATTTAATTTCCCTCCATGTATTGACAATAATACTCTGTCACATTCCCAATAAATTAACCGCTCTTAGAGAGTCGCAATGTGAATGTTTCTCCATAAATGTTTACTTTGTCCTGATAGATGATAGATCATGTTAGTGGATAAACGACGATGATGTGTATTCATGGCAGCAATAATGTATTCGTGAGATGATGTTTTGTGATCCTCCAATGAACCTATTGCAAGTGGCATCATATTAGCCGTGCTGCCATGGTGGGAGGACGTACAACCCTCAATCTCTTTGCTCATCTCATTGACATGCTTTCCCTGATTGACTTGGTTGTAATTAACGGTGGGCAGTAGCCAGTTTTTCCCACTGTCTATAAAGAATCCAGACTGAATATCTGTCTGTTTCACTATTGTTTTACTTTACTGATTCCATCAAAACCACTTCCTATATTTCTAATGAATGGTGTTTTGCAAACCACATCTGTCAGCAATTGGACCACCTTCAACCAATCAGTAGACTGCTGCTGGGTGACAATTCAGCAGAGCAGAAAAGTCAAACAGCACCATACAGGGGAGAAAATAGGAGAATAAATATCATCGGATTGCATTAACAATTTCATATCCTCTGTATTGATGTTCACTTAACAGAGAATTGTGTTTAATCACATTTCACTACACTATCAATTGTGTGAAGTTGATGCGTCTTTATAAATCGTTACATTTATAGAATTGTCTATTTCACTAATAGTCCACCGAATGATTTAGGATTTGATCATGCCTGCTGAACCAACTTTATGATTTGAGTTATTAATAGTTCCCACTGGGCACAAACGGATTGAATCATAATTTCCACCTCATGTCAACAGAAGAATGTAATGTGAATCAAAGTGGAAAACTGGAATGTATGTCTTTTTAAAAATCTAAATCCAATGACTGGTTAACATTTTTGTTGATTTTCCTTTGAATTCCCATTGGTTGACAATTCTAGATGTTGAACTGACGTCTGTGAACTGAGGTCTGTGTATAGTCGGTTATACTGTATTTGTCAGTGATATTTAAATAACCTACAACATCTAAATGGATTTGATAGCACTGTCAGTAAGGTTTCTGACAGTTATGGTACCAATTATAATAATTATTTTACTACTATTATTATTATTATTATTATTAATTATACAAGTAAATACATTTGTGTTCCCATGGCATTGGTATGCTTACACCATCTCTTCATTTATCTGAGGAAATAATTGCTTCAGTATAAGATTCATAACATCTCTGATCACAGAAAAATAAAGATCTCAGCACAATGATAAACATTCAAACATTTGGTGGCAGCACTGTGATCCAGTATCCACCTTGTTCTCTTTATCTCTCATCATTTCATTCAGATTATTTGCCCCAGTTTTGCCCACACTAAGTCACTGAGTGACAAAGCTTTGTGAGTGACAACCAACAGTATAACTTGAAGGTTATTAGCTCTGTGAAGAACTCTTGATGTACACTTTGATGTATCCTTCTTTGCAGGCGGTGTAAAGACTTTTACTTTTTATTTTTTTACCAAGGGCGCTCTCCTCAAGGTTACTAGCTCTGTGAAGAACTCTTGATGCCACTTTGATGTATCCTTCTTTGCAGGCGGTGTAAAGACTTTTTAATAATTACCAAGGGCGCTCTCCTTCATGCACCATCATGAAATTGGGCATAATTAATGCAGAGGTGTCTGCACTGTATGGGCTTTTCCACTTCAAGTGGGATTAAATATAAACAGATTCACAATTAAAGATGCATTTTGTTTGCAGTCTTCGCCCCTCCTCCAAAGCCTCCTCCTCCCCTGAGTCTCGTTTGTAATTCCGCTGTAGTCCCGCTAGCACAGGTGCAGCCCGGAACCTTGACTTGGACCAGAAACACTCCATCCGCTATGAAGCACAAAGCATTAGAACTTCAAAAAACATGAATCATTCACATCTCCAAAAAAGACAGCAGCATGTTTGTGTGTATCTGTGTGTGTGTGTGTGTGTGCGTGCATGTTCTCTTTGCAGCAAAAATACACCAAATTCATGATAAAGCATTTAATTTTCAGTGTGAAATGGAGGCCTGCTTAATGCTGCTTGACACTGAACCATATAAAGAAACCATTACTTCAGATGCACCTGGAGCCGACTGCAGTCCCATGAACTCTAATAACCCAGGTAGCAAAAAACGTTCTAAGAATCATCAGAGCATGGTTAGAGTGTGATTGTCCTATGGTTACCTGGCATAACACCTTCCCACAACTTGTTACAGGATAGTTGCTTGGCTTTGGAACAAAGATTGACACCTTGATTGACACGTCACGTCATCAGATTTGATGGCTGCAATCCCGTTAAAGGGATGATATGAAAGTACAGGGCGCCAAATTCAAAACATCAAAAATCTCATAATTAAAAGTCCTCAAACGTACATGTATCTTATACCGTTTTAAAGGTAGTCTTGTTGTTAATCCCACCACAGTGTCCGATTTCAAATAGGCTTTACGGCGAAAGCACCACAAACGATTATGTTAGGTGACCACCAAACCACAGTAAAAACAGCCATTTTCCCAGCCAAAGAGGAGTCACAAAAAGCACAAATAGAGATAAAATGAATCACTAACCTTTGACGATCTTCATCAGATGACACTCATAGGACTTGTTTTGTTTGATAAAGTTCATACTTATCCAAATATGAGTTTACATTGGCGTGTTACATTCACTAGTTCCAAAAACATCCAGTGATTTTGCATAGCCACATCATTCAACAGAAATACTCATCATAAATGTAGATGATAATACAAGTTATACACATGGAATTATAGATCTACCTTTCCTTAATGCAACCGCTGTGTCTGATTTCAAAAAACCTTACAGAATAAGCAAACCATGCAATAATCTGAGACGGCGCTGAGAAGAAATAGTCACAATAGACGCCTTGTTGGCGTCAACATAAACAAGAAATTACATGATAAATATTCCCTTACCTTTGAGGATCTTCATCAGAAAGCACTCCAGGAATCCCAGGTCCACAATAAATGTTTGTTTTGTTCGATAATGTCTGTTATTTATGTCCAAATACCTCCGTTTGTTAGCACGTTTGGTATACATAACCAAACACTCATTCTTGTCAGCGTTACGTCGGACAAAAACTTCAAAAAGTTATATTACAGGTCGAAGAAACATTTCAAACTAAGTACAGAATCAATCATTAGGATGTTTTTAACATATAGCTTCAATAAAGTTCCAACCGGAGTAAAAACAATACATCACGTAAAGCAGCCACAACTGTCAGTAAGAGTGTCCATGATTGAGATAAAACTGTCAAGTTTGAGTGATTGTTAAAGCTCATACAAGTCGCTAGCTGCAGCTAACTTAAAAGACGAGCGACCCAGGGATGTGTGTGGTTTGGGGACCTTTAACAGAATGTGACTGGCAGGATGAGGGCTGCAGTAGATATCGCAGATAGGGGGGAGTGAGGCCTAAGAGGGTTTTATAAATAAGCATCAACCAGTGGCAGCTTTGATATGTGCTGAGAGAAGGACAGTGCACCGTCTAGCCATACTCCCAAGTACTTGTATGAGGTGACTTCCTCAAGCTCTAAACCCTGAGAGGTAGTAATCCCACCTGTGGGGAGAGGGGCATTCTTCTTACCAAACCTTTGTTTTGGAGGTGTTCAGAACAAGGTAAAGCTTGTTGGTCACTAAGAAAGCTTTGTTGTAGAGCATTTAATGCACGGAACCTGGAACCCGGTAGCGGGCTGAAATTCCACAACATACTTTGATCGCTACATAAATAGTCATATTAAACATTCATGAAAATACAAGTGTCTCACATGTATCGAAAGCCTAGAATCTTGCTAATCCAACTGCGTTGTCAGATTTTAAAAAAGGATTTACTGCGAAATAATACGATGCGATTATCTGAGGATTGATTGACTGTATTTTGACCCAATGACCACTGATTGTCTTGAAATATAGCTGGGTAGATAGCCAATGAGCTAAGGTAAACGGCAATATGCAATGGTTAAACTCCAGAGTAAAGAGAGTCATTCGCTATTGAAGTTTTATACCGGAAGGAGCTAAGCATATTACGCGCAGCATTGTTTGGTAAACGCGCAGATTCAGCTGTTTATATATCAATCAGTATGGCGACTAAGTCAGGGAAAGCTAAATCTAAGTCTAGATATACAGATGTACACACAATTTTAGAAGAAATTGATCGGAAAAGTGAGACAAAGATTGTTGTAGGATGATTAATTTAGAGATTCCCAAGTGGAGGAATATTATTTGAATGGAGAGGACATGTTTTGGACTGGTAAGTTCTTCTCACGCTAATGCCCTTGTTTGAAATTAATAATACAAATAATTATTTGTGATTTTTTATTTATTTTAGAAGCAATATAAAAAAATGTAATGTAATGAAATGTGAGATGCGTGTGTCTGCCGCCCCACCCCAACCCACATGAAATAGCCTATTTGAGGCTGTTAAGGGGAGGGCAGGCCCACAACAATGGCCAAAGTGAAATGGAGACAGTCGATATAGCTGGTCTGTTGTAATATAATAAAGACAGTATATCTAGCTGAAATGTCATAATATAAAAGAGACAGTAGATCTAGCAGGTCTATAATAATATATTCAAACTTATGTTCCCTGTACTCTATACTGTATATATCTGTTTATTATACCTGTTGATACTCACTTTACAGCAGAAAGAGACTGCTAAGGCACCTGGCATCAGCAGCACAATATTGTGTAGGGCTTTGGCAAAGTGGGTGGGGTTATATCCTTCCTGTTTGTCCCTGTCCGGGGGTCTCATCGGATGGGGCCACAGTGTCTCCTGACCCCTCCTGTCTCAGCCTCCAGTATTTATGCTGCAGTAGTTAATGTGTCGGGGGGCTAGGGTCAGTTTGTTATATATGGAGTACTTCTCCTGTCTTATCCGGTGTCCTGTGTGAATTTAAGTATGCTCTCTCTAATTCTCTCTTTCTCTCTCTCGGAGGACCTGAGCCCTAGGACCATGCGTCAGGACTACCTGGCATGATGACTCCTTGCTGTCCCCAGTCCACCTGGCCTTGCTGCTGTTCCAGTTTCAACTGTTCTGCCTGCGGCTATGGAACCCTAAACTGTTCATATTTACTATTGAGGTGCTGTCCTGTTGCATCGTCTGCAACTACTGTGATTATTATTTGACCCTGCTGGTCATCTATGAACATTTGAAAATCTCGGCCATGTTCTGTTATAATCTCCACCCGGCACAGCCAGAAGAGGACTGGCCTCCTCTCATAGCCTGGTTCCTCTCTAGGTTTCTTCCTAGGTTTTGGCCTTTCTATGGAGTTTTTCCTAGCCACCATGCTTCTACGCCTGCATTGTTTGCTGTTTGGGGTTTTAGGCTGGGTTTCTGTACAGCACTTTGAGATATTAGCTGATGTATGAAGGGCTATATAAATACATTTGATTTGATAGAGGAATGAGGGTCTTCCAAATATTGAAAGTGTGTAAATAGTTACCCATGTTATTTTGTAAATGTATATATTTTTTTCTTCATATTTTTTTTCCCATATTTTTTTCTCCATTTTTTGGGGGGGGGTGTGTTAGAATACCATTTTGTCATTTTGTATATAGTTATTTGTTTCAAAATGTATACCTTCACCAACTTGGCCACTTGGGTACATTTGGGCTACTTGTGTGGGACACCTGGGTGACTTCATGATAAATGTCATGTAGCACAATCATTTTGGAAGTTATCATTCTGAAACTTTGCACAAGTACTGCTGCCCTCTATGATTTTAACTGAAATTGTCCCCATCATCCTATCTGAATGTTTGTTTTATCTTGTTCATTTTAAAGATGATGATACAACAATAAAAATAAAAAATGTATGTTTTTTCATTGTATTATCTAAACCAGATCTATTGTGTTATATTCTCCTACATTCAATTCACATTTACACAAACTTCAGAGTGTTTTCTTTCAAATGGTACCTGGTTCTGTGCCTGAGCTACAGTCAGTTAGATTTGGGTATGTCTTCAGGCGGAAATTGAAAAAAGTAAAGTGCTGGTTTTAACACATGAAATAGGGTGATGCCGTATGCTTTTCCTCCTATGGTATGTTGCCTACCCTCTCTTTTCCATCTACACGGAGTAAGGAAATAGGGCCTCCTCCTCATCTTCAAACTACTCGATGACCAGTGATGTTCCAGTCGGCAGTTACACTGGTTTACACCATAGCGAACAAAGCAATTCTCTACCCTCATCTGGATGCTATAGTCCTTGGCGTCCCTAAAGCCAGTTTGAGGACCTCACTCTACCAGCCACTGTCCATGCCAGCAGTCTGCCCCAGGGTTTTTCAGGACAGCTGAAATGTTACATACGTCTCGTGCCTGAGCCGCTGAATTGTGACTCCGCTTTGTTTCTATACTGACATTTTGCTTGTTTGATTGACTTGCTGAGGGAATAACTACACTGTTTGTATTGGCAAAAATCCCAGTCACCTTTCCATAGTTAAACGCGATGGTTCGCACTTTCTGTTTTGCACGAATGTTGCCATCTGTCCACGGTTTCTGGTAAGGGTAGGTTTTAATAGTCACAGTAGGTACAACATCTCCTTTGCACTTCCTTATTATCAGAGAACCGGGATTTCGAAAGTAACCTTAAATTATCTTTTAAGTCAGTTCTTGGTAATATTCTGGCAATGTTCTAAAAAATACATTCCGAATGTTACCAGAACATTAAAGTACGAGTTCACCTTATTAGAACCAAATCTGTGTTTTGGATGTAAATGGCATCCTTTAGAAGTGCCCAGACACTTTTTTTGCAATCTCACATGTTTTTGAGAGGTTTACCTCACCAGCGTTATACTTCCAAATGCTTGTTCAGCAGTTACAGGGGCACATGAACAAAGGCTCCAAAAATTCACAAATTAGAAATTGCAATGCTCTAAGTATACATAGTGATGCAGGTGTTTAGATGTTGTTTCATTTCGAACTTAATCTACAAAGTTTTATTCCAGTTTTATTGTGAAGCTCTAGCAGTTTCCCCTATCCGGCTGTGTTGCTTCTCCATGTATGTAGCCCACGCATGCGCACACTGAGTAGTTGAAAAGTATAGTGGGCTACACAGAGAAGTATCGCTCGATGCACATATCCTCTATCTTGATAAGTTCCTCTCTATGCAAAAGCAAATGAGACATTACATTCTGATTAAATTAACAGTTTTGTATTCGTAAAACAAATCATGGCATGCTAGCTCTGTCCTGGTGGCGTAATGAAATATTGCTGCATTTGTAATCAAGTGCTAAGTGGGAATTTACCACATACAACTTGGGAAAAATCATTTGAATGGCCCTCCAACTGGTAATTACTAGTGGGAAACTCATCTTTCATCCTGAGCTCCGGTGGAGGCTCCTCAGAGGAGGAAGGGGAGGACCATCCTCCTCAGTTAATTTCCTAAAAATAAACTTTTAATTATGTAAGGGGGTGCGTGCTTGTGGCAGGGTAGTCAGGCGCAGGAGATCGAACTTGGTATAAACGGAGCAGTTTAATAAGTGCTCAAAAGCCCCGAAAACCAAAATATACAAAATAAGACAAGTGGGTACAAAACCAGTCGCACACCAGAACATAACTTGCACATAGCTTACAAAAAAAAACAATCACCGACAAGGACATGAGGGTGAACAGAGGGTTAAATACACAACATGTAATTGATGGGATTGGAACCAGGTGTGATACAAGACAAGACAAAACCAAAGGAAAATGAAAAGAGGATCAGCGATGGCGAGAAAGTCGGTGACTTCGACCACCGGACACCGCCCGAACAAGGAGAGGAACCAACTTCGGGGGAAGTTGTGACAAATTAAAACATTTAAAAAGTTAGATATATTTTTTCAACTATACTGCATATATTCACGTCACCAAATAATGTATTAAAACACACTGTTTTGCAATGAAGATCTACAGTAGCCTCACCAGCACTCTGTAGGGTAGCACCAGGGTGTAGTGTTAAACAAATCTAAATATACAGTTGACTCTCCTTCTTGGTCAAATAGCCCTTAGATAGCCTGGAGATGTGGTGGGTCATTGTCCTATTGAAAAACAAGTGACTGTCACACTAAGCGCAAACCAGATGGGATGGCATTTCTTCTGCAGAATGCTGTGGTAGCCATGCTGGTGTGCCTTGAATTCTAAATAAATCACAAACAGTGTCACCAGCAAAGCACCCCCACACCATCCCACCTCTTCCTCCATGCTTCACGGTGGGAACCACTCATGTGGAGATCATCCGTTCACCAACTCTGGGACAGATTTGCACTCATCTAATGTCCATTGCTTGTGTTTCTTGGACCAAGCAAGTCTTGCCTTCTTATTGGTGTCCTTTAGTAGTGGTTTCTTTGCAGCATTTCATCCATGAAGGCCTGATTCACACAGTATCCTCTGAACAGTTGATGTTGAGATGTGTCTGCTGCTTGAACTCTGTGAATCATTTATTTGGGCTGCAATTTCTGAGGCTGGTAACTCTAATGAACTTATGCTTTTCAGCAGAGGTAACTCTTTGTCTTCCTTTCCTGTGGTGGTCGTCATGAGAGCCAGTTTCATCATAGCACTTGATGGTTTTTGCAACTGCATTTGAAGAAACTTTCAAAGTTCTTGACATTTTCCGTATTGACTGACCTTCATGTCTTAAAGTAATGATGGACTGTTGTTTCAAATGGCTTATTTGAGCTGTTCTTGCCTTAATATGGACTTGGTATTTTACCAAATAGGGTTATCTTCTATATACCACCCCTACCTAGTCACAACACAACTGATTGGCTCAAACACATCATTTTTTTTAAAAATCAACAAATTAACAAGGCACACCTGTTAATTTAAATGCATTCCAGGTGACTACCTCATGAAGCTGGTTGAGAGAATGCCAAGAGTGTGCAAAACTGTCATCAAGGCAAAGACTGCTTTGAAGAATCTCAAATATAACATTTAGTTTGTTTTGTTGATCACTTTTTTGGTTACTACATGTATGTGTTATTTCATAGTTTTGATGTCTTCACTGTTATTCTACAATGTAGAAAATATTAAAAATAAAGAAAAACCCTTGAATGAGTAGCTGTGTCCAAACGTTTGACTGGTACTGTACATGATTGCACAGGAACTAGGAACTCGTGTCGGCCTGTCATTTCCAAGGGGATTATTTTTGAAGAGCATAATTCCCGCATGCATTTAAAATCCGCCTACCCAAAATCGTGATTGCTTGGAAGAGTTGTCTGTCTGAGGAACACCCTCCCCAGAATTTTATTCACCCCTTTGGAAGTTGCAGAGGAAATCCCCAATGGTCCCCAGCCTTATTGTTGGTCTGGGATTTCCGAGACTATAGGTAAACGCTGATCACTAATCGCTGTTTGCAGTGAGTAAAGTATTGATCCCCATACTTTCAATGCATCCACAAAAGGACGTTTACATGCATTTACCTTCCACTACACCACTGGTTATAATAACATGTACAGTGGTTCCTCCTTTAAAAGTTGAGTGGTTCCAATGACAAATTTGACGCGAGCCATCCGTCACTTGTGACTTTCTTCAGCAAAGTTTGCTGACAAAACATTACGGTGGAAGCAAATGTAAGTAAATATAACGTCATAACGAGTCACTATGTTAGTTAATGTAGAGACAAACGAGTGTGCATATATCTTTGTCATAAAGTTCATTTACGAAAATCGCTATTTAGCAAGTTAGCTGACTAGCTAAAATTAGCCAGCTAGCTAGCTAGTGCTAAGACATGAGTATGAAATTGTAATTTGTGTTCTTTAATGTTTTAGGGACTCCTGAGAAAACCAGCAAACCAGTCTGTCATCTTGTGAAACAGTGGATGTAAAGAATCTAGCTAGCTAAAGCATTTACTGCAAATTTTATGTACAATTGTGTGAGCTTGCTTTGCTTATATTTGCAATGCAATGCAGCTGAAGTAACATAGCTAGCTAACTATTTATTTGCTTATTGTGTAGTGGAGGATAAAAATAACTGTATGCCTATGGATGTGTAGCTAGCTACAGTATGTAGCCGATCTGTGTATAGACCCTAAAACGTTTGGTATTAGTTCAGAGCCTATGACCCTCAGCTATCAAAGTTGTTGTATCGACTTCAAGTCTGAATTGCATTAACGAAGCCTATGGATTGAGTAGAATATAATACTTTATTGTGCCAAGGATGCAAGTCCTTGTACTGTACTGTAGTTATTACCAAGCATGAGATCCCCACATTGTAGCCTGTACATTGAATATATTAACTTCTTGATCCTACTTGAGACGCAGATGTCTCAACTAGGCACCTGGAAATGCAAATGCGCTACGCTAAATGCTAAATGTACTCGTTAAAACTCAAACCTTGATCAAAATTCACAAGCAGGGTATTGAATTAAAGCTACACTCGTTGTGAACCTAGCCAACAAGTCAGATTTTTAAAATGCTTTTCGGCGAAAGCATGAGAAGCTATTATCTGATAGCATGCAACACCTCAAAATGCCTGAATGCGACGTAAACAAAGACGCAGAAATAAAATATAAAACATTCATTACCTTTGACGAGCTTCTTTCTTGGCACTCCTATATGCCCCATAAACATCACTATTGGGTCTTTTTTTTCGTTTAAATCGGTCCATATATACCCAAAATAGCTTTCTATGGAAGCTGTGTCATTCAGAAAAAAACATTGTTTTTAAACGCTGCGTCATTTTTTTAAATTAAAAAAGTTGACGATAAACTTTCACAAAACACTTCGAAATCCTTTTGTAATCCAACTTTAGGTATTAGTAAACGTTTATAATCTATCAAAATGATTACAGGGCGATGTATATTCAATAGCTCCTCGTCTGCAAATCAATGGCTGCCAATGTCCACATTGAAAACATCCTGGTGGAGACCGGAAGAAACGGAATCCAGATAGTTGGATTTTCCAACAAAAAATTCCATTGAAAATGACGACAATGGAATTTGTATGAATTGCATGCAGGTCGATATTAAATTTTGTCCCCTTTTAACAACCCATGAAAGTGACTTATGGAAATTATTTTTAGCTTTCAGAGAGCAGTTTTTCTTGCGTTTTTCAATGAAACACACGATCTGTTATAGTCACAGCCGTGATTTAACCAGTTTTAGAAACTTCAGAGTGCTTTCTATCCACACATACTAATCATATGCATATACTATATTCCTGGCATGAGTAGCAGGACGCTGAAAAGTTGAGCGATTTTTAACAGAATGTTCGAAAAAGGAAGGGGTAGACTTAAGAGGTTTCTGATCATGTACTCTTCCTTGGCAAATAAAGGTGTGGTTCAGGTATGAATCTCTGAGACATACTTTTTCAGTCATATCCAATAATGCTGTGCCTGCATGTATGTATTACAATTATACACTTCAACCGTGTTTACCACTCCTGCTCCTGGGACATCAATGATTACACATTGTAACTATGCAATAGACTAGAAACATGAATTAAGTTAATTAAGGCTGATTTGTAATTCATATATACAGAAAAAACAGCAGTCTACACCTCCTATGCATATCTAACTCCCTTCATCTGCATTCATCTGAGGACACAGGATAGGTGTAGTATTTCAATTAGATAATTGAGTTAATTTCAACCAGTGGAGAATGTGAAACGCTTTATTGAAAGTTCACTATCCAGGTGTTATAAATATACAATACATGCATTATAAATATTATAATTGTAATATCATTTTATAAATACAAGTTCAATCTGTACTTCAATGCACATATGGTGTGCATTATAAAACAAAGAGGATGAAAGAGGAGGTGGGGAGAGAGGTGTAGAAGACAGAAAAGGAATGAGGTAAGATAGAGGAGCAGGGAAGACAGCATATGATTAATGAATTACAGTGCTATCCTAATATTCTCTCGGTTCATCACAATTACATAGTGTCTCTAGAGGTGTCTCCTAACCAGCCGGTAAGGTGGCGATGATGTGACTGGCTTCCTCTTTCTCATCAAAACATACCTGCAGAGAGTGACAGATGGATAGAGACAGAGCATGATTTTTTTTAACCTTTATTTAACTAGGCAAGTCAGTTAAGAACAAATTCTTATTTTCAATGAGGGCCTAGAACTGTGGGTTAACTGCTTGTTCAGGGGCAGAACGACAGATTTGTACCTTGTCAGCTTGGGGGTTTTAACTTGCAACCTTCCGGTTACCAGTCCAACACGCTACCCTGCCGCACTAGGCTACCCAGCCTTCCCGATGATTAAGCTTTGTTTTTTTAAATTATAACACAGTCAGTCATCATAATCATCAGGAGGTGAAATGCAAAACTGACCTTGGATCATTAACTCTGGGACTACTACATCTCTGTCTGTATTTCAATGTAAAGCATTTCTTTAATAATACTTCCTGTTGACCCGACCAATTGACCTCTCACCTATGATCATGCTGTGCTCTCTGTCTCAGCCAGTTCAGATGCGGGAGGGTTCACCAACACAGCTGATATAACCTAGAGGATTTAGGGAGAAGGGGGAGAGGGATGAAGTGAAGGAGAGAGACTGTTACCGAGAAAATAAGGTAGTTAAAGAAACTGTGTTCAACAGGAATCTGTGTGTGTAGTCTCACCTGGTGTCCACACTAAGTGACTACAGAGTACTTTATGCTGAAAAAACAGACACATGAGGACAAAAAATAGAAGATAATGTCATTATTAGACTTTTACATTACCAGATCACAAATTAATACATGAATACCACTTGAAGCTTGATGATGACTTGATAATTTGAATCAGTTGTGTAGTGCTAAGGCAACAGCTGGTGAGGTGTCAGGTTGACCTCTGTACAATAAAAAGGGGGATTAATCCAACTCTCTGTGAAACGCTGCAGATCTGCCCGCAGACGAGGTAGGAACACATATCCCACACAGAAGAGGTGGATAGAATTTGACAGGTCAAGGTAGCCTTCTTCCTCCAAACTGTGCAGAAAGTTGTAGTACTGACATGTCACAGCACTCCAAACATCTGTCCATAAGCGTTACACTCTAACAGAGAGAAAGAAAAGGATTTGTGGGGGGGGGGGGGGCTAATCTCTGTGGTCCTGTGGTCTTCCTCCATGAATAGTGATCACTGAGGGGGGTCCGAGGTTATAGAAATGCAAGTTGTGTGTGCCTCTGTGAGTGGTTACTGACTGTATGTGATGCATACACCTATCTGAGTGTACCTGAAACAGTTAAATATAGAGGGCTATGTGTCTCATCACTTGGTTATTGCAAGGCTAACCCCCAGGGAAACCATGACTTGGCATCAACAGGGGCTTGATAGTCCAGTGAAAATGGCTATGTTTATGTGGTGTAAATCTGAAAATTAGCAGCTGACATCTTCAATGAATGCACGTGAGACAGGTTCCATGTACAACAAGACAGGCAGAGAGGAAGAGAGAAAAAGAACACAGAACAGTTTAATTACCTCTGGTTATGGACACTTTTGCCAACAATAAAGCTTCCATAGCCTGTTCCTCGGACAGTGAACATACATCTGGCAATATTGACATTTTCGACCCCTTGATCAGCTCTCACTCTGAAAGTAAAGAAAATAGCTTATTTTTTGTAGATATGAAAACAATAACTGAGATATGACTGTTCAATCTAAAGCAGGAGATACGTCAATACAGCACAGAAAGCTTAACACCAGACTGGCATTGTGGTTGTTCATTAGGTGATGGAAAATATGCTATATGCATACAAAATAATATACTTACCTTCCTTGAAAATCCATCTATACTGCCAAATATGACAATGTTGTATCTTGAAAAAAGCATTGGAATGAAAAGTGAAATGTTTAACCTATTAACCTGCTTCATTATTTATGCACTACCAGTTGATATTTTCTACAAATAAGTAAGAATAAAAAAGTTTACTTCTAAGATTTGATGGAGACATTATACCTCTAGTACCTTATCAATGTATGATTTGTATCAATGTGGACGAGAGACAGGGGAGCAGGTACAGAGTATTTTTGCAGAGCAATGCAACGAAGCTGGATCATTCTGGCAACGATACCTGCACCATCTACACGCTGCAAAGACTCCCGAACTCTTCGCCATTGTACACGATGATCCATTGCTTGGAGACTTCCTTTGACCATTCTAAAGCCCACATGGGGCATCCTTGCCTTAATGGCTCTGACTTTCTGGTCTAACTCTTCATCTGACATATCAGAATAGCATCCCCCCGACAGACATATTGTGTTCTTTCATCCTTCTGTAAAAAAAGCTAACCGTTATACTTTCATGCAAAATGATTGTATTTCGACTAAGAAACAAATAGGACATGGCCTGCTTATGAGCTGCCATGAAAGAATGTTTGATGAATTCAACTGAAAATGGCGAGAACAGGTGTTCATAGCGAAATGTTTTTGGTTAGCTTGAGAATAATAATTGCATGATTTATCATTCTACGGTATGTATGTATGTATGTAATATAGTAGAATGTTATCTTGTTATGGCTGCAATCCCACTACCGGGATCGATATGACAACTACCAGTGAAAATAGAGGGCGCCAAATTCAAACCACAGAAATCTCATAATTACAATTCCTAAAACATACATGTGTTTTATATAATTTTAAAGTAAATCTTGTTGTTAATCCCACCAAAGTGTCCGATTTCAAATAGGCTTTTCAGCAAAAGCTCTACAAACGATTATGTTAGGTCTCCACCATACCACAATAAGCACAGCCATTTTCCAGAAAAATATAGCAGTCACAAAAAGCAGAAATAGAGATAAAATTCATCACTAACCTTGAATTATCTTCATCAGATGACACTCATAGGACTTCACGTTACACAATACATGCATGTTTTGTTTGACTTCCGGCGCCGACAGAGATGGCCGCCTCGCTTCGCGTTCCTAGGAAACTATGCAGTTTTTTGTTTTTTTACGTGTTATTTCTTACATTAGTACCCCAGGTCATCTTAGGTTTCATTACATACAGTCGAGAAGAACTACTGAATATAAGATCAGCGTCAACTCACCATCAGTACGACCAAGAATATGTTTTTCGCGAAGCGAATCCTGTGTTCTGCCTTACAAACAGGACAACGGAGTGGATCCTATGCAGCGACCCAAAAAAACGACTCCGAAAGAGAGGGAAACGAGGCGGTCTTCTGGTCAGACTCCGGAGACGGGCACACCGTGCACCACTCCCTAGCATTCTTCTTGCCAATGTCCAGTCTCTTGACAACAAGGTTGATGAAATCCGAGCAAGGGTAGCATTCCAGAGGGACATCAGAGACTGTAACGTCCTTTGCTTCACTGAAACATGGCTCACTGGAGAGACTCTATCCGAAGCGGTGCAGCCAACGGGTTTCTCCACGCATCGCGCTGACAGAAACAAACATCTTTCTGGTAAGAAGAGGGGCGGGGGCGTATGCCTCATGGCCAACGTGACATGGTGTGATGAAAGAAACATACAGGAACTCAAATCCTTCTGTTCACCTGATTTAGAATTCCTCACAATCAAATGTAGACCGCATTATCTACCAAGAGAATTCTCTTCGATTATAATCACAGCCGTATATATCCCCCCCAAGCAGACACATCGATGGCTCTGAACAAACTTTATTTAACTCTCTGCAAACTGGAAACGATTTATCCGGAGGCTGCATTCATTGTAGCTGGGGATTTTAACAAGGCAAATCTGAAAACAAGACTCCCTAAATTTTATCAGCATATTGATTGCGCAACCAGGGGTGGAAAGACCTTGGATCATTGTTACTCTAACTTCCGCGACGCATATAAGGCCCTGCCCCGCCCCCCTTTCGGAAAAGCTGACCACGACTCCATTTTGTTGATCCCTGCCTACAGACAGAAACTAAAACAAGAGGCTCCCACGCTGAGGTCTGTCCAACGCTGGTCCGACCAAGCTGACTCCACACTCCAAGACTGCTTCCATCACGTGGACTGGGAGATGTTTCGTATTGCGTCAGATAACAACATTGACGAATACTCTGATTCGGTGTGCGAGTTCATTAGAACGTGCGTTGAAGATGTCGTTCCCATAGCAACGATTAAAACATTCCCTAACCAGAAACCGTGGATTGATGGCAGCATTCGTGTGAAACTGAAAGCGCGAATCACTGCTTTTAATCAGGGCAAGGTGTCTGGTAACATGACCGAATACAAACAGTGCAGCTATTCCCTCCGCAAGGCTATCAAACAAGCTAAGCGCCAGTACAGAGACAAAGTAGAATCTCAATTCAATGGCTCAGACACAAGAGGCATGTGGCAGGGTCTACAGTCAATCACGGACTACAGGAAGAAATCCAGCCCAGTCACGGACCAGGATGTCTTGCTCCCAGGCAGACTAAATAACTTTTTTGCCCGCTTTGAGGACAATACAGTGCCACTGACACGGCCTGCAACGAAAACATGCGGTCTCTCCTTCACTGCAGCCAAGGTGAGTAAGACATTTAAACGTGTTAACCCTCGCAAGGCTGCAGGCCCAGACGGCATCCCCAGCCGCGCCCTCAGAGCATGCGCAGACCAGCTGGCTGGTGTGTTTACGGACATATTCAATCAATCCCTATACCAGTCTGCTGTTCCCACATGCTTCAAGAGGGCCACCATTGTTCCTGTTCCCAAGAAAGCTAAGGTAACTGAGCTAAACGACTACCGCCCCGTAGCACTCACATCCGTCATCATGAAGTGCTTTGAGAGACTAGTCAAGGACCATATCACCTCCACCCTACCTGACACCCTAGACCCACTCCAATTTGCTTACCGCCCAAATAGGTCCACAGACGATGCAATCTCAACCACACTGCACACTGCCCTAACCCATCTGGACAAGAGGAATACCTATGTGAGAATGCTGTTCATCGACTACAGCTCGGCATTCAACACCATAGTACCCTCCAAGCTCGTCATCAAGCTCGAGACCCTGGGTCTCGACCCCGCCCTGTGCAACTGGGTACTGGACTTCCTGACGGGCCGCCCCCAGGTGGTGAGGGTAGGCAACAACATCTCCTCCCCGCTGATCCTCAACACTGGGGCCCCACAAGGGTGCGTTCTGAGCCCTCTCCTGTACTCCCTGTTCACCCACGACTGCGTGGCCACGCACGCCTCCAACTCAATCATCAAGTTTGCGGACGACACAACAGTGGTAGGCTTGATTACCAACAACGACGAGACGGCCTACAGGGAGGAGGTGAGGGCCCTCGGAGTGTGGTGTCAGGAAAATAACCTCACACTCAACGTCAACAAAACTAAGGAGATGATTGTGGACTTCAGGAAACAGCAGAGGGAACACCCCCCTATCCACATCGATGGAACAGTAGTGGAGAGGGTAGCAAGTTTTAAGTTCCTCGGCATACACATCACAGACAAACTGAATTGGTCCACTCACACAGACAGCATCGTGAAGAATGCGCAGCAGCGCCTCTTCAACCTCAGGAGGCTGAAGAAATTCGGCTTGTCACCAAAAGCACTCACTAACTTCTACAGATGCACAATCGAGAGCATCCTGGCGGGCTGTATCACCGCCTGGTATGGCAACTGCACCGCCCTCAACCGTAAGGCTCTCCAGAGGGTAGTGAGGTCTGCACAACGCATCACCGGGGGCAAACTACCTGCCCTCCAGGACACCTACACCACCCGATGTCACAGGAAGGCCATAAAGATCATCAAGGACATCAACCACCCGAGCCACTGCCTGTTCACCCCGCTATCATCCAGAAGGCGAGGTCAGTACAGGTGCATCAAAGCTGGGACCGAGAGACTGAAAAACAGCTTCTATCTCAAGGCCATCAGACTGTTAAACAGCCACCACTAACACTGAGTGGCTGCTGCCAACACACTGACACTGACTCAACTCCAGCCACTTTAATAATGGGAATTGATGGGAAATGATGTAAATATATCACTAGCCACTTTAAACAATGCTACCTTATATAATGTTACTTACCCTACATTATTCATCTCATATGCATACGTATATACTGTACTCTATATCATCGACTGTATCCTTATGTAATACATGTATCACTAGCCACTTTAAACTATGCCACTTTGTTTACATACTCATCTCATTTGTACATACTGTACTCGATACCATCTACTGTATCTTGCCTATGCTGCTCTGTACCATCACTCATTCATATATCCTTATGTACATATTCTTTATCCCCTTACACTGTGTACAAGACAGTAGTTTTGGAATTGTTAGTTAGATTACTTGTTATTGCTGCATTGTCGGAACTAGAAGCACAAGCATTTCGCTACACTCGCATTAACATCTGCTAACCATGTGTATGTGACAAATAAAATTTGATTTGATTTGATTTGATTTGATTTTGATAAAGTTCATATTTATCCAAATATGAGTTTACATTGGCGCGTTACATTCACTAGTTCCAAAAACATCCAGTGATTTTGCATAGCCACATCGTTTCAACAGAAATACTCATCATAAATGTAGATGATAATACAAGTTATACACATGGAATTATAGATATACCTCTCCTTAATGCAACCGATGTGTCAGATTTCAAAAAAACATTACGGAAAAAGCAACCCATGGAATGATCTGAGACGGAGCTCAGAACAATAGCCAAATTAGCCGCCATGTTGGAGTCAACAGAAACCAGAAAATACATGATAAATGTTTCCTTACCTTTGATGAACTTCATCAGAATGCAGTCCTAGGAATCTCAGGTCCACAATAAATGCTTGATTTAAAAAAAAAAATCCGTTATTCATGTCCAATTACCTACTTTGGTTAGCGCGTTTGGTAAACAATTTAAAAGTCACAAATCGCGTCCACTATAACGTGACGAAATGTCCAAAAGTTCCGTAACAGTCAGTAGAAACATGTCAAATGATGTACTGAATCAATCTTTAGAATGTTGTTTACATACATCTTGAATTACGTTCCAAGCGGAGAATTAGAATGACTTCAGATGAGTGGTGGAACGCAGGTCCTTCCCGTGTGAACGCGCATGGTGAAAGCATGGTCAACTCGTGGCAGTGGTGACTATTTCCTGTCTCATTCGACCCCCTTCAGATTAGTCATCAGACAAAGTTCTGTTGACTGTTGACATCTAGTGGAAGGCGTAGGAAGTGAAAACTCATCCATATCTCGCTGTAATTTCAATGAGAGCTTGGTTGAAAATCTGCCACCCCCAGAAAAAATCTAAACAAATTTCTCAGGTTTTTGCCTGCAATATGAGTTCTGTTATACTCACAGACATAAATCAAACAGTTTTAGAAACTTCAGAGTGTTTTCTATCCAATACTACTAATACTATGCAAATATTAGTAACTATGACTGAGGAGCAGGCCGTTTACTATGGGCACGCTATTCATCCAAAAGTGAAAATGCTGCCCCCAACGAACCTCAGCTGCCTCTAATTGGGAACCATACCAAGAGCACCAACATAGAAATAATGAACATTGAACACCCCCTAGTCACGCCCTGACCTACTATACCATAGAGAACCAAGGGCTCTCCATGGTCAGGGCGGGACACAGAGTGGTCTCATTTGTGTCTGGAAGTAGCTAACAAGCTAGCCAACATTAGCTTGGGTGCTTGAGAATTTAAAAACATACCCATAGTCGAAAAATGTCTAACTAATAATTTGTTATGATAACTTGCGAGCAAGAGGTTGCAAAGCAACAGCATCAACTTCCGGCAGAGAAGTAGAGAAGGCAAAGAGCAAGTATGCTCAACTGAAAGTTCGGTTACACTACAATTAGGGTGTGGAAATGTTATGCCCCTTAGATAGTCCTCCAATCCTCTTATGCTGTAGCCTATTCCCGACCATCACTTTGTACGGCGCCATATTTTCCATTCCATCCTAACGGAGGGTTTCAATTTTCAATTTTCTTGGAATAGAAACACCATAATATTAATCAAATTAATTAAGACACATTTCTTAAAATCAATCCCATATACTATGTTATTTCAAAATAAATAAAAAAATCTCTGGTAATGCCAATATGGAAGACTATCAAATGCTTCTCAAAGATGCCCTCTAGTGGTCAAACTAGCACTAACTCGCTTTAACAGAAAAAATGGCTGACAAATAAATAACGTGCCAAAAAATGCTGCAGCAGCCCGCAAGGCGTGCTGCAGTATGACACAACTTTTAAAGGAGGAACTATTGTAATTTACCAGTATTTTGCAGAGAGAAAGTGGAGAGAGTACTAACATGGAACCCAAACCGGCTGCGCGCGTGCGCCATCGTGCGCTATCGTGCATACATTTATTTTGCCCCCCCACACCAAACGCGATCACGACACATAGGTTAAAATATCAAAACATATATAAAAACTCTGAACCAACGACATTAATTAAAGCATTAAACATGTATGACAATTTAGCTAGTTAGCTTGCTCCTGCTAGTCAATTTGTCCTATTTAGCTAGCGTGCTGTTGCTAGTTAATTTGTCCTGGGATATAAACATTAAGATGTTATTTTACCTGAAATGCACAAGGACCTCTACTCCGACAATTAATCCACACATAAACGGCCAACCAAATCGTTTCTAGTCATCTTTCCTCCTTCCAGGCTTTGTCATCGTTTAACTTATATGGCGATCGCATCTAAACTTTCATTGTATTACCACGACTACCGGCAAAACAGTTCATCTTTCATTCACCCACGTGGGTATAACCAATGAGGAGATGGCACGTGGGTACCTGCTTCTATAAACCAATGAGGAGATGGGAGAGGCAGGACTTGCAGCGTGATCTGCGTCAGAAATAGGAATGAGTTCTATTTTAGCCCTTGGCGTCACAGACGCTCGTTGGCGCGCGCGAGCAGTGTGGTTGCAATAATTGAATAACAAGGATTTTTAAATTTATTTTGCGACGCTCGTGCACGCGACATGTCCGGTCTGGTCAGCATGTTAGGGCAGTAATTGACATTGTACGCTAACGCCTCTACCCTGTTTCACCCTCATTGTTCCATCGATGATTGGCAGCGACATGTAGCAATCACAACGTTTTAAACCAAAAAATGTACAGACCAAAAATGAGAACACCAGCAATTATGAAGAAAGATAATAATTCCCAGGATAAAAGCACATATGGGAAAGGAAAGTGAGAGGATGCATTGAGTTGAAGAACCATTCTAAAGCTTCCGGCCTGGAAATGTGAGTTTATACCAATGTGATTTATGTTTGCATTGTGCTAAATGGGGTGTGAAGCCAGTCTTTCCTTTTCAATTTTAATCATTTGATGATCTCTCGTTGGGGGATGGCGGTGGTGGAGCAGCACTCTACTGTTAACGGGGCCCATGTGTTGGAGTATTGAGGGACAAAGGTGGGCGAGGCTTTCTGCTCTAATTGATATCCTCATTGTTCCTACTCTGTCATCCATGGCCCACTGCCTATACCACAACAGCAACTCCATCGGATGAATGTGCTACAATTCACAAAGTATATCAGCGCAGAGCTGTATGTCTTAGTGAAATAAAATATGACAGCGGGAACTATTGAGGAACCTGAATCAGTAAAATCATCCTCTCAAAAGTCTGCCTACATTATGCTTTGTCCATTTCCCACTCTGCTCCTTGGTCAGTACGTGTCACATTGTGATGATGGAAACAATTTGCATAGTGAAACAGGAATGTAAAAAGTTGATTACTCTCAGCCAGACAGAATGTAAATCTATGCCAGGAACAGTGGGTTGAGCTAAATGGTTCCGAAAATTTCCTCAGAGAAGCATATGATTTATTGATTATACATTTACATACATCTTCTAAATGTATATATATCTTTTTGACCTTGCTTTTGGTTTAGTCATGGAAGCCCAGATCCCCTTTGGTCTTTGTCAGCAGAAGTGTAAAGTACTTAAGTAAAAATACTTTAAAGTACTACTTAAGTCATTTTTGGGGCTATCTGTACTTTACTTTACTATTTATATTTTGGACAACTTTTACTTTTACTTCACTAGATTCCTAAAGAGAATGATGTACTTTTTACTCCAAACACTTCTCTGACACCGAAAAGTACTCGTTACATTTTGAATGCTTAGCAGACCAGGAATATTGTGAAATTCACGCACTTATCAAGATAACAAGTGGTCATCCCTACTGCCTATGTTCTGGCGTACTCACTAAACACAAATGCATCTTTTGTAAATAATATCTGAGTGTTGGAGTGTGACCCTGGCTATACATTTTAAAAACAAGAAAATTCTGCATTCTAGTTTGCTTAATATAAGGAATTTGAAGTGATTTATACTTTTACTTTTGATACTTAAGTATATTTGATCAAATACATGTACTTTTGATACTTAAGTATATTTAAAACCAAATAGTTTAAAACTTTTACTCAAGTAGTATTTTACTGGGTGACTTTCACTTTTACTTGAGTAATTTTCTATTAAGGTAGCTATACTTTTACTCATATGACAATTGGGTACTTTTTCCATTACTCTTTGTGAGTGACTATTATCAATGTGCTATCGTGAGAATGATTGTTGAAAGATCTCCACTTAAGAACTAAATAGATGTACTATTGCTATCAAAGTCATTCCAAAGGGTAGGTTTAACAGAGCAAATGAACTGTGACCATACTTTATTACTCATATCAGGGGCGTAATTTCAGCTAAATTTAGGGTATGGCAAAGTGACAATCCTCCAAGGATATATTTTTAAATTGAAGCTCATTTACTGCATTTCTACACAGTTTAAAAGCTATTAAATGCATTTTGGAGAACAGCAAAAGCAAGCAAAATTGACTCAAGTCATTATCACCTTGTTGCTGTAGCTTCATTCACCTCAGTTAATAGGGGACTTAAAGTGGAACTGACAGCATTATAACAACATGAAATGTTATAAAAAATCTGCTCATATAGACCACCAAGAAGAATATGACACCATTTTCTGACAAGCCAGCGTTTAGATATGGTCATTTTCATGTTTTCATAAATTCATAGAATGCTTGGGAATGATGTATAGTAAGGAATTTGTGAAAATTCTACAGCAATACAGAGTGGGAAAGCGACCGTGCATTTGGACAAGTAGTAGACACTGCAATAAATACCGAATAAAAACATCTGTCTTGTCCAGGACCGGAGTTTACGCAGACCAGTGCGCCATATCCAATTAGAGCTACAGCAGGCATTTATGCAAATAAGCCATTTGCCACATGGGCCTACCATCATACACGTTGAACTGGACTGTGTGTTTACAGGCAGTAGCAACAGCACGACTTTAGATAATTAGAATGCATTCACAAAATACACCAGAATGTATTTCTGCAAATATGTAAATACCAGAGGTGTGGACTCGAGTCACATGACTTGGACTCGAGTCAGACTTGAGTCACAAATATGATGACTTGCAACTCGACTTTGACTTTAACACCAATGACTCGTGACTTAACTTGGGACTTGAGCCCTTTGACTCAAACTGACTTGATACCCTCCCCAAGCCCAATATTAAAAATGATGCTATTAAAAAAAGCATAAACTCTTCATTTAACGAATTACAGTTTGAATCGGACAGCAGCCAATCAAATTGTGCCAGCTGGGGAAAAGTTGTGCGTGGTAGTGCAGAGGAATGTCAGCAGGTGAATTTAGATGGAGCTCTTGGAAAGATGATACCCAAAATTATTATTTTTGTTTATAAAGACTACGCTGTATCAACAAAAAACGGATTGCAACTTGCAAAACACGCGGGAAGAAAATTACAGACGGAGGCACAACAACTTCCAACTTTGTTCGACATTTGAAGCTGTACAAAGAACGGTAAGAAGTGGCTAATATAGCCAACAGCTAACGTTATATCATTTATAACTTTGCTATTGTAGCATGTAGGTTAATGTAAAGTTAAATCAATGAGCCGCCACACAGTCAGTCGGTGCGGGAATGTGATCATTGCACCCAAGATTGAGTTACAACTGGCTAGGCAGTTGGTAGCCTAAATCCTGCCTGATGTTACTGTTGTTCCTAAAACCATTGACATACGTTAGCCTACTGTGACCACACACAGAGAGGGTGTGTGTGTGTGTTAAGGTTGGGCGATTGTGTACAAGCCTACATCGCCTGATTGGCCCCATAGGGATCCTTGATATGGCTACCCATGTATTTCCATGGAAATGTAAAGTTTATTTGGAAAGTAATAAATATATATATTTTTTAAGGCATTCATGATTTGCGTGAATGTAATATACTATCTATTACTAATATACTAACTATTGTTACAAATATGAAATGGTATTACATTTGGTGAAGAGCACATTATGACTTATTTAGAACTCGAAACTCAAAGTTTAGGACTTGAGGCTTGACTTGAGACTTGTCGGTCTTGATTTGACACTTGACTCAGACTTGCCTGTCTTGACTTGGGACTTGAGTGCTAAGACTTGAGACTTACTTGTGACTTGTAAAACAATGACTTGGTCCCACCTCTGGTAAATACCATGGGAGTCCTCTTACATGTGGGAACTTCACGGTCCTATTGATAAAAAAAAACATGAAAAGGTAGCCTCTCTCTCCCTCAGTTATCCACATCAACAACAAGATCGACAACTAATGCTAGCCAGAACGGAATGAGCAAAAAGATAGAACGAGGGAACATTAGATAAACCCTTTCAAATTTGTTCAGCTAGTTGGCTGTCAAAAATGGTACTGAAAGCGCGATGGGGAATAATAACCTGCTCGTCCTTCTACAGCTTACCTGCCAGTGCATGCTTGTCCCAACCCACGTTTTGACAACTGAATGGGAACTTTCCTGCCTGTCCTCCCATTTGATCGATGCCAAAATAAATTTGATTGACAACTAAGGGTGCGGTCGTAAATTGCTTCCAGTGTGTCAGAGTGCACTCTGGGTCATTCCTAAATTCAGAGCATTGTCAGACAATCTGTTCGTAAATTCAGAGCACACACTGCACTATTGACACTGGACACTCTGGCCGAGGAGTAGGGTTGATCCAAGGATTCCTCACAACTGCAGTCACGCACCCAAGTGGCTAAAGTTGGCAAGCTTGCTAGCTACTTCCAGACACAAATGAGAGAACACCTCACTGGCCATTTTACTCACGCTAGCAGAGCAAGTTAGGCTGTTTGCATGTTAACTAGAGGATTAGTTACTAACTGTGCTGCTGACTACAATTTACAGTGCCTTCGGAAAGTATTCAGACCCCTTGACCTTTTCCACATTTAGTTAAAATACAGCCTTATTCTAAAATGGATTAAATAAATAAAAATACTCACACACAATACCCCATAATGACAAAGCTACTAAAAAAGTTTGGGGGAAATTTTTTGAAAATATAGTACATAAAAACAGAAATACCTTATTTAAATACAGTAAATACAGTAAGAATTCAGACCTTTTGAAATGAGACTCGAAATTGAGCTCAGGTGCATCCTGTTTCCATTGATCATTTTGAGATGTTTCTACAACGTTTCTACAACTTGATTTGAGTCCACCTCTGGTAAATTCAATAGATTGGACATGATTTGGAAAGGCACACCTGTCTACAGTATATAAGGTTCCACAGTTGACCGTGCATGTCAGAGAAAAAAACAAGCAATGAGGTCGAAGGAATTGTCCGTAGAGCTTCAAGACAGGACTTTGTCAAAGCACAGATCTGGGGAAGGGTACCAAAAAATGTCTGCAGCATTGAAGATCCCCAAAAATACAGTGGCCTCCATCATTCTTAAATGGAAGAAGTTTGGAACCACCAAAGCTCTTCCTAGACATTGCTGCCCATCCAAACTGAGCAATCGGGGGGGGGGTGGGGGGGGGCCTTGGTCAGGGAAAAACTTCCAGAAGGACAACTATCTGTGCAGCACTCCACCAATCAGGCCTTTATGGTAGATTGGCCAGAAGGAAGCTACTCCTCAGTAAAAGGCACATGACAGCCCACTTGGGGTTTGCCAGAAGGCACCTAAAGACTCTCAGACCATGAGAAACAATTTCCACGACTGGAGGAAACCTGGCACCATCACTACGGTGAAGCACGGTGGTGGCAGCTAAGCAATTCCTATTTAAATAAAAGTTCAATAAAATAAATGTATCATATCTTGCTGTAGCCACCAAAAAACAATGAGGGGAAAAAGTAGGTCACTCACCCACTGCGCCAATGACATGACATCCTCCCAGCAGCTTTATTTTTAGCTTGCTAAATGAATAGTTAATTAAATAAATACCCTTGCCCTTGCTAGTTTGACTGTATTGACATTCCCAGCCTTACTAGCAAAGCAATTCTTATTTCTTACTAGATAACCAAATGACATTGAGTCATTGAAACTAAAACAGTGAATTACATTAATCATGCATTGAACTGGCCTCCCGAGTGGCGCAGTGCTCTAAGGCACTGCAGTGCTTGAGGCGTCACTACAGATCTGAGTTCGATCCCGGGCTGTGTTGCAGCTGGCTGAACCGGGAGACCTATGAGGTGATGCACAATTGGCCCAGAGTTGTCTGGGATAGGGGAGGGTTTGGCCGGTCGGGATGTGTTTTTCCTATCGTGATCTAGGGACTCTTGTGGCAGGCCGTGCACATGCATGCTGACACGGTCGCCAGTTGTATGGTGTTTCCTCAGACAATTTGGTGGGGCTGGCTTCCGGGTTAAGTGAGCAGTGTGGCTTGGCAGGGTTGTGTTTTGGAGGACGCATTGCTCTCAACCTTCACCTCTCCCATGTCCGTATCGGAGTTGCAGCAATGGGACAAGACTGTAATTACCAGTTGGGGAGAAAAAAGGATAAAAATGTTTTGAAATCATGCATCTATTCTGCCTTAATGTATGTCATGGAATTTTGAGTCAAATATAATCTATTTTTAAAACTTCTTATGAAGTTGGTTTTGTATTATAAACTGGGAGTTTGACATTTTTGACTGATATTATGATTGTCTGTTTCATATCTGCAAAGTAGTTCAAATGCTGTCAGTGCCACTTTAACATTCTACAAACATGTCATACAACAATTACCTGCCCGCTACACACTAGCCCAGAACCGGGATCAAAACCCTAGCTTAGTTTCATGTTGAGTCAAACAGCAGTTACCATCTACTGCAGACTTCTTTACTTCTGCAATGTGTTGAGAAAAAGTCCCACTGTTCCCTGCAGCTGCGTCCATGCACTCTCCACAGAGAGGAAAAAGCAAAGCGAGAAGTTTCACTCTCGACAACATCTGTCTAAAATAAGCCCAATGATTTTTTGGGGGGTTTATTTTGGACCTTAAACTTGCCTCCTGCTTCCCGCCTTTAGGACAACGACTCCCATTGTTATGGCGGAGACGTGAACATCTCAGCATTATGTACAGATCTCTACTATCCATAAATCCCGTTAGACATACAAACAGCTTTCCCTCCCACTCCCAGGTGTCTGCATGTTCCAAAAGTCAGCCTTTAATGCCGCTTTATACTGCGAAACTGCCTTTGCCTTTTAATCTGAACTGGAGTGATTTTAGTAGCCTATTTTAAATTGTTGGTGTTGAGCCATACCCAGTTGACGCACCTGACTCATACATCATCAATGATGCTATTTAGGCGTATAGAATTTGCAAATTCATCAACATGTATTGTTTCAATTCAACCCAGGATAATAGACAATACATAAAGGCCTAAGGTTTCGATCTCTGGTTGATTTGTATGTTTGTGCTATACTGCTATTTGTGATATTGAATTGTGTTTGGTTGTCAATGCAACCAAATATAAACATTTGAAGGAGATGTATACTTCAAATGTTAATATTTGGTTGCGTTGACAACCAAACACAATTCAATCTAACTTTTGAAATCCAATACATTTAGTTTATTAAGTAACTTGTCGACAAGTTAACAAAATGGTATGTTGAATTCACATCTCCAACTCAATGGAAAATAAAAGTTAAAGAATGGGATTCAGCCAGTGAATCAGATGGAACTATCCAAGCGGTAGATACATCTCCTTTACATTTTGATATTTGGTTGCGTTTTCAACCAAACACAATTGAATATTACTTTTGTAATGTGGTAAGTACAGTGCTTAAAATTCAGGCTATCTTACAAACTAATGTAACATTAAACCTTCAAATGAGTAATGCATTCATCACCACATTTTGAGGTTACTGTAACCATACATGTCTTCTTATGTAATCATATAAAGCGTGCATGTTCAAAATAGCATGGCATGCATAGGTCGTCACAGGTTTGTGGAGATCTTTACAATTGCTGTAATAATCTCGAACTTGCACCATGTAATCTCAACTGCAATCCAGGTCGTTTGGTTATGCTATTGGATGAAGCACAGTGATAACATTAATCTGTTGTATAAACAAAAACGAAATATCTGACATTGTATTCCTGTTTGACTTTTGCTTTACTTTTAAATGGTTGAAAGCACAGTGATAGACATTTGGGTGACTAAACCAAAAATCAGACATTGTTTTTCCAATTTGGATTTTTTTTTGTTGTTTTTAGGTGGTTGAAAGCATAGTAATAACACATTGTAAATTCAAATAATTTTGGCAGTTTTTTTTGAGTGGGTGAATATAGGTTGTAATCTCATTGATCAATGTCTCACCATTGATCAATGTCTCTAACCAAACATTACCCAGTTATCCACGTTGAAATGACGTGGTGTGCCCAGTGGGCTAATTCTTCTGAGCCTATCAGGATGCAGCTCTGAAAGCTACTTTGCTGCTTTAGGGCCGACACAAACTAAACATACATAGTTGTACGCACGTGCGTGCGCTTGGGTAGAGTCAGTGCATACTACAAGGTGTGTGCATACTACATACTGCATTATGTTGCATTTAGATTTGTTGTATAGGCTTGTAGAGGCTTTTAGGGCCACCCTACTGAAGGGGTATAGAGCATTTACCCTGAATCACCTGTCAGCCCACAAATTATTCAGTCTGTATGTTGCCGAGCACATTCACACATTGGTGTTATGGAGAGTTCATCACCCAAGTGCTCTGCACAGGTGGACTCCCAACCCCCACGGGTTGGCTAGAGAAGCAGTTGGCACCTCATTTGAATACTAGTGTGTGGGTGTTGCGTGTGAAAAACTGACTGTGAACAGTGTGTGGTAAAGCATGTGCTCTTCTGATGAGCCTCTGAAAGGTTTGGATAAATCAAATCAATTTTTATTGGTCACATGCACATTGTTAGCAGATGTTATTGCGAGTGTATCGAAATCCTTGTGCTTCTAGTTCTGACAGTGCAGCAAAATCTAACAGGTAATCTAACAATTCCACAACAACTACCTAATACACACAAATCTAAGTAAAGGAATGGAATTAGAATATATACTGTATGTAGGCAACAGCCTCTCTGTGTTAGTTATGGCTGTTTAACAGTCTGATGGCCTTGAGATAGAAGCTATTTTTCAGTCTCTCAGTCCCAGCTTTTCGTCTTCTGGAAAAGGCAGCCATACCCAACTCTGTGGAGATCGCATGGGCCTCAAGTGTAATCCATGCTTGAGACCTGGTTTCAGGAATTATAATTCTAATGTTGATGAGTGATAATAAATAAGAAGGTAGTTTATTCAGAAGTGCTTTATAGGCAAACACGAGAGCATGTTGTTCTCGTCTCATGGGCAGCGAAGTCCAACCCACATTTGATATAAAACATTTGATATGAGTTCTGTAGCTAGCACCCGTAATAAACCTAAGTGCGCAATGATAAGTAGCATCTAGCGATTTAAGTGTGGATGCCGTAGCATGCATGTAGATAATATCCCCATAATCTATAACAGACATAAAAGTAGCTTGCACAATTTATCTTCTATTTGTAGAGGACAAACATGTCCTGTTTCTATAGAGGAAGCCTAGCTTGATTTTTTTGCCGTTTACAAAGTTCGTCAACATGCATTTTAATTCGAGAGCCATCTAAGCTCATAAGTGCCAGTGTTTTCTCAAACCACCCTTTGAACCTATTCAAAATCATAAAATGTGTTTTCTTTGCATTTAAAACAAGTTTCAGCTGTATAAAAGACCCTTGAAATATCTTAAAATCTGTATCCAATTGTGATAATGCTTGGTCAGCCAAGCAATAGAGTACATGACGGTGTCATCAGCATATAGATGAATTTTACACTTTATCTCATCACCGATATTGTTTATGTAGAGAGTGAACAGTAATGGACCAAGTGTAGAACCTTGTGGGACCCCTTTAACCAACTCCAATGGCTCCAACTGGATGTCGTCGACTCTTACAGCCTGACTTCTATCTTTTAGATAGTCATGAAACCAACGACAGGCATCCGATCCCAGTCCTATTAACGGCAGCTTACCCAAAAGTATCACATGGTCTACAGTGTCAAAAGCTTTAGACAAATCTATGAACAAGGCGGCACAGTACTTTCTATTATCTAGGGCATTAGTAATATAATTTACGTACAGTGGCCGTAGTGGTACTATGTTTAGGTCTGAAGCCAGATTGATTGCTACAAAGAGTATTGTTAACAGTTAAAAATGATTGTAATTGCCTATTCACCAATGGCTCTAGAATTTTAGCCAAACAGGAGAGCTTAGAGATGGGCCGATAATTATCCAATTCACTACCATCACCTCCCCTGAGGAATGATAAAACAAAAGCTGTTTTACGACTAATGTTTTCTTACGACTAATGTTTGATTAAAGATATGTGTCACTGCACTAGCAATAATACCCTACTTAACAAATTGGATGCAGTCTATCACAGTGCCATCCGTTTTGTCACCAAAGCCCCATATACTACCCACCATTGCGACCTGTACGCTCTCGTTGGCTGGCCCTCGCTTCATACTCGTCGCCAAACCCACTGGCTCCATGTAATCTAAAAGACCCTGCTAGGTAAAGTCCCCCCTTATCTCAGCTTGCCGGTCACCATAGCATCACCCAACTGTAGCACGCGCTCCAGCAGGTATATCTCTCTGGTCACCCCCAAAACCAATTCTTTCTTTGGCCGCCTCTCCTTCCAGTTCTCTGCTGCCAATGACTGGAATGAACTACAAAAATCTCTGAAACTGGAAACACTTATCTCCCTCACTAGCTTTAAGCACCAGCTGTCAGAGCAGCTCACAGATTACTGCACCTGTACATAGCCCACCTATAATTTAGCCCAAACAACTACCTCTTTCCCTACTGTATTTATTTTATTTTATTTATTTATTTAGCTCCTTTGCACCCCATTATCTTTATTTCTACTTTGCACATTCTTCCACTGCAAATCTACCATTCCAGTGTTTTACTTGCTATTTGTATTTACTTTGCCACCGTGGCCTTTTTTTTTGCCTTTACCTCCCTTATCTCACCTCATTTACTCACATTGTATATAGACTTGTTTCTATTGTAGTATTGACTGTATGTTTGTTTTACTCCATGTGTAACTTTGTGTCGTTGTATGTGTCGAACTGCTTTGCTTTATCTTGGCCAGGTCGCAATTGTAAATGAGAACTTGTTCTCAACTTGCCTACCTGGTTAAATAAAGGTGAAGTAAAAAAATATAAATAATTTTAAAAAATAGGTGCCGCACACTTGAGTAAATATGGATCCAGATTGTCAGCGCCTAACGATTTCTTAGAATCTATAGTAGATAGTGCAGATAAGACCTCATCTTCTGTGACTTTTTGAAAATTTAAAACCGGTTCACTGTTTTCCACATCAGCTGAAGGCCGAGGGGCTGAAACAATAGACCGGTCAGGATAATGTTGGTCATTTTTTCTTTCAAAAAGAAAACCAGCAGAAATAAAGTGCATATTAAAAACATCATTCATTTCAGTTCGGTCACTGATGATCGCAGATTCTGATGTAATTTGCTTCGGCAGGGAAGTCAAGGAGTGGAACGCTCGTCTTCTTCCCCTGAGGAGGAGTAGGAGAGATCGGACCAATGCGCAGCGTGGTAAGTGTTCATAACTTTTAATGACGTACTAGAACACTGAACAAAACAATAAATAACAAACGAACAGTCCCGTAAGGTGAAAGACAAAAACACTAAACAGGAAATAAGCACCCACAACTCAAAAGTGAAACCAGGCTACCTAAGTATGGTTCTCAATCAGGGACAACGATTGACAGCTGCCTCTAATTGAGAACCATACCAGGCCAAACACAGAAATCCCAAATCATAGAAAAAAGAACATAAAACAACCCACCCAACTCACGCCCTGACCATACTAAAACAAAGACATAACAAAATAACTAAGGTCAGAACGTGACAAGGAGTTTCCTCGTTTAAGTGAGTTAACAGTTTTCCAGAATTTAGAGGGATCACCAGCAGACTGTCATAGCGTCAATAAAATACCTAGATTTGACTTTTTTTATTCCTCCGGTCCATTTATTTCTCAATTGCCTTAAAGCAGCCAATCAGCTGTTTCACCAATTTTCCTCACCAAGGCCCATGCTGGATTCTTTTGCAGGTAAAGGATTTTCAAATCAGAGAAGAACCAAGGATTAGTTAGATTTTTTTACCCTAAGCCGCTTTAACGGGGCGTGTTTATCAGCCATGGAGGTAAAAATGTATGAAAAGAAAGAGAGCGCTAAAATTGGGTCCGTTATGCAGTTTATGGATAAAAGCTCTGAGTAATAAAGGTCATGGATAAAGGCTTGCTCTGAGAAGTGTTTATAGTTTCTCTTTAGAATTATACAGGGGTCAGTGTTTTTTTTGCCTAGTATCTCTTATACATGCAATAGGGCAGTGGTCACTAGCTATGTATTTGTAAGGTGTATTTGTTAAGATAAGGTCTATTATAGTAGATTTCTTCGGGTCTTCTGGATTAGGACAGGTAGGTATAGTTATTAGTTGAGTAAGATTTAGCTCGTTACAAATGTCTTTTAATTTAAATGATGCTGGCATCAGCCAGTTCAGATTGAGATCTCCGATAATCAATAATTCAGAGTTTGAATAATTAGACATAAACTGAAACAATTTGCATAGAGCAGATACCGGAGCTGAGGGAGGGTGATAAACTCCCACTAGCATTAATAGTACATTATGGCCAAGGACCACATTTAGAACTAAGCATTCATACTGTTTCGGAACAGAAGTTGAAATGGACACGTGACATCTAGGTTGCAATTACCATATATGGCAATACCTCCACCCACTCTGTCTGCTTTGTAGATATTATACCCAGCTAACAGAACATCTGAGCCTGGAACAGAGACACAGAGCCGGGATTTAGATATAATCAATATGTCAGCATGTGATTGTGAGACCAGTATTTCAAAAAAATCTAACTTTTGGATCAAGTTTCTAGCATTCAAATGAATGATTCCAAGGCCACTGTATCAGATGGAACATTCAAGGTAATATTAGATGAGCGACGCTTCCTTGTGTAGCTACTGACAGGCCTGAGTTGGATGGAGACGAGATTACTTCTAACAATACCCCCTTGCCTGTGTGAGGAAGTGGCAACACGGTACCTTGACAATAGTGTAACAATAACATAAAGTCCATCAAAAGTTTAATCCATGTTAGCAGCACCTGTAGAGCTATATAAAGCTGTGGGGGGAACAATGAGTATAGTCTGATGCGGAATCGACCAATTACGAGTATCAACCCCCATGGCTATATAGTCAATTCTCACATGCTCTGTAAGAGGCTATAGTGAGAGCCAGGTTTGAAGAGAGAATGCTTGTACCATACCTATTCAGTAATTCATCAATTCAGTCGATGTAGAAAAGCTGTAAAATTGTCCACATATTGTATGCTTATTGAACAACAATAACCTTTAAGCCAGATGTGTAGCTGGTGTATACTACTGAAATGATTATCCGTAGAGTGTGGAAACGGGAGTGGACCTGAAATAATGCATTGTTTTCCTGATTTAAGTCCTTTAGAAGTTTCTCAGATTGCTGTAGGTTAATATAATTTTACCCTACATTGACAGTGATAGTTGAAGCAGTCGGGTGTTCACTAATGAGTAGCGGAATCATACAGTCGGTGTCCTTGATCCGGACACCCATGTAACAGATGGTCTCTGCTTTCCTAATAGAAACATTATGGATCATGGATGAGCCCACAATAAGGACAATGGGACTGCTGCTTGGTAAACATTTTAAGTTGCGTCTCTCTTGAGTTATCGTCCTCCTAGAAAGTTGTTTGGGGCTAGTTGTAGGGCTGTTTCGTTGTAAATTGTTTAGATGGCAGGGGGTCCACTTGTTTCCGGGCAGAGTTGTTTTTTTCCTTTGGGGCCAGCAGCAGAAACATCAGACTCTTCCAATACCCAGTATCTGTTTCCCAGTTCCAAGGCATCCCTTTGCCTTGACATTTTCCTGCCAAGGTTTTTTGGTTTCTGTACAGAATTCCATGGCTCCTGAGGCGGAGCAGAGGGAGTGGAGCAAACCGGGTGCTTGAGAAAAGCTCCCGGTAATAGTCAAGGCTCTTCTAGTGGGATCAAAGAATGTCTCACAGCTGCAGGTTCTTCCGAGGCCATGGTGACAAGCCATGGGCAAGTGGCTTCGTTCACCACGTTTTTGGCGGAATCAAGCAAAGAGTCAATCAGCTGTTCATCTTCTTTAATCTGATGAAGAATAGACACTCTACCCTCCAATTCAGCGATTTTCTGGGTCAGTTGTTGGCAATTGGCACATCCAAGGGTGAGTATGGTCAATATTCTGAGTCGTTAGCTTGCAACGCTAACTAGTTTGGCGTGGGGGTAGGGCCAAATCGAGCTAATAAGCTAGCCAGCGTTACGGCGCTACTGCAAGTCCAATACGATTTTCTTTGCAGATAGTCTGTTTGTAACTCCACTCACTACTTATATAGTCTGTGTGTAACTCCACAATAGGGGCTTTGTGTTTTGAGATTACCTCTGTAAGGCAGGGCTGAATAAGACTTGAACACTATTATGGCAGACAGAGTGAGTCTGTGCAACTTATGTGACTTGTTAATTTACTCCTGAACTGTACATTGCATCAAATCATCATCTATTGATTTGTTGGGGCAGTAGAGGAATTGGAGTGGGTTCAAGGTGTCTGGGGTGATGATGTGAGCCATTACCAGCCTTTCAAAGCATTCCATGGCTATAGTCATCTAGACAGGTTACATTGGCATTCTTGGGCACAGGGATTAGGTTAGCTGTAGTGGAATGGGTTAAGAGCTTCAAGTTCCTCAGTGTTAATCAAACTCTGTATGTTAAAACCTCACTAGGGTAGGGGGCACTATTTTCACCTCTGGATGAAAAGCGTGCCCAGAGTAAACTGCCTGTTTCTCAGGCCCAGAAGCTAGGATATGCATGTAATTTGTAGATTTGGATAAAAAACGCTCTAAAGTTCCAAAACTGTTAAAATAATGTCTGTGAGTAGAACATAACTGATATGGCAGGCGAAAACCTGAGGAAAATCCATCCAGGAAGTGGGATTTTGTAAATATTTGTAGTTTTCCCATTGACTGCCTGCCTATACAGTATCCCATGATTTAGGACTTAAATTGCACTTCCTATGGCTTCCACTAGATGTCAACAGTCTTTAGAAATTGTTTCGGGCTTGTATTCTGGAAAATTAGGGAGTAAGACCACTTTGAGTGAGTGGACACTGGGAAGTCGCTCTCGGTCGTGCGCCTTTCTTGTTTTTCTTTTATATTGACGATGCTATTGTCCGGTTGAAATATTATCGTCCAAAAACAACCTGAGGATTGATTCTAAACATTGTTTGACATGTTTCTACGAACTTTACGGATACTATTTGGATTTTTCATCTGCCTGTTGTGACTGACCTTGAGCCATTGGATTACTGACCAAAACGTGCCAACAAAACGGAGGTTTTTGGATATAAAAAGGGACTTTATCGAACGAAACAAACATTTATTGTGTAACAGGGAGTCTTGTGAGTGCAACCATACGAAGATCATCAAAGGTAAGTGCTTCATTTTATTGCTATTTCTGACTTTTGTTGACTAATCTACTTGGCTGGTAAGTGTATGTAATGTTTCGTGTGCTGGGCGCTGTCCTCGGATAATCGCATGGTATGATTTTGCCGTAAAGCCTTTTTGAAATCTGACACAGTGGCTGGATTAACAAGAAGTTAAACTTTATTTTGATGTATAACACATATATTTTCAAGAATGTTAAATATTTGAATGAAGTATTTTTGAATTTCGCTCTCTGCAATTTCACTGGATGTTGGCCAGGTGGGACGCTACCGTCCAGGAGGCACGACAATAACCTCTTCTCCCTCGGGAGTCTGTAAGGATTCAGCATGGGCCCTCAGATCCTCAAGAAGTTCGACAAATGCACCTTTGATATCCATCTTGACTTGCTGCATCACAGTTTAGTATGGCAATTGCTTGGCATCTGACCGCAAGGCTCAACAGAGGGTAGTGCGTGCAGCCCAGCACATCACTGGGGCCGAACGTCCTGCCATCCAGAACCTCTATACCAGAGGAAGGCCCTAAAAATTGTCAAAGACACCAGCCATCCAAGTCATAAATGGTTTGTTCTCTCTGCTACCACATGGCAGGTGGTACCATTGCACCAAGTCTGGAACCAACAGAACCCTGAACAGCTTCTACCCCTAGCCATAAGACTGCTAAATAGTTAGTTCAATAGTTAACCAATAGCTACCCGTACTGTCTGCATTGACTCTTTTAACTCAACACATACACTGCTTCTACTGTTTTGTATCTATCTAAAGCTAAAAACTTTTTCTGCCAATCTAGAGCCATAATCATTATGCTTAATTCTATGTAAAAAAAAAAGTGTATTATGCTGCACATCCAAGCATACCTCTTGAGCTGTCTGTACCCTCTTGACTGGTGGTTATTTTTTTTAAAGAAACAAAATAAGTTTCTCTGCGTCTCTGCTATAATCTGAGTAAAATATTGAAAGGAACGTGAGTCTTGATGGTTTTGTAATTGCTTGCTTTTCTAAAGTCGACCATCCTTGGCATTTTGTAATTGCTTGCATTGCTAAAGTCTACCAACCTTGCCAGCAGGCATGCCAGCTAAGATAGTTAGACAGGCTAGATACTCTAATTTAATTGATAACCTAAAATGGCTTAGTTATGTTGTTGTGAACCTATCTGGGCTAGCAAAAGCCAATTTCATACAATTGCTAGGTACCCAGTAGTGTTACAGAAAAAACTAAATAACAAAAAATGAACACATTTTTATTGTGTTATTATAATGATTAGTTTTAAACAGGAGAAATCTGAGGGAGCACGTGCCCCTGTGCCCCCTATGAGCATGACGCCTCTGCCTCCTATGATTCTATCATGAAGTGGTATATTATGTGTGTGCATGCGCACATACATGCATGTGTGTGGCTCTGGCTAAAGGGGAGAGATTGTGCTGTGTACACTCTGCAGATGAAGTCACATTAATATGTGAAGCAGGGAAATGGAATGCTATTTTAGAAGTATCCTAAGGGTAAACACAAGTGATTCTGTAAGTAACAGTACACCTAGACAATGTCAATGAAACTGACATTGCATCCACCTCAATTGCATCCACCTAAGTTCAAATATAGGAGTATTGAGAGCAAGTACATGGAAATACTGTTTGAAGGCTTTAAGTTTTGTTCTTTTTTTGGTTCTGTTTTTATCTGTAAACTTGTTCTTGTGCTGCTTAAATGTCTTCACTTGTTGGAGTATTTGCATAAAACTGTGTACTATACAACCAAGAGTTGAGACAGGCATCAGCTTACTTTGAACTAATGATCAGATTGTTTGTGATGAATTAATAGATTAACCAGAAAACATGTGTGAATTAATTGGCAATTAGCTTAAAGTGGCAGAGAGGTGAAAACAGAGATAGGAAAAGGTGCTAATTGGCCACGGTAAAATAGAAGACAAGTAGGGTCATTCTATGAATAGAGTGCCGTTTAGGTAGTGTGATTTTGTAAAAAAAAAAAAAACTATTTATTTCACCTAAATGAAACATTTTGTCATGAAGAGCACATGTTCAACTTCATAACAAGCACGTTTCCCAATCTCAAGGTTAATAAATTAAGAACAATTACTATAAAAGTGACTATAAAAGTGAAAGTGTTAACCATAACAGGCGTGCAAGAATGTCCACCAGAACTGCTGCCAGAGAATTGAATGTTCATTTAATTTCTCTAAAACGTTGTTTTAGAGAATTTGGCAGTACATCCAACCGGCCTCACAACCACAGACCACGATTAACCACGTCAGCCCAGGACCTCCACATTCGGCTACTTCACGTGCGGGATCGTCTGAGACCAGCCACCTGGACAGCTGATGAAATTGTGGGTTTGCAAAACCGAAGACTTTCTGCACAATCTGTCAGAAACCGTCTCATGGATGCTCATCTTCATGCTTGTCATCCTCACCAGGGTCTTGACCTGACTACAGTTCGGCGTCATAACTGACTTCAGAGGGCAAATGCTCACCTTCGATGGTCACTGGCATGCTGAAGAAGTGTGCTCTTTCACAGATGAATCCCGGTTTAAACTGTACTGGGCAGATGGCAGACACTGTGTGTCGTGTGGGCGAGTGGTTTGCTGATGTCAATAGACTGCCCCATGGTGACGGTGGGGTTGTGGTATGGGCAGGCATAAGCTATGGACAACAAACACAATTGCATTTTATCAATGGCAATTTGAATGCACAGAGATACCGTGATGAGATCCTGAGGCCCATTGTTGTGCCATTAATTCGCCGCAATCACCTCATGTTTCGGCATGATAATGCACTGCCCCATGTTGCGAGGATCTGTACACAATTCCTGGAAGCTGAAAATGTCCCAGTTCTTTCCATACTCACTAGACATGTCACCCATTGAGCATGTTTGGGATGCTCTGTATTGACGTGTACGACAGTGTGTTCCAGTTCCCGCCAATATCCAGCAACTTCGCACAGCCATTGAAGAGGAGAGGGACAACATTCCACAGGCCACAATTAACAGCCTGATCAACTCTATGCGAAGGAGATGCGTCACGCTGCAATGAGGCAAATGGTGGTCAGAGAAGATATTAACTGGTTTTCTGATCCACTTCCCTAACTTTTTTTAAGGTATCTGTGACCAACAGATGCATATCTATATTCCCAGTCATGTGAAATCCATTGATTAGGGCCTAATGATTTCATTTCAATTGACTGATTACCTTATATGAACTGTAACTCAGTAATATTGTTGAAATTGTTGCATGCTGCTTTTATATCTTTGTTCAATGTATTAGTATAAAATAACATAATTTCCCCTAAAAATGTGGCATACAATGTAGCTCAGTATTTGAATAATTTATTTTATGCAGCATTATTGCTCATCTTTATCAGGGGTCTCAATACTTTTGGACCCCACTGTGTGTGATCCTACTTTTATATTGAGTGTTTTATCAAAATGTACACACATAGGGTTCTATCAAAGATTTTTCTAACTAACCCAATATTGAACATAGCCTGTCATTTCCAATGGGCGAAAAATTAATCATAGTGGGTAGAACAATAGAGGAAGTGGGCTGAGCCAAGCACGAACTAGTGAGATCCTATTGGCGCATTCTAGCATTATTTACATATTTCCGTTAGGGAACACCTACTCTGTGAAGTGCTCAATATCTACACTCCACTCCACTGCACTCCTAAACAACACAATATTTTGAAACTTTGTCAAAGAGTAAAGTCTACAAAACACAGTCCACTCTGTTAGATGCAGATTCTAGTTTTGGAAAAAGAAAACTGTATGGAGATCAAATATTTAATCAATAATATTTAACCAATAAGAAAATCCATCTCGCTCCATCTTCTCCCACTGCCAGCCACTGGGCTTCTCTCTTATCACCATATTTGGTAGTAAGTGGAAACGCCAACTGGAAGCTTCACATTTATACATCCAATGAAACATTTGACTCATTGTTCGATCTGTGGCTATATTTTAGCAAACCTAACACAATGATAAATCTAAGCGCTGGTGGTAGTGCTATAGGTCCAGGGGTATGTCCCAAATGTTAGTTTTTCGCAGTCAGAATGAGCTCTATAGCCGGTGGTGCGTGAAAGGGCTGGGTTTTTACGAATAAGCATTTCACTGCTCTTGCAATAACATCTGCTAACCATGTGTATGTGACCAATAAAATTTGATTTGATACAGTGGGGCAAAAAAGTATTTAGTCAGCCACCAATTGTGCAAGTTCTCCCACTTAAAAAGATGAGAGAGGCCTGTAATTTTCATCATAGGTACACTTCAAATATGACAGACAAAATGAGGGGAAAAAATCCAGAAAATCACATTGTAGGATTTTTTATGAATTTATTTGCAAATTATGGTGGAAAATAAGTATTTGGTCAACTACAAACAAGCAACATTTCTGGCTCTCGCATACCTGTAACTTCTTCTTTAAGAGGCTCCTCTGTCCTCCACTCGTTACCTGTATTAATGGCACCTGTTTGAACTTGTTATCAGTATAAAAGACACCTGTCCACAACCTCAAACAGTCACACTCCAGAAAATATTAATATTCATGAAATCACAAGTGAAATATAACGAAACACAGCTTAGCCTTTTGTTAATCACCCTGTCATCTCAGATTTTGAAATTATGCTTTACAGCGAAAACAATACAAGCGTTTGTGTAAGTTTATCGATATACTAGAAAAACATTATGTATACCTAGCGACAGGTAACTTGGTCACGAAAATGAGAAAAGCAATCAAATTAATCGTTTACCTTTGATGAGCTTCGGATGTTTTCACTCACGAGACTCCCAGTTAGACAGCAAATGTTCCTTTTGTTCCATAAAGATATTTTTTATATCCAAATACCCCCGTTAGTTTGATGCGTTATGGCTAGGAATCCACCGGAAATAGCGGTCACGACAACGCAGACAAAAATTCCAAATGATATCCATAATATCGACAGAAACATGGTAAACGTTTTTTATAATCAATCCTCAAGGTGTTTTTCAAATATCTATTCGATAATATATCAACCGGGACAGTTGGCTTTTCACTAGGACCAGGAGGAAAAATGGCTACCTCTCTGTTTTGCGCAAAAATCACACTGAGAGCCAACAACTGACCACTTACGCAATGTGGACGTTTACGCTCATTTTTCAAAATAAAGGCCATGAAACTACGTCTAAAGGCTGTAGACACCTTAGCGAAGCCACAGAAAAAGGAATCTGGTTGATATCCCTTTCAATGGGCAATAGGGATGCATAGAAAGACAGGGGTTTCAAAATAAGAGTCACTTCCTGATTGGATTTTTCTCAGGCTTTCTCCTGCAATATCAGTTATGTTATACTCACAGACAATATTTTTACAGTTTTGGAAACTTTAGAGTGTTTTCTATCCTAAGCTGTCAATTATATGCATATTCTAGCATCTGGTCCTGAGAAATAGGCAGTTTACTTTGGGAATGTTATTTTTCCAAAAATAAAAATAGTGCCCCCTAGCTTCAAGAGGTTTGCTTGTTACCCTTGTGTCCTAACCCTTTGTACGGATTAGGTGCAGGGACGTAGCGGCCAGGTTGATCTCTACGGGACCTGTTAGGTTGGAGACGTTCATCATAGCTATTGTTACATCGGTGGTTATCGGTGTGGTGGTTACTTGGTAGCCACCCCCTTTGTGCATCATCTTTTACTGCACCTTTCCCTGATGCCGCACCTTCCAATTGGAGTGATTGTTCCCTCCCAAGTTCGAAAACTGAGCTGTCTGGGCTAAGAGCCCAGCTTGTTTGCGATGCTTCAAAGGTTGTGCTCGCAAGCTCTCGGAGTGTCAAGATCGGCAAACCAACGTGGGCAGTAAGGCCCAAGTAGTTCATGAAGTTGGGAGAAATGTTTGACAGAATGGTTTCTGTTTCAGTGAGCATGCCAAAGTAAGCTGAACGAAGCCTATGATAGTGGACTTGTGGGTGTTCATTTCGAGCTTGTTTGATATTGTTAGCCAACGAGCTGTCGTGTTTGCGAGTTGCAGAACGACTGAATTCTATTTTCAAACCATTGCGGAAGTTTTTGACGATTTTGTCAAGTTGATCCCTGCCAAGTGGGTGGGGAGCATCTGCACTCTCCTGTGGGGACTTTTCGGCCGAAAGGCCAAGAGGAAGAGACTGAGGAACCCCTAAGAGATACAGATACAGGTACTCGACCGTAGCATGGATTGTTAAGAGGTTCCTTTGTCTTCTTCAACCTCGTGTTGCGTTTTGGGGTTGCGACTAATTGTAGACCTTGGCTGCAGCACATGGTCATCTAGTCTGAATTGTAAATTCTTAACTCGCATGTTTTATACCCCAGGGTAGAAATGGGTGTTTCCATCTTCATGGTATAGTCTCTGGGGCGTATCTAGTAACGAGGCAAGGCGTCAAGAGTTTAGACAACTAAATTCACAGTTCACTTTAACAAAAACATTCTTTTTGATCTGGACTGTTACAATGTTTTCGTTATAATGTTGTCATTTAACTTTTAATAACATAACAAAAACATTAATTTTTCATATTCCATCTATTGTTATTACCACCATTTTGGCTGATGAAATATATTGTCCCAAAGTCCATTTATTGCATGTTACTGATCTGAGGTAGATTCTCCATAGGCCCACACAAACATTCCAATCCTTCACAACTGAGAGGACTAAGGATTTTGTCTGCTGCCTTAAGATTTACAATGGGCGTGAGGTGTCATAAACCCCCCCCCCCCAATCAATCCTCTATACCTCTCCCTCTCTGGTGGGAGTAAGAGATGTCTCTGTAGGACAATGATCCACAGTAACCTGACCCAAACAGGCCAGTCATGACAGGGATCAGTGGTCAAATTGTTGTAGAGTGTCTGCAGACTGTCAATGGACCCAGATTAATTCACAGCCATTGCTGTGAAACTGATAATCCTTATCACCATATACCCACTTGTTGACATTTTACGGATGTGTGACAATGTAACGTTTGCCATGGTGTCAGTAGCGTTACGCAGCCATGTCACAACCAAAATCACTGTTCAGGAAATCAGAGTCCACCTAAAAGCCTGAACACTGACCTAAAGAGGTTCCTTCAGCCGTAAGGACATCTTTACCTTTTCATATTTTGATGGAACCGTATTAATACAAGTGGATGTATTCCTACAAGTATTCTGAAACTCTGGCTGACTTTGTCTGCTTAATGAAAAATGTATCAGCTGGTGTCTTCACCAGCCCAGGACAATGCTCCTGTTGTCGCCCTGCTAGGGAAGGAGATGACAGAAGCACCAGCACACAACAGAAACACTTACAACCTCATCCAATCAGATAACACAATGATTAGACTACAGCCAACTTTGATAAATTCCATGACTACAAGTGATTCCTCAAAATAATATATCATTATTAATATCAAGATATTATTGATGCTATTTTGGTAATCACTCAAAGATGACATATTTGGAAATCAATATTATTCCTTTGATGGTCACTTAGAAATATGTCACTGTTGGACTGAGCAGGAATGAAAGATTGCAATAAATATTTTCCAAAGTGTCACCTCTTTAAATCATACACTTAGAACAAAAGGTGCTATCTAGAACTGTCCCCATAGGAGAACGCTTTGAAGAAATGTTTTTGGTTGCAGCGAGAACCCTTTTGGTTCCAGCTAGAACCCTTTTGGGTTCCATGTACAACCCTTTCTGCAGAGGGTTCTACATGGAACTCAAAATTGTTCTACCTGGAACCAAAAAGGGTTCTACTTGGAACTAAAAATTATTATCCTATGGGTACAGCCAAAGAACCCTTTTGGAAGCCATATTTTCAGCTGAATGAATCCCCTGGACCCAGAGAGGTGACTGTGCAAATCAACACTGCTCAAAATAACATTTCACTTGATGTCTTTATCATAGTCTGCACATAGCTTTTACAGCTCTCACTATCAACCAGTGTCAGAGCTGAGAGAAGTCTGTCTGGCGCTCCTGTCTTTAGCATTACAAACATCATGCAATTTTAAAAAATCAAATACTTACGTGGATGTTTTTTCTGTCGGCACAGAGCTGCTGAAATATAGATGTGCCCCCTGTTTGCCCTCTCTTTGACTCTCAGAAGAGGCAGCAGGGCTAGCCAAGTATTATGACACATATGTTTTAGTAGGTTCAAGTTAGTAGGCCTATAGTGAAAGTAGATGTGCCCCCTGTTTGCCCTCTCTTTGTCTCTCAGAGGAGGCTGCAGGGCTAGCCAAGTATTGTGACATATTTTTTACTAGGTTCAAGTTAGTAGGCCGATATTGAATGTGAATGTAGTAGGCCGTGTCTGTGGTGAATGTGTCGTCAAGCTGGAAGTCGTTGTTACACTTGAGGAGAGGACAGCATAACCGCAGGCGATAGAGTCCAGGCGTGTTTGACTCCCTCTATTGAAATAGCTTACAGATGTTTTCAAAGGAGACACTTTCACTATCAACTGACAAGGGATAAATCATTCCTTACCATCTCAGCATTTCAATGTATGCTTGATGACTCGTTCAACATTTTTTCACAGTCACATTTTGCACAAACACTTGACTCGAACAACAAACACCCGAGATGAACGGGAAGACAGACCAAAACATCCGTCACTACCAGATGTTTTAATAGACAGCACTATATGAAGTTAACAAAAAAAAAGCTACAATAATCATAGGCTACTCTGAATAAAACAGACGCATCACGTTAGAGTTGAAATGACTGACACCTTGACTGACATCTTGCCCGTAGTGTAAAATCTGTTTATCAGAGACGCAACTCAATCAATGAAGCTCCGGGCACAGGCCTACTAGCCTGCAATGTATACTGTAACATATCCAATATGCATATTCACTTCATTAAATTGGGATGCCAATGACTTCTATCATGGCTTTGGCTAGCCCTTGATCATGACTGTCAGTTCCATTACGTTACACATAAGAGTCATTGGACGAAGGCGTCTTCTGTACGGGAGAGTTTATTTTAGAGCCCTGACGCTTGGTCTGAACATTAACATGCGTCACTTGCGGTAAGGTTTTACAAGCATAAGGACCTTATCTTTCGTATCAGCCAGAAACAATTAAAACAATTTAAAAACATTAAATTGGTATGCACCTTCATAGGGTTAGGTTTAGAGTTCCCACACGGCCATATCTACATGTTACAGCACATGTTTAAGGGAGACAGGTGGAAAACAGGGACCACCTGTGCTAATTAGCTATCTAGCTCTGAACCCCTATGTGTAACGGAAGAAGACAGCCAGAAACGTGTTGTCACTGAAAAATACTGTCTGCTGCAACTGTGATAAATCCGGGTAAAATGATGTACAGTAAGTGCGTATTTTGCGTTTGAGAAATAATTTACACTGAACAAAAATATAAAAGCAACATGTAAAGTGTTGGTCTCAGGTTTCATGAGCTAAAATAAACAATCCCAGAAATGTTCCATACGCACAAAAAGGTTATTTCTCCAAGATAATCCATCCATCTGACAGATGTAGCATAGCAAGGAGCTGATTAAACAACATTATCATTACACAGGTGCACCTTGTGCTGTGGACAGTAAAAGGCCACTCTAAAATGTGCAGTTTTGTCACACAGTACAATACCACAGATTTCAAAAGATTTGATGGAGCATGTAATTCGCATATTGACTGCAGGAATGTCCACCAGAGCTATGAGACGCCTCCAATGTCGTTTTAGAGAAATTGGCAGTACGTCCAACCGGCCTCACAACCGCAGACCACGTGTATGGCATCATATGGGCAAGCGGTTTGCTGATGTTAACGTTGTGAACAGAGCGTCCCAGGGGTTTTTGGTATGGGCAGGCATAAACGGACAACAAACACAATAGCATTTTATCGATGGCAATTTGAATGCAAAGAGGTATTGTGACGAGATCCTGAGACCCATTGTCGTGCCATTCATCCGCCACCATCACCTCATGTTGCAGCATGATAATGCATGGTCCCATGTCGCAAGGATTTGTACACGATTTCTGGAAGCTGAAAATGTCCCAGTTCTTCCACCCACTGAGCATGTTTGGTATGCTCTGGATGGACGTGTACGGCAGCGTGTTCCAGTTCCCGCCAATATCCAGCAACTTCGCACAACCATTGAAGAGGAGTGGGACAACATTCCACAGGCCACAATCAACAGCATGATCAACTCTATGTGAAGGAGATGTGTTGTGCTTCACGAGGAAAATTGTGGTCACACCAGATACTGACTGGTTTTATGATCCACACCCCTACCTTTTTTAGTATTTGGCTGTTTTGGCTGCCAGCGCCAGTCTACCTCTGAAAATACCATACTGTATAAGGTCCTGAGTAACGGTAACATTAGGCTCCTTAAGAGTACATATTAGGCTAGAGTGAAAAATGTAGCCTAAAATCTGTATATTTCCATTATTAGGTAGCCTACAATAATATATGAGTTCAACTTCAGAGCTCCTAATAGTAGACTAAATGGTTTACATTTATGAAGATAGAGGGATGGCTGTTGGAAGGAGCTATAGGAGGACCGGCTCATTGTAATGGCTGGAATGGAGTTAATGGAATGCATCAAACATATGGAAACGACACGTTTGACTCCATTCCAACATTACATTCCAGCCATTACAATGAGCCCGTCCTCCTATAGCTCACCATACCAGCCTCCTCTGAAAGATAGCAACTTTGAATTGGTAGGCTACAACAGCGATTCACCTGGTCACCTGACAAGACTCCTCCTTCCACAGTGCTACTCAAGGCAGCGCTAGGCACAAATCTTAGCACGTTCCGATAGAGTGGTGTGTTTGTGGCTGCTAAGCAGAGGGGCTGGAGTCAAACCAAGCTCTTTGAAAAATAAAATCAGGGCTCTGTTTGCACCATGTCTGGCTTCAAATCAATTAGTGATGAGAGTGGCTGATGCTCCGGGTGTGCGCTTCAATGAGAGTGAAAGGGTGACAGACAGTTAGTTATATCTTCTAGATTCGACTGCTGGGCTTAAAAGTGCGATCCTTTGGTTCTTCTGCGACTGAACTCAAGCCAGACCGATGACTCCCGGAGATTCCAAAACTATCACCGACCTCATGCAAGGTAACCAGATTTTGTCTCCCGGGACGTAGTCTACTTCTCCGTACATTCTAGTCGAATATCTCTCTCTCTTTCTCTCTCTTTCTCTTCATTTGCGACGCAGGCTTATTGCTCTGTGATTGCATTCTGAAATAGTGTTCTTTCTGGTTTTTGGATCAGCCAGGAGAAGTTCCAGCTCAATGTATGTCCGAGTTTTTTGTTAAATATGTAAAATCATATTCTGGTAATCTACCATTGTTCCTCGTTGGACAATTCGAATGGCTTTCGATCCATTACCAATCTAACATTTTATATGGTTTCAATATAACGTTATCGTCTATCATGTTCAAAGATAAGAACATGTTTGCACACTTAATATTCCATATGTACATATTAATAGGAAAGCTTTACATCATTTATGCACATCAACTATTTTATATCCATGCCTAATTCTCTATTTATTTAATCCCAGCCATTCTGGAGTGCACATAGCCTATGACACAGTGTAACTTTAATCACAGACAGTGGATATTGGCTCCATAGAAAGGATTTAATACATGTTGACGTAAACTGAGGCCTTTTGTCATTTGCGTCTTAAAAAACAATGGAGTTCAACTTTGAAGATCGGATTTTGCACTGCCGCTGATTTTTCACTTACATCGATAATGGGGCATTAAGTGGTAAATAGTAATGTCTGTGTCAGCAATTTGAGCCTTGAATCACAGAAATCCATCAGCAGTTTTTCTGGGGCAGTGGTATTTCTCTTTCCCCCTTTAGGGGGGCCTCTTGGGTTCTCAATTGCAACCTGGGCTCAGGGGTCAATGTAACATATTAAAATTGCATTCATATCCCTCCATTGTTCATGATATAGTTATGCTTATTTTGATATGTATTTATTGTCCTGAAATTCGTGTGATACATTACACGGCCAAAAGTATGGGGACAACTGCTCGTCAAACATCTCATTACAAAAATCATGGGCATTAATATGGAGTTGGTCCCCTCACCCCCTTTGCTCCTATAACAGGAACCACTAGATAATGGAACATTGCTGCGGGGACTTGCTTCCATTCAGCCACAAGCATTAGTGAGGTTGGGCGCTGATGTTGGTCGATTAGACCTGGCTCGCAGTCTGCGTTCCAATTGATACCTAAAGTTTTAGATGGGGTGGAAGTCAGGGCTCTGTGCAGGCCAGTCAAGTTCTTCCACACCGATCTCAACAAACCATTTCTGTTTGGACCTCGCTTTGTGCAGGGGGGCATTGTCATGCTGAAACAGGAAAGGGCCTTCCCTAAAAGTTGGAAACACAGAATTGTCTAGAATTTCATTGTATGCTGTAGCATTATTTCTTGTCACTGGAACTAAGTGGCCTAGCCCAAACCATGAAAAACAGCCCCAGACCATTATTTCTCCTCCACCAAACTTTACAGTTGGCACTATGCATTCGGGCAGGTAGCATTCTCCTGACATCTGTCAACCCCAGATTTGTCCAGCCAGATTGTGGAGCGTGATTCATCACACCAGAGGACCAGTTTCCATTGCTCCGGAGTCCAATGACAGTGAGCTTTACACCACCCCAGCTGACACTTGGCATTGCGCATGGTAATATTAGGCTTATGTGCAGCCATGTAGTGCATGTTACGAATTCCAATTCATAAAATATGTTAAACATTTGCAATAATGTATGATATGTTACGAATTTGTTGTAGCTAACGTTAGCTAGGTGGCTATCATTAGCTAAGCTAGGGTTTAGGGTTAGTGGCAGTGTAAGCCGGTCTGTGAAAGTAAGCTGGTCCGGTACGGCATACTGACAAAATAAATAGTGGGGGTACGACATACTGGTTCAAACATGAGCCAACAATATATTAAACAAAATGCCAAGAGAACTGTGTGCTATTACACTATTATTTGTCATTACTGCATGTCAGTTGCATGAAAAATGAGCGAATGGACTTGAAAACGGGTGGTTTAAACTCCAAAATTGTGTGTGGATCGATGAGAACACTGACGTTTTTTGACCAGAGATGAGTGGCTGAGACCGATGTGCGTAGACACAGGCTACACTTGCTGAATGTCATTAGACTTTTTGGTGTTTCGTAACCATTGGCAATTTTAGCATATAAAACTTGGTGGGGCAAACTCACAAATGTTTTGGATGCATGCCACCGAAGCCACTACACAACACTAAACAATACATTAACTGCACTTATAATAGTGCCGGAGGAGATGGCTGCCGTTTTACAGTCCCGTAACCAGTTGTGCTATTGTGTGGGTTTTTTTCACGTTATTTGTAACTTACTTTGTACGTAATGTTTCTGCCACCGTCTCTTATGACCCGAAAAGAGCTTCTAGATATCAGGACAGCGATTACTCACCCTGTACTGGAAAAATATTTTTGCTCGAGTCGGATGCGAAGGATTTACTCCAGACACCTGACATGGCCCACATCCCCGTCAGTCGCAGGAGAAAGAGACGGAGAGGGAGGGGGGCCAACCCAGACAGGATGACCACATCAGTGAATCAACCCACTCAGGTGACGCACCCCTCCCAGGGACGGTATGAGAGAGCCCCAGTAAGCCAGTGACTCAGCCCCTGTAATAGGGTTAGAGGCAGAGAATACCAGTGGAAAGAGGGGAACCGGCCAGGCAGAGACAGCAAGGGCGGTTCGTTGCTCCAGAGCCTTTCCGTTCACCTTCCCACTCCTGGGCCAGACTACACTCAATCATATGACCCACTGAAGAGATGAGTCTTCAGTAAAGACTTAAAGGTTGAGACCGAGTTTGTCTCTGACATGGGTAGGCAGACCGTTCCATAAAAATGGAGCTCTGAAAGTTAACATTATGTTTTCGAATGACATCCCAAAGAGGTAAAATTTATAGTGAAAACAATAGTGGTCCTAAAACGGAACCTTGAGGAACACCGAAATTTACAGTTGATTTGTCAGAGGACAAACTATTCAGAGACAAACTGATATCTTTCCGACAGATAAGATCTAAACCAGGCCAGAACTTTGGAGAGGAATGGAAGATTCGATATAGGCCAATTTTTTTTTACTGCCACTTTTAGTGAGTTTGGTTCACATCCAGTGGATAGAGTCGTTTATTATGTTCAACATAGGAGGGCCAAGCACAGGAAGCAGCTCTTTCAGTAGTTAGACGGTTTGGAGGCCATGATTATTTTCATTATAGTGTCAAGAGATATAGTACTAAAACACTTGAGTGTCTCTCTTGATCCTAGGTCCTGGCAGAGTTGTGCAGACTCAGGACAACTGAGCTTTGAAGGAATACGCAGATTTAAAGAGGAATCCGTAATTTGCTTTCTAATAATCATTCTTTTCCTCAAAGAAGTTCATGAATTTATCACTGCTATAGTGAAAGCCATCCTCTCTTGGGGAATGCTGCTTTTTAGTTAGCTTTGCGACAGTATCAAAAAGGAATTTCGGATTGTTCTTATTTTCCTCAATTAAGTTAGAAAAATAGGAGGATCGAGCAGCAGTGAGGGCTCTTCGGTACTGCACGGTACTGTCTTTCCAAGCTAGTCGGAAGACTTCCAGTTTGGTGTGGCGCCATTTCCGTTCCAATTTTCTGGAAGCTTGCTTCAGAGCTCGAGTATTTTCTGTGTACCAGGGAGCTAGTTTCTTATGAGAAATGTTTTTAGTTTTTAGGGGTGCAACTGCATCTAGGGTATTGCGCAAGGTTAAATTGAGTTCCTCAGTTAGGTGGTTAACTGATTTTTGTCCTCTGGCGTCCTTCCAGATTCCCTCTGTCTACCCAAGGACATCAAGGAATCTTTGTGTTGTCTGTGAATTTATAGCACAACTTTTGATGTTCCTTGGTTGGGGTCTGAGCAGATCATTTGTTGCAATTGCAAACGTAATAAAATGGTGGTCCGATAGTCCAGGATTATGAGGAAAAACATTAAGACCGCAAGGCTCTATAGAGGGTAATGCTTACTACCCAGTAAATCACTGGGGCCAAGATTCCTGCTATCCAGGACCTCTCTACCAGGCGGTATCAGAGGAAGGCCCAAAAAGACTCCAGCCACCCTAGTCAGACTGTTCTCTCTGCATGCGGTACCGGAGTGCCAAGTCTAGGTCCAAAAGGCTTCTTAACAGCTTCTAGGCATAGGTCTCTTGAACAGCTAATCAAATGGTTACCCAGACTATTTGCATTGCCCCCCCCCCCCACCACCTCTTTTACACCTCTGCTACTGTTAATTATCTATGCATAGTCACTTTAATAACCTACATGTGTAAATTACCTTAACTAACCGGTTCCCCCGCACAGACTACAGTGGGGCAAAAAAGTATTTAGTCAGCCACCAATTGTACAAGATCTCCCACTTAAAAAGATGAGAGGCCTGTAATTTTCATCATAGGTACACTTCAACTATGACAGACAAAATGAGAAAAAAAATCCAGAAAATCACATTGTATGATTTTTTATGAATTTATTTGCAAATTATGGTGGAAAATACGTATTTGGTCAATAACAAAAGTTAATCTCAATACTTTGTTATATACCCTTTGTTGGCAATGACAGAGGTCAACCGTTTTCTGTAAGTCTTCACAAGGTTTTCACACACTGTTGCTGGTATTTTGGCCCATTCCTCCATGCAGATCTCCTCTAGAGCAGTGATGTTTTGGGGCTGTTGCTGGGCAACACGGACTTTCAACTCCCTCCAAAGATTTTCTATGGGGTTGAGATCTGGAGACTGGCTAGGCCACTCCAGGACCTTGAAATGCTTCTTACGAAGCCACTCCTTCGTTGCCCGGACGGTGTGTTTGGGATCATTGCCATGCTGAAAGACCCAGCCACGTTTCATCTTCAATGCCCTTGCTGATGTAAGGAGGTGTTAACTCAAAATCTCACAATACATGGCCCCATTCATTCTTTCCTTTACACGGATCAGTTGTCCTGGTCCCTTTGCAGAAAAACAGCCCCAAAGCATGATGTTTCCACCCCCATGCTTCACAGTAGGTATGGTGTTCTTTGGATGCAACTCAGCATTCTTTGTCCTCCAAACACGACGAGTTGAGTTTTTACCAAAATGTTATATTTTGTTTTCATCTGACCATATGACATTCTCCCAATCTTCTTCTGGATCATCCAAATGCTCTCTAGCAAACTTCAGACGGGCCTGGACATGTACTGGCTTAAGCAGGGGGACACGTCTGGCACTGCAGGATTTGAGTCCCTGGCGGCGTAGTGTGTTGCTGATGATAGGCTTTGTTACTTTGGTCCCAGCTCTCTGCAGGTCATTCACTAGGTCCCCCCGTGTGGTTCTGGGATTTTTGCTCACCGTTCTTGTGATCATTTTGACCCCACGGGGTGAGATCTTGCGTGGAGCCCCAGATCGAGGGAGATTATCAGTGGTCTTGTATGTCTTCCATTTCCTAGTAATTGCTCCCACAGTTGATTTCTTCAAACCAAGCTGCTTACCTATTGCAGTTTCAGTCTTCCCAGCCTGGTGCAGGTCTACAATTTTGTTTCTGGTGTCCTTTGACAGCTCTTTGGTCTCGGCCATAGTGGAGTTTGGAGTGTGACTGTTTGAGGTTGTGGACAGGTGTCTTTTATACTGATAACAAGTTCAAACAGGTGCCATTAATACAGGTAACGAGTGGAGGACAGAGGAGCCTCTTAAAAAGAAGTTACAGGTCTGTGAGAGCCAGAAATCTTGCTTGTCTGTAGGTGACCAAATACTTATTTTCCACCATAATTTTCAAATAAATTCATAAGAAATCCTACAATGTGATTTTCTGAAATGTTTTCCCTAATTTTGTCTGTCATAGTTGAAGTGTACCTATGATGAAAATTACATGCCTCTCTCATATTTTTAAGTAGGAGAACTTGCACAATTGGTGGCTGACTGTACCAGCTGTATATAGCCTCGCTATTGTTGTTTTATTTTTTATTTCTATTGTTATTTTACTTCTGCTCTGTAATTATAATTTAAAACTTTTTTTACTTAACCAACAATGCAGTTAAGAAAAAAGTTAAGTGCTTATAAGTAAGCACCTGTTGTATTTGGCGCATGTGACAAATAAAATTTGATTTGACTATAACTTGGACACACGTTGCCCCAAACTGTTAGGGCCTACATAAAGCTGTCCCAATAGCAGAGCTTTCCTTTCAGCACCATGGAGGGTTTCCTTACCAATGCTGACTTGTGGATTTGTTTACAGTAAGTCCATTAGAACCTCATTCTCTTGAAATAATAATGAATGCCAAAATATGAGAGAGAGTGACTCTGTTAGCCCACCATTTGAAGTATTTTATTAGGCCTATGTGGTCTAAAAAGGAAAATACAATCGTGAGGATCCACTTTTATATACACTACTGTTCAAAAGTTTGGGGTCACTTAAAAATGTCCTTGTTTTTGAAAGAAAAGCAAAAACATTTGTCCCTTTTAAAATAACATGAAATGTATCAGAAATACAGTGTAGACATTGACTGTTGTAGCTGGAAACGGCAGATTTATGGAATACCTACATAATCGTAGAGGCCCAATCTCAGCAACCATCACTTCTATGTTCCTATGGCACATTGTGCTAGCTAATCCAAGTTTATTATTTTAAAAGGCTAATTTATCATTAGAAAAACATTTTGCAATTATGTTAGCACAGCTGAAAACTGTTCTGATTAAAGAAGCAATAAAACTGGCCTTATTTAGACTTATTAATTATCTGGAGCATCAGCATTTGTGGATTTGATTACAGGTTAAAAAATGTCCAGAAACAAAACTGTCTTCTGAAACTCATCAGTCTATTCTTGTTCGGAGAAATGAAGACTATTCTATGCGAGAAATTGCCAAGAAACTGAAGATCTCGTACAACGCTGTGTTCAACTCCCTTCACAGCACAGGGCAAACTGGCTCTAAGCAGAATAGAAAGAGGAGTGGGAGGCCCCGGTGCACAACTGAGCAAGAGGACAAGTACATTAGATTGGCTATTTTGAGAAACAGACGCCTCACAAGTCCTCAACTGGCAGCTTCATTAAATAGTACTTGCAAAATACGAGTCTCAACGTCAACAGTGAAGCAGCGACTCCGGGATGCTGGCCTTCTAGGCCGAGTTCCTCTGTCCAGTGTCTGTGTTCTTTTGAACATCTCTATTTTCTTCTTATTGGCCAGTCTGATATATGGATTTTCTTTTCAACTCTGCCTAGAAGGTCAGCATCCCGGAGTCGCCTCTTCACTGTTGACGTTGAGACTAGTGTATTGCGGGTACTATTTAATGATGCTGCCAGACAGCGCATTGCACAAACAAAACAACCCTCGCTATATTAACCGGAATCACGTGGGTCTATTAATTGACTTTTTGTCGACAACAAATATTTGGGAAGAGACTTGTCTCTGGCAATCATGTTTACAAAACATTATATAGTATCTCCCCCTCTTAACAACAAAATCATTCCAAGATTGTGTCAGATGATGAATAAGATACTGAGATACCTACAGTAGTATATAAGCAATAGGCCTATAACAATTGATGTACAAACTATGGCATAAGGGAACGATTAGCGGATAAGAGGCAATCCGTAATTTCGATTAAGACATTAATGAGCGAGCTAAGATGGACTTAGTCAATATAACTATTAGTTCAGCACCTTTGAAATATACAGTGGCGGAATTCAGAACATGGGCCTTCTTACAGTATTATCCCTGTACACCAAGTCAGGACCATAGGATAAATAAAAGGAGTATAAGCAGACAAAGAGAGCTTTTACAATATTCAATGATGACATTTCTATAAAACAGGCTATAGGCTACATGTGCACCACCAAGTCAGAACAGTAGGCTAAGTTCTGAGGGAGAAAGGGACCAACTTTTTAGGGTGAGACACATTGGCTACTAACAGCTTACTACACAACATACACATAGTATTACTTTCTTAGCGACAGTATACATATCTCCCTGGTATATTACATAATTCATGCAGCAGCATACTAGACGTTTTTGGACTCACCTTGTTGTGCTGTGCTCAATTGAACAGGAATGTGGTGTGGCGGGGGGCCTCCCAAGTGGTGCAGTGGCCTAAGTCACTGTGCAACTAGAGATCCTGGTTTGAGTCTAGGCTCTGTCGCAGCCTGCCACGACTGTAAGACTCATGGGGCAGTGCACAATTGGCCCAGCGTCCTCAATGGTTAGGGGAGGGTTTGGCCAGCAGGCATGTTCTTGTCCCATCGCGCACTCTTGTGGATGGGCCTGGCGCAATGCACACTGACACGGTCGCCAGGTGTAGGGTGTTTCCTCCGACACAATGGTGCAGCTGGCTTCCGGGTTAAGCGGGCATTGTGGCTGGGTTGTGTTTCGGAGGACGGATGGCTCTCGACCTCCGCCTCTCCCGAGTCCGTACGGGGAGTTGCAGCGATGGGACAAGACTGCAACTACCAATTGGAAACCACAGAAATCGTTGAGAAAAAGTGGTACAAAAATACTATTTGGTTATCAGAATCTGGCATTCTCTGTATTTATGGTGCTTTCAAGACAACTGGGAACTTGGGAAAAACAAAGTCGAATCATGACGTCAGTGATCTTCAGGTCGGAGCTATAGAAAGAGGTCCGAGTTCCCAACTTGGAATTTCGAGTTGGATGACTGTTCAAAATGTATTTTCCAATTCTGAGCTCGTTCTCCCCCCCCCCCAAGAGTTCCCAGTTGTCTTGAACTCACTGAAGTCTGAGATTCCCCAGTTTCCAGTTGTATTGAACACGGCAGAAATCATGCTGGATTGACAGCATGGCCAGTATATTCAACCTTTTCTGGCCCAGGGTGACTGTGTGTGAGAGAGAATGTTTATCCTTTTAAGCTTGGAAAAAGAGACCTTTTCTGACCGATGTTTTAAATCCTTAAACCCAGACTTCACACCCTTTCCTCCGAATAGCAGGCAGGGGAAGCAAAATAGTGATTGCTTTGCAACGCTTGCAGTTCGCCACAGATTCCTTCCATACTACTCATTGTTGAATTTGCGATTTCCAACTTGCTGTGCAATGTTAATGTCCAATCGCCGATGAGCACCGATACTGTTTATCTATAATTTATCTTAATATGACAAGGATTGAAAAGGATTTGCCAGTAGATTGTCGACTTGATTCACAATGATGACTGCTTGTCGAGCTTGATGGCTAAGATTTAGAAAATGATGTTGACATGATCAGTCCAATCAAAGCTACAGTAGATATAATGTGATTTGACATCATTTATCTGTGGCCAATGACCTTGAACCTTCTTGGATGGGCACTTCTAATGTAAATCTATGACAGCACCCAAGGGAGCTTGAACTGCCTTGCTCTCCCTGTAGATTCTGTGGTGACGTAGTGTCCCCATGAGTGATGGAACCCTGTTTTTACATTGTTTGCAAACTGATATGTGACTGGAATTAATGCCAAAATAACATGCAAAACAGGCAACAACAAAATAATTACGCGTCGCCACCATTCGTAACAGATGTATCTTTACATTCATCAAATGGCAGGTGCACAGTGCATTGTTTGGATAATGGAATTATTTTTAGTTGACGAACGTGCAAAAGTAGCCTTTTGATTGGCCTTGTCTGAAATCTTTCTTGCCTACTACTTACTAAAACTGTGTACTAATCGTACTACACACTAAGTCGGAAGTTTACATACACTTAGGTTGGAGTCATTAAAACAATTTTTTTCAACCACTCCACAAAATTCTTGTTAACAAAATATAGTTTTGACAAGTCGGTTAGGACATCTACTTTGTGCATGACAAGTTATTTTTCCAGCAATTGTTTACAGACTATTTCACATATAATTCACTGTATCACAATTCCAGTGGATCAGAAGTTTACATACACTAACTTGACTGTGCCTTTAAACAGCTTGGAAAATTCCAGAACATGATGTCTTGTCTTTAGAAGCTTCTGATAGGCTAATTGACATCATTTGAGTCAATTGGAGGTGTACCTGTGGATGTATTTCAAGTCCTACCTTCAAACTCAGTGCCTCTTTGCTTGACATCATGGGAAAATAATAAATCAGCCAAGACCTCAGAAAAACAATTATAGACCTTCACAAGTCTGGTTCATCCTTGGGAGCAATTTCCAAATGCCTGAAGGTACCACGCATACTATTGTTTGTACAGATAAACAAGTATAAACTCCATGGGACGACTCAGCCGTCATACCGCTCAGGAAGGAGTCGCGTTCTGTCTGAAAAGTGCTAGTCAATCCCAGAACCACTGAAAAGCACCTTGTGAAGATGCTGGAGGAAACGGGTACAAAGTATCTATATCCACAGTAAAATGAGTCCTATATCGACACAACCTGAAAGGCCACCCAGAAAGGAAGAAGCCACTGCTCCAACACCGCCATAAAAAAATCCAGACTACAGTTTGCAGCTGCACATGGGGACACTTTTTGGAGAAATGTCCTCTGGTCTGATGACACTAAAATAGAACCGTTTGGCCATAGTGATCATCGTTATGTTTGGCTGTAAAAGGGGGATGCTTGCAAGCCGAGGAACACCATCCCAACTGTGAAGCACGGGGGTGGCAGCATCATCTTGTGGGGGTGCTTTGCTGCAGGAGGGATTGGTGCACTTCACAAAATAGATGGCATCATGAGGGAGAAAAATTGTAGATATATTGAAGCAACATCTCAAGACATCAGTCAGGATGTTAAAGCTTGGTCGCAAATGGGTTTTCCAAATGGACAATGACCCCAAGCATACTTCCAAAGTTGTGGCAAAATGGCTTAAGGACAACAAAGACAATGTATTGGAATGGCCATCACAAAGCCCTGACCTCAATCCTATAGAATAGTTGTGGGCAGAACTGAAAAAGTGTGTGGGAGCAAGGAGGGCTACAAACCTGACTCAGTTACACCAGCTCTGTCAGGAGGAATGGGCCAAAATTCATCCAACTTACTGTGGGAAGCTTGTGGAAGGCTACCTGAAACGTTTGACCCAAGTTAAACAATATAAAGGCAATGCTACCAAATACTAATTGAGTGTATGTACACTTCTGACCCACTGTGAATGTGATGAAAGAAATCTTTCTCTCTACTATTATCCTGACATTTCACATTCTTAAAATAAAGTGGTGATTCTAACTGACTGAGGGAATTGTTATTAGGATTAAATGTCAGGAATTTTGAAACTGAGTTTAAATGTATTTGGCTATGTAAACTTCTGACTTCAACTGTATGTAGAAACCTGCTTCTCCAAAAGGAATCGATGATCACGCTTGTAAGCGATGTCATGCGCAGAAATAAAACACATCAGTTCTAACCGTCGTCTTGTGCCGAACTGAGCATGTGTAGGCCATCAAATCAAAGACAGTCCTTCGATATGAAGTTGTTTTTGACAAAAATGACTTTGTCACAAGGTTGGATTAAGTAACATGTTCAGCTACTTTTAACATTGGCTCGAATCTAGGTTGTACCTTTAGACTTAGGGAAAATTTAACAACTAATTTGTTTACTTCTCTCATTTACTTTTCATACCCCTCTCCCTGGTCTGGTATGCGGAGTCTGATTCATAGGCATTCCCAGAAGTCTCGTAATGTTGGGTCTCTGGGTTTAGAAACTCTCTCTGATGATTCTCTTCCTCAATAATGTGCAGCGAATTCTACTAAATTAAAAGTCGAAATGAGTATGACATCCTGGAATTTAAAGCCCACATGCAGTGTTTTCAATTGTAATTTTAAATCATCACTCAACACTTTATTTTTTATTTTTATGAAAAATAATTTATTTCCCTGAGCCTGCTTTTGTCATTGAAATGCTCAGTCTCATCGTGTGGGCATGTTGATGCAAATGTTGGTATTTGCATACACAGCCCTGATTGCTGGATAGGATTGTCTAGACTCTAGAGCCTCTTCCATTTTTACTGGATCATGTACTGGTGGAGGAGAGGCAGGTTTGCTGAAAGACAACCTATTTTTCTGGAATTTAACATTTTATTCATTCGTATCCTATAGCTTGTTGTTGACTGTGTTCATGCAGCACAAGTCAGATTCAAAGGTAATATATTTAAACTTAAATGACAAATCTTTACTACTACACCTCTAGAGATGTAAATTAATAGGAATTCTATATGTAATTCTATATGTAATTCTATGATTAGGCCCATAAAATGTTTTCATGCAAGTATGTGCACACATAAGGTCCCATACCCAGAAGAAATCTACTTTCACCCCTGGTTAGAGGTTAAAGTTAGGTTTCGGGAAACAGGTTAGGTTTAGGGTCAAGGCCGATTTATACCCTACGGAAGGGGACCCTACAGAGCATAGTGCGTGATGTAATATAGTTTTTAGTCACAAGTGGCGTGCGTCTCCCTGTAATACGTTCCAACATTTGAATTAGATTTTCTTTTTCTACCTGGAAAGTGAGTTTTGCAACAGAAGCCCCACATCTATGTTTACATCACATTTTCCAATATCTCTTCTGGTATAAACACGCAGACAATGTGGGACATGCTACTACTTGCAATATTTATTTCAAGATTTGCTATGAGCGCAATTGTCGATGTCCAGTTTTGATCAGTGCCTGCGCGAGCTAGTAGGATTAAGCAATACCTTAGATGTGGTTGTATTCGGCCAAGCACGCAAAAGACAACAGCTGGAGAGGATATGAAATATGAACACCCGTAGTGAGTTCGAGGAAGTATGGAGAAAGATTCGGGACTGATATGTTCGCATTCTGAAAAGGGTGAAGGAGATGATGGGGAATGCCTCTGGTGTTTGAGTCCCACAGATTTATTTTTCGACAACTTGATTGGCTTCGTGTTTACCTGAAACATCGTCAGACACCAATATGCCAGATACGGTATGTACTCTTGTCATGCAGCCAAGTTCTTTTGTTGTGTGTGTGATAAGTAGACCTAGTTAGAACATGTGAAATCAGTTGTTTTCTGGATGGAAGAAATTGTGAGTGGGAAATATTCAGTGCCTATATTAACATAATGATTAGCAGGGCTAGTTCAAACATTTGAAAACTGTGTGTGCAAGTGGAGGCTGCTGAGGGGAGGGCGGCTCATAATAATAGCTGGAACGGAGCAAATGGAATGGCATTAAACCATGTGTTTGCTGTATTTGATACTATTCCGCTCCAGCCATTAACACAAGCCCCAATTAAGGTGACACCTGTGGTGTGTGCTAATTAGATTGCGATGTTTACGAAATCAGTTCTTTTGAGTAAGCATTTTAACTTAAAGGAGCCCATGCATATGGTGTAAGATTGCTCGCAATGTATTCGCCATCTACAGGTGGGGGTGGGGGGGGGGGGGGGTTGTGTTTTTGGACAGCCCAGAGACAGAGCTGAGCGGTGAGTGCCTGTCTACTGGTGGTTCATTATTTTCCCCGGCCTGGTTCATCACCTCCCCGGCCCCTCTCCCCAATGCCCAAGCCCTTCTCACCAACGCACCGTCCAGGCTTGCTCTCTGCCCTGCAACTTCATCAACCTCCGCCCCATCTCCCAGACCCAGCTCCAGTGGCTGAAAGAGGAAGACGGTTGAGAATCCTTTGGTGTGACTGTAATTATGGTAGTCTTGTGATTTTGTAAAGTGTGAATAAGAAAAACGGCAAAAGCAAGTGTGTAGCTCACATGACATATAAACAGTCATCAACCAGAGGAAGAGAACATATGTGCGCACATGCTTTACCAACCACACTCCAACATTTAAACATGTAGTGTGCCACACGTTATAGCAGCATCCTGAAAAGACACTCGACCAGCTGGTGTGAGGAAGTAGACCTTGAGGTTGTTGCATATGTCTAGGGCAACCAGAGTTGCCGACATGTTTCTTGGGTCCAGGAAGCTGGTGTCCCCTTGTACCACCTGTCTCCACTGTCCTGGACGCAGGTCGCATAATTGAGATGGTTTGGGATGAGTCGGACCAAAGAGTGAAAGAAAAGCAGCCAATAAGTGCTCTGCTTATTTGAGAACTCCTTTTAAGACTGATGGAAAAGCATTCCAGGTGAAGCTGGTTGAGAGAATGCCAAGAGTGTGCAAAGCTGTCATCAAGGCAAAAGGTGGCTATTTGAAATAGATATTATTTATATAACTTTTTTGGTTACTACATGATTCCCATATGTGTTATTTCATAGTTTTGATGTCTTCACTATTATTCTACGATGTAGAAAATAGTAAAAATAAAGAAACCCTTGATTGAGAAGGTGTTCTAAATCTTTTGACTGGTAATGTATATAAAAAATATTGATCCACGGGCATACAAAAGGGAGCTTATCAGTTGCTCATCCCTGGTGTAGACTTATTTTAATGCAGCTTTATTTTGGAAAGGTAAAATACACACTTCTGTTTTGATAAAAGCAAGTCTTCATTAAGATCCAACGCTTCAGCCAGATGATATAAAACTACAATCCAGTCCTGTATGACTTAAAAAGACAGTGTCCATTTCCATTGACAGTTTATTACACACAAGGTATTGTAATATAACTACTATGAGAGGATTGTTAGTAGCTCAATGAAACTCTAGCAGGTCAGAGAAGATGAGGCATTGCCACATGGACAATCACTCAGGATGGAGGGTCGACGGGGCCGTAGGGGGAGGGCTCAGATCATTATCTTCATACTTCACTGATTTACCACGAATGGTTCATTGTTGAATCATTGTTGTCACGTTTATTTGTTTGCTTTCTTTTTTCTATAGTAGCCAAGGACAGGGTAGGCAGAGGGAATGGTAAGTGGGGTGAATAGCTGGAGGGTGACTGATTCAGATGCTGAATTCCAAATCGGATGGGCTAGGGTCTATTTGGAATTCAGTTATTACCAACAGTATGTTACTGTGATCTGGCCTACAACACACAAGGGACAGCCTAAAGCCCACTGTGTCAGGATGTCACATTAACACATGGTTGGCCAAATGCAGTCTACAGAGACTTGGCTAATGCACAAGCAAGCAATGCCAAAATAGGTCATTGGAGAAAATACTCCTACCAAATAACCAGCAATGCAGAGAGGGGGATATTGAGAGTGAAGGCATCTCTGGTGTACTAAAAGTAATCTCAAGGTTTGAGTGTTTTCCATGTTACTGTATTCCGTTTCACTAGATCTAAAGTATGGTAATTTCCATGTAAAAGGACACATGATCAACAAATTGTAAAGTTAATAGGAGCATGTCAAATTGGGTATCAAATGAAATCTGAGTCCATATTTTTCAGAAATTAAGGCATATATATATTTCTTTTTTCAACCATTTTCCATCCAAAAAATTAGGAATAAGCAAATGCTTAGATTTCTTGTCAAACAGATGGAAAAAGGGTCTTAGAAAATATCTGTATTTTTAAATGTGTTAAAAATACATAAACACAATAATGTTAAAAATCCCTGCCAACTGATCAACACTTAAATGTAGTTAGATACTTTTCTGCCTTCTAAGATTTTAATCAACCTTGCCTTGTGCCTTGCCTTGTGCCTTCAAATTATAAAAAAAACATGTACATTATATATACAAAAGTTTGTGGACACCGCTTCAAATTAATGGATTTGGCTATTTCAGCCTCACCTGTTCCTGAAAGGTGTCATGCAATCTCAATAGACAAACTTTGGCAGTAGAATGGCTTTACCGAAGGGCTCTGTGACTTTCCACAAACAATAGCATGGTATTATTTCACTGTAATAGCTAATGTAAATTGGACAGTGCAGTTAGATTTAACAAGAATTTAAGCTTTCTACCCATATCAGATGTGTCTGTCCTGTGATTTTTTTTTTTTTTTGTACTTACAACCTCATGCTAATCACATTAGCATGTTAGCTCAAACGTCCCGTGGGGGGGACACAGATCCTGTAGAGGTTTTAAATGGGTTTCCGTGGCCATGCAGCTGCACACAAGCCTAAGAATGCCATGTGCAATGCCAAGTGTCGGCTGGAGTGGTGTAAAGCTCGCCGCCATTGGACTCTGGAGCAGTGGAAATGCAATCCGACAGACACAACTGGGTTCGGTGGATGCCAGCAGAACGCTACCTGCCCAAATGCATAGTCCCACCTGTAAAGTTCGGTGGAAGAGGAATAATGGCCAAGGGCTGTTTTTCATGGTTCGGTCTATGTCCCTTTTAATATTTCCCATCACTGGAACTAACGATACAGCATACAATGACATTCTGTGCTTCCAACTTTGTGGCAACTGTTTTGGGAAGGCCCTTTCCTGTTTTCAACACGACAATGCCCCTGTGCACAAAGTGAGGTTCATACAGAAATGGTTTGTGGAGATCGGTGTGGAAGAACTTGACTGAAACTAGAGTTTTATACATGGGACGGCCAGGGGGTGGTCAAGACTGCTTCAGGGGGTCCATAGCCCATGACAGAAAATTAGTGTAACCTTAACCTGGCATCTAAGGAGCATGAATGAATCCTATGATTGCTGATTAGAGGTAGAAGTGATAATTCACTTAACCCAGAGTTCTTCAATGTGGCAGATGGTGTGGTCCAAAAGGGTTACTTCACTAGAATTCTTTACCGTACTAGTTATAGTCAGTGTCTCTTCCTCGGAACTGCAGCTCAATTTCTCTCACTCTCACATACTGGAGAGACTTGGGTCACTCTGTTTTCATGAATATATAATCTGGGTGTTTTAGTGTTGAACATCCAAAACATTTTCAGAAAATAAAGCTCATGCACCAAGGAGATAAATTGCATAGTTTATTTACAAAAAAGTAAATTGACAATTTGACATGCCAGGTATCAAGCAAAAATCTACTTTTAAAAATAGTTTTGGTGTCAATCAATATTACAAACTTTTGTGTGTGTGTTAGCTAATAGCAAAGAAAAGATTTAGAATTGACCTAATCAAGACCAAATTAAAACTGTGTGACATGTTACCCTTTGGATTTATCATTTTAGAATGTCAGTGTACTAGCTAGTACACAGTGCAGGTTTTTGGCAGGCCCTCTGGTCATGATTAGGTGCCAAATTATCCTAGGTAGATTTAAAACAGCATAATTCTGCGGTTCTGGTGACAACTGGCAAAATGTTTCACAACCTCATCCATGTTGAGAGAGCGTTCCCTCCTCGACTCAACACTGAGAATTCCTAGGTGACCTAACCTAACCTCAGTTTTAAAGCTGAGAAGTGTCTCTCGCAAGAAGCACTGCTGACTGGTGTAACAACAAATCTTACAAAGTCGAAATAGCTCATGGAAGACCTCCTTTTATAAGGTTCTAGAAACACAACGGAGTCCAGGAAAGTAGACTGTCCCTTTCCACTTTTCTTTCTCCAATCAAGAAGCCGCTTGGTTTGATGAACCTCATGTTTGAGGTCCTCAATCTTACTCAAAGGTCTGAGTAAAGGCAAACGGAGGATTCTCATTCAAGAATGTTGTACGCCTTGGGTTGAGAGACTGGACCCCTTGCGTTCTCGCAGTTCTTCTTTGAAAAATGCCTCTGCAGCTCAGCTGAGACTGTCAAGCCCCTGATGTTCACCATTTCTGTCCTACAGTGCTTATCAATGAGTCGTGAAATCTTGCGCTTTTTTTAGGTTATCTTTTACACACTGTTTGCAGAGCACTACAAAGTGTACAATCTCTTCAACTTCTTTCCATAGTTATCCAAAATAACCCTCACTTCTGTAGTCCTGTAACGTCTGTAAGGGCACCTACTAGATCCACAACCCTTGCTAGGTCAAGAGAGCTTGATTGGAGCATATCAGAAAGACATTTGCCATCACTAAGCACTTTACAAAAGGTAACCAAAAGCCCTAAGATTTACATTTCGATCTGAGAACATACACAAAGTTGTTTAAATAAAAAGTGGTGGGTGCATATGTATTCACTATCTTTGCTATGAAGCTCCTAAATTAAGATCTGGTGCAACCAATTGCCTTCAGAAGTCACATAATTAGTTAGATTGCACACAGGTGGACTTTATTTAAGTGTGTGTGTGTGTGTGTGTGTGTGTGTGTTCTGAAAGGCCCCAGTGTCTGCAACACCACTAAGAAAGGGGTACCACCAAGCAAACGACACCATGAAGACCAAGGAGCTCTCAAACAGGCCAGGGAAAAAGTTGTGGAGAAGCACAGATCAGGGTTGGGTTATAAAAAAATATCTGAAACTTTGAACATCCCACGGAGCACCATTTTTAAATCCATTATTAAAAAATGGAACGAATATGGCACCACAACAAACCTGCCAAGATAGGGCTGCCCACCAAAACACACAGACCAGGCAAGGAGGGCATTAATCAGAGGCAACAAAGAGACCAAAGATAACCCTGAAGGAGATGGACTGGGAAACTGGTCAGAATTGAAGGAATGATTGATGGCGCTATATACAGGGAAATTATTGAAGGAAACCTGTTTCAGTCTTCCAGAGATTTGAGACTGGGATGGAGGTTCACCTTCCAGCAGGACAATAATCCTGAGCATTGTGGTGGCATATTTCTGTTTCTCCAAATGAGGAGAGTTACAAACTACACACCAGTCAGAGTTATACTTAAACTACATATTTTTAATAATAATAAGCTTTAGCATTTGACTTTCAACAATTCACTATTTCTAATGAACCGTTGAGAAGTACCAACAGGAAAGTACAAAGATATTTTATATTCAAGATAGATCTTAGGAACTGTTTACAAATAAATACTTTTTCTTGAGAAAGGAGTATCACTTAGCCAGATAATTTATATAGTGAATGTTATCGTTCCGTTTGGTCCCTCAGACGAGGTTCTAATCTTGTTCCTGGTACTTCATAGTACAAAAACAACAACTCATCCAATGGCATATATCAATTATCAACTCTAGATGCTCCCATCTCAAGTAAACCCCATCTTGACCCCACTCCTGGACAAGCTCACTGAGGGTAGTGAGCCTCTAGGTCATACACTGTCCCAGGATAAGTGTAAGATCAAAGAGGACATACAATGTTTCCAGACACTGCCATACACCTCCCCCCAATGGGAAAGGAGGGAGTGACTGGTGCACAGACATTGTGGAGACAAGTAATTGGTTCCCCAATAATCACGCCATCCCTTCACATGGTTTAAGAATAGGTAAAGACACATTCACATATGAACCAATGTTTAATTCTGTTCTCTTTCCTTTCTGATATTCTGCATAGCACCAGGGACATGTGAAAGACGAGCCTGACCTCTCCCCTCTCTGGGCCCCAAGTGACTGAGCCCCAGCTGAGGGAAAAGTGCAACTGCCAACACACTATTCCAAAAGGATACATTCTTATGACAAGTATCTCACATAAGCATATTATGCAAATAAAACATCTTAATTATCTGTTACCCAACTAATTCTGATTCATCCGCCACAGCATACTGCTAAAGCAACACTCAAGTGGTTTAAGGGGAAACATTTAAATGTCTTGGAATGGCCTAGTCAAAGCCCAGACCTCAATCCAATTTAGAATCTGTGGTATGACTTAAATATTGCTGTCCAATGGAATGGAACTCATCCAACTTGAAGGAGCTGGAGCAGTTATGCCATGAAGAATGGGCAAAAATCCCAGTGACTAGATGTGCCACACCAAGAGACTTGCAGCTGTAATTTCTGCAATATGTGGCTCTACAAACTATTGACTTTGTGGGGATGAATAGTAATGCATGCTCAAGTTTATTGTTCTATCTTATTTCTTGTTTCACAATAAAAAATATTTTGCATCTTCAAAGTGCTAGGCATGTTGTGTAAATCAAATGATTCAAGCCCCCCCCCCCCCCCCCCCAAAAAAAAATATATATTTTAATCCCAGGTTGTAAGGCAACAAAATAGAAAAAAGCCAAGGGGGGTGAATACTTTTGCAAGCCACTGTAACATTGCCACATGCATTCATCCTTTTCTCTATAAGAGGGTCATGCTTTGCTATTTCTTCTAATATTGTCAAAAGATGACCCTCATGAGAGTCCTCAGACCCTCGATGACATCCTCTGCGCCAAATGTTGAGTGACTGTTAATAGGAGCACATCTGCAATTGTTTTAATGTAAGTACAGTTTTCCTCCTTTTTCCGGTCCTCATTTATGACATCTAACATTGAGTTGCTGTCAATAGCCCTTTTATGGTGATTCCAAGCATATCTAGCATTGATGTGATGCTCTGCCTTCAAATGGAACTAAAACCCAGAATCTTTAAACGGCACCTTTTTCCAGTTACAAAAACCTGACTGTGATGTGAAGGCAGATTCAGCTGTATTGGGCAGAGAAAAATGCCTACAGGCGAAACAATACGTTGAATCTTGACTTACAGAATATTCAAGCCTTGAATTGTCATCATACCAGGAGCTGTTGAAAGCCCATTTAAAAAATAAATAATTATTTCTCCTTTATTTAACCAGTTAGGCCAGTTGAGAACAAGTTCTCATTTTACAACTGCGACCTGGCCAAGGTAAAGCAAAGCAGTGCGACAAAAACAACAGTTACACATGGGATAATCAAACGTACAGTCAATAACACAATAGAAAAATCTATGTACAGTGTGTGCAAATGTAGAAGAGTATGGAGGTAATAAATAGGCCATAGAGGCAAAATAATTACAATTTAGCATTTGATACTGGAGTGATAGATGATGTGCAAGTAGAGATACTGGGCTGCAAAAGAGAGAGGATAAATAACAATATGGGAATGAGGTAGCTGTGTGTGCTATTTCCAGATTGGCTGTGTACAGGTACAGTGATCGGTAAGCTGCTCTGACAGCTCATGTGTAAAGTTCGATAAGCCGATAAGAATGAGGTGATTGACAGAGTCGAAAGCCTTGGCCAGGTCGATGAAGGCTGCACAGTACTGTCTTTTATCGATGGTGGCTATGATATCGTTTAGGACCTGGGCGTGGCTGAGGTGCACCCATGACCAGCTCGGAAACCAGATTGTTTATGTGAAGAAGGTGCAGTGGGATTCGAAATGGTCGGAGATCTGTTTGTTAACTTGGCTTTTGAAGATTTTAGAAAGGCAGGATGGATATAGGTCTATTACAGTTTGGGTCTAGAGTGTCTCCCCTTTTGAAGCTGGGGATGACCGTGGCAGCTTTCCAATCTTTTGGGATCTCAGACAATACGAAAGAGGTTGAATAGGCTAGTAATAGTGATTGCAAAAAGTTTGGCGCATAATTTTAGAAAGAAAGGATGCAGATTGTCTAGCCCAGCTGATTTGTAGGGATCCAGATCTTGCAGCTCTTTCAGAATATCAGCTGTCTGTTTTTTTTAAATTTTCTGTCTGGGGCATAGGCAAGTTGCTGCAGGGGGTGCTGAGCTGTTGGCCGGGTGGGGTAGGGGTAGCCAGGTGAAAAGCATGGCCTGCCGTAGAAAAATGCCTATTGAAATGATCGATTATCGTGGATTTTTGTCTCTGGGCTGTCCAACCCCCTCCACCAAAACTTTTTGGAATTAGTGATACAGGAATCCATTTCTGTTTAAAAAAGCTAGCCCTAGGAAAGCTAACTGACTGAGTATATTGGTTCCTGACTTCCTTGAAAAGTTGCATATCGCGGTGGCTATTCGATGCTAATGCAGAATGCCACAGGATGTTTTTGTGCTGGTCAAGGGCAGTCAAGTCTGGAGTGAACCAAGGGCCAATCTGTTCTTAGTTCTACATTTTAAAAAAAAAATTAAGCATGCTTATTTAAGATTGCAAGGAAAGCACTTTTAAAGAGCAAGCAAGCATCCTTTACTGACAGGATGCAGTCAATATCCTTCCAGGATACCCGGGCCAGGTCGATTTAGAAAGGCCTGCTCACTGAAGTGTTTTAGGGAGCTTTTGACAGTAATGAGGGGTGGTTGTTTGACCGCGGACCCATCACGCATGCAGGCAATGAGGCGGTGATAGCTTAGATCAAGGGTTGTAGACAGCAGAGGTGTATGTTGAGGGCAAGTTGATCAGGATGATATCTAAGAGGGTGCCCATGGTTACAGATTTAGGGTTGTACCTGGTTAGTTCCTTTTTAATATTTTTTGTGCGATTGCCTGCTTCTAGCTTAGATTGTAGGACAGCCGGGGTGTTAAGCATATCCCAGTTTTGGTCCCCTAACAGAATGAACTCTGAAGATAGATGGGGGGCAAACAATTCACATACAGTGGGGGCTGAAGGGGGTCTATAACAAGTGGCAACGGTGAGAGACTTGTTTCTGTAAAGGTGGATTTTTAATAGTAGAAGCTTGAATTGTTTGGGCACAGACCTGGATAGCCTGCAGAGTTCTGTCATACTATTTCTGCAGTAGATTGCAACTCTGCCCCCTTTGGCAGTTCTATCTTGTCAGAAGAAGATACCATGAAAAAATCCAGAAATTTGGTGGCCTTCCTAAGCCATGATTCAGACATGGCTAGGACATCAGGGTTGGCGGAATGTGCTAAAGCAGTGAATACAACTTAGGGAGGAGCCTTCTAATGTTAACATCCATGAAACCAAGGCTTTTGCGGTTACAGAAGTCAACAAATTAGAGTGCCTGGGTAATGGGAGCGGTGCTGGTGGCTGCAGGGCCTGGGTTAAACTCTACAGAGTAGGATAAGGGTACGGCTAAAGGCTATAAGAACTGGTGGTCTAGTGCGTTCGGAACAAAGAGTAAAAGGAGCAGATTTCTGGGCGCAGAAGAATAGATTCAAGGCATAATATACAGACAAGGGCAGAGTAGGATGTGAGTACATTGGAGGTAAACCTAGGCATTGAGTGACGATGAGAGGTTTTTGTCTCTAGGGGCACCAGTTAAGCCAGATGAGGTCACCGCATGTGTAGGGGGTGGAACAAAAGGGCTATCTAAGGCATATTGGGCAGGGCTAGGGGCTCTACAGTGAAATAAGACAATCACTAACCAAAACGGCAATAGACAAGGCATATTGACATTAGGGAGAGGCATGTGTAGCCGAGTGATCATAGGGTCCAACGAGTAGCACTAGATGAGTCAGGGAGCCAATTCCGTATTCGCTGCTATGCTAGGCGAGCTGGAGACACGGCGATTCAGACAGCTAGAGGGCTGGGGCTAGCAGATGGGCATCTGGCGACGTCGCATCGGTAGAGCCTGTTGAAACCACCTCGGACGGTTATGTCGGCAGACCAGTCGTGATGGATTGACGGGGCTCCATGTCAGCAGTAAAGGGTCCAGGCCAATTGGAAAAATAGGTATTGTAGCCCAAGAATTGGATGGTGGACCTCTTTGGCTAGCTGGGAGATGGGCCTAGCTCCAGGCTAACTGGTGCTTGCTTCGGGACCGAGACGTTAGCCAGGAGTACGCACTCGGATAGCAGCTAGCTAGCTGCAATGATCCGATGTAAAGGTTCAGAGTTTGCGGTAGGAATACGGAGATGTGGTAGAGAAAAAGCAGTCCGACATGTTCTGGGTTGATGTCTCGCTTTGCAGACTGGCAGGAATTGACCGGGTTGAGGTTGGCTGATGTCAGCGTTAACGGTGAGGACTGCTAGCAGTGACTAACTGACTAGTAACTAGTTAGCTGGCTAGCTCCTGATGGGGGTTCTGGTTCTAAAGTAAAAAAATGGCAGATCTGTACCACATTGGGTAAGGCGGGTTGCAGAAGAGTGTATTCCGTCCATAGATGGAAAGTGAGATTAAAATATTAACGGAGAAAATGATATATACACAGGATGGGACAAGACAAAGAGAACACACGTCCGACAGCTACGCCATCTTGGATCTGACTTTTCCTAGTACCATGCTGAGTTTTGGGAAATGTTTTCACACGGCTGTACAGGACCCTCTTCTCTGTATCTTGATATGTCTGAAATACACGTTAAATAATGTGTCATATCTCTATGGAAATATATCATTAAGGGATCCAGAAGATTAGATACTAACAGCTGCTAACTAAAATGTGTAGTTTAAAGTATAGGCCTGGCATTCCATTGGGTCCTTTTAGAACAGAAGTCTATCTCTCCCTTTTCATGTTTAAACTGTCTTATTTTTGCATTTAAGCATCCAATTACCCACATTTTAGTCTAATCTCAATCTTAATTACAAATGCCCAATATTTATGTCCAACGTTTCGACAGACAAGCTGTCTACATCAGGCTCTCCTTTATTTTAGTGTATTCTACTCTGCTAGCCAGCACCTCGCCTACATAGCATTTCTTTCGACACAAGTCATTTTTCCAACAATTGTTTTACGGACAGATAATTTAACTTAATTATTTAATATAATAACAATTCCAGTGGGTCAGAAGTTTACATACACTAAATTGACTGTGCTTTTGAAACAGCTTGGGAAAATCCAGAAAAACTCATGGCTTTAGAAGCTTCTGATAGGCGAATTGACATCATTTGAGTCAATTGGAGGTGCACCTGTGGATGTATATCAAGGCCTACCTTCAAACTCAGTGCCTCTTTGCTTGACATCATGGGAAAATCTAAAGAAATCAGCCAAGACTTCAGAAACATACATTATAGACCTCCATAAGTCTGATTCATCCTTGGGAGCAATTTTCAAATGCCTGAAAGTACCACGTCCATCTGTACAAACAATACTACGCAAGTATAAACACCACAGGACCACATAGCTGTCACACCACTCAGGAAGGAGACGCGTTCTGTCTCCTAGAGATTAACGTACTTTGGTGCGAAAAGTGCAAATCAATCCCAGAACAACAGCAAAGGACTTTGTGAAGGTGCTGAAGGAAACGGGTTCAAAAGTATCTATATCCACAGTAAAACAAGTCCTATAAAGGCATATCCTGAAAGGCCACTCATCAAGGAAGAAGCCACTGCTCCAAAACCGCCATTAAAAAAGCCAGACTACGGTTTGCAACTGCACATGGGGACGAAGATCGTACTTTTTGGAGAAATGTCCTCTCGTCTAATGAAACTAAAATAGACGGTTCGGCCATAATGACCATCGTTGTGTTTGGCTGAAAAAGGGGGAGGCTTGCAAGCCGAGGAACACTATCCCAACTGTGACGCACAGGGGTGGCAGCATCATGTTGTGGGGGTGCTTTGCTGCTGGAGGGACTGGTGCACTTCACAAAATAGATGGCATCATGAGGGAGAAAAATTGTGGATATGTTGAAGCAACATCTCAAGACATCAGTCAGAAAGTTAAAGCTTGGTCACATATGGGTCTTCCAAATGGACAATGACCCCAAGCATACTTCCAAAGTTGTGGCAAAATGGCTTAAGGACAACAAAGTCAAGGTATTGGAGTGGCCATCACAAAGCCCTGACATCAACCCTATAGAAAATGTGTGGGCAGAACTGAAAAAGCGTGTGCGAGCAAGAAGGCCTACCAACCTGACTCATTTACACCAGCTCTGTCAGGAGGAATGGGCCAAAATTCACCCAACATATTATGGGAAGCTTGTGAAAGGCTACCCAAAATGTGTGACCCAAGTTAAACAATTTTAAATGCAATGCTACCAAATACTAATTGTGTGTATGTAAACTTCTGACCCACTGGGAATGTGATAAAATAACTCACTTGTCTAATAAATGAAATCTGAAATAAGTCATTCTTTCTACTATAATTTCTACTATAATTCTGACATTTCACATTCTTAAAATAAAGTGGTGATCCTAACTGACCTAAAACTGAATTTCTAGTAGTATTAAAATGTCAGGAATTGTGAGAAACTGATTTTAAATGTATTTGGCTAAGGTGTATGTAAACTTCTGACTTCAACTGTACCTGAATGTGTTCAATATAAACCTTTGGAGTAATGATTACACCCTAGACCAGCTAGATGCAGGCAAGAGTGTGTCACCTTTTTATTAAGCACATTTTTCTCACCTATGTGAGCACATTTTTCTCTCACCTCTCTCACCTAATTCATTTGCTAGGTTGTAGCGACCTCATGAAGGGTATAGGGAAAATGTATGTAATAGCCTAAACTTCTCGATGTTACATTGGGCTGGGTGAATGGAATATGAATGACGGTCATTCAGTATGCTGTAATAGAAATAAGGCCATGCTCATAGCAAAAAGTCCCCCCACCGACTGCCCACAATAGAGTTGAGGGCAAAGTGTACACTGCCCTAACCCGACTGTTTACGACATTTTCTCATTTCTCTTCATGAGTTTACAGAAGTAATAAGTAAAGGTAGATCAATTTAGTTTATGAATTAAGTGATTAAAACTCAAAAATATGTTTCCAAATCGTCCGGACCAAATCTGAACCAATCATAGACGTTTATGTTTAACACGTTTGGACAGTACATTACGGTAGAGTCTAATACAGTGGAAGTAAGAAGCTATAGGCTATATAGGGTCAGTTCCAATACCATATTTATAATGTGCAGGGATACTGGCGTGCGAGGTAGATGTGTAATGGGGTAAGGTGACTAGGCATCAGGATATATGATCAACAGAGTAGCAGCAGTGTATATGATGATAATGTGTGTGCATTAGTGATGCGTGGGTTGACTCATAACCTGTGGTTATATCCACGGGGCTTAGGGTAAATAAATATTGTGTGGATGAAGAGCGGCTTGAATAAAGAGAAAACAATACCTTGCATTCATGGATTTATCATTTGTGTGCAATTTATAATTTATATCTGTTGGCTACATTGAGGTTTTTCTTCCATTACTTGAGGTTTTTCTTCCATTATTTTAGGCTATCTGGCATTAGTGCATAAGCCTAAGCTTTAGGGCATAACTGTGCGCTTGCCAAATAGCCTACACGGCAATCGCCAAATGCTTTTGGGAACGGGCAGAAAGTTACCCTAGTCAAAAAAATCTAATATAAAAATCCTGTCAGATTTCGGGAACCTATCCTATAAGATTTTATCCTATAGGAGTCCAATAGGACTGGTTCCAAAATGTGATAGGATTTTATATTAACCATACTGCAAATTAGGTTGAAAACCTCTGAGTTTTCCTCAGTTTACTGGTCTTTACGTTTTAACATAAATGTTCAGGTTTCTGTGCCATATTTAGCTGTGAGATTTAGTGTCCATATTTATTTCGAATTCAAGGCACACGTAACCAGCATGGCTACCACAGCATTCTTCAGAGAGATATCATCCCATCTGGCTGGTGCTTAGTCCCACTATCAGTTGTTTTTCAACAGAACAATGACCCAACTCCCCTCCAGGCTGTGTAAGGGCTATTTGACATAGAAGGAGAGTGATGGAATGCTGCATGAGATGACATGGCCTCCACAATCACCCAACAACCCAATTGAGATGGTTTGGGTTGAGTTGGACCGCAGAGTGAAAGAAAATAAGCCAATAAGTGCTCAGCATATGTGGGAACTCCTTCAAGACAGTTGGAAAAGCATTCCATGTGAGCTGGTTGAGAGAATGCCAAGAGTGTGCAAAGCTGTCAAGGCAAATATGTTTTGATTTGTGTAAAAAAAAAATTGGTTACTGCATGATTCCATATGTATTTTTTCATAGTTTTGACGTCTTCACTATTATTGTACAATGTAGATAATAGTAAAAATAAAGAAAAACCCTTGAATGAGTAGGTGTGTCCAAACTTTTGACTGGTACTGTATGTGTACTTTATCAGCCTAAATTGAAATGTTGATTGGATTTTTACATATTCAATTTTATATTGCAGTAATTTCCTGTACATCGACAGTATGTGTTACTACATTACACATCTTCATGATTTGACCACATCAAATTGAGCGTAATTACACATGCTTTTTACCTCAGATTAGTGATGTTACTTTAAATGTTTTATAGTAATTACAAAATCGATTGCTTAAATCAGATCAATATTATTGGTGGGGTACTGTTGGTTTTGTCACACTTGCTGTCGGACTTAGAATTCTACTATCATTTTCAAACTCAAATGGCAGGGGTCGAACTCACACCTATAGTCGAACTATCACTCAAATAACAGCCATCCTTTGTCACTTGATATCCTATAGCAGGTTGTGATTTGTTGGCGTTAAATATCAAAGCAACTCATTTTGTTTCCTTTCCCGTTTCGGCAGCGCCTCAACTTCCATCCGACATTCTAGAACTTATATGAATGTCTTCAGCAAATTGTCTTTTTAACCATGGATGTACAAAATTAGCAGATTCAGTGTTGCCTTTGATTAGCGTTAGTTTAAACAGTGCATACACCCCAAATGTTTGCCCCTGCTCAGATTTCAAATGTACATCTATGAGTAAATAACAAAACTTTCCGCGACGGTGACCCACTTGAAGCACAATGCAACAATCCAAAGTGTACCTGGCTGTCTGCTACAAGTTGTCAACTAACCAGTGATATCCATTGAGTATTACCAAACATTAGGAACACCTTCCTAATATTCAGAAAATTTGCCCTCAGAACAGCCTCAATTTGTTTGGGCATGGACTCTAGGTGTCAAGCATTCCACATGGATGATGGCCCATGTTGACTCCAATGCTTCCCACCGTTGTCAAGTTGGCTGAATATCCTTTGGGTGGTGGACCATTCTTGATACTCAGGAAACTGTTGAACATGAAAAACCTGGCAGCATTGCAGTTCTTAACAAACTACCATGCCCCATTCAAAGGCACATACAGATTTTGTCTTGCCCATGGCACGCACAAACAATCCTTGTCTCAAGGCTTAACAATCATTCTTCAACTAGTGTTGAAGGGGAGGAGACAGGTTCAAGTGGATTTAACAAGTGACATCAATAAGGGAGAATAGCTTTCACCTGGTTAGTCTGTCATGGAAAGAGCAGGTTTTCTTAATGTTTTGGATACTCAGTGTAATATTAAGCAATAACAAAGAATAAAACATATTTATAAACTGCTATAACAATACAGTGATTCAAAGAACATACAAAAGACTACAACTTAGTCAGCTGACAGGAAAAATGTGGCTAACAATAGTCATAAAAACGTAATGTAATGATGAAAATATTACTGAAACATTAACAATTTTGTCAGCAAACATAAGGAAACAAATACTGTTCTTGAGTTCACAAGCAGTGAAGGATAAAACAGTTTGAATAATGATGTTTGAAAACCGGAGATTCTCTGCACAGCCCCAGGTGGCGAGGTGAATAAAACAGAAATAAATATTGAATGGTTTCTGATCAAGTTAATTGTTTTATTGGACTGGAACTAATGACGATTAACTATCATTTAATGGATTCAAATTGGGGTGTCAAAATCCTACGAAACGGATTACAATCAGATTACTTTTGATTTCCAATAAGGGAAAAAAGTAGTCCAAAATGATTCTGATAAGTGACACAAAATCCTATAGAACTACGAGAATCCTATATGATTACTTTTGATTTTCAATAGGAAAAAAAGTGTTCTAATAGGATTCTGTAGCGATTACACAAAATCCTATAGGATTGTGAGAATCCTATACAATTCTATTGGAAAAATTGCTAATCCTATAGGAGTTTTTGACTAGGGTAATGTCAATCCACGTAGGCAAAAAGGACAATGTTGGAGTTTAATACAATAAGAGAAAAGCAGTGAAAGGTCAGTTGAAAATAAAGAGAATGGAGGGCCAGAAATGTAATGTTTGGGAAAGATTTGGTGAAGTGATAAGAGGATGGTAGCAGGCTATATGCTACGAAGTGCGTACTCTGAGAAGCACAGGGCAAAATTATATTTCTAAGATGGCTGCTGGGATGGTGTAAATAAAACTAGGCTGTACTACACACGACAATGAATATTCCAACCCTGAGCCTCGGCCAGCTTTGCTCTTGCAGATCAAATAAGTTTTTGTTTGCTGCCAAACCAATGGCTGTGCTGTGTAGGCCTACTGTGGGAGTTCAGGTGGAGTTAGGCTTCTTCCCAAAATAATTGTTGATTACGCCTAGTACAGAAAATGCTGAAATCTTGCGCACAGACCAGTGGCGTGTATTCATGGATGTCGAGGGAAGACATGCTTCCCAAAAAAAACAATTTTCCTTCAAATCGCAAGAGGCTGAATGTATCTCACAGGAGAAAGCATCCAAGCGAGCGAAACGGCGCCCCTTTCGCTGTGTAGGCCATCCTATCTGATGCTGTCTGGTCCAAACGAGTCTGACATTTTTGCCACCACTAACATTGAAGGTAACGGAAGCCATCTGGCCTGCCTTGACGACAAAAAAAAGTATAGAACATTAGCCCATCAGCGTTGAGCTAAAGTGAGCGGTCCTTGCGCACCAAAAAAAAAGTGTCAAGGGAAGCTGTCTTGGATTTGGCGTCGCTCCTATCAAATCCCATTGAGAGTATACGTCATTGACAGAAACTTGAATTGTTACATCTCGTTGTGTTGTCCGCCGGTGGTTAGCTAGCTAAAATTGTGTGTGTGTGTGTGGGAGGGGCTTGGCTTCCCCAGTAATTTTACCCATGCACCGCTACTGGCGCAGACTAACCTATGTTCAGTTTGAAAAGGGCCACACAAAGATGAGAAGGAGGACCGGAGGTCAACTTTCATAGCTTACTACTACTATTATTGATTATATTAAAAACAATGTTTCTTGCCCATGATGTATTTGAGTTATTGGTCTTACTTTAAGCCAGATTTTAGTAACTCACATTGTGCCGTAGGTGCTGCCTTAAGTTTCAGCAACACAATCAATTGGAAATGGACAGCTGATGGTGCTGATAGGCATAATTCATTTAAACCGTCTTCATTTTTATTAGACTTTATTAACAACTAGAGGGCTTTGTTGAAGCCTATTTCTTCCTATTTAAGAAATAAGAGAGGCCTTCCTGTTTGACAGACAAAATTAGGCTATTGGCTGCTATATCCTTAGATTTGTTGGTCAATTCCTCTACCTACCACAGCCTACCTCTGTGTCAGTGAAGGGTTAAGTTGAAACCAAGACTCGAATTGAGCAACCTGGTCTCAGAACATTTCAAATTATTCTGTACTTAAATCTGAGACACTCTTTTTTAGTATGATTCTATATGGTATTTATTAATGTCATCACCCATTTCATATATGTTACGAATTACAAATCGTATTAGTGTTACAAATGAGCAAAACTTATATCTTTCTAATCTGCAAAACATATGTGTTACAAGTACTAGTTAATGTTAGCTAGGCTAGGGGTTAGGGTTTAGTTTAGGATATAGGTTAAAGGGTTAGTGTTAGGGGAAGGGTTAGCTAACATGCTAAGTAGTTGGAAAGTTGCTAAAATGCTAAAGTTGTCCGTGATGAGATTCAAACTCACAACCTTTTGGGTTGCTAGATGTTCACGTTATCCGCCCATTCTCAGATTTTATTATTTGCAAATGGGGACAATTTCATTGCAATACACACTAATTTGGCATTGGATAAATATATAAGATGAAAACACAGGCCTGTAATTTGTATGGTCTAATTTAAACATTTTAAGTGACATACAATTGCATGAAATGTTTATGAAAGGCAATTTTTTTTCTTGGACCTGCAAATATGATCGGTTCATGCAATGCTTTTACTATAAAGGAGATCTTTCCACCCTTACTCTTGTCCACGGTAGTCTGCGAACCTACAACCTTCTGGCCCGCAGCCCTATCAAAATTCCATGTATACCATGAATATCATGTAATGCTTACAGGACAAAGAACAGTTTCTAAAACTGCATATCAAAAGCGCTAGTCTGTCCAAGAAGTGCGGCTTAACAGTAGACATGTTCTCTGCTTTAAAAAATAAAGCTTTTATGGAGGAGTTAGGTAATATATATATATATATATATATATATATATATATATATATATATATATATATATATATATATATATATATATATATATATATATATATATATATATATATATATATATATATATATAATATATTTTGCTGAAAGGAGGGTCAACCATTTGTATTTCAGAGGTCCTATTTTAATTTTTTTTCTCCATGTAACCATTTATTATCAATAACGTTCACTCTCTAAGAGTGTAACATCGGGCCTCCCTGGGTTAAGTCCCTGGGTTCGCGCCCAGGCTCTGTCGTAACCGGCCGCGACCGGGAGGTCTGTGGGGCGACGCACAATTGGCCTAGAGTCGTCCGGGTTAGGGAGGGATTGGTCGGTAGGGATCTCCTTGTCTCATCGCGCACCAGCGACTCCTGTGGCGGGCCGGGCGCAGTGCCAAGGTTGCCAGGTGCACGGTGTAGCCTCCAACACATTGGTGCGGCTGGCTTCCGGGTTGGATGCGCACTGTGTTAAGAAGCAGTACGGCTGGTTGGGTTGTGTATCGGAGGACGCATGACATTCAGCCTTCGTCTCTCCCAAGCCCGTACGGGAGTTGTAGCAATGAGACAAGATAGTAGCTTCTACAACAATTGGATACCACGAAATTGGGGAGAAAAAGGGGTAAAATGAAAAAAAAAAAAGTGTAACATCAGACAATCATGGGCAGCTGAATAGCATGTCTCTAGGGAAATCCAGTCTCAGTGAGAACTCATGATGAGAAAAAACGGTAAATGGTCATCGGCAAAGCTAGTACAAACCTAGCTCTTACAAAGCTGGCCAGTTGGAATCAATACACATTGAAAAATCAGAGTATCAAACAAAAACAATTTGCACACAACTTGACTATGGATTTAAGGAGTGTTGATTCTGCTCTCTCACTGGTAACTGAGTGGGTGGCCAAGCATTGATGTAGAGGCCATGCATCAGGTCATTGACATGTTTCAGGAACTGTATAGACAGAGACGACTCATGATTAACCATTACCTAAGGTCTTCACTAAGTTGAACTTAGCCTAGCAAGTACATTTTGACTATGTTGCCCCTCAGCAATCTGGCAGTCATGCAGACATACGGAGAGGGATGGAGAGAGAGCCTATGTTTTGCTGTCTATTTACATTTCTTAGTCAGCAGGCTGGATAACTTCCCTTTGTTCCCTACTCCTTCCTTCCTTCCTTCCTTCCTTCCTTCCTTCCTTAAGATTCCTGCAAAAAAATAATTAAGATTTGAAAAAGGCAGCTGAGAGTTGTAACATTAGAATGATTGTTGAGGGATAGGCAACATGTATAGTCAAATACAAAATACAATTATCCCTGAGGACTCAAGGAACACTTCACATCCATATTGGGGTGTACACGTTTCAAGTATTAGGCTAGCTTAAGATGTCACACACACAGACACAGCATGACACAATGTTGACATGATGACAATCTTTTCTACAAATTATTGTGATTTATCATCTCTCACACAGAACACATGCACAGCTAGCATGACGGTGTTGAAATGACAGTGTTTTCACAAAGTTATTGCGATCATCTCTCGGTCTCTCTGTCTCAAAAACACACAGCATAGATTGGTGTCTATTAATTGAGTAGCATTTAGACAACCGGTAAGTAGATTTCAACCATAAACCAGATTTCAACCAAAATAAGAGGTATTTTTCATGATGTCAAAAAGACGTCTTAATCTGGTTGTATAACGTCCCGGCCAGACATCAACTGGGAAGCTGCATATATATACCTAATTATAGACAGTCTACCAAAATGTTGGAAATTATAAGAAGAAACATATTTAAATCAGGCCCCCAAAAATAATGCACACCTGTCAAAGAATCTCCTGGTCACAGCCGTCTGCGACACAGCCTGGGATGGAACCTGGGTCTGTAGTGACGATGCGCCACTCTGGAGGCCCTAGTTCCGCCATCTTTGACTGAAGACTATAGCGCATTTTCTGTATTTGAAGGTTAGGGTCGGGGTGCGGGCCTTTCACTTTTTCACATATAGTCGTGAAGTTTCTGATGGGTTATTAGCAATTGCGGGTGCGTGTGAACAAACAGCTGACCACTAGTGTGCATGTTGTGTGTGTCGGTGTGCATGAGTGTGTACAGTCTTGTGAGTGTGCAAAAATAAAGGGTCAACTCAGATAGTCCATATAGCTATTTAGCAGTTTATGGCTTGGGGATAGAAGCTGTTCTGGAGCCTGTTGATGTCTGACTGCACCGGTACCACTTGTCGTGTGGAAGCAGAGAAAACGGTATAGTTCTATGAGATATATATATATATTTAAAAAAAAAAGATTTGGTCCGGTCCAGACAACCAAATTTTGTCTTGTTCGGTGGCGGAGCTCATTAAAATAATAATCAGTGTGTAGAATGATACAGAAATTTGCAATGGAGGATATTGCATTTGTCTACCTTTTTGTGTACCCATTTAGAATACATCACCATGAAGAGAATGACATTCGTATCCATAATTAATAAACATGGTCACAAAATGTTACCAAAATTCAGTTACCAAACTTTGCATCTGCACTGTTCTTCCAGTAAATGTGTTTTAGTAAAATGTTCAGTGTAAACTGTTAAACGTAGTACTTGTGCATAGAGTTGTATGGTTTGTTAAACTTTGAAATCAATGTTGTTTTTTGGCATACATTTTAAGTACAAAATCGGCGTCATAACGTAATTCCGTTACCGTGGAATTGCCAGTATCTTTTCTTCATCAACACCAATAAGACAGCACAAAGAATGATATTAATATTAGATGAGGTTATGTTTGCTCAATTAAAAGAAGAAGCATACCAGCGGAGGGAACATTTTTAAACATGTAAATGTATTCCACATTTCTTTCATGGGAAAACATTTTTGGATTCTCCCTCAGGAGGTGGAGTAGCTATCATGAAAGCAGCAGCGTTTTCAGTAGTAATGTGTGCCAGATTCAATTTCCAAACCCTAATATCTTGAGTTAATTCATATTCTCCAGTTAGAAGCAGGCCTATTGTCCTAATTTGGCCATTTAGAGATAGATGGAGTGGGGGCGTGGCCTGTTCTGTTGCCATGGCAAGAGGACAGGTATCCTATGTCAGGTTTCCTCTCAAATCTAAGCTGTCATATGTCTTCAACGATTTACTTTGATTGAAGCTAATGATTGTTGCTCATCACAGGGCCATTCATTGTGCTTTTGGCCTGTGCTGCATATGGCAGTAGCCGCATGTGGTCTGTGATTTCAACCTCTCGTAGACCAAATAACATCCTGTACTACTGGTGGAACCTTGTTGTGCTGATTGTGGCTCTACATACAGTACATACTGTACCAATCATTATAGGACTATTAGTCAACAGGAAGCTTTGATCACCGGCCTACATTATGATGGTCTTATGCAGTACAGAGACCTATTTTCTGCATGCATATAGAATCTTAATTTCTGTCCCCCGTGGACTGATTACTGATCACACGAATACTTTATATTAGCCATTGGGGAGAATCAGGGGGTTAGCAACTACTTCATGCTCATTCCCGCTATCATATAGGCTTCCAAATCCTACCGATGCCATTGTTATTTTAAGTAGCTAGAGGTTTTGGGCTCCCGAGTGGCGCAGCGGTCTAAGGCACTGCATCTCAGTGCTAGAGGCGTCACTAGAGACCCTGGTTCGATTCCAGGCTCTATCACAACTGGCCGTGATTTGGAGCCCTAAAGGGCGGTGCACAATTGGCCCAGCGTCATCCAGGTTAGGGTAGGCCGTCATTGCAAATAAGAATTTGTTCTAAACTGACTTGCCTAGTTACATTTTAAGGTTAGATAAATAAATAACATGTAAAGCTTGGCAATTGAGCATGGTGGTGGAACCCAATGCTAATTCCGCACGTCTTCAGCGATCTAGTGCGGTGTAACCCCCTTCCATGACGCGAGTTAGCTAGTGACTGTGTGGAGACTACTGTATGACGTTAGCTGCCAGGCCTTCTTTTCTTCCTATCGGGGGCTCATAAATAATAGATGCGTTACAGTACAGGGGCATAACTAGGCTAATTTCATATTTGCATATTTGTAACATAATTCATTATTCATGAGTACGGCAGGGTTACTGTAAATCTCACTGGCTGATCCCAATCTGCCTCCCTGCCTGCCTTTGCATCAGTTACCGGGAAACATCCACATGAAAAAGCAGTATTTAAGCTGCGATGCTAAACTCTTGCCTGAGCAAAGCCTTATTAAAGGCACGGGAATTTGATGAGGTTTCCTAGATACATGCTACCATCCATGCTACCAGACAATGAGCTTTGTTCTGCTCAATTTGCTGTCATTTTAGAATAATGGGATAGAGGGAGTGGGTGGGAGCGCAGTAGACAGGAAGAGGCTCTGACACCCAATTCAGAATAGATTTTATGGGGCATTTTTTAATCGGGTTCAGAGGAGAGAGGCAGGCGCCATAATTTCCATGTGTTATGAAGTAGATTTATCCTTCCCCTTCTTGATGACTGGCATCTTTTTATTCATGACCTTTTGTTCCCTCCCTACCTTCCTCTGTCAGGTGAGTATGCACATGTTAACAGATCCCTCATTAATGGGTATTGTGTCGAATACATACCTATTTATGTTGCAGCCATACCTTGTGATTTCTGTCACATTAAATGGGAGGGATCCAGTTTTGAGCGATCTTAGCCCTGTTATGTGGAGAGGGGGGTTTTCTGGATGTCAGCAGGGTTCTGGTCTTCTGTTTCAATGTTATTTGTTAATGTGCATTTTTGTTGTGTGTTTGGAGTGGTGGTAGTTTGTGTGTGTGTGTGTGTGTGTGTGTCTCATATGTAAAAAGTGTATATATATTGGAATATATTTCAATTAGATATACAGTACCAGTCAATAGTTTGCTATGAGTTGGACCACAGAGTGAAGGAAAAGCAGCCAACAACTGCTCAGCATATGTGGGAACTGCTTCAAAACTGTTGGAAAAGCATTCCAGTTGAAGCTGGTTGAGAGAATGCCAAGTGTGCAAAGCTGTCATCAAGCCAAAGGGTGGCTACTTTGAAGAATCTTTTTTTATGTTCCTATATTTTTGTAGATATTTTTTAATGTAAGTACATGTAAGGCTTAAACATATATTTTGTCATTTACATATGTGAATACATGTACATACATGATAAAATATACACTCACAGCCCAGTTTATTAGGTACACCCATCTAGTACTGGGTCGGACCCCCTTTCCCTCCAGGACAGCCTGAATTCTTCAGGGCATTCTGCAAGGTGTCAAACGTTCCACAGGGATGTTGGTACCTGCTGATGCGATGGCATCACGCATCAGGTCTGGGGACTACGCAAGCCACTCAAGTAAACTGAACTCGCTGTCATTTTCAAGCAATGTTTTTCCAATCCTCAACTGTCAATTGTTGTTGATCGTGTGCCCTCTGGAGCTGCTTCATCTTGTTTTAATCCTTTAGGAGTGGAAGCCGGTGTGGTCATCTGCTGCAATTACCCATCCGTGACAAGGATTGACGTGTTGTGCCTTCCGAGATGCCGTTCTGCACACCACAATTTTACTGCTCTGTTTGTGGCCAGCCTGTCAGCTTGCACAATTCTCCTTCGACCTGTTATCAACTAGCTGTTTTCGCCCACAGGACTGCCGCTGACTAGATGTTTTTTTTATTTTTTTGTCATGCCATTCTAAACACTGTCGTGCGTGAAAAGCCCAGGAGGGCGCCCATTTCTGAGATACCGGATCCGCCCCTGGCACCGACGATCATGTCACACAAAGTCACATAGGTCGCTAGTTTTGCTAGTTCTAATATTCAATCAAACAGTAGCTGAATGCCTCGATGCCTGTCTCCCTGCTTTATATACAAGCCACGGCCACATGGCCTAATAAACTGTTTATTTTATATATATATATATATATACTGCTCAAAAAAATAAAGGGAACACTTAAACAACACAATGTAACTCCGTCAATCACACTTCTGAGAAATCAAACTGTCCACTTAGGAAGCAACATTGATTGACAATAAATGTCACATGCTGTTGTGCAAATGGAATAGACAACAGGTGGAAATTATAGGCAATTAGCAAGACACCCCCAATAAAGGAGTGGTTCTGCAGGTGGTGAACACAGACCACTTCTCAGTTCCTATGCTTCCTGGCTTATGTTTTGGTCATTTTTGAATGCTGGCGGAGCTTTCACTCTAGTGGTAGCATGAGACGGAGTCTACATACCACACAAGTGGCTCAGGTAGTGCAGCTCATCCAGGATGGCACATCAATGTGAGCTGTGGCAAGAAGGTTTGCTGTGTCTGTCAGCATAGAGTCCAGAGCATGTAGGCGCTACCAGGAGACAGGCCAGTACATCAGGAGACGTGGAGGAGGCCGTAGGAGGGCAACAAGTCAGCAGCAGGACCGCTACCTCCGCCTTTGTGCAAGGAGGAGCAGGAGGAGCACTGCCAGAGCCCTGCAAAATGACCTCCAGCAGGCCACAAATGTGCATGTGTCTGCTCAAACGGTCAGAAACCGACTCCATGAGGGTGGTATGAGGGCCCGACGTCCACAGGTGGAGGTTGTGCTTACAGCCCGACACCGTGCAGGACGTTTGGCATTTGCCAGAGAACACCAAGATTGACAAATTCGCCACTGGGGTCCTGTGCTCTTCACAGATGAAAGCAGGTTCACACTGAGCACATGTGACAGAGTCTGGAGAAGCCGTGGAGAACGTTCTGCTGCCTGCAACATCCTCCAGCATGACCGGTTTGGCGGTTGGTCAGTCATGGTGTGGGGTGGCATTTTTTGGGGGGGGGCCGCACAGCCCTCCATGTGCTCGCCAGAGGTAGCCTGACTGCCATCAGGTACCGAGATGAGATCCTCAGACCCCTTGTGAGACCATATGCTGGTGCGGTTGGCCCTGGGTTCCTCCTAATGCAAGACAATGCTAGATCTCATGTGGCTGGAGTGTGTCAGCAGTTCCTGCAAGAGGAAGGCATTGATGCTATGGACTGGCCCGCCGGTTCCCCAGACCTGAATCCAATTGAGCACATCTGGGACATCATGTCTCTCTCCATCCACCAACGCCACGTTGCACCACAGACTGTCCAGGAGTTGGCGGATGCTTTAGTCCAGGTCTGGGAGGAAATCCCTCAGGAGACCATCCGCCACCTCATCAGGAGCATGCCCAGGCGTTGTAGAGAGGTCATACAGGCACGTGGAGGCCACACACACTACTGAGCCTCATTTTGACTTGTTTTAAGGACATTACATCAAAGTTGGATCAGCCTATAGTGTGGTTTTCCACTTTAATTTTGAGTGTGACTCCAAATCCAGACCTCCATGGGTTGATACATTTCATTTCCATTGATAATTTGTGTGATTTTGTTGTCGGCACATTCAACTATGTAAAGAAAAAAGTATTTAATAAGAATATTTCATTCATTCAGATCTAGGATGTGTTATTTTAGTGTTTATTTTTTTGAGCAGTGTATATATCTTTTTCCATATGGAATGTGTGTGTGTGTGTGTGTGTTAGTAGATTCTAGACATACAGCCTCTAGTACAAGGGTAGAGTGTATAAGATAATATTTTTTATTCAGTGATCTGACTGTTCTCGTGTTTATAAAATATGCCCCTATTTTGTGTCTCTGCCTCAGAGTAGAATATTTTAAGAAATAATTTAGCGAAGTTATTTTAATTTAAATATGTAAATGAGCTCGGCACAGAGGCGTTTTTTTTTTTTTTTTTTTTTTTACTCTAAGGAGATTTTAAGAAGAGTGCATTCATTCATTTGTCTTGGCGCTTTGACAAGGGGACAAGGAGGGTCACTTTATGCACATATTATGCATTTTGTTAGACAGCGTCATAGCAACTGTTGGTTTAGTGCCTCAAGCTGTTGTCAATCATTTCTACTGTTTCACACGAGCGGCATTTGACACTTGAATAAAATATTTGAGTTTGACTGAAAATGTCTATTTCTAGGCATTTATTGAGGTTGATGTAGGTGAAAAGGTCAGTCAACTAAAGGGCAATCAAGACCACATGCATGCAGTGCTCTTATGAATGGCTTGTAGTTGTGCGCCCTGTCATTGAAGTCCGAATTGTGGCACAGTATGGGGTAGTGACCGAGCAATTGGGATAGGGGTAGAAAAAAATTAGGACAATGACATTGCTGAAGCCATATTGGGCAATCCTTCTGAATATAAAGGCCCCAAATTAAAATGAATGGATAATTGAAACTTGTATGGAGAGTGTGTTGGAAGTATCGCTTTTACACAGCTTACGAGAGATACCAGTTGATAGGGGTGCACAGGGTGAGAAAGTATCCTGTAAAGTATCTTACTGTAGGCTTTGTGGCTTCAAACTGTTTACCCTTTGCCAGAGTGACAGTCTAAAAATACTACTGACTTGGTGCTCTCCCTGGTCCTGAAAGATTTGTCACTTGCTGTGGTTCTGTATGGACAGCTCCATCTTAGCCTTGGGCTATGCCTTTCTCTCCCCACCACTTGTGCTCCCGACATCACTGCTATATTTGATCATTGCACATTCAATGCCAGGGCTGTGCCTTGTTGACGCAGACTTCAATATGTTGTGTCCTGTGGTTGAGAGAAGTGTATACAGCATGTAGTCCAGTACGTTGTATACAAGAGGCTGCAGATTGTAGCTGTGGCAGGCAAAGCAAACGCCACAGGGGGAGACTCATTGCCCAGCAAATTAAACCATCACCTCCCCAATCTGAGTTACAGTAAATACGGAGAAATTACTCATGAGATGGGCAATGTTTAGTCACTGATGTAGCCGTATAAACAATGGCAGGCATTCATTCCCTGACGTTAATCATGCTCCTTGGTGAGACGAGGGGTGCAATTTTTGTCAGGGGATGTAGTAGAAGTTTTATTAAAAGATACACAATGCTAGACAAAAAAAAAAAAAAAACTTCTGTTCTTAATCATTATGAGAGGATCTCATAATCTCATCTCCATTCTGAAGATTCGTCTTCATTATCCAGTGGAGCGGCATTTACAGATAACGCTGCTGCGTCATTTGCTTGCTGAGCCTCCATTTTCCCAGAACGATCATGCAGCTCCTTTAGTGAGGCTCTTGTAAACGACAAGTGGAGCTATTCTCCATGTGCCCACAGGATTACTAAAGGTTAATCATCAATGTAAAGCTAATCTTTGTTAAATACCGATATAGATTTGGTGCCTGCTTGTGATGGATATAATCAGGCGAACCAGGAAGAATCCCCCTGAGCCTAAAGTAACTGCAGAATGGCTCATTTGGGGGTTTATAAGAGAGTCTGTGAAGAAGAGAACCGCATTAAAAATCCTTTCCCCAGTTCCCACCAAGCTATTGTTGTCTTTCCTATTGTTTTTAGACCTGTGGCATCTGAACTTGTTTGAACGTTACGCAGTTCTATGGGGCATAGGCCTACTTGATACTTTTTCTTGCCACTGTGTATGAGTAAATTATGTGAACCCTTTGGAATTCTGGATTTACGCAAAAATTGGTCACAACAACAGACAGTCTGCTTAAACTAATACCACAAATGATTGTGTTTTTTCTTGTCTATATTGAATACAGTGTTGGTTGGAAAAATGTGCCACATTTTTTCAAAAGCTAATTGGAGTCAGGAGTCAGCTAACCTGGAGTACAATCAATGAGACGAGATTGGAGATGTTGGTTAGAGCTGCCCTGCCCTATAAAAACACACACACAAATTGCTATTCACAAGATGTGTTGCCTGATGTGAACCAAGCCTCGAACAAAAGATCTCAGAAGACCCAAGATTAAGAATTGTTGACTTGCATAAAGCTGGAAAGGGTTATAAAAATATCTCTAAAAGCCTTGTATATAAATGGAGAAAGTTCAGCACTGTTGCTACTCTCCCTAGGAGTGGCTGTCCTGCAAATATGACTGCAAGAGCACAGCGCCAAATTTCTCAATGAGGTTAAGAAGAATCCTAGTGTTAGCTAAAGACTTACAGAAATCTCTGGAACATGCTAACATCCCTGACTAGTCTACGATACGTAAAACACTAAACAAGAATTATGTTCATGGGAGGACACCACGGAAGAAACCACTGCTGTCAAAAGAAAACATTGTTGCACGTCTGAAGTTCGCAAAAGAACATCTGGATGTTCCACAGCGCTACTGGCAAAATATTCTGTGGACAGATGAAACTACAGTTGAGTTGTTTGGAAGCAACTCAACACTGTGTGGAGAAAAAAAGGCACAGCACACCAAACCTCATCCCAACTGTAAAGTATGGTGGAGGGAGCATCATGGTTTGGAGCTGCTTTGCTGCCTCAGAGCCTGGACAGCTTGCTATCATTGACGGAAAAATGAATTCCCAAGTTTATCAAGACATTTTTCAGGAGAATGTAAGGCTATCTCTCCGCCAATTTAAGTAAATCAGAACAGAATGGCTTCAACAGAAAAAAAATAAGTATTCTGGAGTGTCAGAGTCGTGACCTCAACCCGATTTGAGATGCTGTTTCATGACCTTGAGCAGTTCATACCAGACATCCCAAGAATACTGCTGAACTGGAACAGTTTTGTAAAGAGGAATGGTCCAAAATTCCTCCTGACCGTCGTGCAGGTCTGAGCCGCAACTACAGAGAACATTTATTTGGTTGAGGTTGTTGCTGCCAAAGGAGGGTCAACCAGTTATTAAAACCAAGGGTTCACATACTTTTTCCACCCTGCACTGTGAATGTTTACACGGTGTGTTCAATAGACACATAAAAATGTACCATTGTTTGTGTGTTTAAGTTTAAGCAGACTGTGTATGTCTTGTTGTGACCTAGATGAAGATCAGATCAAATTTTATGACCAATTATTGCAGAATTCCAGGTTATTCCAAAGAGTTCACATACTTTTTCTTGCCACTGTAGGTGTTCAAAAAGAACATTGGGATGGTTGTGATAATATCAAAGGCAATTAGTCCTTTTATTACAGGTTTTTTTTTGTCATGAAGTCTTCTATAGATGATGATCATGCTTTGAACAGTCATAGGGACGAACACACACCATAAGTCCCCTTGACTACTACATATTCACTGTGGAGTGGAGTTAATTATGGAGTTTGGTAAATTATGCAATCAAGGCCACAATCGCTCTTCCTCAGTCGGGTAGAGTAAGTAATTCATTCAATTTTTTTCGCCAGTGATTATTCAGACACCTGGCAATAGGAGCGCCAGTCATTATTTTAGTGGTGAAACTTGTGCTTTGCTAATTATAACTTTTAACTAACTCCTAGTCAGATATCTGAAAGGTAACATTTGTATGGAGTTGCAATAGAATGGCCTATGATTCCAACCATTTTTTAAAAATTCTGTCGAATATCATCAAACGTTGAGTATTATAGGATGTCAAGAGGGACGACTTGGTGCAGCGTGGCTAGAAGTTGAGGATGTTTGTGCCAGATGTTTTGGAGTCTGTCTGTCTGGTCATGTATGGTGGTGACATTTTTTTTTATGGAATCCTAGGCTTGGCTGTTATGTTGGTGGTGATCCAAGGCTTGGTAAATGTTTTTTTTTGTTTGCATGAAATCTGAGTAGTTGTCATGGCATTTGTTGTCATCTCATCTGTGTCCTCAGTATGGTCGCCATGACCAACAAGGCACATTCATGTCAAGAGTAACCTTAAAATATACAGTACATGTTTTTTCCTCCATTCGTAAGCCTTTTCTGCTCTCTGGGTAGTGTTAGACATGCGGGAAATGAGAGCAGACTAAATGAATGCCATTGTCACTAATTTGACAGACATGTAGAATGACTTGAGCAGATAAAGAAAATTTGATTAACTGAACTCATTCCGATACGATTCTGAAGTCTAGACAATCATGACATTCAAGCGTTGCAGAAAAGCTTACCATGCTTCTCCCCCAAAAATATTTTTTACAGATATTGCTGTGAGGTTACAGAGCTCCTCTCTCTCCATTGAGGCTGGCAGACACAGCACAGCGCCAGACCAGGCCAACGAGATCCTTCAGATGCTGCCCTTTTCAATGGCTTTTTTTATTCGCCTGCTATGCCTCTTATGTTGGGTCCAGAAACTTCTCTAATTAAAGATTCATCTTCAGTGTGGGCTCTCAAGTAAAATGTCTCGCAGTAGAACGTGGGGTGATAAAAAGGTGTTATTGGACGTGCGACCTTCATCGCCTCTTATCTCCCATAAACACTTCAGTTGGTTTTACAGGGCCACGGAGGCGGCGGAACGATGAGCAATAAGCCAAAGGCCCTGATGACTTATTCATGGGCAGAGCAGAACAAGAAGCACAGATGAAAGTGACAGAGAAGTTAGGACGATAAGTCATTACAGTTATAAGGCATCTCAAAAATACTTGTGTGCTGATTATTTAACTTTGACTCCGGGCCAACTATTGTGTCTTCACATGTACTTTATGGTAAAGTTTACCAATGATGAGCTTTTGCACTGTTCTTAAGCAATATTATTATGGACATATTTGCAAATGTATTGCTTTGGGTTGCTCAATTAGCATAGAGAGGAAAGTGAGAGTTCTGGAGCTTGGATAACTATAACATGGACTTGTAGCTCTGGCATAATAGACAACCAGCAACAGAAGGCCGTTGATATTGTAAAAGATATCCCGCCCCAAGCAATTCCTGATTACACAGTTATAACGTGATTCTGTCAGACAGTATATTATACAAACAGAATCACTGTAATTTCCTCTACGACAGCCTTTTATGTTTTTAAATCACATCAGATAGCTAATTCCCTCTTGGGTATAAAGTTTACTTTGAGTCAGAAATAATTACCATGAGTTTTCACACCTTCAGCTGTTTTCTGCTGTTCACCCTGCACTGATTTCAACTGATGACATGGCCACCTCTAGATAGATACCCTCTAAGTAAAGTGCTAGATTGTTTTTCACACTCCCAAAACCTCCCTTAAAACAGTGTCCCAACGGAGAACGAAAGAGGAAGTATTAGGAGCTGAGAAAGTGAGAGAACCAATAGATCTGCCATGCATCTTTGCCAATGTCTCGCTGAGGTTAAACGCTGGTCGAGCGCTCTGCTGAAGGCAGATTCTGGAGCAACGTTGCCATTCGGTGGAGATGGGCACTGGGGTGCAGCATAGTGGGCATCGCAGGGGGAGGACATGCTGGGAATAATCTAGCCCAGCTCACTACCAAGAATACTAAGCTCAGATGCTGTTTACATCTGCCCAATCAGATATCTCTAGCACTCCTCTCCTCTCTGCTGTAGAGCCAGAGCTGTGATGTAGGGAAATGGAGCTAGAGATTGTCATTATAGATAAACATTTCCCCTCCGATCTATTCCGTTTACGAGTGGGGAAATTACAAGGATACTGCAGAAAGTTTAGCTTCCGAAGGGATACAAAGTGTGTTCAGACAGCAGTGAACAAACGCATACACTACCAGTCAAAAGTTTGGACACACTGGCTCATCCAAGGCTTTTTATTTATTTTGACAATTTTCTACATTGTAGAATAATAGTGAACATCAAAACTATGAAATAACACATGGAATCATATAGGAACCAAAAAAGTGTTAAACAAATCAAAATATAATTTAGATTTTAAAGTAGCCAACCTTTGCCTTGATCCAGCTTTGCACACTTTTGGCAGCTTCACATGGAATGCTTTTCCAACTGTCTTAATGGAGTTCCCACATACTCTGGGCATTTGTTGGCTGCTTTTCCTTCACTCTGTGGTTCAACTAATCCCAAACCATCTCAATTGGGTTGAGGTCAGGTGATTGTGGAGGCCAGGTTATCTGATTCAGCCCTGCATCACTCCTTCTTGGTCAAATAGCCCTTACACTGCCTGGAGGTGAGTTTGGTCTTTGTCCTGTTGGAAAACAAATGATAGTCCCACTAAGCACAAATCAGATGGGATGGCGTATCGCTGTGGTAGCAATGCTGGTAAAGTGTGCCTTGAATTCTAAATAAATCCCTGGCAGTGTCACCAGCAAAGCACCAACACACCACCACCTCCATGCTTCACGGTGGGAACAACACATGCGGAGATCATCCATAAACCTACTCTGCGTCTCAGAGACACATCAGTTGGAACCAACAATCTCAAATTTAGACTAATCCGACCAAATTACCGATTTCCACCAGTCTAATGTCCATTGCTCGTATTTCCTGGCCCAAGCAAGTCGCTTCTTATTATTGATGTCCTTTAGTAGTGGTTTCTTTGCAGACATTCGACCATTGCCTGATTCACGCAGTCTCCTCTGAACAGTTGATGTTGAGATGTGTCTGTTACTTGAACTCTGAAGCATTTATTTGGTCTGCAATTTCTGAGGCTGGTAACTCTAATGAACTTAGGTCTTCCTTTCCTGAGGCGGTCCTCATGAGAGCCAGTTTCGTCATAGCGCTTCATGTTTTTTTACGACTGCACTTGAAGAAAGGTTCAAAGTTCTTAATTTCCGGATTGACTGACCTTCATGTCTTAAAGTAATGATGGACTGTCATTTCTCTCTGCTTATTTGAGCTGTTATTTCTATAATATGGACTTTATTTTACCAAATAGGGCTATCTTCTCTATACCAACCCTACCCTGTCAAAACACAACTGATTGGCTCAAACTCATTAAGAAGGACATAAATTCCACAAATTAACAAGGCACACCTGTTAATTGAAATGGATTCCAGGTGACTACCTCATGAAGCTGGTTGAGAGAATGCCAATGTGCAAAGCTGTCAAGGCAAAGGGTGGCTACTTTAACACTTTTTTTTGGTTACTCAGTGTTTCCATATGTTATTTCATAGTTTTGATGTCTTCACTATTATTCTACAGTGTAGAAAATAGAAAAATAAAGAAAAACCCTGCAGTGAGTTGGTGTCCAAAATTTTGACTGGTACTGTACATTCTGCACAGACTAGCCTCTGCCGTGTCCCCAACAACTGGATGTTCTGGTTTAAGGGAAATGGAAAGAGAGACGCTTTTAAACGTTAACAAGGTGACACTCCATCTTAACTCCTCCTCCACATTTCCTGTATGAACTGAACAGTGCTAAAAAGAACCTCCCCCCGACCAGTTTTTCTCCTCAAGACCAATAGTCGAGGATCTAGTTTCATGCATTTATTTTACGCCTGCTACGTAGGGTTATGCACTTGACCTTATCCACCTTGACCTACATAAGAGCTGAGTAATTAGGTTACAATCAATATTTTATTTACAGTGCCTTGCGAAAGTATTCGGCCCCCTTGAACTTCGAACATTTCAGGCTTCAAACATAAAGATATAAAACTGTGTTTTTGTGAAGAATCAACAACAAGTGGGACACAATCATGAAGTGGAACGACATTTATTGGATATTTCAAACTTTTTTTTAACAAATCAAAACTGAAAAATTGGGCGTGCAAAATTATTCAGCCCCTTTACTTTCAGTGCAGCAAACTCTCTCCAGAAGTTCAGTGAGGATCTCTGAATGATCCAATGTTGACCTAAATGACTAATGATGATAAATACAATCCACCTGTGTGTAATCAAGTCTCTGTATAAATGCACCTGCACTGTGATAGTCTCAGAGATCCGTTAAAAGCGCAGAGAGCATCATGAAGAACAAGGAACACACCAGGCAGGTCCGAGATACTGTTGTGAAGAAGTTTAAAGCCGGATTTGGATACAAAAAGATTTCCCAAGCTTTAAACATCCCAAGGAGCACTGTGCAAGCGATAATATTGAAATGGAAGGAGTATCAGACCACTGCAAATCTACCAAGACCTGGCCGTCCCTCTAAACTTTCAGCTCATACAAGGAGAAGACTGATCAGAGATGCAGCCAAGAGGCCCATGATCACTCTGGATGAACTGCAGAGATCTACAGCTGAGGTGGGAGACTCTGTCCATAGGACAACAATCAGTCGTATATTGCACAAATCTGGCCTTTATGGGAGAGTGGCAAGAAGAAAGCCATTTCTTAAAGATATCCATAAAAAGTGTTGTTTAAAGTTTGCCACAAGCCACCTGGGAGACACACCAAACATGTGGAAGAAGGTGCTCTGGTCAGATGAAACCAAAATTGAACTTTTTGGCAACAATGCAAAACGTTATGTTTGGCGTAAAAGCAACACAGCTGAACACACCATCCCCACTGTCAAACATGGTGGTGGCAGCATCATGGTTTTGGCCTGCTTTTCTTCAGCAGGGACAGGGAAGATGAAATTAAAATTGATGGGAAGATGGATGGAGCCAAATACAGGACCATTCTAGAAAACCTGATGGAGTCTGCAAAAGACCTGAGACTGGGACGGAGATTTGTCTTCCAACAAGACAATGATCCAAAACATAAAGCAAAATCTACAATGGAATGGTTCAAAAATAAACATATCCAGGTGTTAGAATGGCCAAGTCAAAGTCCAGACCTGAATCCAATCGAGAATCTGTGGAAAGAACAAGTTTTCAGTTTTTGATTTGTTAAAAAAGTTTGAAATATCCAATAAATGTCATTCCACTTCATGATTGTGTCCCACTTGTTGTTGATTCTTCACAAAAAAATACAGTTTTATATCTTTATGTTTGAAGCCTGAAATGTGGCAAAAGGTCGCAAAGTTCAAGGGGGCCGAATACTTTCGCAAGTTTATTTAACCTTAACTGACTTACCAAGTTAAATTTAAGAACAAATTCTTACTTACAATGACGGCCTACCCAAAGGCCTACTGCGGGGACGAGGGCCTGGGATAAAATATATATAATACAATATAAATATAGGACAAAAGGCAGCATGCATGTAGTAGTGGGATCGTCTTGTGAACATTTGTTTTTGCATGAGATCAAGGTCACGCGCTATGTGCAAATGAGCTTCCAGTGCCGATGTCCATACCAATCCATAGCACTTTTGATCTGCATATCTCACAGTCTAGGCTAGAATGGTTTACAGATAGGTATCTAGTGCAGTGTGTCCTAACACTCTGTGGAAAACTGGAAAATGCTTTGGATCCAATGGAGATCCCAGCTGCAGCAGCAGTCGAAGTGCTTTAGTGCTTGGCATTCGGCATCGGATCACAGAAGGGCCAGCTCCAAACCCAAGAAATGTTTGTCTGCATTGCCTGCTATGTACATATTTGTCATGACGCAAACTCTGGCGGGGCTGCACTGTGCATGTTGTCCAATAGAACTCTATTGTGCCAGAGCAGGGAACAGAGTCTAATATGTGGAGAACACAGACCAGCTGTAAAGTTGTAGACGATCAGAAGTTATGGCTGTCTGTGGTTACTGGTTACCCCTCTAGAGAATTTGGTAGGCCTACTTTCCAGAATGGTACATGCGAGCTCTGTTGAGAAAGAAGCAACTCCAGAACATACACAGAGTTGGAGAGTTCAGGGCCTGTATTCATAAAGCTTGTCAAAGTAGGAGTGCTGATCTAGGATCAGTATTTAATTTAAATCCTAATGAGCAGTACAGTATATGGACAGGAGAGAAGGGCCCTTGTCACAGAGTAGGAGTGCTACATGTCCATATAATCTTAGGCATTATGATCCCCAAGGCAAAACAGATTCTAGATCAGCACTCCTACTCGAAGAGCATTTATAGATACTGGCACAGATCCTACATCAGCACTCCTACTCTGAGATCGACACAGAATGGCTCCACATACTCCTGCTCTGTGCAGCTTATGAACAGAGTCCGTTGGATGGAGGATAAACAAAAAACTAAATGCATTCGCTAAATGATTCTTACTCTTTTTTTTTTTCTTCTGTGATTTCCTGCTGCTTTGAAATCTTTGTCAGCACTAAACAGGCCCTGCTATAGTCCTCTCATTAAACTATTCACCAAAGATGAAGAGTATCCCCGAAGTTCATCACAAGATGCACTGCTTTTTATTTGATGAAGTAATTCATGCAGAATGAATGTGCGTATTGCAGCTTGTGGGAGGCCTGGAGAGTCTGGAGCACAGGAGATTGGCGGCACCTTAATTGGGGAGGACGGGCTCGTGGTAATGGCTGGGGCAGAGTAAGTGGAATGGTATCAAACACAGCAAACGCATGGTTTGACGCCATTCCATTCGCTTCATTCCAGCCATTATTATGAGGCGTCCTCCCCTCAGCAGCCTCCAGTGGTCTGGAGAGAAAGCCTGGCTCAGCCTTCCAGAGAATGAACAAGGGAAGGAGCGATTAAGCTGAAATGTGTGTTTTTAATTAAGTTGGGAGAGCGAGTGCATGTCTGCGACTCAGATTTTTTAAATGAACTTTTAGAGAACTTTGGACCAATTTACGATATGAGAACCTCAAATTGGAGATCACTCTTTTGAAAAGACCTAAAGATGCATGGTGCGATACTGAGTGTTTGTGTTTAAATGCTTGTGTCTCTGTCTTTGTCTCTGTGTGCCTTTCTTGTATCTTTGTCTATGCTTGCGTCTTCGTCTTACCGGAATGTTTTATCAGAACTGTCTGGTAGAATGAAGCTCATCTGGCCACTCTTATTGAAGCCTTTCCTCAGCGTCACTATTATGTCTGACTGACTGTAGACAGATTCCATGAGTGCGTCTGCGTGGGTTCTGATAGCTGCATCTACCAATCCAGGGGTGTTGAATAAATCGGCCTGTTTTGACTGCCAGAATGCCTCCAGGGAATTTAAACAATAGCTAGGTTTCCATCCAATTGGCGACAGATTTTTCATGCAAATATGCTAATTCTAAATGTACTTTTTCACTTACACATTTGCAATTGTACCCAATAAAAGTTCAAAGTATTTTCAACTCAACCAATAGTTTTGTCACAAACCGCTGTGTTCAATTGCAAATGTGCCGACTGGTCTTGGCATGGGTGCTCTAGCCAACAGCTCACAGATACAAGTGGGGGTAGGCTAATCTACATAATGAGATTATTATGGATAAAGCAAGGATTTTTTTTTCTTTTTTTTTCTCAAACTGCAGTCAAGCATCGATCATCATGTCACCAGAATAAGATCCTCGTCACCAGAATGACTTTCACCACCCTGTGAAGTTCATCATAATTTATTTCATCTGTAGCCTAATAAACTGCATGGTTTCATGAGTCGTAGTGGGAGGACCACACACCATATCATAGCATGACTCCAAGTTGTCTTTGATATGATGATTATTATATCATTATTTACGCATAAAGATTTTTCCACTGCCATGTCTCGCATAATTAATTTTACCGATCCAACAAGATCCCATCGTGTTGAACGAACAAATTGAGTCGCATTTTATAAAATTGTACTGAAACTTCCTGTTTCCATCACAGCGGTCGGGATTTGTTTTTTTATATGGTATGACGTGACTCGCATAAAATCTGTGGATGGAAATGTGGTTTGTCAGTTGATGTTAAATGTAAATCGTCAGACATTTGACAAATGTCAAAGCAACTTTGGGAGTATATGGTACAGCATGCATATTCAATGTGATGCAGGGTAGACCGATCATCCATTTCCATGTCTGTCCATCCATTGTTTTAGAGTAAGGGACAGTGGTGGAAAGTACCCAATTTTCCTACTTGAGTAAAAGTAAAACGTTAATAGAAAATGACTCAAGTGAAAGTCACCCAGTAAAATACTTGAGTGAAGTTTAAAAGTATTTGGTTTTAAATATACTTCAGTATCAAAACTAGAAGTATAAATCATTTCAGATTCCTTATATGAAGCATACCGGCGGTACGGTTTTCTTGTTTTTTAAATTTACAGATAGCCAGGGGTTTACTCCAACACTCAGACATCATTTACAAACAAAGCATTTGTGTTTAGTGAGTCCGCCAGATCAGATTCAGTAGGGATGACCATGTTTTTTTCTCTTGATAAGTGCGTGAATTGGGCCAGTTTCTTGTCCTGCTAAGCATTCAAAATGTAACAAGTACATTAGGGTGTCAGGGAAAATGTATGGAGTAGAAATTACATTTATTTTCTTTAGGAATGTAATAGAGTAAAAGTTGTAAAAAATATAAATAGTAAAATACCCCCAAAAATCTACTAATTTATAGTACTACTTATGTACTTTACACCACTGGTAAGGGATGATTCGATGGCATAGATATGTTGGGTCATATTGGCTGCCAGGGTATCTAGTCAGTTTCCAAACCCACAAAAGGTTAGTGCTCGCTGGGGGCATGCTCATTGGGAATACTGTGCACCTTAATGTGCTGTAGACTATCCCTACAACTGCCTTCTGGCATTTAGATGGATCATCATGGATCTATGTTGTGGGCAAACGCATGTACACACACACACACACACACACTGAGAACCAGCCAAGTGCTGCTATCTACAGATGGTGGTGGGTAGACAGGTGTCTAATTGTGAGATGTTGCTCTCAACAGTAAAGTCCATTGCAGTGAACCGAACAAAGAGCAGAGCAAAAGATTAGAGTTAAAACGCCACAATTAGTGTCTGCGCTGAGGACGTGTATCTGAGTGTACCAGTTAATGGCAGATTACCCACTCTCGGCATCCCATAATGAATGCCTCGGCTGACAAGTGGGTTTGGATTAGGTCATTGCCTTACTCACACGCTCCAGAAATAGCCAAATAGTTTTTTCCAAGCTAGCGCTGCCAACAGCTCGCCAATTTCAGCCCAAACCAGATTTTCTACCATCGCCATTATCATTCACAATTCAGCATATGGTGTGGGAAGTCTGATGTATGTGGTGCCATAGAAATATAATCTATTCATTCTATTTGTGTGTGTTCTGTGTTCATCAAGAGAAGGACATCTTAAGATACCGGTTGCTTCAGAGGGGTGAAACTTGAAGACTGGGATCAAGTTAGTTGTTTGTGGGTTTGAGTTTTTGGGTCTTTCTGAATTAGTGCTAGTCTGATAAGCCAGGTTTCACATAATGGTGAACAAAGGTTTATTTGTTGACCACCGGGGGGCCCTGTAGGTATACATTGTCCAACTCCAATGTGATGATGTTGATGAGAGAGCAGCAGTCTCCTACCTACCTCCCTCCCTTATCTCTTAAGCGCCTTGTGTGACCTTTTGAATATATGCTGCTTGCAAAAAAAAATATTCAAGGAATGTCTCAAGTACCTGGCCTGTTGAACAGGTCTGTACTTCCTATGAAAATGTACTCTTTCTCTGGCGCTTAATCATTTTCTTAAAAATAGAGCGCTATTATGGGAGGAATGGTGGAGTGACACAAAGCCTTTTTAAACATTTGAAATGAATGTGGCCTTGTTTACACAGAACTCCTGTTAATTGGGTTTTACTGTATTCTTAAACATGCATCATTACTGGCAAATGTCAATGTGGCAATATCAAGTAAACAGAGTTGTGGACTCGAGTCTGACTCAAGTCACACATTTAATGACCTGGGACTCGACTTGACAGAATATAAATTCACTTGACTTGGAGACTCGGGACTTGACTTTGACTTGAGACGGATGACTTGAAATTATCTGGCCAGGTTTTGTAATGTTTTGTCACTAATTTTGTGGCACTGAGTCTACTTGGATTACCTTACATGCCTGCCGCCAGAGACCGTAGCCACAGCATCACCCAAACCTGCAACAGATTGCCTAGTGAAACACACACTGCACTCTGATTGGACAAGCAAACTGTCAATCAACACAGGTCAGGCGAGCTAGCGAACAGATTGCTGATTTGCTGTACAGCTATAGGATGGTGTGCAGCGCAAACATCACATTTTAGAGGGAGAGGATTGCCATGCTAAATAAATGTGCATCTCCAAAATTGGTTCTCAAGAATATGAACTGTTTACTTTGCAAGCTCACCTGCAATGGGGTAACAGTTACTAGCTAGCATAGGCCTTTTGGTCTTTTGGTATGTAACGTATAATTTACTTTAATTTGTTGTTAAAATGCGAGTAAATAAAACTGAACAAATAAGCCTTTCACACTACCGTGACCTCCTAACTGTCCCAAAGCCCTTCGAACGACATGTATATACTCCGCCATTTTATGGGAGTAAGTTATTTCTGTTTTTTATTTTTATTACATTTGCAAAAATGACAATTTTTTTTGTTTTCTCATGGAGTACTGTGTGTAGGTTGAGGATTTAAAAAAACAAACATTTAATCCATTTTAGAATGATGTAACGTAACAAAATGTGGGAAAAGGTTCTGAATACTTTCCGAATGCACTGCACTGTTCATTAGGAACCAAACGGAAGAAAACAGAGCTGTTTACATTCTTCTACTCTTAGGGGGGTAGATCTGGAGGTAGGCTATTCTCGTACGCTACCTACGCACAGTAGGTGCTATGAGAAAGTGGTACGAGACGTGTGAAATTTGCAGCTTAACACTTTGGTAATATCCCATTTGGGCACACACTGGTTGAATCAATATTGTCATTTCAATAAAATTGCGTTGAACCAATGTTGAATTGATGTCTGTGCTCAGTGAGATTTGTATCCGCATGTATTTTTTTGATAACTCTCCTTAAATGTTTTGTAGTGTTAACTCTTAGTGTGGAGACGAGGGACCTACATAGGAGTAAGTCCTATGTTTCATGAAGTGCTTTTTAAGTCCTTCCTTACAATACCATATCCAAATGAAAATGTGTCAAACCTGGAAAATAAAACAACTGAATTATTCATTGTGCTTTGAATAATGTTTTGTACCCAGTTTAGGAGGAATTTGTTACATCACTGGCAGAACAAAGTAGATTTGCCTGCCAATGTAAGTGTTTTTTTATATATATATTTTAAGATATGATTCATATAATGGAACACATTCTGTGTGTGTGTGTGTGTGTGAGAAAGAATATATGATTTGTTCTACATCATACAATTTAAGCTAGGGAAGTCATAGAGAATTTGTTTATTATACCCAGTGATCGCTCTGGAAATAATGTATCCATTATTTAAAAGCCATACTGTTGATATGGTCTCACAGAGTTTGTGAAAGAGTGTGGGGAGGATAACTGGAGTGGAGTCAAATTTGTTCCACCCTGTTTATGCAGTTAAAGTATGGGATAGACGGACCGAAGAGGGGAGACAGAGGGAGCGACAGCAATTGAAAATAGACAGTTGGGGTCAAGGACTGCATTTTATCGCTCAGATAAAGGCATTGTGTGTGTGGGATGTGTTTGAACCTGGCCATCAGGCATTTGAGAGGGAGGAAAAGAGGGTGTTTGAAATATAGAGAAAGCTGAGGATGTCTTTCTTCTTTTACTCTACGTAAAGGGGCAGTGGGTTTGAGGTCTAATACTCCCGAATACAAATACTCCCTATGCAGGTGACAGAGTGACGACAAAATAAACGAGATAAAGAGGGGGAGAAAGATGGAGTTATGAAGAAGGAAATCTCCATGGCCTTACCTCACTGTGGTGCGCTTGATTGGACTTCAGTCCCACCTATCTATAATCAGCTGGGGTCCACTCCGCTATGCCACTGCTCAACACTGTAACAAGCCCCCGTGGAACCAGGCCGAGGGCTAGTAAAGTAAAATGTACAGTGTAAGTCAGTCTAGCAGTGTGTTACAGAGCGTTTCCCCATATCACTCTCTGTTCAGCCACTGTATGTCCAACACAGGATGCTCTGCCCTAATAAGACTTTGCTTTGCTGCGGACTTAACAATACAAAGTCCACAAACTTTACTATTCAGGGAAGCTATCCATATCTCTGCTCCAAGATGGATCCGGAACCACAACAATGAGGCCCTTGATCCCATTCCAGTCAGATTCCACTGTTCGATTAGTCTTTGCATTGAAAAGGGTATATCTGCATACCTACATATGAATAGTAATACCCCAGAGATACTTCGGGGATTTTGATGGAGGTTTCTAACTAGCGTTAGTGCAATTGCTAACTAGCATTAGCACAATGACGAAGTCTATGGGTATTTGCTAGCATGCTAGTAGATGCGCAATGACTGGAAGTCTATAGGTTAGTTAGCATTGGCTCACGAAACTACCTCTAACATCCATCATACTGGACACAGACATACAAATTGTATCCACTAGTTAATCTGACTCTAGAGAAGTAGATAAAGGTCCTCTGCCAAAATCTCAAAGTATCCCTTTAAAGGTGCAATATGCAGAAATCGCTCCATTTCCTGGTTGCTAAAATTCTAATTTATATTGCCTAATTTATATTGACATTGTGTCTAGCTAGCTAAGCAGACTAGTATCAGAGATTTCTGGCTAGCCTGTATCTAGTGGTTCTTATGTTGTGTTACAGCGCAATAGGTCCAGCTATGTACATGTCATTTGGTTGAGACAAATGAGTTTAGAAAATAATTGTTTGCTCTGTGTATATGTGGTGTGTAGTTGGTTGACTTAGCTATTTAGCAAGCTGAGATCTGCGCTCAAGATGGCTAATGTTAGCTATGTTGCTAATAATATTTTTGAGGAGAACAGGCTAGCTCCCTGTAGCATCAAGACAAGAGGGGATGGGGAAGAACATTAAATGTGCAGTTGCTTCATCTGGCTGACGCAGTGCCCAGACGAGATGAGCTACCTGCTACAGAGAGAATCTGAGAGATCTCACTATATTTATTTTTTATTTTTTTATCTTGATTAACCTCCGAGATGTCAATGTCGAACCAATGCAATGCTATTCATTTTATTGGCTTGCTATATGAGCTGCTTTTGAAAATGTCTGTCTGATATAGCTAGCTAGTTGTTTTTATTGTGTATGTTAAATGCTACAGCCACAACATCATGTAGTCATGCATCTGCAGACCAGCAAGGAGGAGAATGGCCTGCATTGGGTGAGCTAGCTAGAACAACATCAACCAACTAGCTAGCTATAATATCAGAAACATTTTTAGGTAAAGCGTGGATAGAGCTACAGTGGTTATTCCTCTAAAAGTTACGAGCTTATGCCGCAACCATTTGTGGTAGATGGTGGCATTCTTCTGTTATTGCACCACACTATCACAAGGGAGAGTTAGAATGCTGATCTATCGGTAGTCTAAACTGTGGCAATTATTGGAGGAGTTTTCAGTCTGAGTCTCTCCTCTGGCGCTAGAGTCCTGCATCAGGCAACAACAACAAAAACTGTTGGTTAGTTCTGAAGTTAACGAGAGAACTTGGGTAAATACAAAGTACTGACAAATATGATTATTTTTCTTATATATATGCACGGAGGGCTTTTGGTTTCTCTCCCTCTAAAAACATAAATAATTATAAATAACCAACTGGCTTTATTTACAAATTAGTAAGAATGTCTCACCCCATTTTCAAGAATGGCCTTTTTCCCTTTATTCAGATTACATTCGCTCACTTTCCGTTATTTGAAACAATCTTCTCCGAAATATAGTTATTTTTTATCACGTTAATCTGCTCATGTTGTGTGTTCAATTATTTGTGATATTGTGGCATTTAAAGCATATTGAAGAGTTCCTGAGGGCCAATCTGTTATCCAGCGATTAGTTTAATAGCCCGGCTCCTGTAGGTGTGAAAATCCCCCCCAACTTGCAATGTATTCGATGCTTAAATATCTGTTCATCAACATCTTTATGCTTTCGTTAATAAAATAATGATAAATACTTTCAAAATGCAGATGTTTATTTCAACTACTGTACAGTACATCTCAGCTACATTTTAGTTGCACTTTCCCTCAGCTTGCTGAGATCAATGTATGTGTTGTTGTGTTGTATCGTCAGTTTCTCAAGGTACAGATGAATTTTTCAGAATAAAGTAGGCTAATGAAGGCAACAAATTGTTGCTTACTGGGAACACCCAAAGTCATCCAATTGTTATTATAGGATTTGAAGCAATAGCCTACTCTCGTGTGGTCAACTATTTCAGCACCGTTTCGGACTGGTCTTGATAAATCAATGACATTTTTATTTTCAATTCATCTCTGTTTGGGTATTGGTTAGCCTACAATTAGGGTGTGGAAATGTTAGTATTATTTTGCTCTTAGTAGCCTACTCCCGAACGGTCACGTTGTACAGCGCCTGACTGTTTACTTTTTTTTGGAATAGAAACACCAAATTAATTAAGCTTTCTTAAAATCAATCCCATATACTATGTTCTTACAAAAAAGGTTTTAAATTCTCTAGTAAAGCCAATATAAAAAATTGTCAAATGGTTCTCAAAGATGCCCTCTGGTGGTCAAACTAGCATTAATGGCAACAATGGCTGACACTTAAATAACGTGAAGCAACTTTTAAAGGAAGAACCACTGTAACTATCTGTAATAATTGTATTATTTTAAACCACCTAATGCACATCCTGTATCGGTGTTACATTGCAAAGTATGTTTTAATGTATTTGTACTGCATTGTTTTCTGTCTCAAATTTTACAAATCATCAGCATGAAGGATACTGAATTATGTTTGAATTGTCATTCAAATAATGTTGTGTCTCTCTCAGATCTGCTAAGCACACGTCTGGCTCTGCTTGCCGCACAGCCACTGCCTCAGTGGTTGAGTAAGCTCCATCATGGCTGGCCCTGTCCAGGGGTGACATTGGACAGGGCCACAGTGTCTCCCAACTCCCCTGTTTCAGTCCCCAGTAATTATTCTGCAATAGCTTGTGCCAGGGGTCTAGGGTCAACTTGTCTCATCTGGACCAGTATTCACAAAGAGATCACACAGAGTGCTGATCTAGGATCAGTTTTTAATTTTAGATCCTAAAATAATTTTGCCTGGTGCAACCTGACCCTAGATCAGCACTTCTACTTATGTGGCCTATTTCCATACATGATTTACCTCAGTGTGTTACCTAAAAGGCTCAGACTTTTCTCTTTCCATCTACGTGGTCTGGCACCCGTGTCTCACTAAACCATGGCGTCTCACTAAACCATGGCTCTAGCGGACCTGCTCTCACTTGCAGTCAAAGTCAGGCCGCTGGTACTTTTCAGCCTGCATTTACCTAACAATGGCTAACTGTGAACTTGAACATCTTCCCACAAAGCAGCTGTTTTGATTTATGCAGAGTTTGAAAAAAAAGTCCTCACTGCCAGCACTAGCTATGGAAACGATTTCCCTAGAATAACACAAGGGTGTATACGCTGGTGTAACACTGTTAGTCAAAAAGCTGCATTGGATGCTTTGTGAATATTGGCCCTGGTGTAATGTGAGATCTTAGGCATGCTCCCATTGACAAGGAGGGGGGCATCCTGCCCTTCGGTTACATCGTCATCCAGCTCTTCTTAATTCTCAACAGCATCTGGTAAGAACAAGGGTCCAGTGCTGCTTTTCGACTCATACACTAGTGTAACACTGATGTTTAGACCCATATGTTATACTAGGGAAATAGTTTCCGTAGCTAAGGCTGGCACCGAGGACTTGTGAAGAGCAGAATCAACAACCTCGGCATAATCAAGATTGATTTAAACAGCTGTTTTGTGAGAAGATATTAAAAGTTCACTTTTAGCCATTGTTATGTAAACGCCAGCTGAAAAGTACCACTGGCTTGACTTTGGCCCAAGTGACAGCAGGTCTGCTGGAGCCATGGCCCAGTGACACGGGTGCCAGCCTGCGTAGATGGAAACAAAAAAGTCTGAGCCTCTTGGGTAGAACTCGAGTTAAATCCTGGATGGAAATGTGCCACGAGTAGGAGTGCTGATCTAGGGTCAGGTTCCACCAGTCAATATGATCTACAATTAAACACTGATCCTAGATCAGCACTCCTACTCTAAGACACTTTGTGAATACGGGTCTGGATAAGAGAAGTTGACCCTATCCCCCCCCCGGCACAAACTATTGCAGAATAATTACTGGGAATTGAGACAGAGGGGTTGGGAGACAGCATGGCCCTGTCCAATGTCACCTCTGGACACAGCCAGCCAGGAAGGAGCTTACCCAACCACTCTGAGGCAGTGGCTGTGTGGCTAGCAGAGGTGTGCTTAGCAGATATGAAACAGAGGCACAACATTATTTGAATGACAATTCAGTCCACATGACAGAATTCAGTGTTCTTCATGCTGATGATTTGAGACAGATAGCAATGTAGTACAAATATATTTAAACATACTATGGAATGAAACACGGATACAGATGATGTGCATGAGTTTGTCAAACGGGTAGGCCTACCACGTTTTTGAATAGGAAGAATTAGGCTCTGATTCTATGATTAGGCCCATACAAGATGTTCATGCGTGTATGCACATAGAGTACCCGTCAAAAGTTTGTACACACCTACTCATTCAAGGGTTTTTCTTTATTTTTACTATTTGCTACATTGTGGATTGATAGTGAAGACATCAAAACTATGAAATAACACATATGGAATAATGTAGTAACCAATGTTAAACAAATCAAAATATATTTAAGGTTCTTCAAAGTAGCCACCCTTTGCCTTGATGACTGCTTTGCACACTCTTGGAATTCTCTCAACCATCTTCGTGAGGAATGCATTTCAATTAACAAGTGTGCCTTGTGAAGTTGTGGAATTTATATCGTTCTTAATGCGTTTGAGCCAATCAGTTGTGTTGTGACAAGGTAGTGGTGGTATACAGAAGATAACCCTATTTGGTAAAAGACCACGTCCATAGTATGGCAAAAGCAGATAAGCAGAGAAACGTCAGTCCATCATTACTTTAAGACATGAAAGTCAGTCAATGCGGAAAATTTCAAGGACTTTGAAAGTTTCTTCAAGTGCAGTCGCAAAAACCGTGAAGCCACAGCTCTCATGAGGACCGCCATAGGAAATGAAGACTCAGTTGCCTCTGCTGCAGAGGATAAGTCCATTAGAGTTACCAGCCTCAGAAATTGCAGCCAAAATAAATGCTTCAGAGTTCAAGTAACAGATGCATCGACTGTTCAGAGGAGACTGTGTGAATCAGGCCTTCATGGTCGAATTGCTGCAAAGAAACCACCACTAAAGGACACCAATAAAAATACTAAACACTATCAGTGGACATTAAACTGGTGGAAATCTGTCCTTTGGTCTGATTAGTCCAAATTTGAGATTTTTGGTTCCAACCTCCTTGTCTTTGTGAGACACAGAGTAGGTGAATGGATGATCTCCGCATGTGTGGTTCCTACCGTGAAGCATGGAGGAGGTGTGATTGTGTGGGGGTGCTTTGCTGGTGACATTGTCTGTGATTTATTTAGAATTCAAGGCACTCTTAACCAGCATGGCTACCACAACATTCTGCAGCGACACACAGTCCCACTAAGCACAAACCAGATGGGATGATCATTTGTTTTTCAACGGGACAATGACACAACACACCTCCAGGCTGTGTAAGGGCTGTTTGACCAAGAAGGAGAGTGATGGAGTGCTTTAAGAGTCATCTTAAAAATTACTCTGTGATAGAATTAATGCGAGTTGACTTGCCTGGCCTTCCTGGCAGCAAAAGCATGCACTGCTTCTTGGAAGTTGATTTTGTAATGCACGGCTCTCCCATCTTGTGGTGCTAAAGGATTTCACTGTGAAATTGTTTCATGCTATCTTTCACGTTCTATTTCAGCACATCCCAGCGGTGTGTAGGTCTGGATAAAACATTTGGTAACTCAGCCACCGCCAAGGTGTTTAAAACTCAGCCGCTAACTCAGCTGCCGCCAAGCTGCATCAGAGAGAACCAGGTTCAGCGAGTGCGCGCTGCATTGGCTGAAAAAAGGCCCTCGGATTGATATCCTGCAGCAGCAGCAGCACCAATGTCATCGGGACGTGGAGCAACAAATCTGAGTCTGAGTCCCAGATAGTAGGTTTTCTGCTGGCATTGTTTGGATGTGTGGCTTGGCCTGGTGCGACCAACTGTTCTTGTCCACCCAGAGAGCTGTCATCATCAGTGGAAGTGGATGGCTCGGACTCCTCCGGTTCGCTGCGAGAACCATTGAACGGTGGCTCGTCCATCTTTGTGATTGAACGGCCTGTCCTCGGAGTCATGTTGTTCTCCACACTGGCTGAGGAACATTACTGCATGCAGCGAATCACTTTGGTTTAGAGATTGTGCCTCTTTTCTCATTAGTTAAAAAATATATATATTCGCTTCCTGATTAGTTTTTGTCTCTTAGACATGGTAGCTAATTTGGTTGCAAATCTCTATAGCTTACTATTAGCAGATATTATTTCCACTAGTAGCTAGCTAACGTTAACAGGCTATGCTAGGCTACTGCCTTAATCAATAATCATCTTCCTCACACACAAACATTAAAAAACAATACAATAGTTTAATTGGTAGATTTATTTGTATTAATGTTTCATAATAGGATAATCTCATTAAAACACACAACCATAGCTACCAAGGATAATAGGAAGGAACATCGGGGGAAGCGGGAATGGGGTGATGGCGGGAACTGCAGCAACGGCTATGAGCTGGCGGTGTGGTAGCCCATCAGAAGCGCCGGAGGGTTGCAGCCAATTTCCAAAATGCCGCCCCAAATTCAAATGCCGCCATAAGCAATTGCCTAGTCTTGCCTAATGGGAGGGCCGGCCCTGAGATGGACATTTTCAGAAAAAGCAGTTCACATAGCAAGCCAATATTAATGAATATCATTGCATTGGTTCGACATTGAAATCTCACTAGCTAATCAAGATAGAATCTGAGAGATCTCACCTTTTTATCTCTGTAGCAGGTAACTCTGTCTCATCTCGTCTGGGCACTGCTTCAGCCAGATGAAGCAACTGCACATCTCACGTTCTTGCCATCCCCTCTTGTCTTGATTCTATAGGGAGCTAGCCTGTTCTCCTCAGAACATTATTAGCAAGCTAGCTAACGTTGATCTCAGCTTGCTAACTAGACACTTTATGTTAGACTCAACCAAATGACAAGTACATAGCTAGACCTATTGCTCTGTTACACAACGTAAGAACCAATAGATAGACTAACCTGAAAGCTCTAATGCTAGCTAGCTAGCTAGCTAGCTAGCTAGCTAGCATCAGCCGTGTAACGGTCATGCTATGTAGAAACGCTCACTTTAATTCTTCCCTTCGTCTTCCTCACTAATGCCTTGTTGTAGCTTTCAAATTCTGTCAATATCATTGAGCTAGCTAGTCATTTTTACAAATTCTATCCATATTTAGCACAGCGTGCTTCCAGACTGGAACCCTATGAAACGTAAAAACACCTCACTTGATTGGTCAGAAGAAAATGCCCTGTCCACTAGAGCTCGCATATTTCTCTGCTCCTTTCTTGCAGAATTTTTTTTTTTTAAATGTGGACTCGCGTGTATTGTGTTGGGAAGAAAATTACAATCATCACTTTGAAATGAAAATTAGGGGCTAAATTCAATCCATACCACATTGCTGTATTGACGCAGTAGCTATTTTTCCACTGGTCAAATTAACTCAGATTGGTTTTGGGAACTGTATAAAAACCTCCAACTACTACCACTGTAACCCCTCTCACAGGTATGCTTTCACTTTTAAGAATCAGAAGTGTGTGGGCACGGGATGAATATTGTGAATAAAGGGTTAAAAAAAAATCCCCTTGTGGGATTAGAACTCACAACCAACTATAACCCAATTTGTTTAGTGGATTGGGCCACCATCAGTCATAGCAGTGAAGGGGGGGGGAGGGATAGGGCCTGTTGCAATGATCACCATTGTCATCTATTTATTGTTATGTTGCTACGAATATAAATGTATATAATCAACATATCCTGCATGTTTTTTGTTGTTGTTGCGTAAAACACAAACAGTAAGCAAAAATGTTGAACTTGGTGATGTGGAAATGTGCCTTAATGCCTTTTTTAATTTTATGTAATGTCAGTAAGGCACGCTGTCACCTGCTTTCATAGTAAGTCTTGAGGCGGTACCACCCAGCACATCTAGAAGTGTATTGCCAAACCCCTCCCTTGAAATAACGTAGAGGCGCCTCTTACATCCCAATTTCAATGGTAGAGTTGAACCACTATGGGCAAAAAGAGCTAGATTTACTACTAACGTGGAGCGTTGGTAAAATCACTGGGGAAGCCAAGCCAGAAAAAAAGCCATAGTACAAGCTATGTGTTCATATGCCTTGACACCGTGATATACAGGCCTAAGGTGGAGACAATAAGAAGACACAGTGGCAGAATAAATTTAACCACACATTTGTTTCATTACAAAACTGGAGAGAAACATCTGTCTGGTGAAGCCCACAAAACATTTTGCATGTAACAAACAGTTGCTTGACCATGCTGGAGGTCAAGTAAGGTAATGTTTCCAACACTTTCGGACTACTAAACAACTATTGCTTAGTCTAATACAGTGACAACTAAAAGATACCAAAAACAATTTAGTCCAATTAACATAAGTTCAAGTACGGAGAATTATGCTAGAACCACAAGTCCAAATCCGTATCTCCATCCATGGCTAATTTAGGAAAGGGACAATTTTTTTCTAGCTAGCCACCGGTGGACAAAGACGCAACAATTCACGTTTTTTTTCTGTTAATGACGTTTGACTTCTGATATGATGTCATTGGTCTGAATCCAAACTGGCTTCCCTTGACAGTTTCTTTTTTTTGTGCGCCAGGACCATTCACAGCTGAATTCACACTCCGTTTGCCCCAACGCTGATTGGCTGTTATTTTCTTAATTTTTTTATCAAGGGAGGTCAAATGCTCGCTGGCTTCCCTTGAATTCAATGCTATGGACGGCAACAATGTCATACTCTTTTTGGCCCGACAGCATCAGATAGATATGCTACACATACTGAGCCAGAGGGGTGCTGTGTTTCGTTAGCCTGGATGCTTTCTCCAGTGGGGTACATTCAGCCTCTTGCAAATTGAAAGAAATGTATGAAACACAGATAGACGAAATACATTATTTTGTATGTTTCTTTTGTTTTTCTTTGTCAATTTTTTTGGAGAAGCCTGGCTTCCCTTGGCATTCATGAATACACGCCACTGTGTTTACATGACCTTTGGCTGTTTTGAAAACTGCAGGAGATCTACTCAAGGCAAATGCTGACACCTGTTATGAACGCCATGTTACTGCATTTCAATGCTTATGCTTATTTGTGAGCAGTGCAGATTTACTTTGAGACAAAGTTTAATTCATTCAGCCAACCAACTCTTGTGGTGGTTTAGCACAAATACTTTTGGATACTTCTTATACACTACCACAGAAATACATCTTTAAGTTGTACCTAAGAAGGTGCACTAAACTCTTACTGTCATATTTATAGAGGATGTAGTTTATTTTGGGTGTATATACTGTAAACCACAAATAAAATGTTCTTAAATAATGATATTATTGAAATCATCATTTAGAGTACACTATACTGTATATGCAAAAGTATGTGGACACCCCTTCAAATTAGTGACATTCTAGACGGTTCTGTGCTTCCAACTTTGTGGCAACAGTTTGGGGAAGGCCCTTTCCTGTTTCAGCTTGGCAGTGCCCCTGTGCACGGAGGTCCATACAGAAATGTTTTGTAGAGATCGGTGTGGAAGAACTTGACTGGCTTGCAGAGCCCTGACCTCAACACCTTTGGGATGAACTGGAACGCTGACTGTGAGCCAGGCCTAATCATGTATATGTATTTTAATCCTTTGGAGCTCAATTTATGTAAAAATAGAGGTGACTTTTGACTCCCTAAAATTGGTATTGAACCCAAAAATCACATATCGGTCGGGATCTATTCTAGACCATGCATTAGATATAGCTGGCTGGCTGGTTTGAGTAATTAGTGGGAGTTGGGTTCCTGTGGAACAGGAAACCTGTGGCTTCTCCCTCTGTGCCTCCTAGGATGATGAATAATAGGATCGAACCATGAGCTACACTGGCTCAGGCTCTCCGTGATAATGCTATGAGGTAATAAGCCACAGTCTCTGCAGCCACTGACAAACTGTAAAATGAGATCACAGAAGATCAGAGCAACGCCACGTGTGTGATAGTCGTAGATAGGCATAGCTAAATGATTGCAGATGCAAAGCATGCAGGTGTTAATGGGCATTCTGATTTCATGTCTTTGTAAAAAAAAAAAAAAAAAAATGGTAAGTGTATTCAATATCTTGTTTTATTCAGCCAACTGCAATGTGACCTCTTACTTAGTTCTGGACTAAATATATTGCCAGTCTCTTGTCTGTAATCTGTCGGTATTCCGTTTCTATCTCCAATAGTCCAATATTTTTAGTTAAAGGCTCTGCCAAATGCTGAGATACTGTGCCGGGCTGGCAGTGTGATGAATGAAAACCTGAAGATATGCATCAAGCCTTGAATAAAGCAATGCGGCTCAGCGGGATGTGAAACAATGGCTCATTCCAGGTGGCGGTGTGCTGAGGGAGTGAGGGGAATTGGATAAGACAGGAAGGTCGCCTGGCTGCTTGGCTGTTAGCATTGGACTTGGCAGCTCTCTGCCTTGGAAGCGCTGACAGGCAGGCGTGCCTGTCACAGCGCGTAAGTGGCTCCCTGCGCAGACATTCACAGTAGAGCACCTTTTCTTTATCCACAGTGCTTCTGGGATGGTCCAGCCCCCAGGGCTGCATCCCCTATAGCCCTAGCCCCCATACCTAGTCCATGCCCCAGCCCTCATACTTGACCCCGGCCCCAGACCTTATACCAAGCCCTCAACTCCACATCTTGGCCGAGCCCCCAGCCTTATTCCCATACCCACAGCTACCTAGCCCATGCTCTATCCCCATCCTTAGCCCCATACCCAGCCCCATACTTAACATCCACAACCCCCTGGACCCCGTGGCCAGAGATTAGAGCTTTATGGCGGTCCAGGTATCACTCCCTTCAGTCTGCAATGGGAAGACCTGATTAGAGAGCGGGGGAGGCTGGTAGTGGCACCGTGGGAACAGACAACCCTCTGGGAAGTGGGGAACAGATTTGTCCTCTGCTGTTTAGGGAGTGGGAGGCTTCATCCAGAGTGAGCTGTGACTACTGTTGTTCCTTAGAAATAGCTTTCTGTTTATTCAATCATGGTAGTGGTTGATTTAATATTGGGAAACAGCAAAGTGGAAATAATAAAGTAATATTTATAGAGCCTTACCATGACCTTTTTGTTTTTTGTTGGATGTTTATGCAGCAGAGCAGTTATTTTGACTGTCATGGAGAAATGTTTTTCTCGTAACTATTTGAGATGACTTTTAAGGTCAGAAGGATTCAACTGTTCAGTATATCCAGTATTTTAAATCCTAGTCCTACCTTTAGTTGTATCTTGACTCTTCAGATTAACTTTAGACTCATGCGGGGATGGAGAAATCGTTTTAGATTCAACGAGGGTATGCACTGGAGTTGTGCATCTTACATTACTTCAGGAAGTCTACTCTCAACAACCCACTTCAATGCCCATGGTACTTAGCGTTAGAACTAAGGCTACGGAAACCCACTAGAACATAAATACTTTGTCCCAATACATAACGTCCTTCACTTGGCCTTGCTTTTGATCTTGCTTCACGTGTATGGAAAATCTAAGTTATCCAGAACTGAAAACTCCTCTTATTTCTACAGCCACACTTTGTCCTTAAAACCTACCTCTGCTGTTTGGATTGAAATGTTCCAGGGCGGATATTAACTGTATTGATTTGAGTGAGGATTATGACCCGGTAAAACAAGATGAAGTAGTGTGACCTCTGTTTAGGCCCCGAGTCACGCTCTCACATATCTGGCACACATTTTGTAATGAGCAAAAAAAGTATATTCCTGTGAAATTACAGCATAGAATTAAACGTAAGTGATTCTTGATATGGGAAGGAGAGATCTGAGAGGGAGGTAGAAGGACAAAATGAGAGACGAATAATGATAACCGAAGGAGACGAAACACTTGAGTCAGACATACATTCTATGAATTACTAGAAAGCTTTGTCAGGTAAAATAAGAAAGTGCTTTGGGCCTATGCTAGCTATTCAAATGGGAAAATCTAAGTCCATTTCTTTTCTTCTTGTCTTCTGTCTCTCCAGATGTGCTTCGGACTGGCTGTGGTTTCTCCTCCTCATCCTCCTTCTGATGTTCAATGGCAGATGAAAACAGCTCCCTTCTCCTTTCCTGTCATCTTTTGATCTCCGAGAGATGGCTCTGATCCACAGCTAAACAACAGGACATCCCTCTCTGATCTCCTCCCTCTCTGACCATCTTCTCATCACCCTCCCTCACCATGGCCTGCTTGCTGGTAACAGTGTTCCTCCTGGTTCTCCAGGCATATGCTGCCCCACCAGATTTTGTTCAGAGTTTGGATCTAGGCCCTGGACTCACAGCTAATGACACTCTGTCTCCACCCCTGGGGACTAGTAAATGTGCCCCCCACAGCATCATCATTGGGGTGCGTAAAGGCGGCACACGAGCCCTGCTGGAAATGCTAGACATCCACCCTGAGGTCGCTGCCGCTGCCACAGAGGTGCACTTTTTCGACTGGGACGAGAACTACGCTAAGGGATTTGACTGGTACCGTGAGCTGATGCCATATTCCTACCCACACCAGATCACAGTGGAGAAGACACCAGGCTACTTCACCTCTGCCTTGGCGCCAAAACGCATCCGTGCCATGAACTCCTCCATCAAGCTGCTGCTGATCTTGCGGGACCCAACTGAACGTGTCATCTCAGACTACACCCAGGTCTACTTCAACCGCCTGGAGAACCACAAGCCAGTGCAGGCCATTGAGAACCTGCTGGTGCGCAGCGGAGCCCTCAATACCCGCTATAAGGCCATCCAGCGGAGCCTCTACGACATGCACATGAGCAACTGGTTGCGCTATTTCCCCCTAGAGCAGATCCACATCGTGGATGGGGATACTTTGATCCGGGACCCGTTGCCTGAGCTACAGAAGGTGGAGCGTTTTCTCAACCTGCCCCCCAGGATAATGTCCTCCAACTTCTACTTCAACCAGACCAAGGGGTTCTACTGCATCCGGAGTGAAGGGCGAGAGCGCTGCCTGCACGAGTCCAAAGGGCGTCCCCACCCTGCCGTCAACGGTACCGTGCTGCAGCAGCTACGCTCCTACCTCCGGGAGCACAACCATAACTTCTACCGGCTGGTGAAGCGCTCCTTTGACTGGCAGTAAGGCAGTTCACCCCTCTACCTATGAGGACTAGTTCCCCCTGGCCCACATATGACTGTTCAAGGACTGACTGACCAGTGTTATAGGGGGAGAAGCACTTTACGAACTCTGACACCCAAACACCCCTGTGTATCGCCTTTTACTCTGCTCCGGTGTCAGCAGAGCAATTCCACATTTACGAAGCAAGAACTTACAAACTAACATGGAAAAATCCCCAAGATTGAAGTCATTCTCTGTACTGTACCTGCCAAAAGTGAAGTGATGCGGATTGTGGAAAAACTAATTTGTGAACCTGATTTTAACTTTTGTTTGATATTACTGTACTTGATAATAAATAGTTTTGCTTTAAAAATGTAACGCTGGAATGGGATCTTTTTCTCCCTTGGTTCTTTGTGCTGCTCTCCAGCTCCTAACCTGTTATTTAGAGAGCATGCTAAGGTAGACTGAGGCATTAGGCTAAGAGTTTGATTCGCTGCGGTGGAAGAAGGACATTAATGCAGGGGAATGGTTTCCCTCGAGCGCCGCTTTAGTAGTACAGAAATCACTAATGGATTTGGACGTTGAAGGTAGTGCCTGCAGCAAAAGGGGCCGAATCACAAGAGTCAGCAAGCTGAAGTCAAAGAGCTCTTCCTGTATTTTACCACTGTTCAGTGTTCAACGGTTTGATTAGGCTGTAGAAGCAGCCAGTAAATCATATGCTTATTGTAGCAGTTCTCACAGGAGTTGTGCTGTATGTAAGATGCCGTTTCACCAGTGTGATTATTCAACATAAACAGCAGAGAAACACATTACTATTTTCATCATGATTATCTCTGGTTATTATGGGTGGATACTTTGTGTTTTCTTAGAACCTTTCTGTCAGATCACTTGCCATTCCATGCCACAGAGAATCGGCACATTTCAGATTGTCACAGGTCATGTTTCCTCATTGATTAGGCTTTAAACAGCAGCCAAGGCTGCCTGTCTGGAGAGACCACTGGTGCTTATGTGATCTCCCTTCTGTCTGGTGGCTCTGTCAGATGCTAAAAGAGTGCTCCCGTTCTCCAGGGGGGGACAGACATCAATGCTGCCGGCTTTATCCCTTGCCAGCAGTAGGGGTGTGTTGGTCTGTCCACACTAAAATATGAAGTTCGATACAAGCAATGTTTTCACACTCCGTCTTACCGTATCCTATTTACTGATACTGCATTATGTTTTATTGATGTCTCATAGTAGTTTATTCAACCATACTTTTGTTCTACGGCTCCATCCAGCACAGGCTATCAGAATACTCTATACACTCAGAGGTAGCACTTTACTTTAATTATAGTGTCATAACATCTAATAAGGTCATAACCATGTCATAAGAGCTGACATAACACTGTCATACCACCTACATTTAGACCTGTTACATGTATTGAGTTATTTTATGGCTAGTTACATACACCTACATAAGGGTGTCAAAACCCACCCCTCAAGGCAAACCATTAGCCATATTATTACCATTGCAGTTGCACACACATTGGTGTCAGAATTGTACCTACCCAATGCTCTGTTGCTGATGATTGGGATGAATGCAGGAGAAGTATTTGGGAGCAGGAAAAGACACCCTCTTTGTGACTGACAATGACTGACACAATAGTCCAAGGGCCACCTACCAAAACTGTGTTTTTCCATGACCCAAAAAACGGAACTGCAAAATTTTAACAACCATTATGTAGATAATGTTATGAACAGTAACACTGTCTGATTCCAAACTTGTAAAAGTTGCACATTTAAAAAAATCTTTAATCAAAGTCATGATATTAAGCATCAAAATAACAGGGCATTTTAGGTAGTTTCACCTTGGTTACTTCTGTTGTACGATTTGTGCGTTTTGATTTTCGAAACTACCTAAAAATGCGCTGTAATTTCGATGGTTAATATAAACGTTCCAACGTTGCACGTAGGTAACTTTTTGTTGTACACTGATGTACAGAACACAAAACGATTTGTGCGTTTTGATTTTCGTCCTTGCCTTTTTATCGGTCCTTCATTGATCCAGATGAGCCCCTAAACGAGGAAATATATTTGAACCATTTGCAGTGGTTTTCTCAGTTAATGGATAGAAGATGTTTTGGCAGATGTAATTAGCCTATAGGGCCATTCTTGCTTTTGCCTGCCTGCCAAACTAAAGACAGCACAACTTTGCTAGCTAACACAGCGCTCAAAACATTCCCGACAGGTACAGAAAGCGCTTTTCTGGCATCTGAGAAAAAAACTATTTAGCACGTTTCAATAGCTTCTTATCGTGTATTATTTCAGGATTCGTCCGGTACATACAGTGGGCTCCAAGTATTTGGACAGTGAAAATGTTTTGTTGTTTTGGCTCTGTACTACGTCACTTTGGATTTGAAATTACACAATGATTATGAGGTTAATCTACACGTGAATCTTCACGTCTGTTGGATGCTCTTTTGGTTGTTTCAGATTATTTTGTGCCTAATAGAAACTCATGGTAAATAATGTAGTGTGTCATTTGAGTCACTTTTTTTTCTAAAGAAGAATCCAGTATGTTTCTAAAAACCTCTATATTACTGTGGATGCGATCATGATTACGTATAGTCCTGAATGAATCGTGATTAATGATGAGAGGAAGTTAGACGCACAAATATCATACCCCCAAGACATGTTAACTTCTCACCACTACAATCACAGGGGAGGTTAGCATTTTTGGGAGTGTATGATATTTGTGCGTCTAACTTCCTCTCATCATTATTCACAGTTTATTCAGGAGTATCCGTAGTCATGGTAAAATCCACATTAAACGTAGAAGTATTTAGAAACATATTCTACTCTTATTTACAATAAGAATAGAATGGATTTGAAATGACAAAGTGCTGGTGTACAGAGCCAAAACAACAAATATATCACTGTCACTCACTATATGTTGCTTTCTGCACGCATAGAGAATGGAATCTGTGTAAAAATTGTAACCAAGATGTAACCTAGCAACCTCAATGTTGCTAGGGGAATTACCCAAAATGCGGTATGATTTAGAAATGTTACCTTTGATTTATAATATCTAATTAATGTGCAAATTTGACAAGTTTTAAATCAGTGTTCATGTTCATAAAATGATCTACATAATGATGTAGAAACTTTGCGGATCGGTTTCCTGAAACACCTTTTCGGAAGCCTTTTTTAGTGGGTGGTGTTCATGTGGGTTTTGACCATAGAGATCCTATTACATTTTTTTATTTATTTAACCTTTACTTAACTTCGCAGAACAAATTAAGAACAAATTCTTAATTACAACGACGGCCTAGGAACAGTGGGTTAACAACCTTGTTCAAGGGCAGAATGACAGATTTTGAACTTGTCAGCTCAGGGATTCGATCTAGCAACCTTTCGGTTACTGGCCCAACGCACTAACCACTAGGCTACCTCCCAAACTATGTCATCAACAAACCCTCAAAGTTCCAGAATGAAGTGAAAAATGTCAGCCACATTGATCGAAGAGAAATCCAAACAAGTCGAATTGGAATTAATGGCAGTAGAGGCAGAATCCTGATTTGACTTATGCAGGAAAATAAAAGGCATGTGATGTATCAGAAATGGTGTAATATAATTATTGTCAACCTAAAATATTGTCATATAATTATAAATACAGTTTATACAGGTTCTATACACGTTCTGTATAAATGGCCTCTAAAATATGTGTAAACAGACCATCAATATCAAAGTGTTTTCTTGTAAAGCTGTAAGTGCTATTATATGATACAATATCAGAACTTGTGTATGGCTGTGGATTGACTGCATTGTTTGAGTGGAATGTTGGCATATTGGAAGTTCACTTGAAAAATGTTTGGAGCTGGCTGGCTTGCTAGCTGGCTGGCTAACCAACATACAGTGCAGATAAATTCTTCAAATTCATTACTTTACACGATCTTATCACAGCACGGGCAAACCATGGTTGACCAACTCCCTGACAAAAATGGTTGATCTTTATCCCATAAGAAGGTTCATGTCCATTCTAGTATTCTAATTCCTAATTCTATGGTTGTACACTCTTATGTAGGTGCCATAACAGTCATAAAATAATGCAATAATGTCACAATTCTAAATATGTGTCATGATAGTGTTCTGACAATATTGACAAGTTATGTCAGCTGTTATGACTGTGTTATAAGGTGTTATGACGCATGCTCTTTTGTCTTAGAGGAGATGGTAGTGTTACTAAAATAATTTATAATAATAATAAATAATAAAATAATTTATTACAGTAATGAGCCTTAGCTATTTAACTCAACTGATTTTCTACAAAAACAAATAACATAATACAAAATAGATCGTAGCTCGTTAGCGAGCTAAATAAAGAGATTTGGAAAAGTGGTCTTACCTCGCAGTAGTTTGCAGCATGCTCATACTACCTATATCAAGGTTGAGGTAAGACCACTTTTCCAAACATCAATAACCACGCATGGATCATGTTTAGTACTTCATCCAACAATTCTAGCAACGGATGCTAATCTAATCCCATTGTGATGCAGGGGTGGACACATTTTGGCAAGTGGACACTATTTAGCGTGACAGGCCCAGGGCTGTTAATACCCTTTGTTTTGTATTCACTAGGGGGCATATAGGTCCTTCAAGAATAACATGAGGCAATGTGTCTGGACATGCTCTTTCGAGGGTTCTACCTTTATAAGTATGTGCAGGTTAAGAGGCTGTGACAGGGATGTGACCATTGCCAAGTCCTGCCCCATCCTGTGTGTGTCATGTCTGGTCACCTGCCAGAAAATCCCCATCCTTCCTTACAGGGATGTGCTGTCCAGGTCACAGAGCCATCTCAGCCGTGTGTACATGCTTCCAGACCATCCAGCACCCGCGCAGCACCCCCATTTCTGACTGTAGACACACACTCACTGTGTCACACTTAGGGAATACACACTGGTTCCAGAGTGTGAAGATCACTTTTAACAGACCATTTTTTTGTGATATCTCTGATGTGGACACCAAGGAACTTAACTCTCGACCCGCTCCACTACAGCCCCGTCGATGTTACTAAACTCAGCAAAAAAAGAAACGTCCCGTCCTCTCACTGTCAACTGCGTTTATTTTCAGCAAACTTAACATGTGGAAATATTTATGAACATACGATTCAACAACAAACATAAACTGAACAAGTTCCACAGACGTGACTAAAATAAATTGAATAATGTGTCCCTGAACAAGGGAGGGGGGGTCAAAATCAAAAGTAACAGTCAGTATCTGGTGTGGCCATCAGCTGCGTTAAGTACTGCAGTGCATCTCCTCCTCATGGACTGCACCAAATTTGCAGGTTCTTTCTGTGAGATGTTACCCCACTCTTCCACCAAGGCACCTGCAAGTTCCTGGACATTTCTGGGGGGAATGGCCCTGGCCCTCACCCTCCGATCCAACAGGTCCCAGACGTGCTCAATGGGATTGAGATCCGGGCTCTTCGCTGGCCATGGCAGAACATTACAATTTTTGTCTTGCAGGAAATAATGCACAGAACGAGCAGTATGGCAGAACGAGCCAGTCTGGACTACACCAAAAAAAACTGCTGGTCCTGACAGTACCAACAAAAAGATGTCCAAAATGCGTCATTCAGTGCGTGCTTACTGGGGTGTTGCCTACCATGTCTGCCTACATACCATGTCTGCCTGAATTCCCATCCATGTTAGGCCCACTGTTTGTAAAACAGGCTGTTGTATTGGCTTTATTAGTCCTGATTCCTGTGACTAATCAATTTGGCTATTTAAGCTCTGAATATCAGCAACCCAACTTTATCAGGAGTTGTCCTGAGCTTATTTGCAACGTTTTTACACAGCGGGAAATGCATAAGTATTTTATTTTTAGCTCGTCAAACACTTATGGATTCAAACTTGAAACTACTCATGTCAGTTTAGCCCATGGGGTGAAACTCCTGGACAGCAGTTGTGAGTAGCCTGATTATCCATTCCATATTGTCCATTTTACATTGCCCTGTCCTGCTTTTTGGATATGTTGTTGTTTAACATGTCAGCATATTTTTTATTTGATTATGCGCCATTTATGTTTGGCCATTTGATCGGAGAAACCTGCGTGATGTAAAGTGTCTCATTACATTGTCATGCATTTTATCTCCAGCCTGTAGGCTACAGAAAAGGCCACAGTCTTTCTACCATATACTATATCTGCTACATGATTTATGTTAGATGATTCTTTGACGGAACTTTGGAGCGTGGCAGCAATGTCTCTCCAACAGCACCCTTGTAAGGCACGCTGGGAATGGACAAGTGAAATACACTACATGAGCATTCGTGAAGTCGGGCACTGATCTGGGCTATTAGGCCTGGCTCAAAGTCGGCGTTCCAATTCATCCCAAAGCTGTTCGATGGGGTTGAGGTCAGTGCAGGCCAGTCAAGTTCTTCCACACCGATCTGGACAAACCATTTCTGTATGGACCTTGCTTTGTCCACGTGGGCATTGTCATGCTGAAATAGGAAATGGCCTTCCCCAAACTGTTGCCACAAAGTTGGAAGCCCAGAATCATCTAGAATGTCATTGTATGCTGTAGCGTTATTTCCCTTCACTGGAACTAACGGGCCTAGCCCAAACCATGAAAAACAGCCACAGAATCATTATTCTTCCTCCAAACTTTACAGTTGGCACTATGCATTCAGCAAGGTAGCGTTTTCCTGGCATCCGCCAAACCCCGATTTGTCAGTTGGACTGCCAGATAGTGAAACATGATTCATCACTCCAGAGAATGCGTTTCCACTGCTCCAGCGTCCAATGGTGGTGAGCTTTACACCACTCCAGCCAACGCTTGGCATTGTGCATGGTGATCTTACTACTTGGCCATGGAAACCCATTTAATTGAAGCTCCCGACGAACAGTTATTGTGCTGAAGTTGCTTCCAGAGGCAGTATGGAACTCGGGAGTGAGCTTTGTAACCAAGGACAGATGATTTTAATGCGCTACGCACTTCAGCACACACCGGTCCAATTCTGTGAGGTTGTGTGGCCTACCACTTTATGGCTAAGCTGTTGTTGCTCCTAGAAGTTTCCACTTCACAATAACAGCACTCACAGTTCACTCACAGTTCACCGGGGCAGCTCTAGCAGGGCAGAAATTTGACGAACTGACTTACTGGAAAGGTGACTTCCTATGACTGTGCCACGTTGAAAGTCACTCAGCTCTTCACTAAGGCCATTCTACTGCCAATGTTTGTCTATGGAGATTTCATGGATGTGTGCCTCTAATTGTATACACCTGTCAGCAGCGGGTGTGGCTGAAATAGATGAATCCACTAATTTGAAAGGGTGTCCACATACCTTTTGTGTGTGTATATATGCTGTATTTTTTGCGGCCGTGCCTTTGACGAGGTGGGCACTGCTTATCACAGGACGGCATCAGCGCTCACCTTAAGCCCATATGTCACTGGTTGAGATAAATTCTCATTGTTTTGGGGTAGAATTGAGTTTTTTTTTATGTTGTTGGAGGTGCATCTTTGTCATTTTAGCTAAGAAAATGCCACCATCTTCAATGTTGCCCAACATGAGCTCATGGGCTCTTGCTCAGTTGTGCACCAGGGCCTCCCACTCTTCCTATTCTGGTTATAGCCAGTTTGCGCTGTTGTGTGAATGGAGTAGTACACAGCGTTGTACGAGATCTTCAGTTTCTTGGGAGTTTCTTCATTTCTCAGAACAAGAATAGACTGACGAGTTTCAGAAAAAAGTTATTTGTTTCTGGCCATTTTGAGCCTGCAATCGAATTCAAAGGCTTATACTCCAGATACTCAACTAGTCTAAATAAGGCCAGTTTTATTGCTTCTTTTAATCAGGACAACAGTTTTCAGCTGTGCTAACAACCTTTTTGCAATGTTCTAATGATCAATTAGCCTTTAAAAGTGATAGACTTGGATTGGTTAACACATTGTGCCATTGGAACACAGAAGTGATGGTTGCTGATAATGGGCCTCTGTACGCCAATGTAGATATTCCAGCTACAACAGTCATTTACAACATTAACAATGTCTACACTGTATTTCTGATCAATTTGATGTTATTTTAATGGACAAAAAATGTGCTTTTCTTTAAAAAACAAGGATATTTCACAGTGACCCCAAACTTTTGAACGGTAGTGTATGTAAGTAAAGCGCACACCGGATACAGGCCATGCAACCTCAGTTGCAAAGGAAATGGAGGTGTGAAAGGGGAACAGCTCAGTGGACCTGTAAGACAGGCATAAACTTTGGGAGCAACATCTGCATTAGGACATAACCGGAGCGAACTCCAAACAGGAAGGGTGTACTGATGGCGTGTGGAGATCTGGTTGAGAGAATGCCAAGAGTGTGCATATGTGTTATTTCATAGTTGTTGATGTCTTCACTATTATTCTACAATGTAGAAAATAGTAAAAATAAAGAAAAACCTTTGAGTATGTCAACTTTTGACTGGTACTGTAAGTCCAATTCAAAGTATGTGAAACGGAGGGCACTTCTCGAATGTGTACTCGTTTTGTTCATATTTTGAAGCATGCATCGATGCAAGCTTCAACGGAAAGTATGCAAACAAATATGATGCAACCACATTAAAAAAAAATCATAGGCGCCCATTATTTTTCGCTGAAGAGAGAAAAAACACTCCGACTTCGAAATGTTTCCTATTCACATCTGTTGCCTGACTGCAATATTTTGTTCTGATACATTAATAAAAATATGCTGTTTATTTTGGCATATTTACCTGCCTACGTACCATAGATCGCAAGCCCATAAGTCAGTCAATAGGGCTAACTGGCAAGCTGCGGGTACTGTTAGCTAGCCAGATAGCCACAAAGATTTGTAAGAAGAACGAAGAATTGACATCTATCTAGCATAATATCAGTTTTAGGTCATTTTTGCATGTTAAATTGTCTGGTTAGCTACATTGTTACGATTCACATATAGCTAGCTGATAGTTATGAAGTAAAACGGTTGCTTTGTGTATATCTTGCTTTGTTGTCCTGGCTGGAAGACGGTTCAATGAATGGGTAAGTCCATAGTAAGTCAATAGGGCTAACTAGCTAGCCTGTTTAACTAACTGGCTAGCTAGATTATTAGAATTCACATATCTAGCTGATAATTCTGAAGTAAAATGTTTGCTTTGCGTATATCTTGGAAGAAGGTTCTGTGAATGGTAAGATGAAGCATGAGGTAATACAGTAGGGAGAGTGAGTGCTTCTCAAATGTATTGTTTTATGAATTTGTATTTATTATGGATCCCCATTAGCTGCTGCCAAGGCAGCAGTTTCTCATCCTGGGGTCCAGCAAAATTAAGACAGTTATAAAATTTAGAAACATTACAATACATTCACAACACATTAAATGTGTGCCCTAAGGCCCTTACTCTACTACCACATATCTACAATACAAAATCAATTTGTATGTGTGTATGTTATTGTGTGTTTGTATACATGTGTCTGTGCATACTGTATGTTTGTGTTGCTTCACAGTCCCCGCTGTTCCATAAGGTGTATTTTTCTGTTTTTTTTCCATCTAATTTTACTGCTTGCATGAGTTACGTATGTGGAATAGAGTTCCATGTAGTCATGGCTCTATGTAGTACTGTGCGCCTCCCATTGTCTGTTCTGGACTTGGGGACTGTGAAGAGACTGCTGGTGGCATGTCTTGTGGGGTATGCATGGGTGTCTAAACTGTGTGCTAGTAGTTCAAACAGACAGCTCGGTACATTCAACATGTCAATACCTTTCACAAATACAAGTAGTGATGAAGTCAGACTCTACTTTGAGCCAGGAGAGATTGACATGCATATATTATTAATTATTAATTAATGTTAGCTCTCTGTACATCCAAGAGCCAGCCGTGCTGGCCTGTTCTGAGCCAATTGCAATTTTCCTTAGTCCCTCTTTGTGGCACCTGACTAAACGACTGAACAGTAATCCAGCTGCAACAAAACTAGGGCCTGTAGGAACTGCCTTGTTGATAGTGCTGTTAAGAAGGCAAAACAGTGCTTTATTATGGACAGACTTATCCCAATCTTAGCTACTGTTGTATCAATATGTTTTGACCATGACAGTTTACAATCCAGGGTTGCTCCAAGCAGTTTAGTCACCTCAACTTGCTCAATTTCCACATTATTCAGTTTAATGAAGGATTTAAAAAAAAAGTTTACTAAGGGTTGTTAACAGGCTGATTGGTTGGCTATTTGAGCCAGTAAAGGGGGCTTTACTATTCTTAGGTATGGTAATGAATTTTGCTTTCCTCCAGGCCTGAGGGCACACACTTTCTAGTATGCTTAAATTGAAGATATGGAAAATAGGAGTGGAACTATTGTCCTCTATTATCCTCAGTAATTTTCCATCCAATTGTCAGACCCCGGTTGCTTGTCATTGTTGATAGACAACAATATGTTTCTTCCACACTCACTTTACAGAATTCTAAATTACAAAGCTTGTCTTTCATAATTTGGTCAGATAGACTTGCATGTGTAGTGTCAGCATTTGTTGCTGGCATGTCATGCCTAAATTCGCTAATCTTGCCAATAAAAAAAATATTAAAGTAGTTTGCAATATCAGTGGGTTTTGATGAATGAGCCCTCTTATTCATTGAATGCTGGAGCGGAGTTTGGATTTTTTCCCAAATTTTCATTTAAGGTGCTCCAAAGCTTTTTTATTATCATTCTTTGTTTCATAGTGTAGTTTCTTCCTTTTTTATTCAGTTTAGTCACATGATTTCTCAATTTGCAGTATGTTTGCCAATCGGTTGTGAAGCCAGACTTATTTGCTATTTATTTTGTCTCATCCCTATCAACCATTAAAAAAAAAATCCTCATCAATCCATGGGGATTTAACCTTTTTTATAGTCATTTTCTTAATGGGTGCATGCTTATTAGTAACTGGGATAAGCAATTTTGTAAATGTGTCAAGAGCAGTGTCTGGTTGATCTCATTACACACCAGCAAATTATTCTTTGCATCGACAACATAGGAATCACTCTCCACACACGCGTCCTGACAAGAACGTGCTCAAGAGAATGTGGCCGGAGAATGCACTCGGAGCATGAGAGTGTGGAGCATGGTTGTGTGCATATTGAGAAACACCCTCTGTTTTTTGAGCTGGTAGGGGAAGTGAGTTCTAGGGGAATGATGGGTTTAGGGGTAGGGAAGAACAAGGGTCCTATGAATCAAGTATCTCAGAGTAGGAGTGCTGATTTAGGATCAGTTTTTCCTTTAAGATCACAATTAATAAGGTTACATGGACAAGGGGGACCTGATCCTATTTCAGCACTTCTACTCTGACACTCCCCAGTTCTACCTCCCTTTCTGTCAATATGTATATTTTCTATCTCTTTCTTACTCTCCTTTTTCTTTAGGTTCTTTGGCTGAAGCCTGTGAGGGTTAGGTTGCGATTTTCATCCTTATGACATTTAGTTAGTCACTGTCTGGATATTACACCGTCTTGGTGTAAACAGGGTCAGATGTGGTCGGCTTTCTGCTTATATCTGATTCTGTATGGTTGTTTTTCCAATTACTAAGCTTTTCCAGAAACTTGGACCCCTGCTTCTTGTACGAATGTATGTTCAAAGGGAAACATCAATGCTTTTTGGATGATTTGATAACATTTTTGGCTCCATGTAGTCTTTTTTTTATTTTTTTTAAGTGAACTGTCAGTGTTTTTCCTAGGCTGGTCACTTATCCACTGGACTAGTTGGCATGGCGCTACGTTTTGAGACAGGAAATTGGCAAGTGAACAAAAGGTTATACTCTCACAGAAAGGGAGGGAAATAAAAGGTGTTACACAGGCATAAAGAACACTAATACTGACACCTGGCTGTAGACTCCATGTTAGAAGCCATGGGAGTCTACAGCCATGTATCAGGGTTAAAATGACAAGAGGGTGTCCTAGCATTAACCTAGCAATGATCAGTACAGAAGACTACTGTATTACACAACCACTAAAGCACATGAGACCCTAAACATCTAGATATTCATGGCCTTACATCAGACAAACAAACCCCCACTAGTTTGGTCTCATACACATCAAACGTACCCTGACATGTTTTCTACCAACAATGAATCTCAGTGTGGGTTTCACTGTCAACACAACCCAGCATTGATTGACCTCATTGGTCATCTAAAAGATGAACATGTTGAACTTGATGGGAGGAAAGGAACTCAGTTTGCTTTTATAACTGGGCCAGTAGCCATCAAAGCCACCCATTGTTGTTCCTATGACAAAATAACAGTTTCAATGTTCAGTCATTTAGCAGACACTCTTATCTAGAGTGACTTACATTAGCGGGTTGAAAATCCTTGAGTTAGACCTACAAGTAAAAGGGATTCGGGGGATACTTTTTTACTTTGCTGGACTAAGTATCTATTCCTATGGAGTGAGGCATTAATTATGCAGTAGTAGATGCAATTACAGTCAGGACAGGAGGGCCCTCTAACTATTTTTATTTTTTATTTCACCTTTTATTAAACCAGGTAGGCCAGTTGACAACAAGTTCTCATTTACAACTGCAACCTTTTGGTATTGGACTAGAAATCAAGGGAGTTCTGAGCTGGCTTCGTTATTAGAATGGAGTCACTTGATTAAGTTGAAACATTCTCATGCGAGAGGTATGATTTCCTTTTTTCCACTGCATTTCAGATCACTACCCTGCTGCTCTCAGATCTCCACTCATGCATAGCTTTTTCATATACTATTTTGTACTGTTTCCCCGTGGGAATCAAAACCACAACCATAGCATTGCAAGCACCATGCTCCACCAACTGACCCACACAGGACCAAAACAAATTGCCCAAAATGTGTCCAGTGACATGAGTGTTGTCAAAACAAACTGATTTGCCCTGTTGTTTTGTCAGACCATGGAGAAGGAGGCTGTCATTTTATGCTACTAAACGTAGTGTGCGCACACACACACACACATACACATTTTGAGAATATTACAAAAGATAATTTTCTGCATTGGCTCATCAGAATGAAAAGTAACAAAATGAAAGAAAAAGAGAATTAGGTGGAAATTGAGCTGCCCTTCTGTCAAATGTATGATCATAGAGACGCATACACTCAGCAAAAAAAGAAACGTCCTCTCACTGTCAACTGCGTTTATTTTCAGCAAACTTAACATGTATAAATATTTGTATGAACATAAGTGGCCACCAGCTACATTAAGTACTGCAGTGCATCTCCTCCTCATGGACTGCACCAGATTTGACAGTTCTTGCTGTGAGATGTTACCCCACTCTTCCACCAAGGCAAGTTCCCGAACATTTCTGGGGGGAATGACCCTAGCACTCACTCTCCAATCCAACTGGTCCCAGACGTGCTCATTGGGATTGAGATCCAGGCTCTTCGCTGGCCATGGCAGAACACTGACATTCCTGTCTTGCAGGAAATCATGCACAGAACTAGCAGTATGGCTGGTGGCATTGTCATGCTGAAGGGTCATGTCAGGATGAGCCTGCACGAAGGGTACCACATGAGGGAGTAGGATGTCTTCCCTGTAATGCACAGCGTTGATTGCCTGCGATGACAACAAGCTCAGTTCGATGATGCTGTGACACACCGCCCCAGACCATGACAGACCCTCCACCTCCAAATCGATCCCGCTCCAGAGTACAGGCCTCGGTGTAACGCTCATTCCTTCGAAGATAAACGCGAATCCAACCATCACCCATGGTGAGACAAAAACGCAATTCGTCAGTAAAGACCACTTTTTGCCAGTCCTGTCTGGTCCAGCAATGGTAGGTTTCTTCACATAGGCAACGTTGTGGACAGTCTGAGCACTGATTGATAGATTCTGCGTTCCTGGTTTAACTCGGGCAGTTGTTGTTACCATCGAGTACCTGTCCCGCAGGTGTGATATTCGGATGTACCGATTCTGTGCAGGTGTTGTTACACATGGTCTGCCACTACGAGTACGATCAGCTGTCCGCCGTGTCTCCCTGTAGCGCTGTCTTAGGCGTCTCACAGTACGGACATTGCAATTCGTTGCCCTGGCCACATCTGCAGTTCCCATGCCTCCTTGCAGCATGGCTAAGGCACGTTCATGCAGATGAGCAGGGACCCTTGGCATCTTTCTTTTGGTGTTATTCAGAGTCAGTAGAAAGGCCTCTTTAGTGTCCTAAATTTTCATAATTGTGACCTTAATTGCCTACAGTCTGTAAGCTGTTAGTGTCTTAACGACTGTTTCACAGGTACATACATGGCAAACAGTGTTTAAACCCTTTAGAATGAAGATCTGTGAAGTTATTTGGATTTTACGAATTCTTTGAAAGATAGTGTCCTGAAAAACGGACGTTTTCTTTTTTTGCTGAGGTTATTTCCCTCATATTACACAGATCCACAAAGAATTTGAAAAAAAAAACTCATTTTTATAAACTCCCATATCGATTGTGAAATTCCAGTGTGCTGTCGCTTCAGCAATATTTGTGACCTGCTGCCACAAGAAAAGGGCAACCAGTGAAGCACTGTCCTTTATTTTACCTAAACACTAAACTAACAACTCAAAGTTATCTATCCAAATGTACATGTATTGATAAACCACTTCTCCAATCTTTTTGGCCCTATAACAAAGAATAAACAGCAAACACATATGCATGATCAAATACAATTCTTAGAATTAAATATTACATTGAATGAACTACATGACAAAATACTAACCCTCCAACCCAAGAAGGCCTGTGGTGTTGATGGTATCCTAAATTAAATGATAAAATATACAGACCATAAATTCCAATTGGCTATACTTAAACTCTTTAACATCGTCCTTAGCTCTGGCATTTCCCAATATTTGGAATCAATGGCTTCTTTGACCCCAATAACTAATATCTTTGACCCAATATGGGTCAACGGCATCCTTGGGAAGATCGCCTGCATTATCATTAAAAGCAGACTCGTACATTTCCTCAGTGAAAACAATGTACTGAGCAAATGTCAATTGGGCTTTTTACCAAATTACTGTACGACAGACCACGTACTGTATTCACCCTGCACACCCTAATTGACAAAGGCAAAGTCTTCCCATGCTTACATACAACATTCTAAAATCCATGTACACAAACAAGTGTGCGGTTAAAATTGGCAAAAAAACCCAGTTATTTTCACTTGGCTGTGGTGAGACAGGAACAGAGTTTAAGCCCCACCCTCTTCAACATATACAGTCCCAGTCAAAGAAAAAACCCTGCAATGAGTAGGTGTGTCAAATTTTGACAGGTACAGTATATCAACGAATTGGCAAAGGCACTAGAACAGTCTACAGAGCCCGGGCCTCACCCTACTAGAATCTGAAGTCAAATGTCTACTGTTTCCTGCTGATCTGGTGCTTCTGTCCCCAGCCAAAGAGGGCCTACAGCAGCACCTAGATCTTCTGCACATATTCTGTCAGACCTGGGCCCTGATTTAAGTCAATCTCAGTTAGACAAAAAATAATGGTGTTCCAAAAAAAGTCCAGTGGCCAGGACCACAAATACAAATGTAATCTAGACACTGTTGCCCTAGAGCACACACAAAATGATACATAAACAGCAGCACCTCAGGTTCCACAAAGCTGAACGATCTGAGAGACAAGCCAAGAAGGGCCTTTATATGCCATAGAAAGGAACATAACATTCAACATACCAATCAGGATCTGGCTAAAAGTACTTGAATCTGTTGTAGAACCCATGGCCCGATATGGTTGTGAGGTCTGGGGTTCGCTCACCAACCAGGAATACACAAAATGGGACAAACACCAAATTGAGACTTTGCAAGCCGATCTCTGCAAATGTATGTTCTGTGTACAACGTAAAACACCAAATAATGCATGCAGAGCAGAATTAGGCGATACCCGTTAATTATCCAAATCCAGAAAAGAGACGTTAATTTCTACAACCACCTAAAAGGAAGTGAGTCCCAATCCTTCCATAACAAAGCCATCACCTACAGAGAGATGAACTTGAAGACTCCCCTAAACACACAGAGACCCCAAAGAGCCCCAGGATAGCAACACAATTAGACCCAACCACATCATGAGAAAGCCAAAAGATCAGTGCCTTGCGAAAGTATTCGGCCCCCTTGAACTTTGCGAACTTTTGCCACATTTCAGGCTTCAAACATAAAGATATAAAACTGTCCTTTTTTGTGAAGAATCAACAACAAGTGGGACACAATCATGAAGTGGAACGACATTTATTGGATATTTCAAACTTTTTTAACAAATCAAAAACTGAAAAATTGGGCGTGCAAAATTATTCAGCCCCTTTAAGTTAATACTTTGTAGCGCCACCTTTTGCTGCGATTACAGCTGTAAGTCGCTTGGGGTATGTCTCTATCAGTTTTGCACATCGAGAGACTGACATTTTTTCCCATTCCTCCTTGCAAAACAGCTCGAGCTCAGTGAGGTTGGATGGAGAGCATTTGTGAACCGCAGTTTTCAGTTCTTTCCACAGATTCTCGATTGGATTCAGGTCTGGACTTTGACTTGGCCATTCTAACACCTGGATATGTTTATTTTTGAACCATTCCATTGTAGATTTTGCTTTATGTTTTGGATCATTGTCTTGTTGGAAGACAAATCTCCGTCCCAGTCTCAGGTCTTTTGCAGACTCCATCAGGTTTTCTTCCAGAATGGTCCTGTATTTGGCTCCATCCATCTTCCCATCAATTTTAACCATCTTCCCTGTCCCTGCTGAAGAAAAGCAGGCCCAAACCATGATGCCGCCACCACCATGTTTGACAGTGGGGATGGTGTGTTCAGCTGTGTTGCTTTTACGCCAAACATAATGTTTTGCATTGTTGCCAAAAAGTTACATTTTGGTTTCATCTGACCAGAGTACCTTCTTCCACATGTTTGGTGTGTCTCCCAGGTGGCTTGTGGCAAACTTTAAACAACACTTTTTATGGATATCTTTAAGAAATGGCTTTCTTCTTGCCACTCTTCCATAAAGGCCAGATTTGTGCAATATACGACTGATTGTTGTCCTATGGACAGAGTCTCCCACCTCAGCTGTAGATCTCTGCAGTTCATCCAGAGTGATCATGGGCCTCTTGGCTGCATCTCTGATCAGTCTTCTCCTTGTATGAGCTGAAAGTTTAGAGGGACGGCCAGGTCTTGGTAGATTTGCAGTGGTCTGATACTCCTTCCATTTCAATATTATCGCTTGCACAGTGCTCCTTGGGATGTTTAAAGCTTGGGAAATCTTTTTGTATCCAAATCCGGCTTTAAACTTCTTCACAACAGTGTCTCGGACCTGCCTGGTGTGTTCCTTATTCTTCATGATGCTCTCTGCGCTTTTAACGGACCTCTGAGACTATCACAGTGCAGGTGCATTTATACGGAGACTTGATTACACACATGTGGATTGTATTTATCATCATTAGTCATTTAGGTCAACATTGGATCATTCAGAGATCCTCACTGAACTTCTGGAGAGAGTTTGCTGCACTGAAAGTGAAGGGGCTGAATCATTTTGCACGCCCAATTTTTCAGTTTTTGATTTGTTAAAAAAGTTTTAAATATCCAATAAATGTCGTTCCACTTCATGATTGTGTCCTACTTGTTGTTGATTCTTCACAAAAAATACAGTTTTATATCTTTATGTTTGAAGCCTGAAATGTGGCAAAAGGTTGCAAAGTTCAAGGGGGCCGAATACTTTCGCAAGGCACTGTAATTACTGGACACGTTGGAAGAAATTAACAAAAAAACTAAGCAAACTAGAATGATATTTGGCCCTAAACACTATGACTAACCAAAAATTAAGGAAAGCTTTGACTATGTACAGACTCAGTGAGCATAGCCTTGCTATTGAGAAAGGCTGCTGTAGGCAGACCTGGCTCTAAAGAGAAGACAGACTGTGCACACTGCCCACAAAATGAGGTGGAAACTGAGCTGCATTTACTAACCTCCTGCCAAATGTATGACCATATTAGGGACACAATATTTCCCTCCGATTACACAGACCCACAAAGAATTCGGGAAAACAATTCCAATTTTGATAAACTCCCATATCATTTGGGTGAAATATCAGTTTGCAATCATAGCAGCAAGATTTGTGACCGGTTGCCACAAGAAAAGGGCAAACCATGAAGAACAAACACCATTGTAATTACAACCCATATTCATGTTTATTTATTTTCCCTTAACAAGAGAGAGCGAGAATATGATACCCGCTAATGATCAAAATCCAGAAAAGAGAGCTCAGACAGAAAAACAGCTCACTGCCTGGCTGAGCTGTGGTTAAACAGGCTGTTCCCCTTCTTTATGAGCTGAGAAGAGGAGACGCACACACAGAAAAATAGTATTATCTGTGGTCCTATTTTAGGATGTGCTGGTTGAAGACTGCATTTTTTCCAACCAAGGGAACCGATGGAATAAGTAAGATATGGCAGCTGTCCTTACCAGCACCTCATACTATTACTGTGTGTGTGTGTGTGTGATGAGGGTACCTCTGTTTGATGTGTCTCTGTGACAGCCCTAGTAACACCTGGCCTCCCCAGCAGGAGGCCTTGTATGTAATAATGAGAGGATGTGTCAGAGAGAGGAAGCCTCCAACGGAGGGTGTTAATTCCACCAAGCCTTCCACCTACACTGTGAATGCCCTCCCACCTACACTGTGAATGCCCTCCCACCTACAGTACACTGGATATGATATACGAGATCAACTAAACAGACAGGCACACATTTGTTGGTTTTCATGAACAAAGCAAGAAGTCATTCCAGTTGCAGGTTTTGGTAGACATATGTGACCGTATACAAATGTAAGCAAGGTTTGAAGTGATTATGTTTTAGTCAGATATTAAATCGTTTTAGGGCTTCTTGGGGTGAATTTGCAGTCAACTAATTATTTGTAATTATGTTTCGCCCCCCTGACAATCCGCTCAAGACAAAATCAGCACGCGGCTCAATTTACTAGATTATCCCAGTAGTAGAGCAATAACACACACATGCCTGAAACTGTAGCCTGTGGATCAAACTTGGTAATTTGACAGCTCATTAACAACATTGGAAAGGGAGAAAGCATCTGAAATCAAAGTAATGTTTTTTGACAGGTTTTCAGATGCCTTACAGTGAAGGACTAAACATTATCCCCATGTATACCTGCTTCTAACATGCATCCTGATTTTGTCCACAATCTAATTGTGCCCAAATATTTGGACAGGTGTAGACAATTAAATTCAAATATTTTTCCATCAATAGTTTTTTGACAAATCAGATCAGCTCTTTTGCCAATGATTGGGCAAAAACACTGAATTGGGCTGCCTGTGTAAATGCAGCCGTTGTGTTGGGATATCTTACGTGTAGATGGATTTGGACAGTGAAACCATTTTATCCCGTCCTACAAAATCATTGACAGGTAGCATTACTGACTTATGGCATCAATATGTGTCTTAGAATATCTGTCAAATCATTTGCAAAATCACAATGTGGACAAGATCAAGACACAGTACATATGTTAGTGCCAGGTATAAACGAGGCTATTGAGAAAGACGAAAAGAGAACATCACACTGAGGCCGGCCTCGAGAGGTTGCTCTGTGCAGGGTCTTCCTGACCTATGCTTTGACTAGCCTTGATTGGTTATGTAAGTTCACAAGTTGCTGCCAGTTGTGTATTTTCAAGGATATGGGACTGAATTTCTCAATCCAAAAGCAGGTTTGAAGGGCAATGTCAAGTCTGTGCAGCGCCGCAGAAAGCGGAGGGAATCATGTTATGAACTGAACTGCAAGAGTGATCTCTCTTATTTTGTGAAACAGCCCTGATAATGTTATGTACCCACACGCATAGACACAGACAGACACACAGACACACACACTTGGGAATGGTATCACCACCCATCCGGGCCTGCCTACCTCTATGCACCACCAGTATCAGAGTCCCAGGATGCCCTGTTCCCTGGAGACCACCCAGCCGCACCACCTTATCTCTGCCACCTCCAGGTTCCCACCAATGAAGGAAGCATTTTCATTTCTACAGTCCTCGCCATGTGTATTTGGACAATGAGGTTAACATTACAATTTGACTCTATGCTCCAGCATTTTCAGAGAGGGAGAGAGGGAAAAAAAAAAGTCAAAACAGCCAGCGACCTTCACATCTCCCCTCTTCAACCCCAGCGCAGGAGGGAAGAGAGAGGGATACACTCCGAGAGATAAATATTTCCAACAACCACTTGATTGTTCTGTTGTCTTAATTCACATACATTTAGTGCACTGAACACATCTGAAACGGAACACATTTAAGTAATGTACTATTAAAATGATGTTGGAGAGGGAAATGAGCGCTCAAAGGACGGGTGTTTGCAATATGATGTCGCTTAGTCAAAGGCTTACAGGCAGAAAGAGCAAGCTTAACTGTAGGATTTATGAACACTATTTCATTAATCAGTGTTTTAGCTTTAATTGTAGCATTACAGTGCTACTAGCAAAGATCAACCCCCATTTCGTCTAGTTGAACAGGAAGGAACACAGGCCGCACAGGTGTCATGGTGAATCTGATGTAATAGGATACCTTCACAAACTATCTATCGTTCAGTTAGATAGTACGCCAATGTAGCATGTTGAACCATGAGAGGTTTACCAGCGGTGGCACTGTTTCAGGTATTGGGCCAGCCTTTATAAGGGAAGTGGAAGTAAGCCTTTTCATATGGGAGCCTCCTGTGGTGCCATGTGCCGGAATTGTTTGTTGAATGAATGTGTCTTCTTGAAGGTAGGCTTACAATTTCCCACAGATGAATTTATATCATTGAGAGGGTAAAGAAAAGGCATTTAATTAGTCCTTTCCTAGGTGTTAAGAAATATCTTGTGACTGGTGTAAACTGTAAAAAAAAATACACTTTTTAAAACTATCTAATAGCTCTTACAAAACATGTGCATGCTTGAATGGTGTCAATGGTCAAATGTATTGATGTTTGTTTTGTTGTCATGTCATTCATTTCGTAGGCCTGTGTTGGGAACCTTATGGATTAGCATTAGCGTCAAGGCTGTATCACATCCGGCTGTGATTGGGAGTTCCATAGGGCGGTGCACAATTGGCCCAGCGTCGTCCAGGTTTGGCCCGGGTAGACCGCCATTGTAAATAGGAAGTTGTTCTTAATTGACTTGCCTAGTTAAATAAAAATGTATAAGCATTTTGGAGCTTCCCTTTGCTCTTGTGTAAACCAAGGGATGGTGTAGACCGGCTACTGTCTATCATTTTACACCAAGTAGTCACATGTTCACACTTCACTACACTCATGACAAGGTTGTTCCCATCTCTCACCCTATAGCATAGGAGGCTCTTGTTCAATCGCAAAAAGGCATGTTGGATTTTATCTCCTCAAAAATACGTCTACTGTGTGAAGCAAAGACTGTCATGTAATTTAAAAAATATTATTTCTCACTGCACAGGAAGGACGATGCTATTGAGTTCTTCCAGAACTCTGGTTACAAGTTCTGATTGAATAATACATTAGATAAGAGACTAAAACCTCACATGTACTTCATGGTCAACATGTGACTTTTATACAGCAATCACCGCTATCAATCACATAATAAAGATGTTGACTATTCAAATTGTCTCCACATTTTATTTCTTGCTGTAAAACGTCAGAAATGTTCCATGCGGAACAGTACAATTGAGATGTTATTCAAGTCATACAGAATAATTCGGTGTGCTCCTGTTTCCATCTGAGAGTCTTTTGTTTTGGATGGGGACCGATTGATGTGCCACAGGGGTGCCAAGGCACTCCTCAGCATTGTTGAACAGTGGGAGGAGATAGACAGTGTACCGAGCCTTGTGCTCCAGGTTTCACCTGGGGACCCACTGCCTTTTGAAGAATTAATTTGCCCGGGAGGGAGGCGGCTAAATTTAAATGTCTGACTGGTGACTGACAAGTGTTGTCTGTCTGAACCACCTTTGGGCAGGAAGTATGAGAAAGGCAAGCCACCGAGCTGCTTTCACAACATCCTCCACCAAATTGAACACAGTTGGACCGGTAGGCTACAGACAGGGAATTGGTTTAATCTGGTAGTGGTGGTGAGGACCAAGGTCAAGTGAATGAGACAGAAACCAAACTTGACCATGACATATCTAAATGAGGGCCTGCAAATATTTTGCCTTCAGGCAAGGCCTTTGGTTAAATTAATATTACATGTAATGTGTCTTACAGCCTTGGGTAACAATGTTTTGTTAACTAAAGAAAGAGGGGAACGGAGGAGGAGGAGAAGGAAAAAGGAATAGGGGTATTGTGGGCGAGAAGTAGTAACATTAACTCAGCCAGGGAGAAAGAATGTCTTGTCTGCAATGTTAGCAAGGGGAGTATACAGTATCACAGTGTTGCTGATATCATGAACACAGCCAGGGGTTAGACATTGCCTTATTTTGACTTCATGAAGTGAACTAATGTGGCTGTTGGTAAGAGCATGGCCTAGCAAGGTTGTCGGTTCAATTCCCACAGGGATCACATAACAAAATTAAAAATGTACTTTCCTGGAAGTAGCTTTGGATAAAAGCTTCTGCTAACGGCATAAATTCAATGAACTACAATGAGGCCAACAGAGAAGGGACATGAAAAAGGACAATTATTTATAAGAAAGCAGCTACATTATTAATATATTAAGTCAGTGACCCATTCTTCAGACTCTATAATGAGTTTAAGAACGGTTCACTCGAAAGGCCGAGCTATGAGAACACTGTGCTATAACCCATTACCACCCCTAATGTACTTAATTTCATGAGGTTATGAGTTTCAGCTTAATCACAGAAGCTTAGCCTAAAGTTAGAGGTTGAAATGTTCTCCTATTGATCTTTCACCTGAGTACAATTTCTCTCTCTCTGAACAAGACTTCAAGAAGAACAATGTTTGACTCGGGCACCCTAGGCTCTGTCCACTCAACTATTCCCTCTAAACGTTACTGCAGACGTTACTGTGTCTCCTTGCCCCCCACCCCAGCGGGGGGCCTACCTTGTGGCTCACTCCCCAGAGCAGGCAGGGTAAGGTGTGTACCTCTTCTCCTGCCCCCCACCACATTCTGGACATCATCAGCTGTCAGACAGGGAAGGAAGCAGAGGGAGAAGTTAAAACACACACAACCTGGTGAAGAGAGGAAGGAAGAGGGGAAGAAACTCTGACAGGGATACAGGAGATAAGAGGTGTGCTATAGAAGAGAGCTGCAACATCTGAGATTATAAACCAATAAACTCTTACAAACATTGTGGTATATCTCCAATATCACAGATGAATTGTATTCTTCAGTCGAGATGGCCTTGGGCTTGCCTGAGTGATTGTTTGCGATATCATTTGCTGTTAGGAATTAAAGGAGAAATAGTTCACATTGGAATTGGAAAAGGTAAACTGTAAAAACTCAATGCAACCAAGAAAACATATACAGTGAACGTGTCAAAGTGTCAGCCATAAACCAAATTATTTGTAAAGCCCAAAGTCAACATAAGTTGAAGAAATGGCAGATATATTGTCTGTGGTCCAGTCAAAAGATGTGTACCAGGCAGAAAAACACTTTTCTAATCATCGTTCATTTGAGCACAGCAAACACTTTGAAAGGGCTATTCAAATGCAGAGAAACTTGTTTACGCTGTGTGCAAGTAAGGTAATGTCTCCAACCTAATGATCTCAAACTGTTACTGCCTTCAAAATATGCCTCTGAATTGACGCAAATAGTTCATGATATATGGCAGGTCTATTTCGATGAACAAGCAGCTTTTGTTGCACGCTTCTGAGACGGGAGACCGTTTCTATTACAGTTTTTTACAACCGCTAGGACCCATTTCTCAAAACTTAGGTCACTTTTTCAAAACTCTTCAAACTAGTCTCCTAACCAACTTTCAGCTTGGCACAGGAATTCATTTCACATCCAAAATGCACTAAAACTACCAAAACACTTCATACATGTCTCAAATCAACACACTCTTCCATAACACTAGCAGAGGTTGTCACCCAACAGGCACACTTTGTCACTCATAAAACAATGACCTAAAAAACACTAACAAGTAGCAATACACAATATTTTCTTTTGTCAAATTTCTTTACAAAACAAGAATGAAACCTCTCTACTGTTTAGAATTCACTGCAGTATATGTTACAGGAATGAATCAGACATGATGCAATATGCTTCAATATGTTTTATGTCATTTTTTGGCATTGAGGGATTCCAAAATACAATAATTTGTATATACACCATCTACCGATACAGATATAGTAGCAATGCTAGTCAACCCTGTCTTCTGCATTTGGCCACAAGTTCTCATCCACATCACGTAATCTTGGGCAATACACCTAGGAAATAATCTTTTGGCATGCCTGGTCCTTCCCTGGCAATCTTTTGCAGATATGTCCAGGCATCCAGCATTCATTGTGCCCAGGAGTACATTTGATCATGTGGATGATGGCCATAAACCTTTCACCTCCATGAGGAAAAGTGACACCATCCTGGGATGGGCTGCATACCATTCTGTGACTGCACGGGAGTGGTGAAATGCCACATTGTCCCATACAATTACAAACGTTGGCCGATTTCGCCTCACTGCAACCCTTTCCTTACCTGACAATACCCTTCTATAGAGGTCACCCAGGAATGAAATGAGACACTCGGTGGCCCAATTAGCGGTTTGTGTAACAGCAATCCATCAGAGGATATTACTGCACACATTGTGATGTTGGCACCCTTCTGGCCCGGGACATCCACTGTGGCTCTTTTCCCAGTCACATTCATTCCTCGCCACCATGTTTTGGCCAAGTTGAAACCAGCCTCATCCACAATGATGAATATGTGGGGTGTTTGCCTGGCTTCAATCTCCATGACTCTCTAAAATAAATCCACAAGGCAACATAAGAGTTAGGCTATCATAGTAGTTTACATTATACCTCAAATCATGCCATTGTGTGTCTCTGCCCTGTTTGGTTTTGTTCAAAACCAGTTCTGTATTTTATAGTCATCTTACCTGGACATATTGGTTCCTGAGTTGCTTGACTCGTTCAGAGTTCCTGTCAAAGGGGACAGTGTACAACTGCTTCATCCTGACCTGATTTTGTTTCAGGACTTTAGAAATAGTTATGCTTACATTGTGAATATTTCCAAATGTAATGTTGTCTGCCATCACTCTGTCCCGAATCTCTGTGAGTTTTATGCCACTGTTTCTGATGACCATATCAACGATTGCAGTTTCCTGTACAGCAGTGAAGATCCTACCTCTCCCACCTATGGGAGGTAACCGTTGGGTCCTAAGCCTAAATGCAAAAACAATTATACACAAGTGTGTTTGGAGGCTTTGCTCAATTTACTTCTGTACTGTGCAGTTCAGTCAGATGCCCTTGCAAAATCGTACCTGTTGTTTTGCTGGAATATTCTCACAAGATGCCACTGTTGAGCTTTACAGATTTGGATTGCATTCTCAGACCAACCTCTCTCATTGATAGACCATGATTTATTACATGATCAATTATAGTAGCCCTAATATCACCTGAGACTAAAGCTCTTGATCTTCCTCTCAGTCTTCTTCCACCACGGATACGTACTCCTCTCCCTCTCCCACTCCCAGTCACTCTTCTTCCTCTGTCAGCCACTTCTCTATCTCTGGCTGGGTCCATGTTTACATTACAGTACAGCATTATTCCTAAGATATCCCCTTTTGTATAGATGGTAATGAAATTGAAAGACTAACACCTGGGTAGGTTTTCAGCTACAATGGGAATCAGCTGTGGTTAGTCTAATTGTTTTGGTAGTATTTCATTTTTTTGATTTTGATATATTTCAATACGGGTTTACTGTAGAAATGTAGCAGATTGCTGTCTTATTCAATGTTGTGTTACGTTAGGTTCTGAACTTAAGTTTAACAGTTTTGAAAATAGAATGTAAACATGTACAAATTAGCATGTAGGTACATAGAGTTTTGGTGGTGGTTGTGTCTGAGTGAGAGAAGAATTCATGAAATTTGAAAGATGTAGTCATGAATGCATTTTGTGCAAAGCAATGAAAAAGGATCCACAGTTTAGCTCAGATAGACTGCTGTTGTGCTCGCTGTGTGAAGAGTTTTGAAAAAGTGACATAAGTATTGAGAAATGGGTCCTAGCGATTAAAAAAAAAAAAAATGGAATGCTGCAGTTTTTCCAGAGAATTTAACACTCGGCATAAGAGCAATGCTGTTATCCAGGGCTTGAAACTGCTGCCCCCCAGTGGTGATTGTGGAAAGCTGTGTCAATGGTTGAACATTGCGGATGGTGGAGATTGAGTTCAGCCAAGTGGTTTTCACAACATGGTATATGTGTCTTTTCATGGGTCTTATTAAGTTTCTGAGTAGACTGACACATTCATATCTGACACATGCAGATACAATGTAGGTGTATTATTCTATATGGGGATATTTTCCCAGCTTGTCATGATACACACAAATGTCCACCGTGAAATCAAATAAATCACTACAATAGGCCTTAAAATATTGACTTCAAGTCATGATATGCCCATAACTGTTTAAACCCTGTTCTTAGTCTGACAGAGTTCATTCTAAAGAGTTCCCCACACTGCGATTCAGAAGCTAAACTTGGACATACTTTACTGGACTGGTTAGGCAAGGGTATGGTCATGTAAGGATATGGTCATGTATGACAGGACTTCCTTTACTTACTCCTATGATACGTGACCACCTCCCTTAGTGGAAAATCAGAAGAGGAGTGTGGTTTCATTACAGTTTAATTTCTAGCTGGTAAGAGGGTTTGTACTGGCCTCTGGCCTTGGCGTGCCAGAACATCCCACTTTTACAGTGTGTGCGTGAGAGCCTCAGTGCGTGTGCAATGCATGTGTGTCTGTATATGCTGGAGTGTACATTTGTCTGTGTGTGTCTGTGTACGCTTGTGTGTACTAAGTTGGTGCGTGAATGTCTCACTTCAGCACACCCTGAGAGTCCTTGTCTGAAGACCTTGAGGAGGCTAAAGCATGGGGCCCCTCCTGGGAGAGGGAGAGAAAGAGACCCTGAACCGATAAGAAACTTTTCCGCGGTAGGAACTAGGTGTTCTAACTTTTTCCCTCTTTCCACGCTGTGCTGTTGACATCTGAGAAGAAGATGGCAGCTTATTATGTAGCAAGTTCACCCTACGCTACAATAGTGAGCAACGACAGCCAATCAACCTTAGCCAAGACACTGAGGCTTTGTCATGCTTGTTGCTGGTTACTTTAATGTTTTTTGGGGGGGTTTTTTTAAAGGGTTGCGCCGGACCCTGCAAGTGCATGTTATGCCATGGCCTGAAACCAAGGAGGTGGGCTGAGTGCTGACAGAGAACGAAAAAACAGATACTCTGTCTTTCTCAAACATCTTCAAGGTCTCTGGGGAGGAATAAATGCCCCTGAGTAGGTGATGGCTTTAGGGAGACAACTCTGGAGCTGTACAGGGTAAGTCCGTTTTTTTTTATAGGATCTTCACCTGATACATTTTAAAGAACTAAAACCTCAAACAGGCTCACGCAGAATATAAAGTCTCTTTAATGTTTTTCACAGTTTCTGTTTAGCAAATCATTTTTTAAGTAAGAATTTGTCAATTGCAGTTATTGTCTTAGCCAAATGATTGAAGTCCTGAAAATATTGTTTTGTGTATTCTAAAGTATAAGTTACTTATACTATACATGATATAATAGGAATCACTTGTCTTTATGTTTTTCTTTAAATACCATTGTGTAAGGTTTAATATTCAAAGTGTTCATTCTGTGAGGTTGTCTGTGTCTCTCCCTTCCAGGTCCACAGAGCAGTGCACTCGAGAGGGGTATCTGCACTCGCTGTTCCTTTTTCCTATGCATATACCGCTTTGAGATCTAGCTTTAAAGAGGCATAGGGCATGGGAAAATGGGGCTGCAGAGGTATTTCACCGACCAAACTACCCCTGGTTGTTCAACTACCACAGCCCTGAGTTCTCCCCGTTTCCCCATTTTGGACCTCGATCTAGAGGACCTCTACAAGACCACACCCTGAACTCAGTGGAGAGACCATACCTCGTAAGGAGAGACTGGATTTTACAATGTCCTGATGGCTCCTTATTTTATTTATGATAATGCATAATGCATGGTGATAATGTACATTTCGTAGCTGTCCAAGCTGTTGCTGTATTGCTGACTTTTGATATTGATTCATGTTTTGCAGTGTTTGTTGTCCACCTAGTGGGTGGAATTGTCTGTCTGTTGTTGTTCAGTAACAAAGTGTTTAAAAAAAATACAAAAAAATAAACATTAATGATCTTCAAATGTTTGTCTTATTTTCTATTATAGGACAAATGTATCCCTTAAACTGAATGACCATGAATAGTTGGTGATAATAACATCTTTAAAATATTTACATTGAAGTTATTCTATGACTTAAAATTAAATACCACCATACGACCGTATTTAAAGCATGCAGGAATTACGATATGAGGTTTTTAAGAGAACATTTCACCGAACAAGATTTCAAAGAATGGCAACCCTTTTAAGGTCAAGGGCTTGGCAAAAGATGGTTTAGATCCCAGTAAAGTCCCCCATTAGCTTAGCTATGGAAATGTTACACTTGAAAAATTAAAACATTTTCCTCAATCCTATGAGATTTTAGGAAGCATATCCACATAAAGAGGTAATGGTAAAGAGACACGTTTGAAATAGTGTGGTTCTGATCTTATCAGTCACATTTCCCACAAATCAGGAATTTCAGTGATTTGCCAAAATTATGTGAAGTTCTAAAAACTATGCGAGGCCCTAAGAACTATGCATGGGTTCTAAAAATCTTGCCTTTTGATTCTGATCATTCCGATGGAACTAGTTGATTGTACTTGAAGAATGTCTCCAGTATCAGAGCATCTGTAGCCTAGGATAAGATGGAAGAGTGAATGATGGGAAAAGGACAAAAGTGCACATTATGCAGCAAAGAGCCATTGGGCCTTTTATTTTGCCCCTCCTCAGTCCTGTCAGCTCCACTCTGTCTGCAGCCACTCAGCCACAGAGCTCTTAGCAGGGCAGTTAGCACATCCTCACCTGATTGCCACTCACATGCCGTTCACTGAAGAAAAAAAAGGCACAGTAATCCTTATTTCCCGTCCACGTGTATGAAGGCATGCATTAGTCATGTTTGAATAACAACTGGGAGACTTTACTGGGCTCTAAACCATCTTTTGCCAAGCCCTTGACCTTAAAAGGCTTGCCATTCCTCAAAATCCCAAATAAAATGTCAATGTTAAAAATCTTAAGGTCATTTCAGGATTCTTTAAGTACAAGGTGGTATGGTGGTATTTTAACTACAATGTATTGTCTGATTACTCCCTAACTATGGATCCCTGAAATAGTTGTTATTCGAACATGCCCAATGCACGCCTTCATACATGTGGATGGGAAGTACGGACTACCATATATTTTATTCAGTGTATGGCTGTGCACTAATCTGTCAATGAGTAATGTAAAATTGTGGTCAACATGTCCCTGCTTGGGGGGGTGGAGGGCAGTTTGTAGTATCTGTCATTTACTTCACTATATTGTAACGTGTGTGCAGGGTTTGGGAGTAATGGAGGATGTTTAAGGGATTATTTATTCTGCAATAGGGGGGGCTAGAGTCAGTCTGTTATATCTGGAGTATTTCTCCAGTCTTATCCGGTGTCCTGTGTGAATTTAAGTATGCTTCCTCTACTTTTCTCTCTCTTTCTCTTTCTGATTCTTTCTCTTGGAGGACCTGAGCCCTAGGACCATGCCTCGGGACTACCTGGCCTGATGACTCCTTGCCGTCCCCAGTCCAACGGGTCATGCTGCTGCTCCAGTTTCAACTGCTCTGCCTGCGGCTATGGAACCCTGACCTGTTCACTGGACGTGCTACCTTGTCCCGGAACTGCTGTTTTGGATTCTCTCTCTACCACAGCTGCTGTCTCTAGCTCTGAATGATCGGCTATGAAAAGCCAACTGACATTTACTCCTGACGTGCTGACATGTTGCACCCTCTACAACCACTGTGATTATTATTATTTGACCCTGCTGGCATCTATTTTGAACGTTTGAACATCTTGGCCATGTTCTGTTATAATCTCTACCTGGCACAGCCAGAAGAGGACTGGCCACCCCTCAGAGCCTAGTTCCTCTCTAGGTTTCTTCCTAGGTTCCGGACTTTCTAGGGAGTTATTCCTAGCCAACGTGCTTCTTCTACATCTGCACTGCTTGCGGTTTTAGGCTGGGTTTCTGTACAGAACTTCTGTACAGTGACTTTGTGACATCGGCTGATGTAAAAGGGCTTTATAAATAAATTTGATTGATTGATTGATAGAAAAATACGGTAACTGTATCCGTTAAGTTACCAGCATAATGTTGTAATCAGATTACAGATACTTTAGAAAAACTAGATTATTTCGAGGATTACTTTTAACTTCAGAAAGGATGTTTGGGGGAAAAAATCTTTGACACTTCTCTGTTTTCTCAGTGACATTCAAATCCGCATTGAAAAAAATCCAGAAGTTTAGATTAGTTTCACCTGAGCGAGTCTTACCACAAGGCAGAGACCACTATGATGACACACCAAATGTGTTTGATGGATCACAGGAAAAGAGCAGGAATAGACTTTTGTAAGGTACAGTCCAAGCTATGTCTTCCAATGGTGCGACTGCTGTCGGCCTCCAAAGATTATCCAACTTGAATTAACGCTTGGAGGCGAGGATGACAGCAGTGGTGTGGTCTACGTCGATACGGAAATCACTTATTATTGATGTCTACATAGCACATTGATGTGAATCACACGGCTGCTCTCTCATTTAGCTATTTGCGCTTTACGGATTGTGGTTGTTGTGGACGGCTATTCACAAATCTTAATGTGTATTTGAACCCAATGATGGTTGAATTCAGGTAGTTTAAGCTGCCTATCAATCGTTGTTTTTGAAACCAGTGGACAGCCAGTGAAAAATGCGCTCTTGCAACAGCTGCATAGTGCGGATCCCAGCATATGGAATAAAAGTGGGGATTTTATTGCTCAATCTAATTAATGCTGATAAAATAAAAAATCCATAGGCCTAATGGACAATGCTCAAACTCACACACTTTTCATAGACTTAAAAGGGGCAATCTGCAATTATAAGTCCATTATTGGATTTATTTATATATATATATATATATATATATATACACATACACACACACACACACACACACAGTTGAAGTCGGAAGTTTACATACTCCTTAGTCAAATAAATGTAAACTCAGTTTTTCACAATTCCTGACATTTAATCCTAGTAAATTTTCCCTGTTTTAGGTCAGTTAAGATCACCACTTTATTTTAAGAATGTGAAATGTCAGAATAATAGTAGAGTATGTTTTATTTCAGCTATTATTTCTTTCATCACATTCCCACTGGGTCAGAAGTTTACATACGCTCAATTAGTATTTGGTAGCATTTGGTAGCATAAATTGTTTAACTGAGGTCAAAAACAGACTTACCCCCATCGCGACATCCCCCATAGGCTAACTTGCTAGCCCTGTTCTACTAACTGCTAGCTTGCCTGCCCTGGTCTGCTAACTGCTAGCCCCTGCTAACTGCTTGCTTGCTAACCCAGTCTGCTAACTGCTATCTTGTTTAGCCCCGGCCTACTAACTGTTAGCATCGGCCTGCTAAACGTCTGAATCGCCGTGTTCCCAGTCAGCCCAACCACTCACTGGACCCATATGTTCACTTGGCTACGCATGCTTCTCTCTAATATCAATATCAATATTAGTGATTACGGTCTTATTTCACTGTAGAGCCTCTAGCCCTGCTCAATATGCCTTAACCAACCATGTTGTCCCATCTCCTACATATGCGATGACATCACCTGGTTTAAAAACTTCTTAAGGTATAGGGGGCAGCATTTTCACTTTTGGATAAATAGCGTGCCCAATTTCAACTTCCTGCTACTCATGAATATAAGATATGCGTTTTATTAGTATATTTGGATAGAAAACACTCTGCAGTTTCTAAAACTGTTTGAATCATGTTTATGAGTATAACAGAACCTATGTAGCAGGCAAAACCCAGAGGACTAACCGTTCAGATTTTTTTTTTTTAGGTCTCTGTCTGTTCAGGGAGTTCTCGTTGGGAAACAATATTTCTTAGGCACTTGTTTGCAGTTCCTACCGCTTCCACTGGATGTCACCAGTCTTTGGAATTTGGTTGAGGTTATTCCTTTGTGCAATGAAGAAGTACGGCCATCTAGGAACTGGGTAACACTGTTGAGAGTTGTGCAAGACTTGAAAAGTAGCATTGGTTTGTTGTCTTCCTGTATTGAACACAGATAGACCCATCTTCAATTTGATCGATTATTAACGCTTAAAAATACCTAAAGTTGTATTACAAAAGTTGTTTGAAATGTTTGGGCAAAGTTTACAGGCAACTTTTGAGATATTTTGTAGTGACGTTGTGCAAATTGGAAGCTGTTTTTTTCTGGATCAAACGAGCCAAATAAATTGACATTTTGGATATATATGGACGGAATTAATCTAACAAAAGGACCAATTGTGACGTTTATGGGACATATTGGAGTGCCAACAAAAGAAGCTCGTCAAAGGTAAGGCATGTTTTATATTTTATTTCTGCGTTTTGTGTAGCGCCTGCAGGGTTGAAATATGCTACTCTCTTTGTTTACTGTTGTGCTATCATCATAAAATAGCATCTTATGCTTTCGCCGAAAAGCCTTTTTAAAATATGATATGTCGGCTGGATTCACAACGAGTGTAGCTTTAATTTAGTATCTTACATGTGTGATTTAATGAAAGTTAGATTTTTATATCATTTTATTTGAATTTGCCGCGCTGCATTTTCCCTGGCTTTTGGCCAAGTGGGACGCAAGGGTCCCCTATCCTAGAGAGGTTAAACGTCTCTAGAGACCATATATCTCTCATCATTACTCAATGCCTAGGTTTACCACCAATGTAATCACATCCTACCTTACCTTTGTCTGTACACTATGCCTTGAATCTACGCTGTGGTGCCCAAAAACCTGCTCCTTTTTACTCTCTGTTCCGAACGTGCTAAACGACCAGTTCATATAGCATTTAGCCATACCCTTATCCTACTTCTCCTCTGGTGATGTAGAGGTTAATCCAGGTCCTGCAGTGCCTAGCTCCCCTCCCACTCCCCAGGTGCTATCATTTGTTGACTTCTGTAACCCTAAAAGCCTTGGTTTCATGCATGTTAACATTAGAAGCCTACTCCCTAGGTTTGTTTTACTCACTGCTTTAGCACACTCTGTCAACCCAGATGTCGTGTCTGAATCTGGCTTAGAAGAACCACCAAAAACCTTGAAATCTCCATCGCTAACTATAACATTTTCAGCCAAGATAGAACTGCCAAAGGGGGCGGTGTTGCAATCTACTGCAAAGATAGCCTGCAGAGTTCTGTATTACTATTCAAGTCTGAACCCAAACAATTCGAGCTTCTACTTCTAAAAATTCACCTTTCCAGAAACAAGTCTCTCACCGTTGCCACTTGCTATAGACCTCCCACTAGCCCCAGCTGTGCCCTCGATACCATATGTGAATTGTTTGCCCCCCCATCTATCTTCTGAGATGCTACTAGGTGACCTAAACCGGGACATGCTTTACATCCCGGCCATCCTACAATCCAAGCTTGATGCCCTCAATCTCACACAAATGATCAATGAACCTACCAGGTACAACTCCAAATCCGTAAACACGGGCCCCCTCATAGATGTCATCCTAACTAACTCGCCCTCCAAATACTCTGCTGTTTTCAATCAAGATCTCAGCGATGCCTCATTGCCTGCATCCGTAATGGGTCTGCGACCAAACGACCACCCCTCATCACTGTCAAATGCTCCCTAAAGCACTTCTGCGAGCAGGCCTTTCTAATTGACCTGGCCGGGGTATCCTGGAATGACATTGACCTCATCCCGTCAGTAGTTGATGCCTGGCTATTCTTTAAAAGTGCAGCCCCCGTGATATGCAACTTTTCAGGGAAGTTACAAACAAATATACACAGGCAGTTAGGAAAGCTAAGGCTAGCTTTTTCAAACAGAAATTTGCATCCTGTAGTACTAACTCAAAAAAGTTCTGGGACACTGTAAAGTCCATGGAGAATCCTCCACCCAGCTGCCCACTGCTCTGAGGCTAGGAAACACTGTCACCAACGATAAATACATTATAATTGAGAATTTCAATAAGCATTTCTCTACGGCTGGCCATGCTTTCCACCTGGCTACCCCTACCCCGGTCAACTGCCCGGCACCCTCCACAGCAACCCACCAAAGCCCCCACCATTTCTCCTTCTCCCAAATCCAGATAGCTGATGTTCTGAAAGAGCTGCAAAATCTGGACCCCTACAAATCAGCCGGGCTAGATAATCTGGACCCTCTCTTTCTAAAATGATCTGCCAAAATTGTTGCAACCCCTATTACTAGCCTGTTCAACCTCTCTTTCGTATCGTCTGAGATTCCCAAAGATTGGAAAGCTGCCGCGGTCATCCCCCTCTTCAAAGGGGGTGACACTCTAGACCCAAAATGCTACAGACCTATATCTATCCTACCCTGTCTTTCTAAGGTCTTCGAAAGCCAAGTTAACAAACAGATTACCGACCATTTCGAATCCCACAGTACCTTCTCCGCTATGCAATCTGGTTTTAGAGCTGGTCATGGGTGCACCTCAGACACGCTCAAGGTCCTAAACGACATCATAACCGCCATCGATAACAGACATTACTGTGCAGCTGTATTCATCTACCTGACCAAGGCTTTCGACTCTGTCAATCACCACATTCTTATTGGCAGACTCGACAGCCTTGGTTTCTCAAATGATTGCCTCGCCTGGTTTACCAACTCCTTCTCAGACAGAGTTCAGTGCGTCAAATCGGAGGGCCTGTTGTCCGGACCTCTGGCTGTCTCTATGGGGGTGCCACAGGGTTAAAACCTTGGGCCGACTCTCTTCTCTGTCTACATCAATGATGTTGCTCTTGCTGCTGGTGATTCTCTGGTACACCTCTACGCAGACAACACCATTCTGCATACTTCTGGCCCCTCTTTGGACACTGTGTTAACTAACCTCCAGGCGAGCTTCAATGCCATTCAACTCTCCTTCCGTGGCCTCCAACTGCTCTTAAATTCAGGGAAAACTAAACTAAATGCATGCTATTCAATCGATCACTGCCCGCACCTGCTCGCCCGTCCAGCATCACAACTCTGGACGGCTCTGACTTAGAATACGTGGACAACTACAAATACCTAGGTGTCTGGTTAGACTGTAAACTCTCCTTCCAGACTCACATTGAGCATCTCCAATCCAAGATTAAATCTAGAATTGGCTTCCTATATCGCAACAAAGCATCCTTCACTCATGCTGCCAAACATACCCTTGTAAAACTGACCATCCTACCGATCCTCGACTTCGGTGATGTCATCTATAAAATAGCCTCCAACACTCTACTCAACAAACTGGATGCAGTCTATCACAGGGCCATCCGTTTTGTCACCAAAGCCCCATACACTACCCACCATTGCGACCTGTACGCCCTCGCTTTATACCCGGCGCCAAACCCACTGGCTACAGGTTATCTACAAGTCTCTGCTAGGTAAAGCCCCGCCTTATCTCAGCTCACTGCTCACCATAGCAGCACCCACTCGTAGCACGCGCTCCAGCAGGTATATCACACTGGTCACCCCCAAAGCCAATTCCTCCTTTGGTCATCTTTCCTTCCAGTTCTCTGCTGCCAATGACTGCAACGAACTGCAAAAATCTCTGAAGCTGGAGACTCATATCTCCCTCACTAGCTTTAAGCACCAGCTGTCAGAGCAGCTCACAGATCACTGCACCTGTACATAGCCCATCTATCTACCTACCTCATCCCCATACAGTATTTATTTATCTTTCTCCTTTGCACCCCATTATCTCTACTTGCACATTCATCTTCTGGGAAGACCCATTTGCGACCAAGCTTTAACTTCCTGACTGATGTCTTGAGATGCTGCTTCAATATATCCACATAATTTTCCTGCCTCATGATGCCATCTATTTTGAGAAGTGCAACAGTCCCTCCTGCAGCAGAGCATCCCCACAACATAATGCTTCCACCCCCGTGCTTTACAGTTGGTATGGTGTTCTTCGGCTTGCAAGCCTCCCCCTTTTTCCTCCAAACATAACAATGGTCATTATGGCCAAACAGTTCTATTTTGTTTCCTCAGACCAGAGGACATTTCTCCAAAAAGTACGATCTTTGTCCCCATGTGCAGTTGCAAACCGTAGTCTGGCTTTTTTATGCTGTTTTGGAGCAGTGGCTTCTTCCTTGCTGAGCGGCCTTTCAGGTTATGTTGATATAGGACTCGTTTTACCGAAGACATAGATACTTTTGTACCTGTTTCCTCCAGCATCTTCACAAGGTCTTTTGCTGTTTTTCTGGGATTGATTTGCACTTTCGGAATGACAGCTGCCTGGTCCCGTGGTGTTTATACATGCATAATATTGTTTGTACAGATGAAAGTGGTACCTTCAGGCATTTGGAAATTGCTCCCAATGATGAACCAGACTTGTGGAAGTCTACCATTTTTTTCTGAGGTCTTGGCTGATTTCTTTTGTTTTTCCCATGATGTCAAGCAAAGAGGCACTGAGTTTGAAGGTAGGCCTTGAAATACATCCACAGGTACACCTCCAATTGACTCAAATGATGTCAATTAGCCTATCAGAAGCTTCTAAAGCCATGACATCATTTTCTGGAATTTTCCAAGCTGTTTAAAGGCACAGTCAACTTAGTGTTTGTAAACGTCTGACCCACTGGAATTGTGATACAGTGAATTATAAGTGAAATAATCTGTCTCAAAACAATTGTTAGAAAGATTACTTGTGTCATGCACAAAGTAGATAATTTGACAATTCAAAACTATAGTTTGTTAACAAGAAATTTGTGGAGTGGTTGAAAACCAAGTTTTAATGACTGCAACCTAAGTGCATGTAAACTTCCGACTTAAACTACATATATATATTCTGGTCAGATAAGACTAAAATTGAGGTTTTTGGCCATCAAGGAAAACACTATTTCTGGCGCAACCCAACACCTCTCATGTTTTTCATCAGCAGGGACTGGGAAACTGGTCAGAATTGATGGAATGAGGGATGGCACTAAATACAGGGAAATTCTTGAGGGAAACCTGTTTCAGTCTTCCAGAGATTTGAGACTAGGACAGAGGTTCACCTTCCAGCAGGACAATGACCCTAGGCATACTGCTAAAGCAACACTCAAGTGGTTTAAGGGGAGACATTTAAATGTCTTGGAATGGCCTAGTCAAAGCCCAGACCTCAATCCAATTGAGAATCTGTGGTATGACTTAAAGATTGCTGTACACCAGCGGAATCCATCCAACTTCTAGGAGCTGGGTCAGTTTTGCCATGAAGAATGGCCATAAATCCCAGTGGCTATAGAGACATATCCCAAGAGACTTGTAGCTGTAATTGCTGCAAAAAGTGGCTCTACAAAGTATTGACTTTGGAGGGGTGAATAGTTATGCACGCTCAAGTTTCACAATAAAAAATATTTGACATCTTCAAAGTGGTAGGCATGTTGTGTAAATCAAATGATACGAACCCCCCCAAAAATCTATTTTAATTCCAAGTTGTAAGGCAACAAAATAGAAAAAATGCCAAGGGTGTGAATACTTTTGCAAGCCACTGTACACTTGGTATTACTTTCTTAGCTACAGTATCCATATCTCACTGGCATCCTACATAATTTATGAACCAGCATAAGACATTTTTGGACTCACGTTGTTGTGATGTGCTTGAACAGTAAAGTGGCGCGACGGTCCTTCGTGGGCAAATTTTGTCATTAAAGAATGAACGTTCCAAACCTATTTTCTCAGTCGTAGCTCGTTTTTCCCGAGTTCCCAGTTGTCTTGAACTCACAATTAGCCACTGATTCCTTCCTTGTTGTCTAATGTTTATGGCCGATGAGCACCGAAACGTTTTATCTCTAATTTATATTCATATGACAAGGTTTGAAAATGATTTTCCAGTCGATTGTCGACTTGATTCATGGTGACGACTGCTAGCTTGCTAGCTAAGATATTGAAAGTATGATGTTGAAATGTCCAGTCCAATCAAAGCTACTGTAGATATAACGTGATTTGATGTCATTCTGTGGCCAATGACCTTGAGCCTTCTTGGATGGGCACTTCTAATTTAACTCTTTGAGCTCTAACCTAAGACAATGGGGTGACAGAAAACAGAGCCAATCATGACAAAAAAACTGACCCAATCATGACAAAAAACAACGCTCTGTATTTTCTGCTGGCCAGCCCCACCACAGAAAACACTGAGCTAGGCTGAAAAACCTGCCTTACTCAAGAAAGCAAAAAAAAAGAGACCATGTTTGTATGAGGCTTTATTAACTCAATGGCATTTTTTTTACATTGTTTGCATACTGATATGTGACATATATTAAAAAGTATATATTTTTTGTATAATCTTTACCTACAATTGTGGGGCTCAAAATAGGTGGGGCCCTGAATGACGGGTCGCCACTGGGCCTATAGCAAATGCAGCATATAGCATTCATTTTTCACATGTAAATAGCACTTTTCATGCCATTCCATGAGCACAGCATTTATTTTCAACTCGAATCAATGAGCCTAATTAGTCCTTCATGACAACAAAATCATAAACAACAAAGTAGGGCTGGCTAATAAGCCCTTAGTTTAGGGGTTATGCTCAGGTAAAACAATTTGGCTAATCTATACTTCCATATTTCCAAGTCCTATTCTTGAAGGTCAAGGGGTATAACATTTATTGGGATGTCGGGAATTCTGGTTTTTAATGTAAATATATAATTGAATAGTATTATTATATTTAGTAGAAAGCGATGAGTTAGAAGAAGCCTACATAACCAGCCCATAAAGTAAAATTGTACATCCATATATGGCCAGCTATGTGAACTTTAACATTGATTTATCCTGCAATAGATGTCGGTCAATTGATAACATACATTTTTGTCTTCTAATTCCTCTTAAGGGTAAAGTAATCTAAAAGTAACTGAATGTAATCAGATTATGTTACTGAGTTTGGGTAATCTGAAAGTTAGGTTACTGATTACAATTTTGGACAGGTAACTAGTACTGTAACGAATTACATTTAGAAAGTAACCTACCCAACCCTGCATGTGTGCGTAACATAATTTTATCTAAACAATTTTATCAAAACTAACAATACAAATACAGTCACTTTTATTTTAACATAAAGGCCTACACTTTCCATTTAGCCTATACAATACTATCATATTTTGTGGCTGAGAATGAATGTCAATCAAAGTTACTTTCAGTAACTAGCCATTCCTTGAGTGCCGCAACACCACTCTCATCTGCAGATCAATATTGCCATTTTAGTCATGTACAAAAATAGTTACTCTGTCGACAGACGAGGGAAAAGGAACAAAAGTTTGACTCATTGGTTGTTATCTGTGCCAGTCCAAACGAATGCAAGAAGCTGAACTATAGAAAACTGTTCATGAGATTTTTTTGCAGAGCCCAATACCAGTCTTGTCTTTAATGGCCCAATATCCAACAGCAAATAGGTGTCAGTATCCCTCAGATCCATCAATGGTTTATGCAAAAAATATAATTTAGGCCTATTGTTTGGAAACATGAAACTCAACGTGTCTTTGTTTAACTGAGTGCACAGTCACAGACTCAATACCAGAGCTGTGATTTTGCAGGACTGCCCACTTGTCCATACCATCATATGTAGACTACAATATGCACAGTGCATTCGGAAAGTATTCTACCACTTCCTGTTTTCCACATTTCACTACATTACAGCCATATTCCAAAATATATATTTTAAAATCCTCATCAATCTACACATAATACCCCATAACGTCAAAGCGAAAACAGATTTTTAGAAATGTTTGCACAGTTATTAAAAAAAAAAAAAAAACTTCAATATATTATTTACACAAGTACTCAGACCCTTTGTTGTGAGACTCGAAATTGACCTCAGGTGCATCCCGTTTCCATTGATCATCCTTAAGATGTTTCTACAACTGGATTGGAGTCCACCTGTGGTAAATTCCATTGATGGGACATGATTTTGAAAGGCACACACCTGTCTATGTAAGGTCCCACAGTTGACAATGCATGTCAGTGCAAAAACCAAGCCATGAGGTCGAAGGAATTGTCGGTAGAGCTCAGAGACAGGATTGTGTCGAGACACAGATCTGGGGAAGGGTACCAAAACATCTCTGAAGCATTGAAGGTCTCCAAGAGCACTGTGGCCTCCATCAGTCTTGAATGGATGAAGTTTGGAACCACCAAGACTCTTCCCAGAAGTAGCCACCTGGCCAAATTTAGCAATCAGGGGAGAAGGCCTTGGTCAGGCAGGTGACCAAGAACCCAATGGTCACTCTGACAGAGCACCAGAATTCCTCTGTGGAGATAGAAGAATCTTCCAGAAGGACAACCATCTACGCAGCACTCCACCAATCAGACCTTTATGGTAGAGTGGCCAGACGGAAGCCACTGCTAGTAAACGGCATATGACTGCTCACTTGGAGTTTGCCAAAGGGCACATTAATAACTCTCAGACCATGAGAAACAAGATTGTTTGTTCTGATGAAACCAAGATTGAACTCCTTGGCCTGAATGCCAACCATCACGTCTGGAGGAAACCTGGCACCATCCCTACAGTGAGGCATTGTGGTGGCAGCATCATGCTGTGGGGATGTTTTTCAGTGCCAGGGACTGGGAGACTAGTAAGGATTGAGTGAATGATGAACGGAGCAAAGTAAGAGAGATCCTTGATGAAAACCTGCTCCAGAACGCTCAGGACCTCAGACCGGGGCAAAGGTTCACCTCTCAACAGGACAACGACCCTAACCACACAGCCAAGACAATGCAGGCTTCAGGGCAAGTATCAATGTCCTTGAGTGGCGCAGCCATAGTCAGACTTGAACCCAATCGAACATCTCTGGAGAGACCTGTAAATAGCTGTGCAACAACGCTCCCCATCCAACCTGACAAAGCTTGAGTGGAACTGCAGAGAAGAATGGGATAAACTCCCCAAATACAGGTGTGCCAAGCTTGTAGCGTTATACCCAATACGACTCAAAGCTGTAATCGCTGCCAAAGGTGCTTCAAAGTACTGAGTAAAGGGTATGAATACTTATACTCTACGGGATTGGTGTCCCTAACCTGGGACAGTTGTTGCTCAATATGTGATAATGAGACTAGAATGGTATTGTAAACAATAGCCAACTTTACGGGAAATAGACATTATTTTATGGGCAGAAAGCATAAATCCTTGCTAATCTAACTGCAGTGTCTAATTTACATTAGCTATTACAGCAAAGAAATACCAAGCTATTGTATGAGGATAATGCAGAACAAATCACTTTTATCATGGAAACTGGTTTGATATATTCACCTCTGAAGGTAAATAATGTACTTGAATATGTAATTCAGTAATCTTGCTCTGAGGGTATCAAGGCACAAGGCGAGACCCAAATGCAGACACAGGAGGCAGATGGCTGAAGTCTTACAATGTTTATTAATCCAAAGGGGTAGGCAAGAGAATGGTCGTGAACAGGCAAAAAAAGGTCAAAACCAGATAAGAGTCCAGGAGGTACAGAGTGGCAGACAGGCTCATGGTCAAGGCAGGCAGAATGGTCAGGCAGGCAGGTACAAAGTCCAGAAACAGGCAAGGGTCAAAACCAGGAGGACAAGAAAAAGGAGAATGCAAAAAGCAGGAGAAAGGGAAAAACGCTGGTTGACTTAGAAACATACAAGACGAACTCGCACAGAGAGACAGGAAACACAGGGATAAAATACACTGGGGGAAATAAGTGACACCTGGAGGAGGTGGAGACAATCACAAGGACAGGTGATACAGACCAGGGCATGACAGAGGGTCCCAGAGATAAAATGTAGTGCAGTTCTCTTTTTTAAAAAAAATCCATTTGTATATTAAAATGTAGGAACTGTGTTCTACAGTTTGACCCCACTGCTGTCTCTGGCTCCACACCCACCCCGCCCTGCCATCTAGATGTGTGAAGGTTAGTGTCTTTTCTGTGGGGAAGCTAATGAAGCGGTCTCTTCAAGACAGCCCAGATGTATGCAGGATGGCATCGGAGAACAAGGTTGACATTTTGCCTATTCCTAACCATTTGTGTTTTTTTGTTAGTTTCTTTGCGTTGTTTGTAACTTTTTAACTTATTTTGTACATAATGTTGCTGCTACCATCTCTTATGACCGAAAATAACTTCTGAACATCAGAACTGTGATTATTCACCACGGACTGGAAGAATCCTTTTTTCCCTTTAATGAGTCCGACAAGCCCGACGTGAATGATTTACTACTCTCTCGGGAACAGGACCAGATCCCCGTCATTTGCGTGAAGAGAAGGCAGAGAAAAAGGGGGGCTGCCTTCTGAGAATTCGTAGGCGATCGAATAAACCCCCACTTCCTTCCATTCTGCTAGCAAACGTGCAATTGATGACATACGCAGAAGATTAAACAATCAACTGTATTATAGTATGCTTCACAGAGTCATGGCTGAACGATCACATTATCAACATACAGCTGGCTGGTTATACGCTATATCGGCAGGATAGAACAGTGGAATCTGGTAAGACAAGGGGCGACGGACTGTTTTCCGGCGCCGACAGAGATGGCCGTCTCGCTTCGCGTTCCTAGGAAACTATGCAGTTTTTTGTTTTTTTACGTGTTATTTCTTACATTAGTACCCCAGGTCATCTTAGGTTTCATTACATACAGTCGAGAAGAACTACTGAATATAAGATCAGCGTCAACTCACCATCAGTACGACCAAGAATATGTTTTTCGCGACGCGGATCCTGTGTTCTGCCTTACAAACAGGACAACGGAGCGGATCCCATGCAGCGACCCAAAAAAACGACTCCGAAAAAGAGGGAAACGAGGCGGTCTTCTGGTCAGACTCCGGAGACGGGCACACCGTGCACCACTCCCTAGCATTCTTCTTGCCAATGTCCAGTCTCTTGACAACAAGGTTGATGAAATCCGAGCAAGGGTAGCATTCCAGAGGGACATCAGAGACTGTAACGTTCTTTGCTTCACGGAAACGTGGCTCACTGGAGAGACGCTATCCGAGGCGGTGCAGCCAACGGGTTTCTCCACGCATCGCGCAGACAGAAACAAACCTTTTTCTGGTAAGAAGAGGGGTGTGGGTGTATGCCTTATGACTAACGTGACATGGTGTGATGAAAGAAACATACAGGAACTCAAATCCTTCTGTTCACCTGATTTAGAATTCCTCACAATCAAATGTAGACCGCATTATCTACCAAGAGAATTCTCTTCGATTATAATCACAGCCGTATATATCCCCCCCAAGCAGACACATCGATGGCTCTGAATGAACTTTATTTGACTCTTTGCAAACTGGAAACCATTTATCCGGAGGCTGCATTCATTGTAGCTGGGGATTTTAACAAGGCTAATCTGAAAACAAGACTCCCTAAATGTTAGCAGCATATCGATTGCGCAACCAGGGGTGGAAAGACCTTGGATCATTGTTACTCTAACTTCCGCGACGCATATAAGGCCCTGCCCCGCCCCCCTTTCGGAAAAGCTGACCACGACTCCATTTTGTTGATCCCTGCCTACAGACAGAAACTAAAACAAGAGGCTCCCACGCTGAGGTCTGTCCAACGCTGGTCTGACCAAGCTGACTCCACACTCCAAGACTGCTTCCATCACGTGGACTGGGACATGTTTCGTATTGCGTCAGACAACAACATTGATGAATACGCTGATTCGGTGTGCGAGTTCATTAGTGCGTTGAAGATGTCATTCCCATAGCAACGATTAAAACATTCCCTAACCAGAAACCGTGGATGGATGGCAGCATTCGCGTGAAACTGAAAGCGCGAACCACTGCTTTTAATCAGGGCAAGGTGTCTGGTAACATGACCGAATACAAACAGTGCAGCTATTCCCTCCGCAAGGCTATCAAACAAGCTAAGCGTCAGTACAGAGACAAAGTAGAATCTCAATTCAACGGCTCAGACACAAGAGGCATGTGGCAGGGTCTACAGTCAATCACGGATTACAGGAAGAAATCCAGCCCAGTCACGGACCAGGATGTCCTGCTCCCAGGCAGACTAAATAACTTTTTTGCCCGCTTTGAGGACAATACAGTGCCACTGACACGGCCTGCAACGAAAACATGCGGTCTCTCCTTCACTGCAGCCGAGGTGAGTAAGACATTTAAACGTGTTAACCCTCGCAAGGCTGCAGGCCCAGACGGCATCCCCAGCCGCGCCCTCAGAGCATGCGCAGACCAGCTGGCCGGTGTGTTTACGGACATATTCAATCAATCCCTATACCAGTCTGCTGTTCCCACATGCTTCAAGAGGGCCACCATTGTTCCTGTTCCCAAGAAAGCTAAGGTAACTGAGCTAAACGACTACCGCCCCGTAGCACTCACTTCCGTCATCATGAAGTGCTTTGAGAGACTAGTCACGGACCATATCACCTCCACCCTACCTGACACCCTAGACCCACTCCAATTTGCTTACCGCCCAAATAGGTCCACAGACGATGCAATCTCAACCACACTGCACACTGCCCTAACCCATCTGGACAAGAGGAATACCTATGTGAGAATGCTGTTCATCGACTACAGCTCGGCATTCAACACCATAGTACCCTCCAAGCTCGTCATCAAGCTCGAGACCCTGTGTCTCGACCCCGCCCTGTGCAACTGGGTACTGGACTTCCTGACGGGCCGCCCCCAGGTGGTGAGGGTAGGCAACAACATCTCCTCCCCGCTGATCCTCAACACTGGGGCCCCACAAGGGTGCGTTCTGAGCCCTCTCTTGTACTTCCTGTTCACCCACGACTGCGTGGCCACGCACGCCTCCAACTCAATCATCAAGTTTGCGGACGACACAACAGTGGTAGGCTTGATTACCAACAACGACGAGACAGCCTACAGGGAGGAGGTGAGGGCCCTCGGAGTGTGGTGTCAGGAAAATAACCTCACACTCAACGTCAACAAAACTAAGGAGATGATTGTGGACTTCAGGAAACAGCAGAGGGAACACCCCCCTATCCACATCGATGGAACAGTAGTGGAGAGGGTAGCAAGTTAAGTTCCTCGGCATACACATCACAGACAAACTGAATTGGTCCACTCACACAGACAGCATTGTGAAGAAGGCGCAGCAGCGCCTCTTCAACCTCAGGAGGCTGAAGAAATTCGGCTTGTCACCAAAAGCACTCACAAACTTCTACAGATGCACAATCGAGAGCATCCTGGCGGGCTGTATCACCGCCTGGTACGGCAACTGCTCCGCCCTCAACCGTAAGGCTCTCCAGAGGGTAGTGAGGTCTGCACAACGCATCACCGGGGGCAAACTACCTGCCCTCCAGGACACCTACACCCCCCGATGTCACAGGAAGGCCATAAAGATCATCAAGGACATCAACCACCCGAGCCACTGCCTGTTCACCCCGCTATCATCCAGAAGGCGAGGTCAGTACAGGTGCATCAAAGCTGGGACCGAGAGACTGAAAAACAGCTTCTATCTCAAGGCCATCAGACTGTTAAACAGCCACCACTAACACTGAGTGGCTGCTGCCAACACACTGACACTGACTCAACTCCAGCCACTTTAATAATGGGAATTGATGGGAAATGATGTAAATATATCACTAGCCACTTTAAACAATGCTACCTTATATAATGTTACTTACCCTACATTATTCATCTCATATGCATACGTATATACTGTACTCTATATCATCGACTGTATCCTTATGTAATACATGTATCACTAGCCACTTTAACTATGCCACTTTGTTTACATACTCATCTCATATGTATATACTGTACTCGATACCATCTACTGTATCTTGCCTATGCTGCTCTGTACCATCACTCATTCATATATCCTTATGTACATATTCTTTATCCCCTTACACTGTGTACAAGACAGTAGTTTTGGAATTGTTAGTTAGATTACTTGTTGGTTATTACTGCATTGTCGGAACTTGAAGCACAAGTATTTCGCTACACTCGCATTAACATCTGCTAACCATGTGTATGTGACAAATAATATTTGATTTGATTTGATTTGGACTATATATTTTTGTAAAAAATAGCTGGTGCACAATACCTAAGGAAGTCTCGAGGTTTTACCCGACCTGAGTTAGAATATCTCATGATAAGCTGTACACCACACTATCTACCTAGATAGTTTTAATCTGTATTTTTCGTAGCTGTCTACATACCACCACAGACTGATGCTGACACTAAGACCACACTGAATGAGCTGTATTATGCTATAAGCAAACCAGAAAACGTTCACGCAGAGGCAGCACTTCTAGTAGCCGGAGACTTTAATGCAGGGAAACTTAAATCCGTCTTTCTATCAACATGTTAAATGTCAAATCAAATCAAATGTTATTAGTCACATACACGTGGTTAGCAGACGTTAATGCGAGTGTAGCAAAATGCTTGTGCTTCTAAGACTGTGTGATCGCGCTCTCCACAGCCCATGTGAGTAAGAATGTCACGTTGGTATAAAGGATTTTGGAGAAATGCGCAGGAATACACACAATAGGAGTTTTTAATACACCCCAAAACAAACATTTATCCTGTTTAACATATAGATCATGCTCCAATAGTATTCTCAGCACAGACCCGACTAACGAGACATGCTAGATGCAGAATAGACCAAAATGTTGTCTATATAGACCAATACGCCCAGTCCCAACATGTCCCGAAACACTTCGTTGATGAAGGCCTCGAAGACTGAAAGAGCATTAGACAGACCAAAGGGCATTACAAGATACTCGTAATGACCCGTGGTCGTGGAAAAAAGCAGTCTTCCATTCATTGGATGCACGAATGCGCACCAGATTGTAGGCGCTCCTCAAGTCCAGCTTCGTGAAGTACTGCTCCCCGTGCATTTGTTCGATGATGGTTGGGATGAGGGGTAAAGGATAGCTGAAGTTGACGGTGGCCTTGTTCAGTGTTCGATAATCAATGCATGGGCACAGTCCCCCATCTGTCTTCTTGACAAAAAAGAAGCTTGAGGAGGCTGATGACTTAGAGGGGCGGATAAAACTCTGTTGTAGACTCTCCTGTACATAGTTCTCCATGGCCTCAGTCTTCGCATAGGAGAGGGGATAGACATGTCCTCTCGGGAGGGCTGCGTCAGACAACAGGTCAATGGCCAGTCCCAGGGGCAATGGGGAGGCAGGCGTGTAGCCTGGGTCTTTGAGAAAAACCGATGCAGATCCTGGTAGTCCTCCGGTAAATCCACTTGACTTTCCACCATAGTGGTATTCACAGACTCTGCGAGACATCTCCCCTGACACTCCTGCGACCAACCCAGCAGTCTCCTCTCGGAGCAGGAAATAACTGTGTAATGCGAACTCAACCAGGGGATACCTAAAACAATGGTGTGCGTGGGGGTGTCTATAGTCAAGAAAGTGATCTGTTCTGAAGGATAGTCATGGGTCAGCAAAGAAACAGGAACAGTAATGTGATGTACGAACCCTGATTATCCAGGGCTCGAACTGGAATGGGTGACTGTAGGGGAACCAAAGGAATGCAGTAGCCAGTGCGCTAAGAGTTCCCGGCAGCTCCGGAATCAATCAGCGCTAACGGAAGTGAAGGGCTAGGGTTTTCAGGGAATTTAACAGGAAAACACACTGGTCGATTTGACAGACAAGGAGAGGAAACCGGCCTTCTACCTGGGTTGGCGCAGAAGAATTCCCTGGCTTGTCACCTCCTCGCCTCCTTGTGGATAAATAGCAGGTTAGGGAGAAATTACTCCTTTTCTCCACAACAGAAGCAGAGGCCCAGATTCCTCCTTCTCCTATGCTCTGTCAGAATCTGTCAGAATCAGAATCTCCCCTGACACTCCTGCGACCAACCCAGCAGTCTCCTTTCGGAGCAGGAAATAACCGTGTAATGCGAACTCAACCAGGGGATACCTAAAACAATGGTGTGCGTGGGGGTGTCTATAGTCAAGAATGGGATCTGTTCTGAAGGATAGTCATGGGTCAGCAAAGAAACAGGAACAGTAATGTGATGTACGAACCCTGATTATCCAGGGCTCGAACTGGAATGGGTGACTGTAGGGGAACCAAAGGAATGCAGTAGCCAGTGCGCTATCTAAGAGATTCCCGGCAGCTCCGGAATCAATCAGCGCTAACGGAAGTGAAGGGCTATGGTTTTCAGGGAATTTTACAGGAAAACACACTGGTCAATTTGACAGACAAGGAGAGGAAACCGGCCTTCTACCTGGGTTGGCGGAGGAGAATTCCCTGGCTTGTCACCTCCTCGCCTCCTTGTGGATAAATAGCAGGTTGGGGAGAAATTACTCCTTTTCTCCACAACAGAAGCAGAGGCCCAGATTCCTCCATCGGCTCTGGCCACAGAGCAGGGGTAGCCATGGGTTCTGAATTCCGCGCAGGTCTTCTTCGGGACCACAGGAGGTTGTCCAACCGGATCGCCATGCTGATGAGCTGGTCGAATGACAGTTTGTCATCACGGCAGGCTAACTACAGCTGTACCTCCTCCCTCAGTCCGCTGCGGAAAACAGTAACCAGAGCCAACTCGTTCCATCCAGTGGAGGCCGCGAGGGTCCGGAACTCCAGGGTGAACACCGAGGTGGTCCTAGATCCCTGGCGTTGTCAAAGTAGACGCTCACCCTCCTCTCGGACCTTCACAGGACGATCAAACACCGAGTGGAAGAGGAGGGTGAGCGCTCGTAGGACTCGACCTCGGGTCTGCCTGTCTCCCAGACCGGGACACTCCAGTCCAGAGCCCGTCCGGTCTGTCCGGTCAGTGCTGAGATGACTGAGATGACTGTGGTAACCCTGTTTCTTACGGAAACAGTCCCGGTGTAGCGAGCGAGGTACAGGTCACACAGGTCACATTGTAGAAGGAACCGCTTGCATCTTGCTGGTGTGCCGTCGAAGCGCTCCGGGAGGGACAAGGGTATTCCACGGACCGGCTCCGATGGAACGGAGGTAGGTCGTGTTGTAGGAGCTGGTACCGGAATCGGTGCTGGAGACTGGAGGGACTGCATACTCCCCTCCAAGCGCAGGATGGTTGCCAGCACACTGTCCGATACCGAGTCTGGAGAGACAGTCCTCGTGGTGCTGTACTGTCCCTACAATGGTCGCCAGCTCGGTCTTTCCTGCTGTCTACATTTTCGGGTCGGTTATTCTGTCACGCTGGTATAAAGGATTTTGGAGACAGGCGCAGGAATACACAATAGGGGTTTTTAATACACCACCCAAAACAAATATGTATACAAGAACACTGGGCTGTAATCAAACGAAAGAGCAAGGGTAAGCCTTGTTGACCGATACGGGACGATACCCGTAATACACAATATATATAGCACATCACAGCTGCGCAATCGCATAGGTACTCAAACCACCAACGGACATGGGAACAATAACTGACAAAGACAGGGGGAACAGAGGGCACAAAAATGTAATGTACTAATCAGAGGAAATGGGAACCAGGTGTGTGTAACCAGACAAGACAATCCGGGGTTGATGGTAATGAATCCCGTTCAGTGAAGCCTAGAAATCCGGTGACGTAGAACTCCGGAACTGGTGAACAGAATGAGCATCGTGTAGCCACAGCTATCTGGAAAGGTTTTTCCAAAACATTGTCAATAATCCAGAAATCACAAGTGCCTATTTGTCACGCCCTGGTCTTAGTATTTTGTGTTTTCTTTATTATTTTGGTCAGGCCAGGGTGTGGCATGGGTTTTTGTATGTGGTGTGTTGGTATTGGGATTGTAGCTTAGTTGGGTGTTCTAGTTAAGTCTATGGCTGTCTGAAGTGGTTCTCAATCAGAGGCAGGTGTTTATCGTTGTCTCTGATTGGGAACCATGTTTAGGCAGCCATATTCTTTGAGTGTTTCGTGGGTGATTGTTCCTGTCTTTGTACCAGATAGGACTGTTTTAGGTTTTCTCGCGTTTGTTGTTTTTGTTAGTTATTTCATGTGTAGTGTCTTTCTAAATTAAAGAACATGAATAACCGCCACGCTGCATTTTGGTCCGCCTCTACTTCCCCTAAAGAAAGCCGTTACACTATTGGAACACACTCCAACATGAAATGCTCAAATGGATTGTTTTGACAAGGAAAGTGTACACTTACTGTTTGGAGATGATGGAGTGTAGTCTTTAGTCTTTAGACTCTTTAGCAAGTTCTTCCATGTTGACAAGAAGTATCACTTCAGTAGGTACTTTCGGCTCAACTAAAACCTCTTTAAAGGTTGACGGAGGCCGAGGAACAACTACACAAGGCATTCGAGACCTTGTTATGCCATGTCTGCCTTCTTCGATGACCACTCGTTCCGTTGAAGTGTTGTAAAAACTTTGAGAGCCATTCCACTGAGAATTTCGCCATGGTGTGCCGCGTGCGCTCTAGTTAGCTCGCAGGTGGTCTGTTGTAGGCCTCTAGACTCGGCACTTCGCTCTATATAGGAGACACCCCACTGTATTTGCATATGTAAAGGGACCTCAACGGAACGATACAAACTTAGTCGGTGTAATTGAAATGAATAGATGTTGCAGTTGTGTTTTTTCACATGTTCAATAGCCTCGTTGATATGTCCCGACGCCACCTATCAAACTCCGTCGTGCAGGTATGGCCTCTTAGTTGCAAATCCGATAATTACATTATTTGTGTATGCCAATCATTTATTTAAGAGTATGACTTCATTATAGGTCTATATGAGATTAGAGTAGACTGGGGTGAACAAAGCTATATGTGATTATAATACATTGTTTCATTTGGAAAAGTAAATAAAATATGTCTATCATTTTTTGCGACTTATTGATAGGCTACATTCATCTTGTTTTTATAGGGAAGGTATACCCATGCCATGCAAATATCACCTAAAAATGCATTGATTCATGTGACATACCCTTATGCTGCCATATTGCCTTTTTTTCTATACGTTAAATTCTCTGTTGCGACTGATATTCTATGGGAGCAGGCCACTGTAACTATAATTTGTGAGACCATTGTTCCAGATGTAGACAGAAGCGCTCAGCGGTATGCTCGCCAACGTGAAGCTGATTGCTGATGAAGACCAATTGACAAAGGGGGTGTGATTGCTAGCAGCACGCCTAAACGGAAAGTGAGAGAACCACATTTGATCTCTGTTTACTTGTGAACTTGAATAGGCATTTGCTATAAGCCCCTGGCACATTGTGAAACTGGTGACCATGTTCCATAGCAGGTTTTAATGCAGTTCCTAAATTTAGTTCATCGCTGGTCTCATCAGGAGAAGAAAATCACTATAATGTTTCATAATTGCATGATATAGCCTACTGTATTTGCCCTCCACATTTTAGCTATATGTCAGTATTTATCTGTATGGGTGGTTTTGTGATCCTAGCCTATCTCCTTAAAATGAACACACTTTAATTGATCCATTCATGGTCAACTAGACAATGACTGGTTTTCACATTTATTTATATAGACAAAGGTGTCCTATCAATTCCCCATTTCAAGGCACAGGGGCTCAGCAATCATATCACATAATCAAAGTGTGTCCTCGGGCTGAACATCAAACCCGAGATCTGGCTCTGCAGCACACAAACCCCCAGAATCTATGGATCATGTCCCTATGGCTCATGTGGTGCGTGTACACCCATCAATGACCGGCTCAATTAGAACTCATTGTTGAGCATGATCTTCCCGTTAGCTAACCTTTGAAGTACCGCATTGGAGACAAACAGACATGCACATTAAAGTGCAGTACGGTGCCACTGCTATGGTGGACGAGAGGGAGGTGACGTGCACGCACCCACATCCAGTAGAGTTTCTGGGAGTCTGTCTGCGCATGTGTCAGGAAGGCACAAATGTAGGATATATAATTGGGTGCTTTCATCACTAGGCTATTGCATTGGATTGCGAATGATTGCTTACAACATAGTTATAGAATAAACGTACGTAAAGCATATTGTAACGATCCTCGCTATATTTGTCACTTTAACAATGTTTACATATCTTGCATTACTCATCTCATATGTATATACTGTATTCTAGGCTATTCTCGGGATCCTAGTCACTTAATATTTACATATCTGGCATTACTCATCTCATAAACTCAGCAAAACTCATCTCATAAACCTCTCACTGTCAACTGCGTTTATTTTCAGCAAACTTAAAGTGTAAATATTTGTATGACCATAACAAGATTCAACAACTGAGACATAAACTGAACAAGTTCCACAGATATGTGATGAACATAAATTGAATAATGTGTCCCTGAACAAAGGGGGTGGGGGGGTGTCAAAATCAAAAGTAACAGTCAGTATCTGGTGTGGCCACCATCTGCATTAAGTACTGCAGTGCATCTCCTCCTCATGGACTGCACCAGATTTGCCAGTTCTTGCCGTGAGATGCTACCCCACTCTTCCACCAAGGCACCTGCAAGTTCCCAGACATCTCTGGGGGAATGGCCCTAGCCCTCACCCTCCGATCCAAGGGGTCCCAGACGTGCTCAATGGGATTGAGACCTGGGCTCTTTGCTGGCCATGGCAGAACACTGACATTCCTGTCTTGCAGGAAATCATGCACAGAATGAGCAGTATGGCTGGTGGCATTGTCATGCTGGAGGGTCATATCAGGATGAGCCTGCAGGAAGGGTACCACATGAGGGAGGTGTATGTCTTCCCTGTAACGCACAGTGTTGAAATTGCCTGCAATGACAATAAGATCAGTCCGATGATGCTGTGACACACCGCCCCAGACCATTTATTTCCCTGGCCACATCTGCAGTCCTCATGCCTCCTTGCAGCATGCCTAAGGCACGTTCACGCAGATGAGCAGGGACCCTGGGCATCTTTATTTTGGTGTTTTTCAGAGTCAGTAGAAAGATCTCTTTAGTGTTCAAAGTTTTGATAACTGTGACCTTAATTGCCTACCATCTGTAAGCTGTTAGTGTCTTAACGACGTTCCACAGGTGCATGTTCATTAAATGTTTATGGTTCATTGAACAAGCATGGCAAACAGTGTTTAAACCATTTACAATGTAGTTATTTGGATTTTTACGAATTATCTTTGAAAGATAGGGTCCTGAAAAAGGGATGTTTCTTTTTTTGCTGAGTTTATGTATATACTGTTTTCTATACTATTCTACGGTATCTCATTCACTTAATAATGTTGACATACCTCGCATTACTATTCTACTGTATCTTAGTCTTGTGTGTATTGGGTATATGTTGTGTAATTTGTTAGATAGTACTTCTAGATATTCTAGAAGCACAAGCATTTCGCTACACCCGCAATAACATATGCTAATCACTTGTATGTGATTTATAAAATTTGATTTGATTTGATGAGCCACGTTACAATGTTACAAGTGGGATTTTTTTACTTCAGTTTTATTAATTCAGGGAAACCCATTGAGACCAGGGTTTCATTTAAAATGGTGCCATGAAGACAACAATGCAAACATAATCTAAACGATCAATACAAATAAAAGAAACTACAAATTACAGATTCAACCATACAGATTCAAACACCACAAATACAATTATTTACATTAAATTCCAAACATTTGCGATTCTCATTCATTGAATTCAACATTTGAGTACTAAACTGCCCTAAAGGCACCAGCGAGTCAAGATGTAGTGAGTTTTGTAGGCTATTCCAAAAATGGGGGGCACTAAAACTGAAGGCCGATTACCTAGATCGATATGTACTGTACTAGTGGAAACTCGAGGTGTCTCATGTTTAAGAAAATTAAAAGTGAAGTGAAGTTGGTCGGAAGCTTGCAAAGCTCTGCTTTGGTGCGTAATAGGGCTTTGCCGGCGCTTTGCAGGCATGTTTCCCTTGAGCGCACTTAATACGTTTAATTAATTCAACAGCTGAAAACCCTCCCACTTGCTGGTTAACAGATTATCTCGTGGAGTTTTCATTCTGTAGGGGTTTCAGTACATTTATCTAAAGCCATCCTTTTAAACATGGTCCACCTTTTAATTAGAATTTTGTCAACAGACTCACTAGAATACATTGAGAGAAGGGGTTCAGAGTGTAGGGATCAATGATATAAAGCCATCTAAATATTTGCATATTCGTCTCCGTTTCAGCACCAACTGGTAGATTTAAAAAATACTTGGATCTTGTATATTATTATTTAGGCACATTTTTGGGTTAGGAAAGTATGTATTGAATCATAAGGGAAAAATGGTTTGAAGAGTCGTTACACAATAAATATATTGAGGAATCAAAACTACAGTGGTTTGATTTATCCTGAAAGTTGTCACATTCAAGTTCCATGCATGAACTATTGGAACATGGAAAAAAGTGTACAATAAGGTTTGAACAATTGTCCTATAAATCTACTCGAATCCTTTCTAATCATCAGTTGTATGACAACGGTCCAGTCATCATGAAACGTGCTACATATGGTCTGAGTTCCATGATTCAAATAAGGCGACAAATTATTGCACAACATTAGCCTAATACGATCCACTAATGCTAGCGACCCTCAGGAACAACTACACAGACTTGACAGAGGAAAGAAAGGTTAACGGAATGGAATGGAATGATGCCGAATGTAAGCTACAGATGGAAGAATACTAACACTAAAGTGACAGCTATAAGTGTGTGTGGGTACTACTGACGGTGGTTCCCGATAATGGTTAATACTGAACATTATACAAATGGTAAAAAGGTACAATTAAAAGGTTCTAAAGCACAAACATAAATTTGGCAGGTTCAGCTCTAAAGAAGCCTATAGCTTGGGTCTCCAATTTTCATCAACGCAAATGATCAGGGTAGACAATTAATATTCGGGAATAATGGCACGACTATTTATAGCCTACCTCACTGTGTAAAATGGGCAGCAATGAACATATCACGTTGATATATGATTTTCAGTTTGCGTCCATATGGCTGGTTTCACATTCCTCACCAGGGATCACAAGGAAAAAGTATCTACAACCATTGCTATGTGTATTTATAAACGCCTTCCCCAAATGGATTACTAATTTACCTAGCTCTTATCAATAGTTCTTATCAACATATAATTTACAGTTCATGAAGAATACTATTATTTCTATCATAAAAAATAAAGTAAATGCTTTTCCCACTTAGAACAGGCATGTCTGCTCGACCTTATTCATGGTCCCTCCATGTATAAAGGGGTTGGAGTTATGAGGGAATTAAGTCAAGGTCACATGACTGGGAGTACAGATATGCAACAGATACCTGAAATCAAAGGTAGGGGCGTGGATCAGAAAACCAGTTAGTATCTGGTATGACCACCATTTGTCTCATGCAGCGCAACACATCTCCTTCCATAGAATTCGTCAGGCTTTTAAATGTGGCTTGTGGAATGTTGTCCCACTCCTCTTCAATGGCTGTGCGAAATTGCTGGATATTTGCGGGAACTGGAACACGTTGTCATACACATCGATCCAGAGCATCCCAAACATGCTCAATGGGTGACATGTCTGGTGAGTATGCAGGCCATGGAAGAACTGGGACATTTTCAGCTTTCAGGAATTGAGAACAGATCTTTGCGACATGGGGCCGTACATTATCATAAAGTGATGATGGCGGATGAATAGCATGACAATGGGCCTCAGGATCTCATCACGGTATCTCTGTGCATTCAAATTGCCATCAATAAAATGCAATTGTGTTCGTTGTCCATAGCTTATGTCTGCCCATACCATAACCCCACCACCACCAAAATGATATAGCCCTTCTTACATCAGCTGATATCAAAGTGCTATACAGAAACCCAGCCTAAAACCCCAAACAGCAATCAATGCAGGTGTAGAAGCACGGTGGCTAGGAAAAACTCCCTAGAAAGGCCAAAACCTAGGAAGAAACCTAGAGAGGAACCAGGCTATGAGGGGTGGCCAGTCCTCTTCTGGCTGTGCCGGGTGGAGATTATAACAGAACATGGGCAAGATGTTCAAATGTTCATAAATGACCAGCATGGTCAAATAATAATAATCACAGTAGTTGTCGAGGGTGCAACAGGTCAGCACCTCAGGAGTAAATGTCAGTTGGCTTTTCATAGCCGATCATTGAGAGTATCTCTACCTGCTTGAGAGTTGAAACAGCAGGTCTGGGACAGGTAGCACGTCCGGTGAACAGGTCAGGGTTCCATAGCCCCAGGCAGAACAGTTGAAACTGGAGCAGCAGCACGGCCAGGGGGCAGTCTATTCACAACATTGACATCAGCAAACCGCTCTCCCACACGACGCCATACATGCTGTCTGCCACCTGCCCGGTACAGTTGAAACCCGGGATACATCTGTGAAGAGCACACTTCTACGGCATGCTAGTGACCATCGAAGGTGAGCATTTGCTCACTGAAGTCGGTTACAACGCCAAACTGCATTTAGGTTAAGACCCTGTTGAGCATGCAGCTTTCCTTGAAAAGGTTTCTGCGGAAATGTTTCAGTTGTGCAAACCCACAGTTTCATCAACTGTCCGGGTGGCTGGTCTCAGACGATCCAGTAGGTGAAGAAGCCCGATGTGGTGTGGTTACACATGGTCTGCGGTTGTGAGGCTGCTTGGATGTACTGCCAAATTCTCTAAAATGACGGCGGCTTATGGTAGAAAAATTAACATTAAATTGTCTGGAAATAGCTCTGGTGGACATTCCTGCAGTCAGCATGCCAATTGCACACTCCATCAAAATTTGAGACATCTGTGGCATTGTGTTGTGTGGCAAAACTACACATTTTAGAGGGGCCTTTTATTCTCCCCGACACAAGGTGCACCTGTGTAATGATCATGACTGTTTAATCAGCTTCTTTATATGCCACACCTGTCAGGTGGATGGATTATCTTGGCAAATGAGAAATTATCACTAACAGGGATGTAAACACATTTGTGCACAAAATTTGAGAGAAATTATATTTTTCTGTGTATGGAGCATTTCTGGGATCTTTTATTTCAGCCCATGAAACATGGGACTAACACTTTATATGTTGCATTGATATATTTGTTTAGTGTATTTCTACTACTTTACATTGTATTTTAGTTCAACTGTATTGTACACACAGCATATGTATTTATACACCTGGATTGTTGACTTAGCTCACTCTAATCGCTCTTGCACTGGCTCTATGCACACTCACTAGACTCTACACACTCACACAAACTACACATACTACACTGGCACTCCAACACCCACTACATACGCTCAAACACACAATACACACTCACACATGCATATCGACCCCACACACACTTTTCACATATGCTGCTGCTACTTGTTTATTATTATATCCTGATTGCCTAGTAATTGCCTAGTAATTTTTACCCCTACCAACATGTACATACAGTATTACCTCAATTACCTGAACTGCCTCCTACCCCTGAAATATCAACTTGGTACTGGTACTCATTGTACATAGCCTCGTTACTGTTATAGTACGCCGATGTACATACTGACAAGCAATAGGTTACATCTAAACCACACCATTTGTGTGCATAAGCTAATTGTTCAGCTGGAAGTTGTTATGCAGTGTTGTAACATTACATACGAATAAGACTAAATAGAAAAGAAAGGTTGTGATATAAGATATACTTGAATGATAAAATTGACTTTAATCTCTGCACATCTTTAAAGAAATTATTTACAAACCCAAGATATAAAAAAAAACTGGATTGCACTTTGGATTTGTAAGTGTTTGAGTCGAAAGTTCAGTCTGTAGTATATAGTCTTTAGTAGAAATGTGCGTTGGACATCATTGGGTGGGGGTGCTGATGATAAGAAACCATCTGTTGCTGGGGGAACTGTTGCACCATGTGCGGGTACATCGCGTGGTTGGCAGCGGTGTATGATAGGTGCTTTCCACCGGAGCCGTGGTACTGAAATGGGCGTATGGGCTGGAATATCATCCGTGACTGGGCGGGAGCGAGGTACTCAGCGCGCGAGTCTTGGACTTCCCGTTTCTGTTTTATCCTCCTGTTTTGAAACCAAGTTCTCACCTGAAACACGAAACACACGTTTTTAACACAAGATAAAAACCATTAGAACCAAACCAGCACTAGTATAATCGAATTAAATAGTCCTGTAGCACAATGTATAATGTGCATAAATTACATTTTGTAATCAGTTTTGTATTCTAGTCTTACCTGAGTTTCAGAGAGGTTTATCATACCCCGAGGAGTACTCACTGTTTTCGGAAACTGTGGAAAAAAAATCAGTCAATAAACTGCTCTTCAATAAAAAAAAACACGATTTAAATGTGTTGCAACACCACGTTTTAACATGTAATATTAATAGAATTGTTAAAGTATAGTAGCCTACATTTAACTTACGATTTGGGGAAGGGCAGCTTGATGGATGCAGAGGTGAGCTCAATCTGGATTCCAGATTTGTGGGTTTCTCAGTGGAATTCGTGAATTCAAACCTTGTGATCTTTGGCTTTGGCTGGAGGTAGACCTTGTTATAAGAGGTTGGCGGTCGAGGCTGGACCATGCAAGGGACATGGGGTTTGAAGTGGGTTAGCATAGTATCCACAGGTCCAGTGTCCACAGGTCCTTCTTTCTTGATGGTGTCGTGATGGCTCTTCGCCAACCAGTCTACAGTGAAGTAATTGAATATGTTTGCTTCCATGAGCTCAGCAAACTATCCGAGGAATGTCAGAGAATATTGTGAGATGGCCCGCCATATATAGACCTGGCCCTCTCCAAGATTAGCATTTGCAAAAGCGCGTTAACGCCTGATCGATTCCCAATGATTAGGTCCTAATGGGTCCTTATTGAAGTCTTCACATACTGTGAGTGTGTGAAAGCCTGGCGCCACCAAGTCTGTGAGAACCAGTAGAGAGCTCATCTCATTGGGCGAAGACGTCAGTTCAACGAATAGTTTTGATTTATATTTGGTTGTGTAGTCAACTAATTTGAAATCAACTAGTAAAACAACGTTGATTCAACCTGTTTTTGCCCAGATGGGTTACATTTGTTCACCCCAGCTGAAAATATACAGAAACGTCACATTAAGAGTCCACCTCTGCTTCAGAGTTCTTAGGTTATAATATGTTGAGGCATATAGGCCTACAATGACTTGACGTTTAAATTGTAGCCTATTCCATAACGAAGAAGATCACACTGAAAACAGCAGACCAATTAAAGCCACTTTCTAATCAAGATAACAGGCTTTGCCACAGACCTACTAAAACAGAAACCTAAATATGACTAAACGTGTAACATCATGCTGCAGCATGTCGGTGTCTATATCTGTACACTCTTATATCTGTACACCTAAAAAAAAAAGTGCCATCTAGAACCTAAAACGGTTCTTAGGCTGTGCCAATAGGAGAACCCTTTAAAGAAACCTTTTTTGGTTTAAGGTAGAACCATTTTGTTTCCAGGAAAAAAAAACTTTGTATTCCATATAGAACCCTTTTCACAGAGGGTTCTACCTGGAAACAAAAAGGGTTCTAACTTTGAACCAAATAGGCTTCTCTTAATTCCAAATAACCCTTCTTTTATAGCCAAATAACCCTTTTGGAACCATTTTTTTCTAAGTGTACCTTGTGATAATTGGCCTAAACTTAATTTCCAGGCAATGACTGTCTGTAGCCTCTATTTACCATTGATTTAGGATTGGAAGGGAATACTATTTTTTTGTAGTTGACCGTCCTGATATAATAATCAACATTGCCAAACTTGTATAACCCCATTGTATGAGTCTGGTCATCTGCATAATGCCTTTTTAAATGTCAGACCTTTCCCCGACATTAAAATCAAATGTAAAATAAAGGCAAGTACCACACTGCTCTTATGGTTTAGTATTAACACCTCTTTGATACCCCGGTGAGCACTGGCGCCACTGGCCCAACAACCAGCATTTGGCGCAGTGGGTTGAAACATAACAGATCAAAGGTATTACAGTAGCAACACCATTGTTTGCAGGTTGAAATGTAAATCGTGGAGCACAAGCTGTAAATAAGTCTGAAAAACGGCTATAATTGCCACATGTTTGGTTATGCATACTACTGAGTAAAGCATCCCCAAATAGGCCTATCCAAAATGGCATGTTCTGGAAAAAGAATGTGCCAAAAAATCAAGAAATGGGACGTTGAAGAAAGTTGGTCAACCCAAATGATCCAACCAGGCCAACGTTGCCGGGTGTCCTTTCTCTGTACGTGAAACCTTTCAAGTGTTTCAGCCTGTTCAGATGGAATTCCCCCAGCAGCTGTCGGACAATAACCCTAAAAGCATCGCTTAGCTATGACAATGCAGATAAGGATATATTGAATGTCTCCTTTGTCGATGATCTGACTGTTCCTGTGAAGGCTTGGGTTCTCAGCCTCCCAATTACGGCCCTATATTTATAATGCTGTATTTCTATAAATGCATTCAACAACATAAGAGCAACACTTCTACAATACATCATTTTAATAGATTGAGTTTGCAACACATTTTGAGCATGGTAGGCCACATCCTTGTCCTTGGTTGATTATTGATATAACATCGTGAAAAACTAATTTACGTCAGAAAATATATGAACATATGTGGAAAAATACAACAAATAGGCATAATCATACGAACATATTTAACACATTGACATCTTATTAAGTTACATTGATTGCCATTAAAATGGTGTATTTAACCTATATGGTAATTAGGTAAGTGCAGTAGTTACAAATGCACAATGTCAAGGATTACATTTTTTTAAAGTAATCTTTGATGTTTCAGACAATTCATTTCAATTTGTTTACAAATTACACAAATGTCATCTTTGCAAGCGTGCCTATTCAGCAGTTTGTAGCTTATACTGTAGTTTCATTCCAACATGAACACAGTTCGTTTTTGAAAAACTATAGCAACTATTCAGGCATTTTTATTCATTTAGTCCAGGGATGGGCAACTTTGATGGGGGTGGGGGCCACAAATAATCTGAACTCGTGGCTTGAGCACCCACATCCATACCCACACATGTAGTCAGAGCTGTCTTTAGCCGTCTTCTACACGTTTTGCTATAGGGTGGAGAGAAATGTTTGCAGTTTTTAATATATTTCAGTTAGAGTGAATACAAAAATCAATAGCTGGCCACTTAACTAATTTACCAATCACATTTTTGGGGGGCTGACCTGGGTTAATTGAGTGACTGTCAGTGAATGAGAAAAACTGCTGATGCACAACCAATTTTTGAAATTGAACTTATCTATTCTACTATTCTAACTCTCAACAGTAAGCAGAGACCCCGTCTGAGTTCCAATATAGTATTCCAGGGTTTTTCTTGATTTTTTATTATTTTCTACATTGTAGAATAATAGTGAAGACATAAAAACTATGAAAGAACACATATGGAATCATGTAGTAACCAAAAAAGTATTAAGCAAATCAAAATATAAGACTTTTCAAAGTAGCCAACCTTTGCCTTGATAACAGCTTTGCACATTCTTGGCATTCTCTCAAGAAGCTTCATGAGGTAGTCACCTGGAATGCATTCCAATTAACAAGGTGTGCCTTGTTAAAAGGCAATTTGTGGAATTTCTTTCCTTCTTAATGCGTTTGAACCAATCAGTTGTGTTGTGACAAGGTACGGGTGGTATATAGAAGAAAGCCCTATTTGGTAAAATACCAAGTCCATATTATGGAAAGAACAGCTCAAATAAGCAAAGAGAAACGGCAGTCTGTCATTACTTAAAGACATGAAGGTCAGTCAATCAGGAAAATTTCAACAACTTTTAAAGTTTATTCAAGTGCAGTCACAAAAACCATCAAACACTATGATGAAACTAGCTCTCATGAGGACCGCCACAGGAAAGGAAGACCCAGAGTTACCTCTGCTGCAGACGATGAGTTACCAGTCACAGAAATTGCAGCCTCACAGAGTTCAAGTAACAGACACATCTCAACATCAACTGTTCAGAGGAGACTGTGTGAATCAGGCCTTCATGGTTGAATTGCTGCAAAGACACCAATACCAAAGGACACCAATAAGAAGAAGAGACTTGCTTGGGCCAAGAAACACGAGCAATGGACATTAGACCGGTGGAAATCTGTCGTTTGGTCCGATGTGTCCACATTTGATATTTTTGGTTCCAACCTCTGTGTCTTTGTGGGATGTAGAGTAGGTGAACGGACGATCTCTGCATGTGTGGTTCCTACCGTGAAGCATGGAAGAGGAGGTGTGATGGTGTGGGGGTGCTTTGCTGGTGACACTGTTAGTGATTTATTTAGAATTCAAGGCACACTTAACCAGCATGGCTACCACAACATTCGGCAGCGATATGCCATCCAATCTGGTTTGTGCTTAGTGGGACTGTCATTTGTTTTTCAACAGGACAATGACCCAACACACCTCCAGGCTGTGTAAGTGCTATTTGACCAAGAAGGAGAGTGATGGAGTGCTGCGTCAGATAACCTGGCCTCCACAATCACCCAACCTCAACCCAATTGAGATGGTTTGGGTTGAGTTGGACTGCAGAGGGAAGGAAAAGCAGTCAACAAGAGCTCAGCATATGTGGGAACTCCTTCAAGACTGTTGGAAAAGAGTTCCAGGTAAAGCTGTCATCAAGGCAAAAGGGTGGCTTCTTTGAAGAATCTAAAATCTAAAATATATTTTGATTTGTTTAACACTTTTTTGGTTACTGCTTGATTCTATATGTGTTATTTCATAGTTTTGATATCTTCACTGTTATTGTACAATGTAGATAATAGTAAAAATAAAGAAAAACCCTTGAATGAGTTGGTGTGTCCAAATGTTTGACTAGTACTGTATATATACTTAGAAATTGATCCCGGAACTACAAAAGGGGTGCGGCACGCGACCCGCCAGTTTGCCCATCCCTGATTTAGCCGTAATAGCATATTACATCATCAGTTTGATCCATTTTTAATATCTTGAAATACTGTAATTATCATGTCAAGTAGCTATTGGCAATGCCAATAGATGGTCATTTAGACCATTTAGATGGTGCTCCGGAGAGTTGAAAATGGTAATCACCTATCTGTGGTTATATCAAAATATCTCACTTTTCAAATCTAATTGAGCTATAATACACGACGCTCAGTGAATTAAAGACATGATGTCATCTCTTTATGAAACATTATCATTATTATGTTGTCTTAGAGACTAGCAATCAAAATGGTGTACATGAGAGAGAAATGTGATCCATATGCCTCCACCAGTGCTAGATAAAGATGTTGTGAATTATTAAAAATCATTCAGTCTGTTGTTGACATTTTTCACAAGTAAAAAAGCATATCTGTTCTTCCCCTTAAAAAGTCCATTACTGTTTTCTCCTCTTCTTACTCTAATAACAAAAGAAACAATTATATTTTTCAGATGACTTTGTACTCTACTTTGGAGATAATCAAGGAGTTAGAGGTGTGCAGTGGGTTGTCAGGCTATGGGGTGCAATGTGGGGGATTGAGCTGGACTGCTCACTGTATAAAATCAGAGTGAAGTCAAAATGAACCACCTTGGATGCCTTCATATGGCTCTGTCATTGTGTTCAAATAAGACCGCCCTCATGATGTCTAATCAAAGTTATTACCAATAAATAGAGACACCCACCCAGTCTCTGCTAACAAAGTTTGGGGTCTGTTGACTAGTTGTCTGACCAGGGCCCAATTTCATAAAGCATTATGAGTACTGATCTAGGACCAGGTCCCCTTTGTCCATATCATCGTATTCATTATGATCTAATCTGATCCTAGATCAGGCAAGGCTGTAGCTCATTGGAAGGTGGCCTTCACCCTCTTTAGTGTATCCTGGATCCTGCGGGTGTGTCGCTCAGTGGGGGTGTGGTGGAAGTTGGCCTCGTTGTCAGCAGCCAGCAGGGGGATGTCACAGCCGCTAAGGTGGGCGATGCGTAGTCTTAGGTAGGCCTGCAGCTCCAGGTCAGGAGTGAAGGAGTACACTGTCTCCTGGAACGCATGCACCTGACTCACCACCTTCGCTATGGTCCTGGCGAGTGAGGAAGGAGAGAGCAGGAGAGAGATAAAGATATAGGGGGGAGGGGGGAGGGCAGATAGAGCGGTAAAGAAGGGAGACAAGAAAGTACATAAAATTAGGACAAAAGCAGAGATTGAAGTTGCAGCCACCATGGAGTTGGAGGACAAGACAGAGAGAGTGAAAATGAGAAATAGGAGTTTGCTGTTGTTAATCTGCGGCAGGAACATACTCATAATTTGGCACCACGTTACTAAACACTTGCATCATATACAGTACAATAAGTGACCTGATTTCCACAATAGTGGGGGAACCTAGGATCTGTCATAACCAGCTGTGACGCTGCCTCTCACCGTGACCCTTTATGACCCCCAGCATCTGTCAACATCAATGCATCTCAGAACACCTGGCGTGCCACATCTCCACACCATCTGGCTGTGTGCTAGCTTTAGTAGAGGAACCCAAATCCTACACGACTGCCATGGAATGAGCAGCTGTGCCATTACAGTCCGCCACAACTTTCTGTGAACCCAGCATCTGGCCGCCATATTTGAGTGGGTAGAAGGACACAGGGAATCTCATTTGGTGGCAACTTGGCCCACTTCATTACATCAAGGGAGAAAGTTAATATCAAGTTTACAACATTAAAGAATGAGTGTCAGGTTGATATCCATGTCATTGCAAAAGGCGACCAGAGTAGATTCATTAAATCTCAATTGCAGACAAGTGCAAATGAATGCTATAGGCCAGTAGTTGGATGAGTGTATAAGCCTAGTGTAGGCTATAAGATATTCCAGACCCAAATCACAATGCATCTCAGAGTAGGAGTGCCGATCTAGGATCAGGTTCTCTCTGTCCATATAATTGACTTTGGTTCATTGAAAAGAGCTATATACACTACATGACCAAAAATATGTGGACACTTGCTCGTTCAACATCTCATTGCAAAATCATGGGCATTAATATGGAGTTGGTCCCCCCTTTGCTGCTATATCAGCCTCCACTCTTCTGGGTAGGCTTTCCACTAGATGTTGGAGCATTTCTGTGGGGACTTGCTTCCATTCAGCCACAAGAGCATTAGGGCTCCCGAGTGGCGCAGCGGTCTAAGGCACTGCGTCTCAGTGCTAGAGGCGTCACTACAGACCCTGGTTTGATTCACAACCAGCCGCAAAATTGGCACAGTGTCATTGTAAATAAGGGACAGCAGGTAGCCTAGTGGTTAGAGTGTTGGACTAGTAACCAAAAGGTTGCAAGATCAAATCCCTGAGCTGACAAGGTAAAAATCTGCTGTTCTGCCCCTGAACAACGCATCTAACCCACTGTTCCTAGGCTGTCATTGAAAATAAAATAACAATTCTTAACTGACTTGCCTAATTAAATAAAATTAAAAAATAAGAATTTGTTCTTAACTTACCTAGATAAATAAAAGTGAGGTTGGGCACTGATTGGGCGATAAGGGCTGCCTCGCAGTCGGTGTTCCAATTCATCCCAACAGTGTTCAAGGGGGTTGAGGTCAGGGCTCTGTGTAGGCCAGTTAAGTTCTTCCACACCGATCTTGACAAACCATTTCTGTATGTATCTTGCTTTGTGCACTGCTGAAACAGGAAAGGGCCATAACCAAACTGTTGCCACAAATTTGGAAGCTCAGAATTGGCTAGAATTGCTGTAGAGTTAAGATTGTCCTTCACTGGAACTAAGGGGCCTAGCCCAAATAATGAAAAACACCCCCCGACCTATTTTTCCTACTCCACCGAACTTTATAGTTGGCACTATGCATTGTGGCAGCTAACATTCTCTTGGCATCCAACAAACCCAGATTTGTCCGGTGGACTGCCAGATGGTGAAGCGTGATTCACCACTCCAGAGAACGTGTTGCCACCGCTCCAGAGTCCAATGGCAGTGAGCTTTACACCACTCCAGCCGAAGTCTTGTGTGCGCCTGCTCGGCCACGGAAAACCACTTCATGAAGCATCCGACGAACAATTCTTGTGCTGACGTTGCTTCCATGGGAAGTTTGGAATTCGGTAGTGAGTGTTGCAACCGAGAACAGGCTATTTTTACGCTCTACGCGCTTCAACACTCGGTGGTCCCGTTCTGTAAGCGTGTGTAGCCTACCACTTCGCGGCTTAGCCATTGTTGCTCCTATACGTTTCCACTTACAGTTGACTGGGACAGCGCTAGCAGTACAGAAATTTTACGAACTGACTGACTTGTTGGAAAGGTGGCATCCTATGACGGTGCCACATTGAAAGTCACGGAGCGCATCACTAAGGCCATTCTACTGCCAATGTTTGTCAATGGAGCTTGCATGGCGGTGTGCTCGATTTTATACACCTGTCAGCAATGGGTGTGGCTGAAATAGCCAAATCCACTAATTTGAAGGGTTGTCCACGTACTTTTGTATATATAGTGTAAGTCACATTTTTTTATATTATTCATTATGATCTAAAAGGCTAAATTTATCCTAGATTCTCCTAGATTTATCCTAGACTCCAACTCTGAGATGGTTTGTGAATACAGGCCCAGGAATTTATGTGCTGGTTTCCGCGGACTCTGAATAAGCCTAGTCCTGGAATTCTCCATAGAATATCCTTTTGACTCCAGGACTAGACCTAATCTCTTTACAGACAACTGGCCCTGAGATGTTGCATTACGCTCATTCACCTAAGTTTTGGCCACTTATAGGCACCGCTGGTCAGAGTGAAGGCTCCTATCTCCAGCTGCTGGATGTGCATGGCCAGGATGTGGGCAGCAGGGAGGGTGGGTCTCCTCCTCACATGATCTCCTCCCATCAGGCACAGGTTATCACTCTTCAGAAAGACCTGACAAAGAGGGAGGGAGAGGTGAGAGATAAAAAAAAATAGGGATAGAAAGAGAAAGTGGGGAAGAGATAGAGAGATGTCTTATTCTTCCCTTGATTTATAACATCTTGAAAGTTTCATCAAAAAACAAGCTCTGAAGTTTGGCAAATTACTTTTCCTCATCTTTGCAAAGTCGGCATGTGTGTTCTTTGAGAATATATTGCATCAAGTTTGGTTCTACAGTTGAAGTCGGAAGTTTACATACACCTTAGCCAAATACATTTAAACTCAGTTTTTCAAAATTCCTGATATTTAATCCTAGTAAAAATGCCCTGTTCTAGGTCAGTTAGGATCACCTCTTTATTTTAAGAATGTGAAATGTCAGAATTATAGTAGAGAGAATTACTTATTTTAGCTTTTATTTCTTTCAACACATTCCCAGTGGGTCAGAAGTTTACATACCCTCAATTAGTATTTGGTAGCATTGCCTTTAAATTGTTAAACTTCAGTCAAATGTTTCGGGTAGCCTTCCACAAGCTTCCCACAATAAGTTGGGTACATTTTGGCCCATTCCTCCTGACAGAGATGGTGTAACTGAGTCAGGTTTGTAGGCCTGCTTGCTCGCACACGCTTTTTCAGTTCTGCCCACACATTTTCTATAGGATTGAGGTCAGGACTTTGTGATGGCCACTCCAATATCTTGACTTTGTTGTCCTTAAGCCATTTTGCCACAACTTTGGAAGTATGCTTGGGGTCATTGTCCATTTGGAAGACCCATTTGCGACCAAGCTTTAACTTCCTGACTGATGTCTTCAGATGTTGCTTCAATATATCCACATAATTGATCTTCCTCATGATGCCATCTATTTTGTGAAGTGCACCAGTCCCTCCTGCAACAAAGCATCCTCACAACATGATGCTGCCACCCCCGTGCTTCACGGTTGGGATGGTGTTCTTCGGCTCGCAAGCCTCTCCCTTTTTCCTCCAAACATAACGATGGTCATTATGGCCGAACAGCTCTATTGTTGTTTCATCAGACCAGAGGACATTTCTCCAAAAAGTACGATCTGTGTCCCCATGTGCAGTTGCAAACCGTAGTCTGGCTTTTTTATGGCGGTTTTGGAGCAGTGGCTTCTTCCTTGCTGAGTAGCCTTTCAGGTTATGTTGATATAGAACTCATTTCACTGTGGATATAGATACTTTTGTACCTGTTTCCTCCAGCATCTTCACAAGGTCCTTTGTTGTTGTTCTGGGATTGATTTGCACTTTTCACACCAAAGTATGTTCATCTCTACGAGACAGAACGCATCTCCTTTCTGTGTGGTATGACGGCTGCGTGGTCCCATGGTGTTTATACTTGCGTACTATTGTTTGTACAGATGAACGTGGTACCTTCAGGCGTTTGGAAATTGCTCCCAATGATGAACTAGACTTGTGGAGGTCGACAATTTATTTTTCTGAGGTCTTGGCTGATTTCTTTTGATTTTCCCATGATGTCAAGCAAAGAGGCACAGTTTGAAGGTAGGTAGGCCTTGAAATACATCCACAGGTACACCTCCAATTGACTGAAACGATGTCAATTATCCTCTCAGATTCTTCTAAAGCAATTACATAATTTTCTGGAATTTTCCAAGCTGTTTAAAGGCACAGTCAACTTAGTGTATGTAAACTTCTGACCCACTGGAATTGTGATACAGTAAGATATAAGTGAAATAATCCGTCTGTAAACAATTGTTGGAAAAATTACTTGTGTCATGCAAAAAGCAGATGTCCTAACCGACTTGCCAAAACTATAGTTTGTTAATTAACAAGAAATGTGTGGAGTGGTTGAAAATCGAGTTTTAATGACTCCAACCTCAGTTTGTAAACTTCTGACTTCAACTGTACATAGCCTCCAGCCGTTCTCAAAAGAGAATACGGTGTGTTGCCTGGCAGCATAATAAAAAAAAGCATATAACAAAATGCTGGCCAGCTGTGAGTGTGTCACAGAATTTCACACACAGATGTGCTGCTTGAAGGTGTTTTTCTTTTGGCATATTTTCCTGAAGCCCCACACGTGTCTCTGGTACAGAAGGCACTCACACACACACACACACACACACACACACACACACACACACACACGCCTTACCTGCACGGCTCGCAGCTCCTCTAGGACCTCACACACCTTGGTAGACAGATGTTTCCAAGCCTATCAGCAAGAGAGGAGGTGTTTAATTTAGCAAGAACCAATACATCTGTCTCACGCTTACGGAAGCTTTACTCCCGTTAAGAGTATTTTTGTATCAATTTGGTGCAACTTTCACAAGCACGTGGTACATTTTCACAGCTCTTAGTACACAACTCAAAATAGATCATCAAAAATGCAGTTGTTTCAAAGCACATTTTTAACCCTTGTGTGGTGTTCATGTTTTTGTTATTCATCCAATGTTTGCGGGTCTGATGGACCCACAACATTATTGGGTTTTTAAAACAATACAGCCATAACAATGTATGTAAAAATACCAAACATATTTTTGCGTGGATTCCGCGAGTGCTAGCTGGCTGTACTACAGACACCTGTTGTCATCCTGGGAAAGACTCATCTTTTCGTAAAACAACTGGTTGCAGTAAAGAGCCAAACTGGATACTAAGGAGATCCTGAGGGAAATCGTTGAGTACCAACAGCTTTACGCTATGGAGGAACAACATACTTCATCATGGAAAGATCTGACTACCTCACAAAATAACTTTAACCCAACAAAAAAAAGAAAAACAAATTAATCTACAGACACGGACAATTTACTTACCGTTGAAGTAGAGGCTAGTGCTCTGGCTGGAATACATGCAACACTAGAAAAGTTGTGTGAGGAGGTAGCAGGGCTGAGGGGGAGTTTGGAGTTTAGCCAGAGTGAAATTCTCACACTCCAAGGAGAGAACAAGGCACTCACAGCCAAGGTCAAAATCCACGATTCCAACATGGATTGTCTACTCAGGGAAAACAGGGTGAGGATTCCTGAAGACGCATCCAATAATCCAGAGGGCGCGATCAGAGAATTCATGCCATCTGCCTTGAAACTTCCTATAGAGACTGTAAACAAGGTGGCTTTCCACCGAGTACACAGACTTAGAGCTCAGAGCGACAAGACCAAGGGTCCCCAACTGATCATCACAAAATTTGAACACTACCAACAAAAGTAGCTGATCAAAAGCAGGGTAACAGAGCTAAAATGGACCAAATTCGGTCTCAATGACCAATTTCCAAGGGAGATAAACAAACGTCGTAAGAGACTGTATCCGGTACAGAGGCAACAGAGGGAGAAGGGTAAGCATGCCTTTCTCATTGTGGACAAACTCTTTATAGATGGACAGCTATTCCGAGACAGCTCCATAACACCATGGCTGTACTAAATTCTACAGGGACTTCAGGTTAAGAAAGTATGGGAACTGTAAAAATATCTGAACACTATGAAGTGGATATGAACACACTCATACTCAATTACATGCTCGCTTACACATGGATTTATACATACACACACACCTAATCTTGCCCTATTCTCTCACTCTCTCTCCCTCTCTTCTCTTCCTCTATTGTCGAGAAATGTTTAATAATTTAATATGTTTCTTGTTTGTCTATATTTTTTAAGCATTTGTCTACAAGTTTATATATGTTTACAACAAGCAAGGGGAAGATATCAGAATAGGGGCATTGGGGAATAATAACATATTGTACGGAATACATTTGTACTGTGGTAAAGCCGTCTAAAGTAATGCAAGGCCTCTTTCATGATCATGTGAAACACCAATTGCTATGGAAATGCTGGGATAATGTAATTATCATTCAACTTTGACGGTGATACGATATGGATACAATTATCATCATGAATATTAAGCCTATACGCACTACATGTTACACACATAGACACTCAACCATGCAAATTGGCAGAGTTATTATTTATTTGGACAGCACACATTACTCTTATACAGACATCGTACAAACTCTCACTAAATCACATCCAGTATCATAGAGATCAACCTAATCAGATTTCCTACACACATAATACCTTGTCTCAATTTGCTAACATCTGTGGAACTGGCTCACAGGAAAACAGGCAAGGGAATAAAACAAATATTGCTAGAACCTATTTGTTGAATTCTAAATAGCAGACATTTGAAAGCTCAAATTTTGACCGTCATAATACCTCTGATGGCAGTAACTTTACAAGCACTAATTATGGTCAATTTAGACTGAGAATAGTATCTAGTTAAGGCAAGGGGTGAAATAAGTATAGCCAGTTATAATTGTAACGGATTAGAAGGTTATAAAAAAAGACGATCAGTCTTTACCTGGCTAAAAGAAAAGGAATATAACATTTACTGTATACAGGAAACTCACTCTACATCCTTAGATGAAGTTGTGTGGAAAAAGGAATGAGGTGGTGAAATAATTTTCTATCATGGACAAAGGAACTCAAAAGGTGTGATGATATTAATTAACACAAATGTTGATCTGAATGTGCAAATAGTCAGGAATGATTCGCAAGGAAGGTGGATCTTGTTGAATATGAAAGTGGACGGAAAAGAGATCAATCTATATGGTCCAAATCAGGATGATACACACTTCTTCAACAATATTTACACCAATTTATTAAACTTACAGGCAACAAATGATCAAATCATTATGGTAGGAGACTATAACACAGTGTTAAGTACCTTAATGGACCGTAAAGATAATCACTCTACAAACTATCATCACTGCGCCCTTAAGGAAATCACAAATATTATGGACACATTAGAAATAGTGGATATTTGGAGACTAAAAAACCCTGACCTAGTGAGATATAAATAGAGGAGACTTAATCAAGCTAGTCGTCTTGACTACATTCTTGTCTCTTTCATCAAAGGTTTAAAAAGTTTTAATAGGAGACAAAATGCGATCGGATCATCATCTAATTGGCATTCACATAACTCTTATAGAATTTCCACATGGACCGGGATATTGGAAATTTAATCGAAGTTTACATGAGAACAACTTATTTTTAACAAAGACAAAATCATTTATAACTGAATTTTTCACGTATAATATACAGTTGAAGTCGGAGGTTTACATACAACATAGCCAAATACATTTAAACACAGATTTTCACAATTCTTGACATTTAATCCTAGTAAAAATTCCCTGTCTTAGGTCAGTTAGGATCACCACTTTATTTTAAGAATGTGAAATATCAGAATAATAGTAAAGAGAATTGATTTATTTCAGCTTTTATTTCTTTCATCACATTCCCAGTGGGTCAGAAGTTTACCTACACTCAATTAGTATTTGGTAGCATTGCCTTTAAATTGTTTAACTTGGGTAAAACGTTTCAGGTAGCCTTCCACACGCTGGTGTAACCGAGTCAGGTTTGTAGGCCTCCTTGCTCGCACACGCTTTTTCAGTTCTGCCCGCACATTTTCTATAGGATTGAGGTCAGGGCTTTGTAATGGCCACTCCAATACCTTGACATTGTTGTCCTTAAGCCATTTTGCCACAACTTTGGAAATATGCTTGGGGTCATTGTCAATTTGGAAGACCCATTTGCGACCAAGCTTTAACTTCCTGACTGATGTCTTGAAATGTTGCTTAAATATATCCACATTTTCCAACCTTATGATGCCATCTATTTTGTGAAGTGCACCAGTCCCTCCTCGAGCAAAGCACCCCCACAACATGATGCTGCCACCCCTGTGCTTCACGGTTGGGATGGTGTTCTTCGGCGTGCAAGCCTCCCCCTTTTTCCTCCAAACATAACGATGGTCATTATAGCCAAAAAGTTATATTTTTGTTTTGACAGACCAGAGGACATTTCTCCAAAAAGTATAATCTTTGTCCCCATGTGCAGTTGCAAACCGTAGTCTGGCTTTTTTATGGCGGTTTTGAAGCAGTGGCTTCTTTCTTGCTGAGTAGCCTTTCAGGTTATGTTGATATAGGACTCATTTTACTGTGGATATAGATATTTTTGTTTCCTCCAGCATCTTCACAAGGTCCTTTGTTGTTGTTCTGGGATTGATTTGCACTTTTCACACCAAAGTATGTTCATCTCTAGGAGACAGAACGCATCTCCTTTCTTAGCGGTATGACGGCTGCGTGGTCCCATGGTGTTTATACTTGCGTTCTATTGTTTGTCAGTCTTGGCTGATTTCTTTTGATTTTCCCATGATGTCAAGCAAAGAGGCACTGAGTTTGAAGGTAGTGTCACGGTTTTCTTCCTCCTCTTCCTCTGAAGAGGTGAAACAGGGATCGGACCAATACACAGCGTGGTAAGTGTCCATGGTTTTAATAGGAAAACTCAAACATGAACACAACTACAAAACAAGGAACATGAAAACCCGAAACAGTCCCGTGTGGCACAAACACTGACACAGGAAACAATCACCCACAAAATACCCAAAGAATATGGCTGACTAAATATGGTTCCCAATCAGAGACAACAATAAACACCTGCCTCTGATTGAGAACCAATCTAGGCAACCATAGACTTACCTAGACACCTAAACTGAACACAACACCACGAATCTACAAAAAACCCTAGACAACACAAAACACATAAATGACCCATATCACACCCTGGCCTAACCAAAATAATAAAGAAAACAAAGATAAATAAAGAACTAAATAAAGAAAACTAAGGCCAGGGCGTGACAGGTAGGCCTTGAAATACATCCACAGGTACACCTCCAATTGACTCAAATTATGTCAATTAGCCTCTCAGAAGCTTCTAAAGCCATGACATCATTTTCTGGAATTTTCCAAGCTGTTTAAAGGCAAAGTCAACTTAGTGTATGTAAACTTCGGACCCACTGAAATTGTGATACAGTGAATTATAAGGCAAATAATCTGTCTGTAAACAATTGTTGGAAAAATTACCTGTGTCATGCACAAAGTAGATGTCCTAACCGACTTGCCAAAACTATAGTTTGTTAAAAAAAAATAATTGTGGAGTGGTTGAAAAACTAGTTTTAGTGACTCCAACCTAAGTGTATGTACACCACCACAGTCAGAGGCTGGCACTAAGACAGCATTGAATGAGTTGTATTCCGCCATAAGCAAACAAGAAAATGCTCACCCAGAGGCGGTGCTCCAAGAAGCCAGAGACTTTAATGCAGGGAAACTTAAATTCGTTGTACCACATTTCTATCAGCATGTTAAATGTGCAACCAGAGGGGAAAAAAATCTCTGGACCATCTTTACTCCACATACAGAGATGCATACAAAGTTCTCCCTCGCACTCCATTTAGCAAATCTGACCATAATTCTATCCTCCTGATTCCTGCTAACAAGCACAAATTAAAGCAGGAAGCACCAGTGACTAGATCAATAAAAAAATGGTCAGATGAAGCAGATGCTAAGCTACAGGACTGTTTTGCTAGCACAGACTGGAATATGTTCCGGGATTCCTCCGATGGCACTGAGGAGCACACCACATCAGTCATTGGCTTCATCAATAAGTGCATCGATGATGTCGTCCCCACAGTGACCGCATGTACATACCCCAACCTGAAGCCATGTATTACAGGCAACATCTGCACTAAGCAAAAGGCTAGAGCTGCCGCTTTCAAGGAGCGGGATTAGAACCCGGAAGCTTATAAGAAATCCCGCTATGCCCTCCGACAACCATCAAACAGGCAAAGCATCAATACAGGACTATGACCAAATGGTACTACACCGGCTCTGATGCTCATCGGATGTGGCAGTGCTTGCAAACCATTACAGACTACAAAGGGAAGCACAGCCGAGAGCTGCCCAGTGACAAGAGCCTACCAGCCGAGCTAAACTACTTCTATGCTTGATTCAAGGCAAAGAACACTGAAACATGCATGAGAGCACCAGCTGTTCCAGAAGACTGTGTGATCACGCTTACTGATGGCCGATGTGAGTAAGACCATTAAATAGGTCAACATTCACAAGGCCGCAGGGCCAGACGGATTACCAGGACGTGTACTGCGAACATGCGTTGACCAACTGGAAAGTGTCTTCACTGACATTTTCAACTTCTCCCTGTCCGAGTCTGTAATACCAACATGTTTTAAGCAGACCCCCATAGTGCCTGTGCCCAAGAACACTAAGGTAACCTGCCTAAATGACTACCGACGCATAGCACTCATGTCTGTAGCCATGAAGTGCTTTGAAAGGCTGGTCATGGCTCACATCAACACCATTATCCCAGAAATCCTAGACCACTCCAATTTGCATACCGCCCCAACAGATCCACAGATGGTGCTCTTTCCCACCTGGACAAAAGGAAAACCTATGTGAGAATGCTTTTCATTGACTACAGCTCAGCGTTCAACACCATAGTGCCCTCAAAGCTCATCAATAAGCTAAGGACGCTGGGACTAAACATCTCCCTCTGCAACTGGATCCTGGATTTCCTGACGGGCCGCCCCCAGGTGGTAAGGGTAGGTAACAACACATCCGCCACACTCATCCTCAAAACAGGGGCCCCTCAGGGGTACATGCTCAGTCCCCTCCTGGACTCCCTGTTCACTCATTACTGCACGGCCAGGCATGATTCCAACACCATCATTAAGTTTCCCAATGACAAAACAGTGGAAGACCTGATCACTGACAACGACGAGACAGCCTATAGGGAGGAGGTCAGACACCTGGCCGTGTGGTGCCAAGACAACAACCTCTCCCTCAACGTGATCAAGACAAAGGAGATGATTGTGGACTACAGGAAAAAGAGGACCAAGCATGCCCCCATTCTCATCAACGGGGCTGCAGTGGAGCAGGTTGAGAGCTTCAAGTTCCTTGGTGTCCACAGCACCAACAAACTAACATGGTCCAAACACACCAAGACATTTGTGAAGTGGGCACGACAAAACCTATTCCCCCTCAGGAGACTGAAAAGATTTGCCATGGGTCCTCAGATCCTCAAAAGGTTCTACAGCTGCACCATCGAGAGCATCCTGACGGGTTGCATCACTGTCTGGTATTGCAACTGCTTGGCCTCTGACCGCAAGGCACTACAGAGGTTGTGCGACCGGCCCAGTACATCACTGGGGCCAAGCTTCCTGCCATCCAGGACTTCTATGCCAGGCAGTATCAGAGGAAAAAATCTAATTGTCAAAGACTCCAAGCCACCCTAGTCATAGACTGTTCTCTCTGCTATCGCATGGCAAGCGGTACCGGAGCACCAAGTCTATGTCCAAGAGGCTTCTAAACAGCTTCTACCTCCAAGCCATAAGACTCCTGTACACCTAATCAAAGTAGTCATAGTCACTTTAAAAACTCTACCTACATGTACATATTACCTCAACTAACCAGTGCCCCCACACATTGACTCTGTACCGCTACCCCGCTGTATATAGTCTCGCTATTGTTATTTTACTATCGCTCTTTAATTATTTTTTACTTTTATTTCTTATTCTTATCCGTATTTTTTAAAACTGCACTGTTGGTTAGGGGCTAATAAGTAAGCATGTCACTGTTAGGTCTACTTGTATTCGGCACACGTGAATAATAAAATTGTATTTAATATTGCCTCGTGAAAACAGTGTAATATACTGGAGTTTACAGTACTGTAGCATACTACATTCAAGGGGCAATTTTGAAACACGTATCTTACATTTTTTGCTATTGATTTAACTGGTTGTTAAAATTACTAAATTGAGAAGATATCATTTAAGTTGTGTTTTGGTGATTAAACCAATCTACTCATTATATTTCACAAGGAACGCACAATGAATAGTTTTTAATGTAAGACTGGCATACTCCTTTAAAAGACCTTCGCTTGAAAAACGAGAAAATAGCAGCAATATTACTTTTGTATATTACGTTTGTCCATTTTGAGACGCCGTAGCCAGTATATACTAATCTCACGAAATAGATGACTCAATATATCTGTCATTAATTTTGACATTTTTGCAGAAGAGATGTTCGTCTCACAATTTTACTAAGATGTTTGGTGCAGTCTCTCGTTGAATTAAAACAAATAATTTATTGAAGAATCCCTACTGTTGACCAATCACTGACAAAGGGGCATAGACTTCGGCTCCGAACTTCTTGTGCCCGAACAGCCCAAAAACCCTTCACCGAATTCCAAAAATAACAGAAATGTGACAATGTCACATAACATCACATAACATGTCACATAACGAGCTATACCAAACTGTTTTGACTGAGAAGCATGCCTTAACAAGTGTTACCAGTTTGGAGTTTTGTACTAATAGTTTAGAAAATTCACCACATACTTGTGAAAATAGTACCAAAGCGATATAAAAAAACCTCTAAGTTCAGTAATGACAAGAACAGGAAGAGTATTATTAGAACATGGACAAACAACAAGAACACATCATTTCAGTTGTTACACTTTATGACAATTCATAAGGTAAGCACCCATTTTTGGTGCTGTTATGTCCCCCGAAATTTGATTTGAACACAAATTCTGATGTTCATCTAACTCAGAAAGGAATCAAATATCCACTGGTTCCCATAACAGCAGCAAAATACATTTCACTTAAGGGCCTAAGAGTATGTTATTTATTTCATGGGTGCTCCCTACATGACTCTGGTCAAAAGTAGTGCACTACAGTATATAGGACATAGGGTGCCATTTCAGATGCAGGCATGCAGACTTACGGGTAATTGCCTGACAAAAACATTCTCCAGACCTCCAAGGACCTGCATGGCCGTGGCGAAGTCTCTCGATTCATAGCAGTGTTTGGCAATTAACAGAAACTTGGTGAGCAAAGCCGCTTGTATCTGCAGCAAGAAAAGAAGAGGAGAGATTCTATGGTCAAGCATTCACACAAATCATTGAAGAAATCAATTAAAACATCATAGAAGTGCATCTGATGGCTATCACGTAATTCGATTTAACGGACAATGACTGACTTTGAAAATAAATGAATATTAGTGTTTTCAAATCAAATCAAATTTTATTAGTCACATGCGCTGAATACAACCTTACAGTGAAATGCTTACTTACGAGCCCCTAACCAACAATGCAGTTAAAAAAAATACAGACAAGAATAAAATATAAAAAAGTAACAAGTAACTAAAAAGCAGCAGTAAAACAACAATAGCGAGACTATATACAGGGGGGTATCGGTCAGTTGAGGTAGTATGTAAATGTAGGTAGGGTTATTGAAGTGACTATGCATAGATGGCAAAAACAGAGAGTAGCAGTGGTGGGGGGAGGCAATGCAAATAGTCTGGGTAGCCATTTGATTAGATGTTCAGGAGTCTTTATGGCTTGGGGGTAGAAGCTGTTGAGAAGCCTCTTGGACCTAGACTTGGTGCTCCGGTACCGCTTGCAGTGCAATAGCAGAGAGAAAAGTATATGGCAAGGGTGGCTGAAGTCTTTGACAATTTTTAGGGCCTTCCTCTGATACCGCCTGGCATAGAGGTCCTGGATGGCAGGAAGCTTGGCCCCAGTGATGTACTGGGCCGTTCGCACAACCTCTGTAGTGCCTTGCGGTCAGAGGCCAAGCAGTTGCAATACCAGGCAGTGATGCAACCAGTCAGGATGCTCTCGATGGTGCAGCTGTAGAACCTTTTGAAGATCTGAGGGCCCATGGCAAATCTTTTCAGTCTCCTGAGGGGGAAAAGGTTTTGCCGTGCCCTCTTCATGACTGTCTTGGTGTGCTTGGACCATGTTAGTTTGTTGGTGATGTGGACACCAAGGAACTTGAAGCTCCCAACTTGCTCCACTGCAGCCCCGTCGATGAGAATGGGGGCGTGCTCTGTCCTCTTTTTTCTTGTAGTCCACAATCATCTCCTTTGTCTTGATCACGTTGAGGGAGAGGTTGTTGTCCTGGCACCACTCGGCCAGGTGTCTGACCTCCTCCCTATAGGCTGTCTCGTCGTTGTCGTTGATCAAGCCTACCACTGTTGTGCAATAGAGATTGTATCATCTGTGGATCTGTTGGGGCGGTCTGCAATTGGAGTGGGTCTAGGGTTTCTGGGATAATGTTCTTGATGTGAGCCATGACCAGTCTTTCAAAGCACTTCATGGCTACAGACGTGAGTGCTACGGGACGGTAGTCATTTATGCAAGATTTCTTTGTGTTCTTCGGCACAGGCACAGGTGGTCTGCTTAAAACATCTTGGTATTACAGACTCGGACATGGAGAGGTTGAAAATGTCAGTGACGACACTTGCCAGTTGGTCAACGCATGTTCACAGTACATGTCCTGGTAATCCATCTGGCCCTGCGGCCTTGTGAATTTTGACCTATTTAAAGGTCTTACTCACATTGGCTGCGGCGAGAAAGATCACAGTCTTCTTAAACAGCTGGTGCTCTCATGCATGTTTCAGTGATATTTGCCTTGAAGCGAGCATAGAAGTAGTTTAGCTCGTCTGGTAGGCTCGTGTTACTGGGCAGCTCTCGGCTGTGCTTCCCTTTGTAGTCTGTAATGGTTTGCAAGCCCTGCCATATCCAACGAGCACCAGAACCGGTGTATTACGATTCGATCATAGACCTATATTGATGCTTTGCCTGTTTGATGATTCAAAAACAAGGACATTTTTAAGTGACCCCAAACTTTTGAACGGTAGTGTACATACGGTCACTATGGGGACACATCATCGATGCACTTATTGATTGAGCCAATGAATGATGTGGTGTACTCCTCAATGCCACCGGAGGAATCCCGGAACATATTCCATGTCTGTGCTAGCAAAACAGTCCTGTAGCTTAGCATTTGCTTCATCTGACCACTTTTTTATTGATCTAGTCACTGGTGCTTCCTGCTTTAATTCCTCCTTGTGAGCAGGAATCAGGAGGATAGAATTATGGTCAGATTTGCCAAATGGAGGGCGAGGGAGAGCTTTGTATGCGTCTCTGTGTGTGAAGTATCGGTGGTCCAGAGTTTTTTTCGTCTGGTTGCACATTTAACATGCTGATAGAAATGTGGTAAAAACGGATTTAAGTTTCCCTGCATTAAAATCCCCGGCTAGTAGGATTGCCGCCTCTGGGTGAGCGTTTTCTTGTTTGCTTATGGCGGAATACAGCTCATTCAATGCTGTCTTAGTGCCAGCCTCTGACTGTCTTTGTGTGTGTGTGTGTGTGTGTGTGTGTGTGTGTGTGTGTGTGTGTGTGTGTGTGTGTGTGTGTGTGTGTGTGTGTGTTGAATAAATGACATACATATAGATATAGAGATCAAACAGTAATGTCCAACAGAGTTGTATCCCCATTACTAGCAGATCTCACCTTTATCGAATCACAGATGACAATTTCAGCAGAAACCCAGTTGGAGACACTGTCAGCATATCTCAGTAGCTGTTGGAGGTAGCTGTCCTGTGGCATCTCCTCATTAACAAATAAACTGCTGCCCTCTACTGGAGGTATAGAGTGTGACACATGTCTGTGGGATAAGAGAGAGACAATCAGACTCGAGATTGAGCTGTGAATGAACGGTTGATTTTAGGTCAGAGATTGTCAAGGATGCAATGGCTGACTGTCACATAAGTCTCATAATCTAGCAAGTGATGCTTGTTTCAGATTATGCATTCTGGTATATGTCACTGAAATATTTGAACCAAAGGGAACATTTACTCACTTGGTGACACTAAAAGCTTTGTCCCCGACTCCTTGAGCTCTAGAGTTGAGGAAATTATTGGGGTGACAGCCTTGAAACATTTCCTGCATTTAAAAAAAACAAGAGCTTATGTTTCACATTTATATATACAGTTGAAGTCAGAAGTTTACATACACTTAAGTTGGAGTCATTAAAACTTGTTTTTCAACCACTCCACAAATTTCTTGTTAACAAACTATAGTTTTGGCAAGTCGGTTAGGACATCTACTTCGTGCATGACACAAGTTATTTTTACAATTGTTGACAGACAGATTATTTCACTTATAATTCACTGTATCACAATTCCAGTGAGTCAGAAGTTTACATACACTAAGTTGACTGTGCCTTTAAACAGCTTGGAAAATTCCAGAAAAGTATGTCATGGCTTTAGAAGCTTCTGATAGGCTAGTTGACATCACTTGAGTCAATTGGAGGTGTACCTGTGGATGTATTTCAAGGCCTACCTTCAAACTCAGTGCCTCTTTGCTTGACATCATGGGAAAATCCAAAGAAATCAGAATATTTTTTATTTTATTAGACCTCCACAAGTCTGGTTCATCCTTGGGAGGAATTTCCAAACACCTGAAGGTACCACATTCATCTGTACAAACAATAGTACGCAAGTATAAACACCATGGGACCACACAGAGTTCATACCGCTCAGTTCATACTGCCCTCCCAAGCAAAAAGGCAGTAACTGCTCATAGAGTGGAACTGAGAAAAATGTCTTCAAAGTTTTTTAATTGTCCAGCCAAATTAATTCTAGGGAGATCATTGGAGATGTAATGATCTGTTGCCTTACTATAAGTACATTTATTTTATTCATGTTGACCCTGATCTCTGACATGAACTTTGACCCTTAAACGGCAGTTCCTGCCTTCTTCCTTGGCATGATATGTTATACATTTTCCTGCCATTTTCATTTTTTAGTTTACTATACTTCTTATTTATGCTATTAATACAAGAGCAGTGTATTTAATGACAGTGTAACAGAGTTGAAACTGCATCCTTTGTGTGTCTTCCACTAAGATACCAGTTGCATTTACATAGAGATGTAGGTTCTGCGTCAGTCACATTACATACTGTGTGTGACAAGTAGCCCATGTCTTGTTATAAGAATAAATGTGAAAAGCAGCACTGAAATTGTTTGAATTACATGAAATGATTACCTGTCTTGTAATATATAATGATGGAGCATAATAGAAGTATGACGTAGGGTAATACAAAATATAAAAAATGACCATGAGATTGCTAATAAACATTTTTAAAACATATTTACATGTTCATATTCATAAGAGTACCCAAATGACATTTAGCTAAAATTGATAAAATGCTGAGTAGTTACATTTCATTTTTAAGTAAAACTTCTTCAGTGCTCCTCCATATCACTCCTCATCCTTAGCAAAGTTGTTCACAGCCAAGGCATTCCAGAACTGCCTTCGATTTGCAGGCGTCAGAGGACACAGCTTGGTGATGATGTCCATCTTCTTGGACTCTTCTATCCTTCTATCATGTGTACGTAGTGTCGAGGGTGTCTCTAGAGTGACTTGATAAAGTCGAGCTCTGTGAAGCCCTTTTCTTCATGGGAGACTTTGTAGAAGAGGCTCTTGGATCCACGCCTCAACTGGATTTCAGCCATCTCTGCCAGCTTTGGTGCTACATACATCTTGGTGCTACATAAGATGAAGTAATCTCCTCTGCCTTCCGACCAGCTGTTCCTTCACACCATACCACTGAGATTGTTTTCTTCTTCATTTGAGACTTCTTTCCAATGGTGGTGAATGTCTCGCGATAGGCAACGATTCTTCTTGTGAACAATGGTATTTTCACACCTTTCATGCGAGGGAGCATGATGACTTTTTGCATATCAACGCTCCTCACAGACCAGTCCTCAGGCCAATCTTTCTGGGCATAAGCCTGGTAATGGCTTCTGCTCTGCCCTGCAGACTTCTTATGTTCCTCATATGTCCTACATTGCATGTAGTCAGGGTTGGGGATGGTGAATTCAGGTTCTGCATGGCTGTTGTCTTGGCAGGCTTGGGTTTCCATGGCCTCATTCTCCCTGTGCCCCATCTTCAGATGATGACCCTACAACAAACAGAGCTTGCACTCCTCTTCACCAAGCTTCACAAAGCTGATGTTCCTAACCGCAGCTGGCATCTTTGTTCTTCTCCTTGTAGTCATTATGCATGAACCGAATATTGACAATATGGGGCATGCTCTCGTCTGTAGTGGCTGATTTGGGGATGGTCAGAGACCACCCACTGGTTCTCTATTTCTTCAAATAGTGTTGACACTGTGACTTCAGTTAAACGGGGTCGATCAGGAATATTTGTTGGAATTTGGCCAGGGACATGCATCCCAATGATTCTATTCTGTCATGGATGATAATAATTAATACTGACATTTTGTGGTGTGCAAACATATGATCATAATCAATTTCAGTTATTCTACAATATAGGATATAATCAATGTTGATTTTATCTTGTGCAAACATCATCATAATAATTTTCACTGTCATAACTCAGTTCATCTATTAATTTCATAACTAATCCCAAAAAGGCTCTTAAATTTTCATTTTTGTTTACAAATACAAAATAATTACATGGATGGACATTAACAGGAATAAAACCTAGTATTGACGTGGGTGTACTGTCCTAATATACCCTCACATGGCAACTTTGATCCACATGGATACTAATCATCTAGACCACAGGGATTGGTGGAAGTCATGCAAAACTGTTTATTCTGCATTCATGTAATGATGGCACTGAAGCAGACACATTGAGCACACATTTGGCATGTCAAAGCTTGTACTAATTACATATGCCACCAACAAAGGTGGTGGATACAATTTGGTATTTTAACTTTCAGTTGGGACAGTCACGCAATACTGGAATATAAAAAAAGAACCAGAAACCCTGAACATGTGAGTAGATATAGAATTAATGAGCTAGCAATTCTGTGTGCGCTCATCCGGAAAATGAGTGTGCGTGGCATTTGACAATTCAGTATGGGATGCACGTCCAACTGACCGTCAGCTGCTAAGAAGTCATGTGTGTGGTGTAACGTTACAGATTCAAATAACCCATGGAATGTCAGAATACAACTAGGGATTATATTAATTTGTCTCTTATGGGACCATGTAGCACAAATCTATTGCTTCATGCTAATGCTAGCTAGGTAGATTTTGATGTTTTGGTAGGGGCACGTCAGTTTTAGCTAGGTGGCTGTCACTGGCTAGAAATCGTGTGCATGGTGTATTCAAAGAAACCATCAGATGAAATTTCAGAATATAATTAATTCTATGGCTAATAGATTGAAGTTAGTATCAATTGCAGATCTCCTCTCGTGAGAGCAGGTAGCATTGTTAGTCTATGCTCGCTAGCTAGTTAGATAGCTTGCTAGCTAGCTAATTAATTTTGATCTGAGATCTACTTGGCTAGCTAGTTCTTACCAGTGTCTGGATGTTGGCATTTCAGAGCAAGTTCAACCATCATTTCCCCCCGGGAATGCTGTGCCATGGTGTTGTATACCTAGATTAGCATTGTATGTGTGTGTGTAGCTGTCAGTCAGTGTCATACAGGTTCGATTGCATCACTATCAGAATAAAATTATATGAAACCAAGGTAAAACGCAGTAACTGCAGCCAAGGGGAGGTTGAAAACAAGCTAAAAGGCAGTTACTGCCACTTACCTTGGTTTCACAGTAACTTTTTGCAGATACTGCTAATACGACCCCCATTCTCTCCAAAACACAATACGAGGCAGGATACTTGTCCACATGATTAAGCATGCATTTAATGTAACAAAAATTACATTAACTCATTTTCGACCAAATGAGCAGTTACTGCCTTTTTGCTTGGGAGGGCAGTAAAGATTAACGTACTTTGGTGCAAAAAGTGCAAATCAATCCCAGAACAACAGCAAATGACCTTGTGAAGATGCTGGAGGAAACAGATACAAAAGTATCCACAGTAAAACGAGTCCTATTTCGACATAACCTGAAAGGCCGCTCAGCAAGGAAGAAGCCGCCGCTCAGCAAGGAAGAAGCCACCGCTCCAAAACTGCCATAAAAAGCCAGACTACGGTTTGCAACTGCACATTGGGACAAAGATTGTACTTTTTGGACAAAAATAGAACTGTTTGGCCATAATGACTTCGTTATGACATCGTTATGTTAGGAGGAAAAAGGGGGAGGCTTGCAAGCTGAAGAACACCATACCAACCATGAAGCACGAGGGTGGCAGCATCATGTTGTGGTGGTGCTTTGCTGCAGGAGGGACTGGTGCACTTCACAAAATAGATGGCATCATGAGGCAGGAAAATTATGTGGATATATTGAAGCAGCATCTGAAGACATCAGTCAGGAAGTTAAAGCTTGGTCGCAAATGGGTCTTCCAAATGGACAATGACCCCAAGCATACTTCCAAAGTTGTGGCAAAATGGCTTAAGGACAACAAAGTCAAGGTATTGGAGTGGCCATCACAAAGCCCTGACCTCAATTCTATAGAACATTTGTGGGCAGAACTGAAAATGCGTGTGCGAGTAAGGAGGCCTACAAACCTGACTCAGTTACACCAGCTCTGTCAAGAGGAATGGGCCAAAATTCACCCAACTTATTGTGGGAAGCTTGTGGAAGGCTACTTGAAACGTTTTACTCAAGTTAAACAATTTAAAGGCAATGCTACCAAATACTAATTGAGTGTATGTGAACTTCTGACCCACTGGGAATGTGATGAAATAAATAAAATCTGAAATAAATCATTCTCTCTACTATTATTCTGACATTTCTTAAAATAAAGTGGTGATCCTAACTGACCTAAGACAGGGAATTTTTACTAGGATTAAATGTCAGGAATTGAGTTTAAATGTATTTGGCTAAGGTGTATGTAAACTTCCACCTTCAACTGTAGGTCTGTGAATTTGTTTTCAGTTCATAAAGTAGTGATTTGTCTCCCCCCAAGTGTCTATGAATAACAATGTGTTTGTTAGTGAGTGTGAATGCATGAGAGAGGGAGAAATTGTGCAAGTCTGTTTATCTGTTGCTGCAGGATGATTTGGTGGGCTGTGTATGCGTGTGCATGTCAATGTGTGTGTGTGTGTGTGTGTGTGTGTGCGCGTGTGTGCATGTCAGTGTGTGTATGCACGTTCATGTTTACCTGCTGCAGTAGAGTGAGTTGCTGTGCCGTGTGTTGGGCGCTGTGTTCACTCTGACTAAAAGGGTGTCTTTCCTCGCTTCTGAGGCAGGCACTGGAGATGTCATCCATAAGGGAGGTGTAGCAGGGCCGCGGCAGGGCTGCTGCTAATGAGTAGGCCTGGTCTTTGGTCTGGGTTGCCTGGGGCTCCACCACCCTGGATATTTTCCACTGGAAACTCTACAGAGATAAATCAACTTAGAAAGGTTCCGTCTATGAATACATATCCTGAACTAAAATATGAACGCAATATGCAACAATTTAAACGATTTCGCTGAGTTACAGTTCATTTAAGGAAATCAGTCAATTGAAATAAATTCAGTAGGCCCTAATCTATGGATGTCACATAACTGGGCAAGGGTGCAGCCATGGTCCCACTCAATCAGAATATATATTAGTGTAAATGGGTTTCTTTTGAGCCAGACAAACTTCCCATACTTTGAACCAATCAGATGATTTTTGGTTCAGGTAAGACAAACAACATCACCAACATAATAGTACACGTATAATAATGCTTATATGGACCTTCTTTCCAGAGTCCTCAACATGTGATTTTCTGCATATGGTATGAGAAGACAATGCATCATCTTCTTCCTGCATGCTGATTGGGCTCCCACAGCTTTGGCTCCACCTCCTCCTGGGAGAGCTCTGAAGAGTGGTCAGAAGCCTCTCTCCTCTGCTGTCTACTGGAGACACCTACATAAGAACCAGACCATTACAAAAACATTGTTTAAGAGTATTGTATTTATAAATACTCTGAAAAATCGACAACAAAAGCAACCACAATGACATCAACAAAAACAACTATACTGCTACAGATTTAGCTGGTCAGTTGAGACATTTATTGAATGATGAATTGACTTGCTTGAGTGATTGGTTTTATCATTCGATTGCTTTATCATTTAATTGATGATTGATCTTTAATTACTTCATTGGTGAGGAAGTTTTCCAGTGTGATCAGCAGGATGGACTTGGGGCTGAAGTCCACCAGTCTGCAGTCAGTCAGCCAGGTTTGCAGCACATCCAGACTCCGATGGTACACCTTAGCACAGTCCCCTGACACATTTGGACCACCTCTGGTAGAAAAAGGATAACCACAAATAACCACATAAATATAATTACTAGACCTGACATTCAAATTTCACAGATTATGAGGTGAAAAATGAAAATTAGCTATATTCGAGCCTAATATATTTAAATCTTTGGCATACTTTTACTCTCTCGGACATAGCTCAGTTGTGGTTTTTGAAAGATTAAAAAAGCTGTCATTTTTACAAAAGAGTAAAATAAATTCAGGACAGTTATTTTTCAGAATTCCTCTGGAAGTTTTGATTTTTGATTTTCATCCAGGGTCACGCCTGATATTTTGAGAACTGATTTGGGCCTGGGTTTGGATTATTCGACATCATTGCATGTTTGGAGACCAACGCTACTGTAGTAAGAAATAAATGTGTGCCTGTAGCCTATCGCTCTCCCTCTCTGTGCTAGACATGAGCCTGCAACTCTCTCTCCAGCTATCCATCCAGCCCAGAACCCAACTTCCTGTAGAGCAGCGTTTCTCAATTAATTCCAAGGGGTGCACATTTTTTGTTCTTATCTATTCCAGACCAGAACCCCATCTAGCTGGCGTCACTATTGTCCGTTTCCGGAGTTAAAACTATGTAGAATAGACTCCCTCCATGTGGGGTTCCCACTAAGAACAAACCAGATGGGATGGCGTATCGCTGCAGAATGTGTGGGGGGGTTAGGGAGGGTTTGGCCGGTAGGGATATACTTGTCTCATCGCGCACCAGCGACTCCTGTGGCGGGCAGGGCACAGTGCACGCTAACCAAGGTCGCCAGGAGCACGGTGTTTCCTCCGACACATTGGTGCGGCTGGCTTCCAGGTTGGATGGGCGCTGTGTTAAGAAGCAGTGCGGCTTGGTTGGGTTGTGTTTCAGAGGACGCATGGCTTTCGACCTTCGTCTCTCCCGAGCCCGTACGGGAGTTGTAGCGATGAGACAAGATAGTAACTACTAATAATTGGATACAACGAAATTGGGGAGGAAAAGGGATGTAAAATAAATTTAAAAAAAGGTAGCTTTCATGCCAATATAATTTTATGTGAACAAAAATGTGATCCTCATTTATACAGGCCCATGTTTACAGTTCTTACTTCACAGTTATAGTCACTTTGTTTTTGTTTTTTTATACAAGTGGCCATTCATTTTCTTATTGTTTCTGACAAATGGCAATTATATTATCTCAATTAACATTTTACCATAGAACCTGAATTACTTGACCAGACATTATAATTCCACAGAATCAAATAATCATAGAAATAGAATGACTAGAACGGACACCATCCAAAGAGCATGAAATTAATTTGTGGTTTATGTCTGTCTGTCTTTTATTTCTGCTACAGTAGCCTTACATACCCTGCTGCTACAGCACTGGTGAATTTTTCCATCAGGAACTGAAGGAGTTCTTGAGGGGTGCAGAAATAGCGGTATGTGTACAGGAACTGTTGGATGTAGCCCTCCAATAGAGCATTTCTGTCAAAGGAGATAGAACACAGAGTTTAGTTTGGTATCTGTTGAATGTGATCTCACTACACAACATGTCTAGAAGAATTAGGACAAATCACAATGAAACACATTTGGGCACAAATCTAAATAAACAGAAATGTCTCTTTGTGCCATATGTAGGATATCATGTAAAATGTTCTCAGCAATCATAGGCATGATGGTGGACAGTAAAATGTGGTGCTCAGTTTAATAACACATTGTCCACTAGAGGGACACTATTTAAACCATACGTGCTGATACACTGTTAATCACACTCATGGGTTTAATAGTTCATGTTTTACTGTAACCTAAACGTGTTAATGTAAGCTAATATATAGTGCATTAGTGTTACCTGGCATAGAGGTAGGACATGAGACCCAGGGGTGTGGCGGCCTGCAGGCTGCTCTTCCCTCTCTCTGCCCCAGACAAAGATACCAATCCCAGCACGGCAGGCTCCTCTGAGGGCTGGAGATCCAGAGGGCTCCCTGGACCAGATGCTACCAGGGAGGGGAGGAGGGACATATCCATACCCCACTGATCCACACTCAGAACCTGACCAAACCAACCAGGCAGAGATTCACAATAAAAACAAATGGTTCCATATAGTGCCAAATAAGGGTTATGTGGCTTGCAACCATAGCGGAAAACCTTTTAGTGCTATATGGAACTTTTTTTTAAAGTTCTATAAAGAACCATGCTTATAAGGTTCTAAATGGAACCTGTATGTTGCAGTAAAGAACACTTTCCTAAGGTTCTATAAAAAAAACATTAAAAAAAGTTCTATACTCCGCTATGGTCACAACCCTTTTTGGGGCTGTATAGAATGTGCTACTTTATAAACATTTAATGGAGAATGGTTCTATAAATCTCAAAGGTTCTTTGTAGAACCATACATGTTTTTTTATTCTGGTTTAATAGCCATATTATATTGTTAAAATTCCATAGGTTTTATTATTGTGTTTATTAACAATCTAATGATGGGTCATTCGCTCCCTGATATGTATACTGCTACTACCGTTTTAATAGCTTAAAACAACGTTTTTCTCTACAAAGTAATTCTCTAAAGAGGGGGAATCCTCACTGCAAAACAATAAATAGTGGGGAGAGCAGATCAATCTGGTCCACGTAGATTGTTTCAGTGTGTTTTTTTAATTATTTTTATTTATTTTTGCAGGCCATCTAATAATTTGGCCAGGTAAAAAAAGCATTTAGGCTTTACATTGGAGATTTGCAATTTTTTTATGGTTGTAGGTTGATTTTTAAGCATATTTTGTTTTAACTAAGAGCTGTTGGGGACTCAAATGAGCCGGCTCTTTAACGTGAAGCCGACTCAACGAAAAGACTCGGAATGCCCATCACTAGTTGAATCAGGTGTGCTAGCTATGGAACGGTTGGGGTTCCCTGAGGTAAGAACTGAGAACTAGTAACTTAGTCAACCATTCTCTATTGACACAAGGCCATACATAAGTCTTTCACAAGACACAGGGCCGGATTAAGAAATCATCTGTTCAACCTGTCCGCACCTCAAGATATTTCTTTACACAGTCTAGGAACTCCACTTTGGACCTCAACTCCTCAAACTGGATCTTGAGTTTGGACAGCATCAATCTAGCCTCCGAACCTTCAGAAGAAAAACACATAGAGAAAGAAATGCAATATTTCTATTTATCAACCAATAGTAGACATTGGGAATATAAAAGTGATGAGGGATTGATTTGTACCTTTATTTTTTCTCTCTTGGTGGAGCAGCTTTTGGTAGAAATTCCGGGTCTTTTTCAGATTCTTCATCTCGATCATGCGCTGCTGTTGAAGCTCCTACAAGGAGAAAATGCAATACATAAAATATAAAGTAGAGACCAAGCCATTCAGATCACACAATCTATAAGGCGCCACTCGCCCGCCCACTAGTCATTCGCAAAACATGTCTCTCTTCCTTGCGCACTACGAGAACAGAAATGTGGTGATACATCTCACTCATATACTGTATGACCCAATTCAGGAAACTAGGTGTATGTCGCAAGTCACGACTTCACAGGAGAGCCGTTTGAACATTAAAAAAAAATGTGGTTATCAAAATGTGGGTTTTGGCAGAAATACCTTCTCGAACATGTGAACTTTCATGTGCCTTAATAACAAACATGTATGCCATCTGTAAATATGAATAAAATCATTAAATTACAAGCCTTGTTGGTTTAGCCACTAGCCATGATTGGCTGAGAAAATGAGTGGGCTGGACATGCCGAGAGAGGAGTGCGGATTGGTCTGCCATATAGACGGCTTCTGTCTATTTGAGTTGGTCAGTCTGTGTTGGTAATCTGTCGAATGTACTGTGTAGTGGAGCTGCAAAAGTGATGCTCTCCACTTTCTGGAGGATCAAGTTTTGAAATAAGTGGAATAGAGTATGATAGCTAAAGAGATGGAGAAAACACCTGTCTCCAGATTACATCTTCAAACTAAGGGCAACGTGGCATGGCATTCGTGACAGTGAGACGTATGTAGATGACATATACAGGTAAGATAGTCTATTGTTAGCTAGCTACATTTTCAGATATTACACATTTCTGATTTTGACAGGAAGTGGTTTCATTTGTAGCTAAAGTGTACTGTTAGCTAGCTAGCTAACATTAGCTGTCTGGCTTCCTAGCTGACGCTATTATTTGTATCCTAGAGCAATTTGCTTTTCTAGCTAGAGCCTAATGTTAGCTAGCTAACATTGAACCTGGTTGGTTAGCTCCCAGAATATTCATGCAGGGTAGTAACGACATGATTTAGCATTGTTGTTTAACTAGCTAACGTTAGCTGGATGGCTCGTTAGCCAATGTTACGCAACGTGTGTGATCTTACACAATGTTTACCTAGCTAGGTTCATTGTTTAGCTAGCTAGCTACATGTCTTAATCTAAAGTGTACAACACAAATTGAATATGACCGGTGTTAGTAAACATCTGCAAAAAAGCATAATGAAATTGTTGCCAACAGAGCTGGTTAGGCTGTTTTCATGTTGTCCATAGGTAAACAAATCATCGGCCAGAGCGTCAAGTGTGCACTCTGAACGCTCTGAGGGCAAAATGAGATGGGTGGGGCTAAAGCTCAAGAGGGTGTGAACAATGTTGAATGGGTGTAGACAAAGAGCTCCTCACTAGATACCAACACATTCAAAGGCAAGTTTATCAACTTTCAAAGCAGAATTACTTTCCCATTGTTCCTCAAAAATGCAGTGTATGATATACCATTTTGTAGCTCTGAGTCTCTACTTTTATCCAATGTATAAAACAACGTTTCAAATTTTGCTACCTAAGACCGAATCCAAGTGATGAGTAACATATCATATAACTGGGGTTAAGAAATTAACCTTGCGTTCTATTTCAAATATTTGTTGAGATGTATCACTGCTGGTATATGGCCAACTCTCGTATCATAGACATGCCTTTCGAACACAGCTAGTCATCCAACACATTCCTCCCTCAGAGACTCTGACACTGAGGACATCATGCACCAACGAAGGTGCAGTAACATCCAGTCGGTAAAATGTAATAAAAGTATGAGGGGTAGCCCAACAAGCCATATCCCATATGCCTTTAAACAGTGCCAAAGAGGTAGCCACGCCTCTGATGGAATGAGCACTCAGGCCCTCCAGGGGCTGTAAACCTTTGCTATTATAAGACAATAAAATAGCCTCCACTATCCAATGGGATAGTCATTGAGCCTTGAGGAGGGAACCCAGGAAACAAAGAGGCGGTCGCTCTATATCTATCCAAGTAAATGCACAACGCGAGTACTGGACACAAATGGTGTGAAGGGCGACGGGTGGAAAACCATAAGCTCTAAGGCGAGACAATTCCATTTTGCAACGTAAGGGAAATCAGTAAAGCAGTTTATACAAAACTATTTCATCTCCATGATTTCCAGCGGTTGCTGTGAAATAGCCTCAAACACAATAAACAGGTCCCAAGACGGGGCTAAAGGTTTGGAGACTGGGCGTAAGCAACTTGTCCCCCTCATAAAACGACATAAGAGGGTCATTAAAATTAGTTTTTCAACCACTCCACAAATTTCTTGTTAACAAACTATAGTTTTTGCAAGTCGGTTAGGACATCTACTTTGTGCATGACCAGTCATTTTTACAACAATTGTTTAAAGACAGATTATTTAACTTAAAATTCACTGTGGGTGAGAAGTTTACATACACTAAGTTAACTGTGCCTTTAAACAGCTTGGACAATTCCAGAAAATGATGGCATGGCTTTAGAAGCTTGACATAATTTGAGTCAAGTGGAGGTGTACCTGTGGATGTATTTCAAGGCCTGCCTTCAAACTCAGTGTCTCTTTACTTGACATCATGGGAAAATAAAAAGAAATCAGCCAAGACAGAAAAATACATTGTAGACCTCCACAAGTCTGGTTCATCCTTGGGAGCAATTTCCAAACACCTGAAGGTACCACGTTCACCTGTACAAACAATAGTATGCAAGTATTAACACCATGGGACCACGCAGCAGTCATACCGCTCAGAAAGGAGATGAGTTCTGTCTCCTAGAGATGAATGTACTTTGGTGCAAAAAGTGCAAATCAATCCTAGAACAACAGCAAAGGACCTTGTGAAGAAGCTGGAGGAAATGGATACAAAAGTATCTATATCTACAACGAGTCCTATATCAACATGGGAACCACAACCTGTCTAAAGCTCTTTCCTCGTAGGCTGCGCCCCCTCCTATATCAACATAACCTGAAAGGCCGCTCAGCAAGGAAGAAGCCACTGCTCCAAAACCGCCATAAAAAAGCCAGACAACGGTTTGCAACTGCACATGGGGACAAAGATTGTACTTTTTGGAGGAATGTTCTCTGGTCTGATGAAACAAAAATAGAACTGTTTGGCCATAATGACCATCGTTATGTTTGGAGGAAAAAGGGAGAGGCTTGCAAGCTGAAGAACACCATCCCAACCGTGAAGGGAGTGGCAGCATCTTGTTGTTGGGGGTGCATTGCTGCAGGAGGGACTGGTGCAGTTAATAAAATAGATGGCATCATGGGGTAGGAAAATTATGTGGATATATTGAAGCAACATCTCAAGACATCAGTCAGGAAGTTAAAGCTTGGTCGTAAATGGTTCTTCCAAATGGACAATGACCCCAAGCATACTTCCAAAGTTGTGGCAAAATGGCTTAAGGACAACAAAGTCAAGGTATTAGAGTGACCATCAGAAAGCACTGACCTCAAGCCTATAGAACATTTGTGGGCAGAACTGAAAAAGCATGTGAGAGCAAGGAGGAATACAAACCTGACTTAGTTACACCAGCTCTGTCAGGAGGAATGGGCCAAAATTCACCCAAATTATTGTGGGAAGCTTGTGGAAGCCTACCTGAAACATTTCACCCAAGTTAAATAATTTAAAGGCAATGCTACCAAATACTAATTGAGTGTATGTAAACTTCTGACCCACTGGGAATGTGATGAAAGAAATAAAAGCTGAAATAAATCACTCTCTACTAATATTCTGACATTTCAAATTCTTAAAATAAAGTGGTGATTCTAACTTACCTATAACAGGGAGTTTTTCTGAGGATTAAATGTCAGGAATTGTGAAAAACTGAGTTTAAATGTACTTGGCTAAGTGTATTTAAACTTCCGACTTCAACTGTATCTGTCTCTGGTCACACCACTTCTCAAAAACACACCACTTGATTCAATACAGTGAGCATGTAGAAGGGGCTCTTGCCCTCTGGATAGCCTCAAAGCCTGTTGCATTCAGATTCATCCTTTCTCAGGCCAGACCCGGAGGAACCCGGAGGAACATGTTTACTGGGTGAGGATGGAAAATCTTTCCATTTGCTTGGGTCATCAGGACTCTGCGTAACAGTAGTTTATCTGACTCTAGAGGGGCTACCAGAATGAGGGATAAGTCATTCTTAAATGCCGACCGTATTCTCTTTGGTTATTGTCACAGCCGCGTATATCCCCCCCTCAAGCTGATACCACGACGGCTCTCAAGGAACTTCACTGGACATTATGAAATCTTGAAACCATATATCCTGAGGCTGCATTTATTGTAACTGGGGATTTTAACAAAGCAAATGTGAGGAAAAGGCTACCTAAATTCTATCAGCATATCGACTGTAGTAATCTCGCTGGAAAAACACTCGACCATTGTTATTCCAACTTCCGGGATGCATACAAGGTCCTCCCCAACCCTCCTTTCAGCAAATATGACCACAACTCCATTTTGCTCCATCCTTCCTATAGGCAGAAACTCAAACAGGAAGTACCCGTGCTATTTAATGCTGGTCTGACCAATCGGAATCCACGCTTCAAGATTGTTTTGATCATGCGGACTGGGATATGTTCCGGGTAGCTTCCGAGATTAATATTGACATGTACACTGAAACGGTGACTGATTTCATCAAGAAGTGTATGGGAGATGTTGTACCCACTGTGACTATTAAAACCTACCCTAACCAGAAACTGTGGATAGATGGCAGTATTAGCACAAAACTGAAAGCTTAAAACACAGCATTTACCCATGGCAAAGTGACTGGGAATATGGCAGAATACAAAGAGAGTAGTCATTCCCTCCACAAGGCAATCAAACAGGCAAAACGTCAGTATAGAGACAAAGTGGAGTCGTAATTCAATGGCTCAGACACAAGACATTTGTGGCAGGGTCTACAGAAAATCCCGGACTACAAAAGGAAATACAGCCATGTCGTGGACACCGTCGTCTTGCTTCCAGACAAGCTAAACAATTTCTTTGCCCGCTTTGAGGATAACGTTTACATATCTTACAACAAAACAAAGGAGATGATTGTGGACTACAAGAAACAGCAGAGAGAGCACCCCCCCCATCCACATCGATGGGACAGCACTGGAGAAGGTGGAAAGTTTTAAGTTCCTTGGCGTACATATCACTGACAAACTGAAATGGTCCTCCCACACAGACAGTGTGGTGAAGAAGGCGCAACGGCGCCTCTTCAACCTCAGGAGGCTGAATAAATTTGTTGTCACCTAAAACCCTCACAAACTTTTACAGATGCACAATTGAAAGCATCATGTCGGGCTGTATCACCGCCTGGTACAGCAACCACACCGCCCACAACCGCAGGGCTCTCCAGAGGGTGGTGCAGTCTGCACAACACATCACTGGGGGCTAACTACCTACCCTCAGGACACATACAGCACCCGATGTCACAGGAAGGCCAAAAAGATCATCAAGGACAACAACCACCCGAGCCACTGCCTGTTCATCCCACTTTAATAATGTCACTTTAATAATGTTTACATATCTTGCATTACTCATCTCATATGTACACTACCATTCAAATGTTTGGGGTCACTTAGAAATGTCCTTGTTTTTGAAAGAATAGCATTTTTTTTGTCGATTTAAAATAACATCAAATTGATCAGAAATACAGTGTAGACATTGTTAATGTTGTAAATGACTATTGTAGCTGGAAAGGACAGATTTTTAATGGAATATCTACATTGGCGTACAGAGGCCATTATCAGCAACCATCACTCCTGTGTTGCAATGGCACGTTGTGTTAGCTAATCCAAGTTTATCATTTAAAAGGTGAATTGATCATTAGAAAACTCTTTTGCAATTATGTTAGCAGAGCTGAAAACTGTTGTTGAACTGGCCTTCTTTAGACTAGTGGAGTATCTGGAACATTAGCATTTGTGGGTTTGACTGCGGGCTCAAAATGGCTAGAAACAAAGCACTTTCTTCTGAAACTCGTCAGTCTATTGCTGTTTTGAGAAATGAAGGCTATTCCATGCGAGAAATTGCCATGAAACTGAAGATCTCGTACAATGCTCTGCACAACACATCACTGGGGGCTAACTTCCTTCACAGAACAGCGGAAACTGGCTCTAACCAGAATAGAAAGTGGAGTGGGAGGCCCCGGTGCACAAGTGACCCCAAACTTTTGAACGGTATATACTGTATTCTATACTATCTACTTCATCTTAGTCTATGCCGCTGTAACATTGTTCATCCATATATTTATATATTCTTAATTCCATTCCTTTACTTAGATTTGTGTGTATTAGGTATTTGTTGTGAAATTGTTACATATTACTTGTTAGATATTACTGCACTGTCGGAACTAAAAGCACGAGCATTTCGCTACACCCGCAATAACATCTGCTAAAGACGTGTATGTGACATAGGGGAGGGAAAACGCAGAGCCGCACCCCTAGTCGAGGTGTGCGTTTTTTTTTACCAGCGCAGAAAACCACACTCAGTGTTGTGATGCAAAGAGATCTATGGTGGCTTGACTGTGATCCTCCCAGATCTGGTTCACCTCTTAGGGAGTCTCCGGTCCCCGTATAGAGCATTCCCTCTGTACATCAAGTCCATTTCCACAGTTAGTAGGCCTGGGACCTGAGTTGCGCGTAGGAAGAGTAGGTGTGCTCTGCTCCACAGAATAGTCTTGACAGCTAGTCTGTGTAGATGCACAGCGAGTGCCACTTTGGCAGTTGATGTATGCTACCACGGTTGTATTGTCTGTCCTGATCAGGATATGACAATCTCGAAGGAAGGACTGAAAGTGTTTCACTGAGTGGAACACTATCAGCAGCTCAAGGTGGTTTGACTGAGCGAGAAGGGGCTGTGGGAACCACAACCTGTCTAAAGCTCTTTCCTCGTAGGCTGCGCCCCCTCCTGTGAGTGGTGCACCTGTCGTCACCACCTTCCTCGTTGACAATGCCCCCAGGCGAGTGCCAGGAACAAATATCAAGGGGCTCCTCCCATGATAGAGTGCCCAGAGACAAACTGAGGTTGTTGTTATGTAAAGATAGAGTTGACATCATTTTCACAGACCCAATGCTGGAGGTCTCTCATCCTCAGTAGACCCATCTGTGCTACTGATATGGTGGATGCAATCAATCCCCACACTTAGGGACTGAGCGTGACCGAGCACCTCCTGTGGAACAGGGAGAGGCACTGTCGGAACAACATGATGCGGTCGTCGGATAATATAGTACGATAGGAGAGAAAAACCAGCTTGACTTCTGGATATTCTATTCTCTATCTCGGCATTAAAAACCTTTATATTTGGTTGATCTTGAACCCTTACTTGATGAGGGGGGTTACAAGGGAGGCTGTGTCTTGTACCGCTTGCTCCTGTGTCATGGAGCAACGCAGGTATGATGACAGATTGCTTATGTTATGACAGAAAGCATGTGTGAAAATAAGTGTTCAGTAGGTCGACTGAGGTGAATTAGTCACCTTGACAAGTGAAGTGAGACTTCACATTGGGCGAAGCAAGACCCCCCCACCCAGGAACCAGGAACTGCCGGAAATAGAAGCCGACAAAGTATTCTGACACTGGTATTACTCTGATTGACCTGTTGCTTAATAGAGAGGTTTTCTCCTCTCCTATGCGACTGAGTCGCCACTTGCTGTTGAAGTTAAAGTCCAGTTAAAAACGGGTGTGTTCAGGACTCCCGAGTGACACAGTGGTCAAGGCACTGGTTCGAGTCCAGGTTCTGTCGCAGCGGCCACAACCAGGAGACCCATGGGGTGGCGCACAATTGGCCCAGCGTCGTCTGGGTTAAAGGGAGGGTTTGGTCGGCAGGGATGTTCTTGTCCCATTGCGCACTAGCGACTCGTGGCGGGCCGTGCGCCATGCACGCTGACATGGTCGCCAGGTGTACAGTGTTTCCTCTGACAAATCGGTGCGGCTGGCTTCCAGGTTAAGCGGGCATTGTGTCAAGAAGCAGTTCCCGACCTTCGCCTCTCCCAAGTCCGTATGGGAGTTGCAGCGATGGGACAAGACTAACTACCAATTGAATACCACAAAAATTGGGGAGAAAAAGGGGTAAACATTTTTTTTAAATGGATGGGTTCAGCTGAAGTCGTCTGTACCCCTTTATAACTGTGGTCAATGCTCAGGGCTGGGCTGCGCATGCATGTCAGTGCCCTGCTCTTGCGACAAGTTGCACACAAGTTAGATGACTCTCACTCACTAGTGCTGCCCTTTTGTTACATTTTCTTGCCCTTGGCTAGACGCTGGGATTGGAGACACTGTTTGGTGGCGACTGACAAATTGTCTTCCTACCTCAGCTACTTACCTCAGCTACACGGAGGGCACATGGAGGAAGAGTGAGCCCCCTCCATACGCATAGGAATGAGTCGCTGCACAAGGGGTCGGGTGTTAGGAGCACATATGTGCCTCTCCCCCGTTGTGATGGGGGGGGGGGGGGTCTGTGCTCAACCAGAGAGAGGACAGGCCAGGACATTGTGTGAGCTGTGCACTGTCCATCTCTGCTGCTGGGGACTTACTCCTATGTCGGGCACCCTTTCTCCCCTCCAGGGGAAGGACTTGGCAGGAATTGCAGGAAGTCTGTTTTCTCCTTGTCTGACAAGCTGGACAAGTTGCTCCTGGAGTGCACGCAGCCTTAAATGGCACGTCTGGGGGTTGAGATGTGTAACCACACACATCTCATCTCAAAGTCTGTGGTCGGCTGTGTTTTTGACCAAGAGTTTGCCCATCTCTTGTAGCAAGTCAACCTGGTAAGCCAGCAGCAGGGATGTTACGTTTAAAGGCCTTTACTGAATGTGCTGCAGACACTAAGACCTTCTGGAATAAGGAGAAGGTGAAGCGCTCCATCTTTCCAGGGAGAGTAGTGCTGGCTGTAGCGAGGCATTGGGGTTGAGGTGGCTAGCCAATGACAGCTCGACCACCGGCGGCTTGCCGAAGCCGTTCTCCTCCATGCCCTGAAAATCCATGCTTACAAAGTGTCAGGTTAGGACTTTACTGGACAGGGGCTTGTCCCAAGCTGGGACCGCTGGGAGTAGTTGCTTCCCCAGGATGGTGCGAGAGGGGAGCTTCCTCCCATCGATCCAATCCCGCTATGTGCTGCCACCCCCCATGGTTGCAGGCCAGTCAATACAGAGCCTGGACGCTGCCCGTTTGCAAACATCGACAATCCCGAATATTTTCATTGAATGCAGATGCTCTGCTAAGTGAGGAAGAGGACCTTGTGCTATGGGGTTGGGCTTCCTCTTTTTCCTCGTTGGCTTTGAGGAGTTCGTATTCCTCCTCCATTGCGAATATCCAAGACCCCGCCTACGCTGCTTCTGTCTGAAACGGAGGACAGAGATAGTCCAAAACCTCGTCCCAGGAGGGCTGGGTAGCCTGCAAGCCCGGAGGCTGTACTGGCGACGAGTCTGGTTTAGGGGCTGCTCTGCGCGCTCGCCGTTTGAGGACACTCATAAGGCTGTGCCCTAAAATGCACACATTACTCTGGGATAGCGAGAGATGCTTCTGCGTCCTCAAGCCCCATGAAGGTGACACACAAAGAGTGTGTATCCTTGCCGGAAATAGTAACCTTGCATGGACACAGGCGTGCCGGTGCTGGGGCAGGAGTCCTGCTCTTTGTAGCAGGCTCCATGGCTACGAGATTAACTTTTGCCATAGTTCTTGTGCAAAGCTAGCTAGCGTTCACCTCATGCGCTAATAGCCTAGCTAGTTAGCACAATGCTAGCCGGAGAAAGCTCATGCTTTCTTTGTCTCTCGATGAACAAAGCGTTTCTCTCGGTTGTCAAGCTGTGAAGCTAAGGACGGACAGTCTAGTCAACACGACACATGGGGACATGGGTCGAACTAAACGAGAGAGAGGAGAGCTAGCGATTCTACCTCGCCAGGAGAAAAGCCAGTTGTAGAGGTATAGCAAGCTAGCTAGGTTAGTCAAGCCTTCTGGCGAGAGCTAGCCAAGTTTCAGCAACTAGCCGTGTGACGATAGCTACCACTGGAGACAGAGTAGAAAAATCTGAGAATTCTACACGAAGCAAAATAATTTTCCTTACAGTCAGTCTTTCAACACAATAATAATAGAGCTGAAGTCGAACGTTCAACAGCGTTAACTCTTGTAACTACCCATCCCGGATCCGGGAGAATTGTCATCAACTGACACTAAGTAGCATAACGCCAAGGACAAAAAATCTTATTAGAAAATATTCATATTCATGAAATCACAAAGTGAAAAATATATTCAAACACAGCTTAGCCTTTTGTTAATCACCCTGTCATCTCAGATTTTGAAAATATGCTTTACAGCCAAAGCAAGACATGCATTTGTGTAAGTTTATCGATAGCCTAGCATAGCATTATGCATGGCTAGCAGCAGGCAATCTGGTCACAAAAATCAGAAAAGCAATCAAATTGTTTACCTTTGATGAGCTTCGGATGTTTCCTCTCACGAGACTCCCAGTTAGATAGCAAATGTTTCTTTTTTCCAGAAAAAAAATGTTTGTAGCCAAAAATAGCTCCGTTAGTTCTTCACGTTTGGCTGAGAAAACTACCGGAAATTGCGGTCAGAAAAATATTCAAAATTAGCTCCATATTATCGACAGAAACATGGCAAACATTGTTTATAATCAATCCTCAAGGTGTTTTTCAAATATCTATTCGATAATATATCAACCGGGACAGAGCTTATTTCAGTAAGACCGGGTGGAAAAATAGCTACCTCTGTCTTTTGCTCGAGAAAAGAGCAAGGTGGACACTGACCCAATGTTGTCGCTCAGGCTCTTTTTTCAAAATAAAAGTCTGAAACTATGTCTTGTGATACTAGACACATTAAGGAAGCCATAGAAAAAGGAATCTCGTTGATATCGCATTCACTGCTCAATAGGGAAGCATAGGAAGGGACTCTTATTTAGAAACCGCTGCGTTCCTGATTGGATTTTTCTCATTCTTTTGCCTGCAATATCAGTTCTGTTATACTCACAGACAATATCTTTACAGTTTTGGAAACTTTAGAGTGTTTTCTATCCTAAGCTGTCAATTATATGCATATTCTATTTTCTGGTCCTGAAAAATAGCCCGTTTACTTTGGGAACGTTATTTTTCCAAAAATAAAATAAATTACCCCTAGATTCAACAAGTTAACCTCACGGTACGACTAGGAACTGTTTAGCAGGAAGACAGGTTCAGGTCGTGCTGAGGAGAGCTTCAGGAGCATAATGACTCTTTTCAAGGAAGAGAGCGCGAATGACTAGTCGGTGGGCAAGTGACGCCCTATTCACTACTCGACCTGTCTCCGACAGACACTATGTGATTGGTTTCTAACATTGTGGATCGCTGCTCTTAATCCCATAAGTGATACATTGAAAAAAGTATTTGAAATATAACTCTTTTTGGTTCCAGGTAGAACCTTTTCACCAAAGGGTTCTTAAGCGTTTTTTGTTGGGTGAAAATGTTGTCCTAGTAGGGATAGCCGAAGAACCCATTAGGGTGTAGATGCAGTACACACATAGCCTTTTAGAGTGTCTCCAATGTATGTACAGGGCTGGCTCTCTGCTTGCATCGCTCACTATGGTAACAGAAATCAATAGATCTTTTGAAGTGAGAAACGGGGCACATCTAATACTGATATGGAGCCATGGCTCTTAATGTGTGAGAGTTGGGCGGTCACACTGTTCCATTGAAGGAGCAGATAAAAGCCCACATCATTACCATCAAAGCATACACAGACAAAGACAGCTCATTTGTTATTCTATTACACATGATAATGACCTTTCTGTCAAAGGTCGGAAATATATCATATTAATATTCAATAACAGTTTGGAGAACATAATGTGTCAATTACCCTAAAACCCCCAACTCCTTTCTTTCTATCCACCTCAAATCATGATCATACCATGATTTGCTTTAGCCATTAATGCTGTTTTGCTTGGTTTTTAAACAAATAATCTCGTAGACCTTTCATGAAATCCATGCACTTATCCAGTTTGACTGAAAGTGTAATTACTATATAATCATAAATATATAGTAATTTATTAAAACAATGTTATTTGATGCATGCTGACAATAAAAAATAATACTATAACATAACTCAAACGGAAGGAGTTGCAAGGCAGTGGTACATTCTCTATTATAGGTCATTACTCAATCCAATCATTTTAAATAAAGGCAGAGGCTGCGGATCTGAAGGTAACCGCCCCATTCCGCCTGTCCCACCCCCCGGGAAGCCTCTTCCCCAGAGTCGAGGATCCGAAATCACATTCCGCGCATGTGTTTCTTTACCTCTACTTTACGCACTATTTTTTATGGTCACCCTCCCTTCACATTTCTCACTGTCAATCGTGAATAATAATTATTTAAGTTTTACCAGTGAAACGTCCATGCAGCATCCACATGCCAACCATTTGATCTCAATCAGTGTCATGGGAATATGCATCGTCTTGATTTATGTACAATGTTGTTTTGAAGTACAGTGTTGTTTTGAATTATGTACAGTGAGCGATGGTGTTAAACTGTAGCATTTTGTTTCAAACAAAGCACATATTTTCACTAATGGCTCGTATGATGTTGAGTGTTGGCTGCTTGAGAGAAAAATGCAACCATTCGCACAATGATCCCAAATTCTCATAAGAAATTAAGTGGTGTTTTTGTCTTACATTAATGTTATATTGTTGTCTTACATTAATACTATGCTATTATAATTGATTCTGTTATGGAGAATATTATCCTTATGTGATTTTGCAGACGTTGATTCAGCTTTAATATAACTTTTCTAAACAAATAACTGACTTTATTTGAATGAACTTTATTGGGTGTCTTGAAAAGTGCATAAATTACAATGTATTATTATTAAAAAAGCCCCATTCTCCATTCATCACTGAAATTCGCCAGAGTAGCCTGTTTTCCGGGTAGCCGAAACGAGTAGGACCCATTTCTCACGAATTAGGTCACTTCTTCCGTGACAGCAGTCTATCTGGGCTAAACTGTGGATAATTTTTCATTGCTTTGGCACAAAATGCATTTCAATGACTACATATTTCAAATTTCATGAATTATTTTCTCAGACACAACCACCAACAAAACTATATGTACCTATATGCCAATTTGCACATGTTTACATACTCTTTTCAAAACTGTTAAACTTAAGTTCAGAACCTAACGTAACACAACATTGAATAAGACAGCAATCTGCTACATTTCTACAGTAAACCCGTATTGAAATATATCCAAATCTAAAAAATGAAATACTACCAAAACAATTAGACCAACCACGGCTGATTCCCATTGTAGCTGAAAACCTACCCAGGTGTTAGTCTTTCAATTTCATTACCATCTATACAAAAGGGGATATCTTAGGAATAATGCTGTACTGTAATGTAAACATGGGCCCAGCCAGAGATGGAGAAGTGGCTGACAGAGGAAGAGTGACTGGGAGTGGGAGAGGGAGAGGAGGACGTATCCGTGGTGGAAGAAGACAGAGAGGAAGATCAAGAGTTGTAGTCTCAGGTGATATTAGGGCTACTATAATTGATCATGTAATAAATCATGGTCTATCAATGATAGTCTGAGAGTGCAATCCAAATCTGTAACGCTCAACAGTGGCATCTATTGTGAGAAATTTCCAGCAAAGCAACAGGTACGATGTGCATTTTGCAAGGGCATCTGACTGAACCACACATTACAGAAGTAAATTGAGCAAAGCCTCCAAACCCACTTGTGTGTAATTGTTTTTGCATTTAGGCTTAGGACCCAACGGTTATCTCCCATAGGTGGGAGAGGTAGGATTTTCACTGCTGCGCAGGAAACTGCAATCGTTGATATGGTCATCAGAAACAGTGGCATAAAACTTCGGGACAGAGTGATGGCAGACAACATTACATTTGGAAATATTCACAGAGTCCTGAAACAACATCAAGTCAGGATGAAGCAGATGTACACTGTCCCCTTTGACAGGAACTCTGAACGAGTCAAGCAACTCAGGAACCAATATGTCCAGGTAAGATTTTTAGAAAATACAGAACTGGTTTTGAACTAAACCAAACAGGGCAGAGACACATGTTTTTAGGTATAACGTAAACTACCATAATAGCCTAACTCATGTTGCCTTGTGTATTTATTTTAGAGAGTCGCGGAGATTGAAGCCAGGCAAACACCCCACATATTCATCTTTGTGGATGAGGCTGGTTTCAACTTGGCCAAAACACAGCGGCGAGGAAGGAATGTGATTGCGAAACGATTGCTGTTACACAAACCGCTAATTGGGCCACCGAGTGTCTCATTTCATTCCTGGATGACCTCTATGGAAGGGTTGTGCCAGGTGAGGAAAGGGTTGCAGTGAGGCGAAATCGGCCAACGTTTGTAATTGTATGGGACAATGTGGCATTTCACCACTCCCGTGCAGTCACAGAATGGTATGCAGCTCATCCCAGGATGGTGACACTTTTCTTCATGGAGGTGAAAGGTTTATGATCACCATCCACATGATCAAATGTCGCACCTGGATGCAGTGAATGCCGGATGCCTGGACATATCTGCAGAAGATTGCCAGGGATGGACCAGGCATGCCAACAGATTATTTCCTAGGTGTATTGCCCAAGATTACATAAGATGTGATGTGGATGAGAACCTGTGGCCAAATGCAGAAGACAGGGTTGACTAGCATTGCTACTATATCTGTAGATGGTGTATATACAAATTCTTGTATTTTGGAATCCCTCAATGCCAAAAAATGACATAAAACATATTGAAGCATATTGTATCATGTATAATTCATTCCTGTAACATATACTGCAATGCATTCTAAGCAGTAGAGAGGTTCCATTCTTGTTTTGTAAAGGAATTTGACAAAAGAAAACATTGTGTAATGCTACCTGTTTTTAGTGTTTTTTAGGTCATTGTTTTATGAATGACAAAGTGTGCTTGTTGGGTGACAACCTTTGCTAGTGTTATGGAAGAGTGTGTTGATTTGAGACATATATGAAGTGTTTTGGTAGTTTTAGTGCATTTTGGAGGGGAAATTAACTTCACTAGGGTAGGGGGCACTATTTTCACCTCTGAATGAAAAGTGTGCCCAAAGTAAACTGCCTGCTACTCAGGCCCAGAAGCTAGGATATGCATATAATTGGTAGATTTGGATAGAAACACTCGTTTCTAACGTTTCCAGAACTGTTAGAATAATGTCTGTGAGTATAACAGAACTGATTTGGCAGGCAAAAACCTGAGAAAACCCATCCAGGATGTGGGATTTTTTTTATATGTTTGTAGTTTTCTGACTAAAACCTACAGAGACCCAGAGATTTTTCATGCCTACGACCGAGAGCGCGTCTTTCTTGTTTACCTTTTATATTGACAACGTTATTGTCCGGTTGAAATATTATCGATTATTTAGGCTAAAAACAACCTGAGGATTGATTCTAAACATCGTTTACATGTTTCTTGAAATTTACAGATACTATTTGGATTTTTCGTCTGCCTGTTGTGACTGCGTTTGAGCCTGTGGATTACTGAACAAAACGCACAAACAAAACTGAGGTTTTTGGATATAAAGAGGGGCTTTATCGAACAAAACAAACATTTGTTGAGTAAATGGGAGTCTTGTGAGTGCAACCATATGAAGATCATCAAAGGTAAGTGATTAATTTTATTGCTATTTCTGACTTGTGTAACTCCTCTACTTGGCTGGTAACTAACTGTTTGTAATGATTTGTCTGCTGGGCGCTGTTCTTAGATAATCGCATGGTATGCTTTCGCCGTAAAGCCTTTTTGAAATCTGACACCGTGGTTGGATTAACAAGAAGTTAATCTTTAAAACCATGTTTAACACTTGTATGTTTTCAGTTTTTTTATAATGAATATTTCTGTTTTTGAATTTGGCGCTCTGCAATTTCACTGGATGTTGGCCAGGTGGGGCGCTACCGTCCCACGTCCCCTATTGAGGTTAACTTCTGTGCCAAGCTGAAAGTTGGTTAGGAGAAAAGTGTGAATAGTTTTGAAAAAGTGACCTAATTATTGAGAAATGGGACCTAGCGATTGTAAAAATAAAAAAAAAACTGTAAGGCAAACATGATTATGCGTTTTACTTTAGTCAGCTTGTTTTCTTGTATGTATAATAAGTACTTCTCATTTATGTCAAATGAATATAATCAAACATCATTATGTACCTTTTTCATTGCATACCATTTGGTAGAAAGTAGTAACTAATTATGTTGTAATCTTTGAAGCATCAGACAGTATTCATTGTTCTAAAATGAGCTAAAATGAGAGTATAATATAAACACATTTACAATAAAGCACTATTCCAAACATTGAGACCATGGTATGCTATATGGTCAGTCATGACTCACAGCTGGTCTATTCTATTTAAGCCCAATAGCTTTTCCTCCCAGTTTACCCACCTGTGTTTTCAGCTCCAGGCACGGTGACTCACTGTGCTGTCCCAGGGTTATAGCATATTCCACCACATCATGACTAAAACAGTCTTCTCCATAGAAGGCCAGGCCCCAGGCTGGGCTGAGGCGGTGGCTAGACTCCTCTGCTCTGGAGCAGGGGGAGAGGAGACGCTCAAACACCAGCGATTCTGTGTCCTCCATGTCCTTGGAGCAGCTCATCTGGCCTAGGTGGCCCACCCTCAGTGGCTCGTCCATCCCACACAGAGAGTCAGCTTCAGGGGGGCTTTCATCACTGACCCCCACTGGATGCTCGGCACTCTCCATGGCCCCCTTACCCAAACACTCGGCAGCTCTCAATCCTGGACCAGGAAACGGGCAGATCAAGAAGAGAGAGAGAGAAAAAGGGATGGGTCAGGCAGTGTGTGTGTGTGTGTGTGTGTGTGTGTGTGTGTGCGCGGGCAGAGATTTTGAGAGGTGAAATTCTCTCATGGCTGAAGTTTTCTTTCGTTAAAAGGCTCTTTTTAATTTGTTTGTTGGCAAGAGGTTAAATGTTAATCTTGCTATATTATTAGATTCTGCATCACAGGCGTACTCCACCTACCAATGTGAGCAGCCTATTTTTGCTCTGATTAATCATCTAAAGCATAACGTATTTTGTGTGAAACTGAAGAGGTATGTTTGTGTGTATGTGAGTGTGCAGTGCTTGTTGGTGAGTGTGCATGTATTGGTGTGTGTGGATGGAGAGGAAGTAACTGTTTCCACAACAACCCTCTCCAGCTGAGGAGATCATTGTGACATCGCAACATGATTTGGGCTGTCTTGAATAAACTGTGCTCTTAACAATTTAATCCAACAGCCAGTCATTCCTCTAACAACTTTATCCAACTGCCATTCAAAGTTGGATTTGTCACAACATCTCGCTACAGTAGGCCTATACAACTTAATCTAACTACGTCATCTCACAGACGTTTATCATGATAACGGTAAAAGTGATGACAGTTGTGAAGTAATGCTAATAGCCCAGCTAGCACATAACGTTCTGACAACAATATGTTTCTTAGAGCGTGGTAAGAACCATAGGACAATCACGTTATTTTGCATGCAACCTTCAAACAATATTCTGGGAATGCTGCAGGATACCCAGCTAGCACATAAGGTTCTGAGAACCATATGTTTCTTAGGTGGGAATTTCAGCACTTCAGCATAACGTTTCCTACAGGTTTCCTCATCGTTCTATTTAAAGTAATGATCTCAAATTCTTCCGAAAACATTAAGAAACAACGTACTTCTGTGGGAATTTCAGTACTTCAGCGTAACGTTTTTTGCAGGTTTCGTCATGGTTCTATTTAAAGTCATGTTCTCAGAACATTAGGAAAACTTTCCATAAAAACCACAAGAAAACATTAGTAACGTTCAAATAACCTTCTAAGAATGTTATTTAAAAACATACATTCCGTTCTCAGCATCAACAAAACTCTCTCTATTGTTAAAGGAAAAATCCACCTAAAACCAATCATTCCTATAATTTACAGTATTGCATAACACTAACATGTGGGAACAATATGTTTTTTTAACACATTTTTCCTTTTTGCGTTATAATAAGGTTGGTGGCAAAATGTGAAAATCATTGTTGAAATCTGTTGCAGCTCAAGTTGACTACAAAAGGAAGCTAGCTACCAAACACAATAATACCAAAGTCAATATCAGTATGTGAAGTAGCTAGTTAGCTGTAAAATTGCCTAAACAAAATGCACTATACATTTAGCAGTCTACAATTTCACCATGTTCAACCTGCAGATTGATGTGCCTCAGTGTGTGACATTCGCAACGGCACCATGCAATGCACCCTGGACTGCAGAGGCAATTAGACGTTTCTCGAAGTAGGAATATCGCAAAAAATATTATTAATGGCTCATTCGAGAGAGAGAAGGCAACCTTATGATATCAGCCAGTATTGAAATCTGACATGTATGACAGACATTTTCGCGATCTAAAAGTCATATTCTTATTAACTTCCAGTAGTGAGAGCAGCTTTATTGCAAATCTACGTCATCTCAGCCAAATTTCTACCTGCTCGAATGGCAATAGCTCAGATATACAGTACCAGTCAAAGGTTTGGACACAAATACTCATTCTGGGGTTTTTCATTACTTTGACTATTTTCAACATTATAGAATAATAGTGAAGTCATCAAAACTATGAGATAACACATATGGAATCATGTAGTACCACGAGGAAGTCACCTGGAATGCATTTCAATTAACAGGTCTGCCTTGTTAATTTGTGGAATTCCTTTCCTTCCTAATACGTTGGAGCCAATCAGTTGTGTTGTGACAATGTAGGGGTGGTATACAGGAGATAGCCCTATTTGGTAAATGACCACGTCCATATTATGGCAAGGACAGCTCAAATAAGCAAAGAGAAATGACAGTCCATCATTATCTTAAGACATGAAGGTCAGTCAATGTGGAAAATGTCAAGAAGTTAGACATTTTCTTCATGTGCAGTCGCAAAAACCATCAAGCGCTATGATGAAACTGGCTCTCATGAGGACCGCCACAGGAATAGAAGACCCAGAGTTACCTTTGCTGCAAAGGATAAATTCATTAGAGTTACCAGCCTCAGATTGCAGCTTCAGTTCAAGTAACAGACACATCTCAACATCAACTGTTGTGGAGACTGTGTGAAGCAGGCCTTCATGGTTGAAATGCTGCAAAGAAACCAATACTAAAGGAAACCAATAAGAAGAAGAGACTTGCTTGGTCCAAGAAACACGAGCAATGGACATTAGACCGGTGGAAATCTGTACTTTGGTCTGATGAGTCCAAAAGGTGAGATTTTTGGTTCCAACAGCCATGTCTTTGTGGGACACAGAGTAGGTGAACGGATGATCTCCCCATGTGTGGTTCCCACCATGAAGCATGGAGGAGATGTGAGGGTGTGGGGGTGCTTTGCTAGTGACACTGTCAGTGATTTATTTAGAATTTAAGGCACACTTAATCAGCATGGCTACCACAGCATTCTGCAGTGATACACCATCCTATCTGGTATGCACTTAGTGGGACTATCATTTATTTTTTTCAGCAGGACAATGAAACATAACACCTCCAGGCTGTGTAAGGGCTATTTGACCAAGAAGGAGAGTGATGGAGTGCTGCATCAGATGACCTGGCCTCCACAATCACCCAACCTCAACCCAATTGGTTTGGGATGAGTTGGACCGCAGAGTGAAGGAAAAGCAGCCAACAAGTGCTCACCATATGTGGGAACTCCTTCAAGACTGTTACTCCATGATTCCATATGTTCTATTTCATAGTTTTTGATGTCTTCACTATTATTCTATAATGTAGATAGTCAAAAATAAAGAAAAATCCTTGAATGAGTATGTGTGTCTGTCACGATCGTTAAATGATTGTTCCACATGTTTAATAAATGAAACTCACCAAAACAATACAGAACAAAACTAACGTGAAACTATGCAGTGCTCACAAGCAACAATACATAAACAAGATCCCACAAAGCACAATGGGGAAATGGCGGCCTAAATATGATCCCCAATCAGAGACAACGATAAACAGCTGCCTCTGATTGGGAACAATACCAGGCCAACATGGATATTAAATAACCTAGATAACCCACCCTAGTCACACCCCGACCTAACCAACATAGAGAATAAGAAGCTGTCTATGGTCAGGGAGTGACAGTGTCTAAACATTTGACTGATATTGTACATGAAAAAACATTAAATGAACCAGGGAATCAATAGAACATCACTCAGAGATGCAAAAAAACAATATAACATTCAAAATAGGTGATTATTTTCTTTCAATGTGTTCAGGTGTGTTGGCCGTGCCTACTAATTGGCCATACTTGATCTTAATGAGCGCTTGTTTCCTTTGAAACAGTGTCTGTTTGAATAGACTAAAATGAACAGCTTTTTATTAGTTAAAAGAACACGGCAAGCTAGCTCCATACTGGTGGCGCAGTGGACTAATTCCATGGATGGAAAACAGAAGATCCTAGGTTTGAATCTCACTGAAGCCGTGCCACAAAGAAAATGACTGTGTTCGCATGTTTAATGCCTACGCAAATGACAGTAAACACAAACTAAGCTATCCGTGTTATTAAAAGCCTTATTGAAAAATTGTTTCAGAACATTATTTAATTAGCATCAAATAACCTATAATTTCTGTTCTCAGAAGGTTAATAAAACCTCCCGGGAAAACTGTCAGGGAACCATAATAAAATGTTCTCAGAACCTCCCTGCAACCTAAATATGAACGTTCCCAGAACAGGCTAAATCTTCAACTTTTAAACTCAGACAAAACAGATGCTTGTTCTAGGTCCCAAGAAACAAAGAGATCTTCCGTTGAATCTGACAATTAATCCAATTAATCCTACAGTCATCTCAAATAAAATTGTGAAGGACCTCGGCGTTACTCTGGACTCTCTCTCTCTTTTGATGAACAAATCAAGACTGTTTCAAGGACAGCTTTTTTTCCATCTACGTAACATTGCGAAAATCTTTTTGCCCAAAAATAACGCAGAAAAATGTATCCATGCTTTTGTCACTTCTAGGTTAGACTACTGCAATGCTCTACTTTCCGGCTATCCGACTACTGCAATGCTCTAAAGCACTAAATAAACTTCAGTTAGTGCTAAACACAGCTGCTAGTCGGAACCAAAACATTTGATCATATTACTCTAGTGCTAGTCTCGCTACACTGGCTTCCTGTTAAGGCTAGAGAGGATTTCAAGGTTTTACTGCTAACCTACAAAGCATTACATAGGCTTGCTCCTAGCTATCTTTCCGATTTGGTCCTGCCGTTCATACCTACACGTACGCTACAGTCACAAGATGCAGGCCTTCTTACTGTCCCTAGAATTTCTAAGCAAACTGCTGGAGGCAGGGCTTCCTCCTATAGAGCTCAATTTTTATGGAATGATCTGCCTACCCATGTGAGAGACGTCTTGGGTAGGTCTTCAGTAGGTCCTATGATTGAGTGTAGTCTGGCCCAGAAGTGTGAAGGTGAACGGAAAGGCACTGGAGTAATGAACTGCCCTTGCTGTCTCTGCCTGGCCGGTTCCCCTCTCTCCATTGGGATTCTCTGCCTCAAACCCTATTACAGGGGCTGAGTCACTGGCTTACTGGTGCTCTTCCATGCCGTCCCTGGGAGGGGTGCGTCACTTGAGTGGGTTGAGTCACTGATGTGATCTTCCTGTCCGGGTTGGTGCCCTCCCCTTGGGCTCGTGCCGTGGGGAGATCTTCTAGGGCTATACTCGGCTATGTCTCAGGATATTAAGTTGGGGGTTGAAGATATCCCTCTAGTGGTGTGGGGGCTGTGCTTTGGCAAAGTGGTTGGGGTTATATCCTGCCTGTTTGGCCCTGTCCAGGGGTATTGTCAGACAGGGCCACAGTGTCTCCCGACCCCTCATGTCTCAGCCTCCAGTATTTATGCTGTAATAGTTTGTGTCGAGGGGCTAGGGTCAGTCTGTTATATCTGGAGTATTTCTCCTGCCTTATCCGGTGTCATGTGTGAATTTAAGTATGCTCTCTCTAATTTTCTCTCTCTTTCTCTCTCTTTCTTTCTCTCGGAGGACCTGAGCCCTATGACCATGCCTCAGGACTACCTGGCCTGATGACTCCTTGCTGTCCCCAGTCTACCTTCTCATGCTGCTGCTCCAGTTTCAACTGTTCTGCCAGTGGCTATGGAACCTTGACCTGTTCACCGGACGTGCTACCTGTCCCAGACCTGCTGTTTCAACTCTCTAGAGACAGCAGGAGCGGTAGAGATACTCTGAATGATCGGCTATGAAAAGCCAACTGATATTTACTCCTGAGGTGCTGACCTGTTGCACCCTCTACAACCACTGCGATTATTATTATTTGACCCTGCTGGTCATCGATGAACATTTGAACATCTTGGCCATGTTCTGTTTTAATCTCCACCCGGCCACCCCTCATAGCCTGGTTCCTCTCTAAGTTTCTTCCTAGGTGACGGCCTTTCTAGGGAGTTTTTCCTAGCCACCATGCTTCTACACCTGCATTGCTTGCTGTTTGAAGTTTAAAGGCTGGGTTTCTGTACAGCACTTTGTGACATCAGCTGACGTAAGAAGGGCTTTATAAATGCATTTGATTGATTGATATTCTTGTCCGTCCTTTAAAAAACATTGTTTTACCAGTCAAGAAACGTATGGCTTTGTTCCCAGAACCAATGGGAAACCACAAAGGTACGTTGCCACAACTTCCAAGGAACCAAATCTGCTTGCTGGGAGTGATGACAGTTGTGAAGTAAGGTAACAGTGATGCCAGTTGTGAAGTTAATATATTTTCTTTCCTACCTGGGCAGCCATTATGTTGAACTTCCTCTGATACGGCATCTCTATGTTCAGGTCTAGTCTTTGTTACTCTGTATGTAGACAGGGGTCTCTGGTCTCTCTGACATTTCTCCCATGCATCTGAAGCTACAGGTCCACTGTGGTGCAGGTTGCCATTCAGGTCGACATGACCATGCCGGGGTGTGTCCCTCTCCTCCCCTCTCCAGCCAGCAGCACTCAGAGGTGAGATGGATGCCCTTTGCCAAGGCTTTGATGGTGACTCTTCATTAGAGCCTCTGCATGTGGCACATCAGCAGCCAGAGAGAGAAAGAGATGGAGACAGAGATCACAACACAACAGTCAGCCAGTCACAGCTAGCCACAACCATCACAGCCACACACAGACAACTAGACCTACACATAACAAACACAGACAAAAGCACAAAGAACTCAGGCAACTTTCTTAGACAAAACACACTAATTCAATAAAACAGAAGGCAGACTACAAGAGCTCAGACTGAAAAGTCATTGAAGCATCACAGACAGTAATTAGACACAACATAAACAATGCAGACAAACTAGTGAGAATAACAACTCAGTCAATATGAAAACACAGACAAATAATCATATTATGAGAAATCTAGACATACAATTGAGACTAGCACACTCCTCACAGGCATAATCAAAATAGTTAATTAGGCCAACACATATGAATGAATCAAAACAAACCAATCAATAATTAGTTATCAAAACAAACAAATCCATCCTTATTGTCTCGTTTAGCAGCTTCCTGACAACTGAGGTTGAGTTGTCCAAGACTGTTTGTATCCAAAGCAGTGTTCCAGCAGCATCAGGACTTCGCCAATGAGCTACCCTAGTGGTGACAGTCTTCTCCAGCTTACAGTCTAGAAGTCCCACTCAGAGGAGAGTATCTGTCTATTCGTCTGTCTGTCTGTCTCATTACCACAGAAGATTAAAGGTTCTCTCAACACACTGCCCCATGTGTTAAGAGCATGGCAACCATGGGACAAGCTGCACATCTCCTCAACACACTCTCATGTGCCCCTCCATCTGTCTTTGTCTGCAGATTAATTAACAAAAAGGGGCAAGTCCTTATTTCACCTTTTCCTTCATTTAGGGTACACTCCTCCAGGATCTTTAAGATTGTTTCAAAGACAAGGCAGGAAGAACCATAAGTAGCTCAACAATGGTGCCAAGCCAATATTCTTGAGACAAACAAAAAACACGAGATAAGCTATTACCATAGGGACCTTTCCTGCTGGAAAAAAAAAGGAGCATCCGGAAGTGTGTCTGAAGTGAATCTTCTGTGAATGCTGATTATGAGTGGAGTGTCTGTGTGTGTGTGTGTGTGTGTGTGTGTGTGTGTGTGTGTGTGTGTGTGCGTGTGTGTGTAAGAGGAGGAGGGGTGGTATAATCTAAATGGTTTATTGTTGTTGAGGACTCACATGAGAGAAATTAAAATTCTAAACCAAAACACTGCCAATTTTGCTCTTCTCCCCTGCTCATAGAGACAAACTAAGCTTGTTGGCTGGATAAGCTTGTTGACAGAGAATACTTTTGAGGAGAGCAAAAATCCTTCTGATACTATTGACAGTCAGCTAAAGACAGTTTTATAACACAGGTATTATTGCTTGTTTATTAACCAAGAGTGTAACTGCAAAGTGTTACTAGAGATAAAGTGTTGTTCGAAAGAACAAAATCAGTGGTTGCTAATGCTTTCTGTCTATATAAATGAAAGTGTGACTTTCTTTTTTCACTTGTATCGTTTACCTTGTTAGGCTTCTGTTATTGAGAGAAGACCTGTGCTTGTATCACCAATAAAACAGGGAAACATTGACACACTCACAGAGAGAATTGGCTGTAGTTGACCACACAGTGGAGCACTCCCAATAAGTCCTCATCCCAGGAAAGGTCACAGAACTTCTCTTTCACAACATTGCAGAACGTCTGGTACTGTAGGTCCTTCAGAGACAGGATATACTCCCCTTTGAACAACACATAAACATGAGAGACAGAAAGCTTGTCATACAAGTTCACAGCAGTGATCATACATTTAATGGCACAACTGTAGTATCTCTCTACAAACCAATTAACCGAACCAAATCCACCAGGGGGAAAAACAGAGATACTAGCCTGATGCCATATCTGTTTGTTACGTCTTACCAACTGGCGTGACAAGAACCGTAGGAATTGGCAAAACAGCCTAAGCAGATCTGGGACCATAGGCTAAATGTGATGTTTGAGAGAGTGAACATTCATCTCTATGTTACTAACCCATTGATAGATCCTCCAAACCATTCTCCAGATAGCCATCAATGGCAAACTCTGCCCTGAGCAGGCCAATAACTTCCTGTAGGGAAGGGTGCATCAGATGGGAGTCTCCCTGAGGAGGTCCATGGGACTCTGATAGGGCTTCATCCTCACGTTCTCCTGACCTTCGACTTTCCTCTCCATTATGGGGCTGGGACATTGACACTAAGGAGTCCAAGGGTTTGCTGCAAGTGCTTCCATTAAGGCAAGACAGCAGGGGTTCAGCTCCCTGACCAGGGGTCAGATGGTCTCTAGGGCCCCCAGGATGTGTAGGTTGACCCTGAAAGAAGCTGGAGCTTGAGGTCAGGGGCAGATTGAGCTCCAGTCCATGGAGGGACTCAGCGACTGTTATCTGCACCGGCACCAGGGTTAGGTCCCCCGTTAGTGGGTCATGGCGCAAGAGGAAGTTGTTGAAAACACCACCACCAGTCAAATGAGAGCAGGATGACAATTGGCAAGAGGAAGACAAAGACAATTGGGTGGTCAGTTCGGGGGAGGCGGGAGGTGGAGAGTTGACCAATGTCCTGCTGCTGGAGGCAGTGGAGGAGGAGTGACGTGTGACCACATTCTTTTGATTTACAGGGCTGTCCTGTCCGCTGTCCTGTAGGTCTCTATCTGACTGAGGTAGGGGTAGGTCTTCAAGGTGTAAGGGTGTTTCTGGGTGCTTGGCCTCTTGCACAGGCTGGATCTCACTGCCTCTAGTCCTGTAACACAACGTGTGATAATTAAAAATGCATTCTTGAAATCGGTGAACATATGGAATGACATTTCAATAATCAATAAATAAACTATGGTTGGATCCACCTTTCAAAAACATTAATGGTGCTTTAAATAATGCCATGACTGGTACCTTATCTCCATAGAAAGGAAGCAAACTGCTTACCCCTCAATGTCTGAAGCAGACAGGGGAGTTTCTTCCTCAGTGTCCCCCTCCCTGGTCAGGACGATGGGGGTGAAGTGTGTGGCAGAGGAGGTGAAGGCCTCTGGAAGCTGGGGGGCTCCACTGATTGGATAGCTATGGGGAACAGGGCCAGGTACAGGAGCCAATCGGCTCTCAGTAGCCATGGGCACAAACCCTACACACAGTTACAACAACCATAGTTGAAACATCAATACAATTTGATCACAAATCTGTATGTAGATGTACTGATAGTAAGGTCAACAAAATCGCTTGAGCACAATGTCTGAAAAGATTAATGAATCATACCACTCATGATATGTGTTGATTCCTGACTTGAGCTTCCTCTACTGTCCAATCCATTCTGATCCTCTGCATCAATGTCCTTTGTGAGTGGCTGAAAGGTAAGGAAGGGAGTTATCCTCGACAGACAAGAATGGAATAGCAATGTATCCTCCCTTTCACTTTCAATGGGCATTATGTGTCTCACTACCCCTTTCAAACAGTAGCTACAGTCCCAGCTAGCACATTGTGTTCCTTGGAAGTTGTGGGAACGTACATGTTTGGTTTCCCATTGGTTCTGGGAACGAAGCTATACGTTTCCTGACAGGTAAAATGTTTCCTGACCAGTCTCAACGTGAACAGTGAAACGGCGACTCCGGGATGCTGGCCTTCTAGGCAGACTTCCTCTGTCCAGTGTCTGTGTTCTTTTTCCCATCTTAATATTTTATTTTTATTGGTCAGTCTGAGAGATGTATTTTTCCTTGCAACTCTGCCTAGAAGGCCAGCATCCCGGAGTCGCCTCTCCACTGTTGAAGTTGAGATCGGTGTTTTGAGGGTACTATTTAATGAAGCTGCCAGTTGAGGACTTGAGGCATCTGTTTCTCAAACTAGACACTCTAATGTACTTGTCCTCTTGCTCAATTGTGCACTGGGGCATCCCACTCCTCTTTCTATTCTGGTTAGAGGTGGTTTGCGCTGTTCTGTGAAGGGAGTAGTACACAGCATTGTATGAGATCTTCAGTTTCTTGGCAATTTCTCACATGGAATAGCCTTCATTTCTCAGAACAAGAATAGACTGACGAGTTTCAGAAGAAAGTGCTTTGTTTCTGGCCATTTTGAGGCTGTAATTGAACCCACAAATGCTGACGCTCCAGATAATTAATAAGTCTAAAGAAGAACAACAGTTTTCAGCTGTGCTAACATAATTGCAAAAGGGTTTTCTAACGATCAACTAGCCTTTTAAAATGATAAACTTGGATTAGCTAACACAACGTGCCATTGGAACACAGGAGTGATGGTTGCTGATAATGGGCCTCTGTATTCCTACGTAGATATTCCATTTTTTTTTAAATCAGCCTTTCCAGCTACAATAGTCATTTACAACATTAACAATGTCTACGCTGTATTTCTGATCAATTTGGTGTTGTTTTAAAAACAAGGACATTTCTAAGTGACCCCAAACTTTTGAACGGTAGTGTACATACAGTCACTGTGGGGACGACATCATCAATGCACTTATTGATTAAGCCAATGAATGATGTGGTGTACTCCTCAAAGGCATCGGAGGAATCCCAGAACATATTCCATGTCTATGCTAGCAAAACAATCCTGTAGCTTAGCATCTGCTTCATCTGGCCACTTTTTTAATGATCTAGTCACAGGTGCTTCCTGCTTTAACCTGTTGAGTGTAGGGGGCAGTATTTTGATGTTTGGATGAAAAACGTACACAAATGAAACAGCCTATTTCTCAGGCCCAGAATCTAGAATATGCATATAATTGTCAGATTAGGATAGGAAACTCTCTAAAGTTTCCAAAACTGTCAAAATATTGTCTGTGAGTATAACAGAACTGATATTGCAGGCAAAAACCTGAAGAAAATCCAACCCGGAGGTGCTGTTTTTCCTGAAAGCTCCATTTAAAGGGATATCAACGAGATTCCTTTTCCTATGGCTTCCACATGTTGTGAACAGTCTTTAGACATAGTTTCAGGCTTTTATTTTGAAAAATGAGCGAGAAAGATCACATCGCGTCATTGGATGGCTGGGTGCCAGCAGCGTTTTGCATGCGCAACAGAGTGAAGCAGACATTTTCTCTCTCTCCTATTGAAGAAACTATCGTCCGGTTGAAATATTATCGATTATATATTGTCAAAACAACCTGTGGATTGATTATAAAAAATGTTTGAAATGTTTCTATGAACTTTACGGATACTATTTAGAATTTTCGTCTGCCCGGTCGTGACCGCTCAAGCCTGTGGATTTCTGAACATAACGCGCCAACCAAATGGAGGTTTTTTGGATATAAAAATAATCTTTATGGAACAAAAGGAACATTTAATGTGTAACTGGGAGTCTCGTGAGTGCAAACATCCGAAGATCATCAAAGGTAAGCGATTCATTTTATTGCTTTTTTGACTTTCGTGACCAATCTATTTGGCTGCTAGCTGTTTGTAATGTTTTGTCTGCTGAGAGAGATGTCCTTACATAAACGCTTGGTATGCTTTCCTTGAAATCTGACACGCCAGGTGGATTAACAACAAGCTAAGCTGTGTTTTCAGAACATTATGTGCTATCTGGGGTAGTACAATGGAGCGGTACCGGGTGGACTCTGTTGATCAGCTTCATCCACACTGTCTCAGCGTTCTTTCCTTGGCATGATAGATAATCACGACAGCTCTGTAACAGCAGAAACATAATGAAACACATGAACATCTGTTTCCTCAGCACCTGAGCTACTTCATTCATTAATTTGCTTATTTATGAATTCCTTTGTTCATCAAACTTGATTTAAAGTACATTTAAAATCGCAACACACTTTACAGTAAAGACATTTTGCTAATTTGTTCATTCATTCACTTGATTTCATTCACCAGGATAGTCCATTCAGTAACAATTGCCACTGCTTTCCTACAAATACTTTCATTTCAATGTGAGATAATTGAATTATTAGTAGTTTCAGTACAATCACTTTTACAAATTAAAAGGTGAACAGTACAATATTTTGTCAGGATTGCTGTCCATTAAAATGCAAAGATGTTACATACATAAATAGTGTTACTAACACATTGATCAAAAGAAGAATAGATAGATGTGCTTTCAATAGAGTGGTTGACAGCTGAAACTATCAATACCTTTTTAGCTATGACAATGGAAGGTCTCTCGAAGGGCGTCTTCTTGGCCATCTCCAGCAGCAGCCTCTTCAACTTCCTGGGCATAGCCAGTTTTTGGTTGGCTGACAGATTGAACTTGGCAGTGGCCCACAGGATGGCAGCCACCCCATAGACACAGGCCTGAACATACAGACAGATGAAACCCACTTAATCAGTATTCAGAAACATCTACTTGATGGAAATAAACATTTATTTTTTTTAAAGTCAGAAGTTGAGGCAAACCTTTTCAGTTACGATTCCATGCTCCTGGAATTCAGGCGCCAGATAAAATGCATCACAGGATCCTACAATAACATTCATGTTTAATTATTGAATGAAATAACATTTCAAATAAGTATTTCCTCAGACACTTTGCGCAAGAGCACTTTTAAATATTTTAACTCAAAACAGTTGTAAATAAACAGACAAAGAATATATGGAAAGTGCTGAAGTAACTTTATCATTCCAGACAGAGACAATTGCTGACTACTGTGGATAAGCAAAAAGAGCCATACCTGTGTTTTTAGGTTTCAAGAAGAGAACTTCTCCCTCACAACCCACGTACACTGTGTCCAAGCATAAGTATGCTTTCAGAGAGGAAATAAAGAAAATGAAGAAGAAAGAACAGTAGGCCTTAGAGGGTAATACATTTGTAAAATGTATGTCAAACTAAACAAAGTTTTGAATGATTTATTGCCACTGCAATTTTGACGTTTCTCATAATAATTTCATCAACAGAAAAGTGGTTTACAGAGACCAGAGAAGGTGATGGATTGGATGCTTACTGCTTAGTAAATAATGTAATTGGTTTACACAGAGCAGAGTATCAGTGGCTGGTAGACAGATGTGTCACTAACCTGGGTAGTCTATGTACGTCTGCAGTGTGGAGAGGCAGGTATGACACAGGGCCCATAGCTCATTAACAGACCATCTCTGCCCACTCCGTGTGAGTAGATCCCTCAGAGAGATCCACTATGTCACAATCAATCACAAACACTGTTAACATCTCCCTCCCTCCCAAAGGGCACACTACAGTAGAAAAATAAGTGCTGGTTTCCTTGACCCAGATTGAGCCTATTCCTGGACTAAAAAGCATGCTCAATGGAAAATCACCACTGAAAGTTCTTTTTAGTCCAGAAATAGGCTCAATCTGGGCTGGTAAAATCAGCCTGAAGAGTTGAAACAACATTTCTGAAACTAAGGTATTTAAAACTATGTACAGTGTATTCGGAATGTATTCAGACCCCTTTACTTTTTCCACATTTTGTTACCTTACAGCCTATTCTAAAATATCCCTCATCAATCTACATACAATAACCCATAACGGCAAAGCAAAAGCAGGTTTTTAGACATTTCTGCAAATGTATTATTTAAAAAAAACTTAAAATACCACATATACATAAGTATTCACACTCTTTACTCAGTACTTTGCTGAAGCACCTTTGGCAGCAATCACAGCCTCGAGCCTTCCTGGGTATGACACTAGAAGCTTGGCACACCTGTATTTGGGGAGTTTCTCTCATTCTTATCTGTAGATCCTCTCAAACTCTGTCAGGTCGGATGGGGAGTATCGCTGCACAGCTATTTTCAGGTCTCTCCAGAGATGTTTAATCAGGTTCAAGATCAGGCTCTGGCTGGGCCACTCAAGGACATTCAGAGACTTGTCCCGAAGCCACTCCTGTGTTGTCTTGATTATGTGCTTAGGGTCATTGTCTTGTTGGAAGGTGAACCTTCCCCCCAGTCTGAGGTCCAGAGTGCTCTAGAGCAGGTTTTCAACAAGGATCTCTCTGTACTTTGCTCAGTTCATCTTTGCCTTGATCCTGACTAGTTTCCCAGTCCCTGCTGCTGAAAAACATCCCCACAGCATGATGCTGCCACAACCATACTTCCCCGTAGGGATGGTGCCAGGTTTCCTATTTTGGCAAACTCCAAGCGGTCTGTCATGTGCCTTTTACGGAGGAGTGGCTTCCGTCTGGCCACACGACCATAAAGGCCTGAATGGTGGAGTACTGCAGAGATGGTTGTCCTTCTAGAAGGTTTTTCCATCTCCACAGAGGAACTCTGGAGCTCTGTCAGAGTGACCATCGAGATCTTGTTCACCTGCCTGACCAAGCCCCCTTACCCCAGATCTGTGCCTCACCACAATCCTGTCTCAGAGCGCTACGGACAATTCCTTCAACCTCATGGCTTGGTTTTTGCACTGACATGCACTGTCAACTGTGGGACCTTATATAGACAGGTGTGTGCCTTTCCAAATCATGTCCAATTAATTGAATTTACCACAGGTGGACTCCAATCAAGCTGTAGAAACATCTCAAGGATGATCAATGGAAACAGGGTGCACATGAGCTCAATTTCGAGTCTCAAGGCGAAGGGTCTGAATGCCTATGCAAATAAGGTATTTATGTTTTTAATTTTTAATACATTTGCAAAGAACATCTAGATTGATGAGGATTTTTTTTTAAATTAAATACATTTTAGAATAAGGCAGCAACATAACAAAATTTGGAAATAGTCAAGGGGCCTGAATAATCTCAGAATGCACTGTTGTCACGCCCTGACCTCAGAGGGTCCCCAGTCCGGGGCCCGCGACGAGGGTCCCCAGTCCGGGGTCGGCGACGAGGGTTCCCGCACCAGAGGTGCCACCAAAGTGGGGTGAGCCAGTGGTGGAGCGGGATCTGCGTCCCGCACCTGAGCCGCCACCGCGGGCGGATAGATGCCCACCCAGACCCTCCCCTATGGGTTCAGGTTTTGCGTATGGAGTCCGCACCTTTGAGGTGGGGTACTGTCACGCCCTGACCTTAGAGATCATTTTTATATCTCTATTTGGTTTGGACAGGGTGTGATTTGGGGTGGGTATTCTATGTTCTATTATTTGTATATTTTGGCCGGGTAGGGTTCTCAATCATGGACAGCTGTCTATCGTTGTCTCTGATTGAGAACCATGCTTAGGTAGCCCTTTCCCACCTGTCTTTGTGGGAAGTTGACTTTGTTTATGGCACATAGTCTTTAGCTTCACGGTTTGTTTTGTAGTGTTTATTGTTTTGTTCGGCGTCTTTTCAAATAAAGAAGAAAATGTAAGCTCACCACGCTGCGCCTTGGTCCAGTTCATTCAACAGCCGTGACAACTGTAGATGCTCAAAGCAGATCAATTAAATAATTTAGTGTAATTTAGACTTGAACTCACCTCATCTTGTGATTCTTCATTGAGGCACAACATGCTTTTAGTCATGTAATTATTTGGAGTGTAAAGGTTTGAGTTTAAAGTAATGTTGCAGGCAGAGTCAACCGACACTTCTGGGTCTTGAGCTGGGCGGGCCAAAGTGGGATCATCACGTGTTCCACTTTGACCGTCTGAATCTGTTTTATCACCACATCTGGGCATGTGAGAATGTCTGTCCCCTTCTGACATCTCATTGTCTCTCACTGAGCCCCATTGCTTGGAGTCACTGCACTCATAAGGGGCTGTCTCTCTATCCCCTCTCTTGCTCCAAACAGACCCGTGCCCCATGCATTCCTCAGCTCCTATCTCCGTGAGGTCCGATACATTGACACTGATATCCTCGTGGGGCGTTGGCGGGTGTGTGGGGGGATTATTGGAGTCTGGGACAGAGCAGGAACGATTCAGAACCCCCCTCACCCTCCCGGCCCTCTCCTGAGCCCTCCTTCGTACAGGGGAACTGTTCTGAGATCTGCTATCCAACTGCGAACCAAACACGTCCTCCTCTATGACACATCCATCCTCTTCCACATCCCCCATACCATCAGCCCACAGGGTGGAGTCCCAGGACCCACATACGTGATGTCGGAGAGTTCCATTGGGATCGTTTGGGTCTGGATTCTCAGCCGTGGTGTCTGAGACAATGCACTGGTCTTTGAAGCTACTGTCCTCAGAGCTGATGCTCTTGTGGAGCTGCCAGTTGGGTTGGGGCTGCTGCCATCGAGCCTCCCAAGAGCCATCCCACCCATCTGTGGATGGTGGATGGATACACAGTTAGTATGGTTATGGCCACAGCGGACTACAATAGAAATTGATGTTTAAATAGAAATACACAAAGATATCTCATGCCTAAAGGCAAACCTTGAAATGTTGCAACGGATTCGATTGACAGGACTCTTCTTCCTATAGAAGAGAGTTTCCGGCACAGGACTGTGGAAGAGGTATGTTCTAGCTTTTCCTCTGCAAGGGATAGGATGTCCTGAGGGTGAGATACATATAATATTGTAGCGATATTAGCTAACACAAACATACGTATTCTATGACGCAACTTGTCTTTATTACGTTTCATTTCATCGTTGATGCTTCAATGTTGAGGACTCAGTGTTGAAACAGTTGAATTTGTTTCCCAAAAGAAAATACATCCTGTAACTGGTATACACTTAATGTTAAAGTTTTATCCCCTGTGTAGAGTTCTGGTTTCATGCATGACTGTGACATCATCCATTCTTTATGCTTTTCCCTATCTGCATTGCAATGTCATTGCTCTTCCACACGGTGCTGCTCATGTTCACTGTCTGTGCACATCTACAGTATTACAGTTGCATATCAGTTTGTCATGTCTCTTGTATCTGTTTGCCAAAGGGTCTATAGGCCTGTTACTATTCATACTACTACTACTATTGATAGTGCTATCATTACTACTTAAGAAATATCCGAATGGATTTTCTCTCACACCATATTACCTGTAATAATTTGTATAATAAGAGTGTAAAGACAGCACTCCATTAAAGGTCATCCATGATGGTGACCTTACCTGGGGGTGTGGCCTGTCCTCTGGCCCCTTCTCCTGCATCTGCTCCAGCAGTCTCTGAATCTCCTCCCCCAGCTCTGCCTCCAGTTCTGGCTCAATGACAAAGTCCAGCGCAGCAGAGAGGGTGGAACCTAGAGAGTACATGTGTCCCTGGAGGAGACACAGAGAGTCATTGACCTTAAACTGACCCCTAGAACCAGACACATGCAATTGTTCATCATAAAATATAACGACTAGACACTGCTTAGACATGTTGACACTGCTTGGACATGTTTGCCTTCAACCATATGGGATTTAGAACATAAAATATGTGTAATTTATGATCTCGTGTCAGCACCTTGTGTACCAAACAAACGGCCATAAAGCACTACTGTATCACTGTAACCTCACATTATTAGTATAGGTAGCACAAGTCCTTCGGGCAACTCTGTGGGGTCTTATTGGAAACCGAGCCTAGTTGGCATGCGGTTGGTTGAGGAAGTAATTCACCGGGCCATTAAGAAGTAAATAAAGCTGCGGCAGGCCAAGGCCAAGTTGCTCCCTCATTTGACCACCCTCAGATTAATCATGTCTGGCAGGCAATGTATTCTGGGGCCTTAACTAACAAACACATAATCATCCCTCTATATTGCCTTGGATCTCATCTCATTGGATGAAAGGCTGCAATACCAGGAGTCAGTGGAGATGAAATTACAGCACGTAAATGGGGAATTTCACCAGAGCCTGTCTCTTTGTATGCCGTGAGAGTTCCCTTTTCTTGTGCTTTACTTGAGGGAATGGAGCTCTTTGTTGCAATTATGGCTTACTTGTTGGCTCCTGAAAGAATCCGAACTAGGTGTTTTTTAGGCCAAATCTCAGACAAGATACAAGATTCCAAACAAATAAAAGGAATGCGACCCGTACTTATGTGTTGGATATGGGAAAGGCAGAAGATCCAGATCTCAAAGTGTGACACATAACAAAAATAGTTAGCTGAAGCCTCTCTAAGTCAAAATGTCTGTCTCACATAAACAGAGCCAACATGTTAAATCCACCAGCTGGGGTAAGGACATGTTACTTCCTGTTGTGTGTGCAAGCAGGTCCCAGCGATAGAAATAGAATTACTATAATTAATGACATTTCTAATGCCTCAGCTGCTCCCACTTGGAGCACATACATTGGAAGACCAGATAAATTAGACAAACATAGACACACAATGGTTTATTTAGTACTCAATGACACACACATTAAAGCTGCAAAATTGATCAACTGATAAATGTAGACTAGGCAGGAAATCAATTTATAGGGCTACATGGTTACAATGAGTGACAACGCAGAGGGAGAAATTACAGAGAATTACAGAGAAGATTGAGGGAGATCTGAATTAAAATAAGTGAACGCGAGACGAGAGCGAGAAAGAGATTCTTATTTATTTATTAGCACTGACTTTGCTTATAGCTACAGTACTTTATTGAGGGAAACAATGTACTTACTATGACTGCGATATGTGGTTGTCCCACCTAGCTATCTTAAGATGAACACACTAACTGTAAGTCGCTCCGGATAAGAGCGTCTGCTAAATGACTCAAATGTAAAAGTAAATGTAACGAGTTAATGAGACAGAATGTGAGCGATACTAAGAGAGTGAAATCCTTTCTTAGTGAGACATATTGTTATCTTCTGTATTTGCTGCTAAACATAGAGAGGATATAGATTTCTTTGATTTCTCCCATGTTTGTTTTGAGCATCTGCTACAGTGAGAGGCAATACAGACTGCGAAGTAGCCATTCATAGTGAAATAATCCACTTACCTCAAAGGTACTGCCAGTCTTGTCAAACTCTGGAGGTATAAACAATCCCTCAGGATCATCTGCAAGACAAGCATTCAAAAGTATATCTACATTTTTTTTTTATTAGGCAAGCCAGTTAAGAACAAATTCTTATTTACAATGATGGCCTACCGGGGAACAGTGGGTTAACTGTCTTGTTCGGGGGCAGAAGGAAAGATTTTTACCTTGTCAGCTCGGGGATTCGATTGAGCAACCTTTCGGTTACTGGCACAATTCTCTAACCACTAGGCTAACCACCTGTCGAGTGTGTAATAAACATTTTATTATATGAGGTAGGCCTACTGTCCCCCAAAAAATATGATGAAGGTGCTAAGCCAACATAATTCAGTCCAGCAGAATTAGCACACAACAACACAGCTCGTAATTTTTTTAAATAAATGTGTTATTACATGTGGTGTTGGTATCGGTCTTAATTGACAATATGTTGCCTATTATAAAACCATGTGCTAAGCCACAACACATTAAGAACACCTGCTCTTTCTATGACATAGGGTTTTTCACGCTCAACAGTTTCCTGTGTGTATCAAGAATGGTCCACCACCCAAAGGACATCCAGCCAACATGACACAACTGTGGGAAGCATTGGAGTCAAAATGGGCCAGCATCCCTGTCAAACTATTTAGAAACAACTCAATATTAGGAAAGTTGTTCCTAATGTTTGTAAACTCAGCAAAAAAAGAAACGTCCTCTCACCGTCAACTCCGTTTATTGTCAGCAAACTTAACACGTGTAAATATTTGTATGAACATAACAAGATTCAACAACTGAGACATAAACTTAACAAGTTCCACAGACATGTGACTAACAGAAATGTAATAATGTGTCCCTGAACCAAGGGGGGGTCAAAATCAAAAGTAACAGTCAGTATCTGGTGAGGCCACCAGCTGCATTAAGTACTGCAGTCCATCTCCTCCTCATGGACTGCACCAGATTTGTCAGTTCTTGCTATGAGATGTTACCCCACTCTTCCACCAAGGCACCTGCAAGTTCTGGGGGGAATTTCTGGGGTGGAATGGCCCTAGCCCTCACCATCCGATCCAACAGGTGGGATTGAGATCCGGGCTCTTCGCTGGCAATGGCATAACACTGACATTCCTGTCTTGCAGGAAATCATGCACAGAATGAGAAGTATGGCTGGTGGCATTGTCATGCTGGAGGGTCATGTCAGGATGAGCCTGCAGGAAGGGTACCATATGAGGGTGGAGGATGTTTTCCCTGTAACGCACAGCGTTGAGATTGCCTGCAATGACAACAAGCTCAGTCCGATGATCCTGTGACACACCGCCCAAGACCATGATGGACCCTCCACCTCCAAATCAATCCCACTCCAGAGTACAGGCCTCGGTGTAACGCTCATTCCTTTGACGATAAACGCAAATCCGACCATCACCCCTGGAGAGACAAAACCGTGACTTGTCAGTGAAGAACACTTTTTGCCAGTCCTGTCTGGTCCAGCGACGGTGGGTTTGGGACCATAAGCGACATTGTTGCCGGTGATGTGTGGTGAGGACCTGCCTTACAACAGGCCTACAAGCCCTCAGTCCAGTCTCTCTCAGCCTATTGTGGACAGTCTGCACACTGATGGAGTGATTGTGCATTCCTGGTGTAACTCGGGCAGTTGTTGTTGACATCCTGCACCTGTCCCGCAGGTGTGATGTTCGGATGTACCAATCCTGTGCAGGTGTTGTTACACGTGGTCTGCCACTGCGAGGACGATCAGCTGTCCGTCCTGTCTCCCTGTAGCGCTGTCTTAGGCGTCTCACAGTACGGACATTGCAATTTATTGCCCTGGCCACATCTGTAGTCCTTGTAGCATGCCTAAGGCACGTTCACGCAGATGAGCAGGAACCCTGGGCATCTTTGGTGTTTTTCCAGAGTCAGTAGAAAAGCCTCTTTAGTGTCCTAAGTTTTCATAACTGTGACCTTAATTGCCTACCGTCAGTAAGCTTTTAGTGTCTTAACGTCCGTTCCACAGGTGCATGTTCATTAATTGTTTATGGTTCATTGAACAAGCATGGGAAACAGTGTTTAAACCCTTTACAATGAAGATCTGTGAAGTTATTTGGATTTTTACGAATTATTTTTTATTGCTGAGTTTATATTATTCAATAACTCAGAGACAAACCCAGACTAATGAGACTGCAGCTAACTCCTGATCAAAGCCTTGGTGTCACGATGCGGAGCCTTTTCAGTCTTAAGTAGGCCATTGTTTGTGCTGGGTTGAAAGTAGGGATAATGCCTCTTCCCACAGCTAGAGACTGTTTAGTAGGTCAGGTCTAGATTTGGGGCTTGTGAAGTTGACCATGCGGTTGAATTTTAACAGTGAGGAGGCAACAATGCAGATCTGGTTCTTTATGCCCAGAGTGAGACTTTTTATTAGCAAAGTGAGGATTAGACTTAGCATAGCCGACGAGAAAAGAAAAAGTATGTGAACCCTTTGGTAATACCTGGATTTCTGCATAAATTGGTCACAACAATAGGCAAACACAGTCTGCTTAAACTAATAACACACAAACAATTCCACATTTTCATGTCTTTATTGAACACACCGTGTAAACATTCACAGTGCAGGGTGGAAAAAAGTATGTGAACCCTTGGATTTAATTACCGGTTGACCCTACTTTGGCAGCAATAACCTCAACCTCAACGTTTTCTGTAGTTGCGGATCAGACCGGCACAATGGTCAGGAGGAATTTTGGACCATTCCTCCTTACAAAACTGTTTCAGTTCAGATAGCCTAACACTCTCCTGCAAAATGTCTTGAAAAACTTGGGAATTCATTTTTCCGTTGATGATAGCAAGCTGTCCAGGCCCTGAGGCAGCAAAGCAGCCCCAAACCATGATTCTCTCTCCGCCATACTTTACAGTTGGGATGAGGTTTTGATGTTGTTGTGCTGTGCCTTTTTTTCTCCACAGATAGTGTTGTGTGTTCCTTCCAAACAACTCAGCTGTAGTTTCATCTGTCCACAGAATATTTTGCCAGTAGCCCAGTGGAACATTCAGTTGCACTTTTGCAAACTTCAGATGTGCAGCAATGTTTTTTTGGAGTGCGGTGGCTTCTTCCGTGGTGTCCTCCCATTCTTGTTGAGTGTTTTACGTATCGTAGGCTCGTCAACAGAGATGTTAGTATGTTCCAGAGATTTCTGTAAGTCTTTAGCTGACACTCTAGGATTCTTCTTAACCTCATTGAGCATTCTGAACTGTGCTCTTGCAGTCATCTTTGCAGGATGGCCACCCCTATGGAGAGTAGCAACAGTGCTGAACTGTTCTCCATTTACAGGCAATTTGTCTTACCGTGGACTGATGAACATCAAGACTTTTAGAGATACTTTTGTAACCCTTTCCAGCTTTATGCAAGTCAACAATTCTTAATCTCAGGTCTTCTGAGATCTCTTTTGTTGGAGGCATGGTTCACATCAGGCAATGATTCTTGTGAATAGCAAACTCAAATTTGGTGAGTGTTTTTTATAGGGCAAGGCAGCTCTAACCAACATCTCCAATCTCGTCTCACTGATTGGACTCCAGTTTAGCGGACTCCTGACTCCAATTAGCTTTTGGAGAAGTCATTAGCCTAGGGGTCCTCATACTTTTTCCAACCTACACTGTGAATGTTTAAATTATGTATTCAATATAGACAATAAAAATACAATAACTTGTGTGTTATTAGTTTAAGCACACTACGTTTGTCTATTGTTGTGACTTAGATGAAGATCAGATCAAATTGTATGACCAATTTATGCAGAAATCTAGGTCATTCCAAAGGGTTCACATACTTTTTCTTGTCACTGTATTTACAAACAAAAATAACAAACTGGTGGCTGATCAAAGCCAAACTGAACTGAATCGAATCAGTATATTAAAGAAAACCCAGGCTTAATAATGCCTGTCAACGGCAGCATGCCAACCTTACCCTCCTTCTCTCTCTCAAACAATGAAAGGACAGGGTTTAAATAGGACTACCCATCATGCCTCTGACCAATGAGAACAAGATGTCATTTCACATGATGAAAACTAGCATTCATAAGGAATGAAATACAGAGACATGTTCAGATCAAACTCGATCAAAGTGCTAAACCATGCTTAATGCATAACTATAACATAGGGCTTCAAAGATGACCTTCCCCCCCGGGAATTAGCAACTTCTGCATTACCCATACTCCTGAATAAACTATGCACTCTTGAACGCAACCACCGTTTGAAGGTGGAAACTCTGACCAGGTAACGGCCAAATAACCCTCTGTATTAAACAAGTAATACAAGGTAATAATTTACACTTCTACCTTCACATTTGAATTGTTACACATTATCACAATGTAGTAGTAGCGTTTTCTCATCAATTGCATGAACAGAAAGAGTTAGGCTATATTCACTGGAGACGAAACAGCAAAAGATTTTAGCTCCAAACCATCTGTCTGAGTTCGACCACCAACTCTAAACTTGTTCCTTTCACAGGTGATCAACAATCAAGACATCGGATTATATGACTACCCCACATTATTACAATAAATGGACTTCTCATAATAGCTTAATTTCTATCATGTGTGTACACAGTACATGACCAGGCAAGACTTTAGACTATGTGATGGAGGACATAGGCCAATCGTCACAGTACCACCTCTGACTACTGGAGTTATGACTGAGGTGCTCCCAACCCAGGTGGAGGGCAAACCAGAGACACTACAGAGGGTAAGAACGAACGGCCAAGGAGAAGTGAACACTACTGGGCAGAGACAAAGACAGAGGGAAGAGAAGAGAGGAGAGGTCAGGATGGAATTGTGGAGAGGAAGAAAGAGGGGAAAGGGAGATGGTGAGTGAGGAGGAGCAATCCATAAGAAAAGAGGGAAATACCTGTATAAAGTGCTGTTAATTATTTGGTTATAGAAAATGTTTTATTGAATAATGGCAATTGCAAATTCACTCAATCTGAAAATAGCACTTTACTCTGGTCCAGGTGAATTAACAGCTACAAGGTAAGGCCAAATCACAAGTTAGCTCGGTCTATAATATAACAAGAGAGGCAAACACATACATATTGTAGAAAGGAGACTACAGTGAATTCAATGAGTGAAGGAATGTACTCCCTGCTCCCTGCTTGTATTAGTTAATTGCAGACTGTTGTCCGTCGAATGATTAAAAGTTTCTGAATCAAGCAATTATTAAGTCATTAACCTGGGGCACCATGGGAAAACTAGTTTTTATTGAGTTTCTATTTCCCAAATTAACTCAAAGAATATCAGAATATCGATTTTACAACAGCCGCTAATTAACCAGTTAACTCTACCATTCTCGTTCTGAACATCATATAGCCCGTGAATCTGCACGGACCCGGGTCTCACCAATGAGTTAGTACCACACCAATCTTAGTTGAATATTTATTTACTAAAAATCTAAAATTATGATAAAAGATACATATAGACAAAACACATTATAGGCTATTGATTAGAACTTAGTACAACGGGCCAATACACTATGGCGCGTGTTACCCAAAATGGGGACTTCAAAGAGAGAGAGAAAAAAGAAAGTACACAAGAGAAATATACATTTGGGTGAATTTGTCAGCTATGCTTATTCTAAACCTAGCCTTGCCCCAAACTGCCGCTCTTATGGGTCAGAATATAATGATGTAATTACGTGGGGATGATCTCCGAGGATTCTCCACGTGGACCGTTCAGCTGCTCGATGACGCACTTCTCCTGCGCACCTCTCTGATCGTCCTCCCGATGTCAGTGTCCTTTTGGCTTAGGAGTCTGTTCCCTTACCCTTGCTATGGAAGGGGTCTTCTGAGGACAGACAGCTCTGTAGCTCAGAGCTCACAGCACAGGAATGAAACCCTTTAGATACCACGATTCGCTGGGATTGGATGCTAAGGGGGTCCGGCTTGAATTCACCCGCTTAGACACAGCTACTCATCCGTAGCTTGGGTAGAAAATGATTTCGTTGTCTTCAAACTTGTGTTACGTTCTGGGTTCATTGACTTTTTAGACCTTGGCTGCAGCTTGGGTCACGTAGTCCTCTCTGTAAATTCTATACTCACAGGTTTTATACCCTTGGGTCAGAAGAGGGTGTAACCGCCTTTAGGGCAATTCTCTGGGCGTACCAAGTTAATGAGGCAAGGTCTAGATTTTACTCAAATCCAATTTTAAACAACTAACTTAACATTTCATCTTTACCAAAACATTCCCTTTGATTTGGACATTTTCCACACAGCGTACAATGTATAAACATCAAACATATACTAGGAAAACTTTTCACGTTACAATGTATTCGTAATAACGTCATCTATTAACCTTTAATATCAAAACAAAAATGACATACATTTTCATACCGCATCTATCGTCCCTTTATTTCATGTTTAATGTTCTGAGGCTGGTTCTCCATAGTAACAGGACAAAGGAATTTGTCTGTGGCCTGAGATTTACCAGGGGTGTGAGGGGTCATAAAAACCCCAAATCTTCAGACCCCTAGATATCTCCTCCTCTGTTGGGGTTGAGAGATAATCTGTAGGGTTGTGGTCTCCTGTAACCTTATCTGATCAGGACAGTCATGACAGTCCACCTCTGGTAGGTTCAACTTGGAATGATTCTGCATGTTGCAACCCACCATAAGAATGACCATCGGATGTCCTGGATTGTGGATCATCATAGCAGTCCCCCCCACCCCCCCCACTCTTTGGTGGTTCACCCTGGCAGGATTTCCGCAAGCTGCGGACCACCACCAGAATGGACCTGGGAGGTCCGGCAGTGGCTCTGTGTTCCGGCCCGTCGTCCGGTTATCCCGGCTAGTGGACCTAGGCAGTAACTTGGCAGACGTTAATAACGTACAACACTCAGGCAATACATCATTACATTTCCTCCCCAAACGAGCAGCATTGGGGCTCTACTGCTTCCTAAGTGTCAAAGGAAATGAAACAAAAAAGAATGGAATAAAAAGTATACAAAATGTGTCTACCACACCTTAATCATCTAATTTGGACTATGTTCAATATATGTCCAAGGTCTTGGCTAAATTACTCTATAATGGCATTGTCTCTAATGTCATGTCTAGGGTGATCCTACTGCAGGTGGGTAGTTAAGGCACTTGGAAAAACTTGGCCCCTGAAGGCCAAAGCTTACATTGGGCTGACCTAACGAGTTCTGGAGAGGAGGCTGGGACTGGGCCCCCTAAAGGGGTTTCAGGATCTATTGCCACCTTTCCAAAAATCGGAATCACTTCCGTCCCACGGGTGATCCTAGTATAAGACCTCATTAGGTCTTCCATTGCACGTGTGCGCCTGTGTACGTAGTAGGTGCACACGCCAAGGGAAATAAGACCAAGGATCCTGGTAACAGTCAGGATACTGTCCGGCACCGTCCAAGAGCGGGCGACAGACCAATCTTTTGGTCTGTAGTCAGTCGTGTCAACTAAAAGTGCCTCATCCCGTACGCTAAGATCAACAGTCATGGGTTCCTCGTACTGGATTTGGTTTTGAACGGCTTGTGGTAACTCAAGGGAACGTTTAGCAAAAGCGTCCGGCATTTCAATCTCGGTGTCTATCCTGTCGTCGGGAAGTTGGTAAGGAGCGAGGTCGTCTATGTGAATAATCGCCCCCCTCTGGTACCTTAACAAAAACAGTCTTGTTGGGGAGGTTCAATTGGGTGATAGAGTCATGACGTTCGTAAGTCATAGTGGCGGACGCGAACGTTGTGTTGACCAACCATCGGTTCCCTACCACCTCCACTTGTGTGGTGGTGGCCCCATCCCTGGCTGTTAGTTTGGCTCTACAGCTTTCTTCGCTGGTGATAGCTTTAATACCACAATGACGCTCAGTGTTATCCCTGACAAGCGGTTTGCAAGGACAGAGGTAGTGGACATCTTTAGTTACACATTAGGGGTGAGATAGAAATCTGGGTTGTTTTCCTGGTAAGCTACAACTTGGGGGCGTGGCAATCTTTACATGGGTACTGTCGCGCCAAAATCCTACATTGAGAACTGTTTTCAATCTGTAGATATTCTCCAGTTCAACAACCGGCAGCGTCAGTAACAATCCCACTTCATTATGACCAACATCAACGTGTATTGGGATGGCTGACCCCAGACTATAGTCCAAATGTGACTGTAATGGCCTTATCGTGGTTGAAGTAGCTGAGGTCAATATGTTGTGCACCATTGAGAGGGGCACTAGATATGAGGGGATTAAATTCATGGCCAAGTGGTCCATAGAAGAGCTAACTTCACGGAGAAAATGCTCCAGTAACAATCGAACCAATTGGACATGGGCATAGTCATGGTTCATGACCTCTGCTAGCTTTCCTACAGACAGGATAGTTTTCTTCAGGAGAGTAGCGTGTGTGTTGACCACCAGAATAGTGTCCTGGAGAGACTTTCCCACATGTTGCAACCTGAGGGCCTGTGCCTTCATCTGCTGCTGGATAAGTGGCATTCAGTAATCTCCCTAACATTCCTCTTGACTGTGGCTAGACTGACTGCGTTGACGGCAGTGGTACCTAAGGCAAATAGTGACCCTACGGCTGCCCCTATCGATAGTAGCACCCAGACGAATCGTTTCTCGGTGTACAACTTGATTTGGTTCCAGTGTACCCACTTTAATGTGGTGTTTTGTCAACCCTTGCTGATTCTGATCTGGTAAGCTACAGGTGATAGCTTCACCACAATCTCGTGTGGCCACGGTTTTGCGTATACAGTGCCTTGCGAAAGTATTCGGCCCCCTTGAACTTTGCGACCTTTTGCCACATTTCAGGCTTCAAACATAAAGATATAAAACTGTATTTTTTTGTGAAGAGTCAACAACAAGTGGGACACAATCATGAAGTGGAACGACATTTATTGGATATTTCAAACTTTTTTAACAAATCAAAAACTGAAAAATTGGGCTTGCAAAATTATTCAGCCCCCTTAAGTTAATACTTTGTAGCGCCACCTTTTGCTGCGATTACAGCTGTAAGTCGCTTGGGGTATGTCTCTATCAGTTTTGCACATCGAGAGACTGAACTTTTTTCCCATTCCTCCTTGCAAAACAGCTCGAGCTCAGTGAGGTTGGATGGAGAGCATTTGTGAACAGCAGTTTTCAGTTCTTTCCACAGATTCTCGATTGGATTCAGGTCTGGACTTTGACTTGGCCATTCTAACACCTGGATATGTTTATTTTTGAACCATTCCATTGTAGATTTTGCCTTATGTTTTGGATCATTGTCTTGTTGGAAGACAAATCTCCGTCCCAGTCTCAGGTCTTTTGCAGACTCCATCAGGTTTTCTTCCAGAATGGTCCTGTATTTGGCTCCATCCATCTTCCCATCAATTTTAACCATCTTCCCTGTCCCTGCTGAAGAAAAGCAGGCCCAAACCATGATGCTGCCACCACCATGTTTGACAGTGGGGATGGTGTGTTCAGGTTGATGAGTTGTCCGCAAAGTGGCTTGGAGGGTTTAAACTGGCAGCAAACTAGACACCCCCTCAAGTATTGTGCCTCGTCTTGTTCCATGTGAGGCCAGTAGGCCACCTGTCGCAATGTTTCACATGTAGCCTTGACCCCCCTATGACATCCACGTGGCTCGTCGTGGGCATGGGCTATCATTATTCCCTTCTGTGTTTTAGGAACCACCCACCTTCGAGCGGTGTCGGTTTCTGAAACATACACCAGTAGGTAATCTACAAGTGTGAGGTGCTGTTTAGTTGCGTACAGCGAACGCAAGTTGTGTGAACCTGAAAAAGCCAGTTCGGACACTGGGTGGTTGACAGGATCCGACAGGAACGCTATCAGAGTGGCGAGGGACTCATCTTGGTGTTGCATTGCTACCAGATCGCTATTCAGGAATGAATGCAAACCATGATGCTGCCACCACCATGTTTGACAGTGTGGATGGTGTGTTCAGGGTGATGAGCTGTGTTGCTTTTACGCCAAACATAACGTTTTGCATTGTTGCCAAAAAGTTCAATTTTGGTTTCATCTGACCAGAGCACCTTCTTCCACATGTTTGGTGTGTCTCCCAGGTGGCTTGTGGCAAACTTTAAACTACACTTTTTATGGATATCTTTAAGAAATGGCTTTCTTCTTGCCACTCTTCCATAAAGGCCAGATTTGTGAAATATACGACTGATTGTTGTCCTATGGACAGAGTCTCCCACCTCAGCTGTAGATCTCTGCAGTTCATTCAGAGTGATCATGGGCCTCTTGGCTGCATCTCTGATCAGTCTTCTCCTTGTATGAGCTGAAAGTTTAGAGGGACGGCCAGGTCTTGGTAGATTTGCAGTGTCCAGTGTCTCCTTCCATTTCAATATTATCGCTTGCACAGTGCTTCTTGGGATGTTTAAAGCTTGGGAAATCTTTTTGTATCCAAATCCGGCTTTAAACTTCTTCACAACAGTATCTCGGACCTGCCTGGTGTGTTCCTTGTTCTTCATGATGCTCTCTGCGCTTTTAACGGACCTCTGAGACTATCACAGTGCAGGTGCATTTATACGGAGACTTGATTACACACAGGTGGATTGTATTTATCATCATTAGTCATTTAGGTCAACATTGGATCATTCAGAGATCCTCACTGAACTTCTGGAGAGAGTTTGCTGCACTGAAAGTAAAGGGGCTGAATAATTTTGCACGCCCAATTTTTCAGTTTTTGATTTGTTAAAAAAGTTTGAAATATCCAATAAATGTCGTTCCACTTGTTGTTGATTCTTCACAAAAAAATACACTTTTATATCTTTATGTTTGAAGCCTGAAATGTGGCAAAAGGTCGCAAAGTTCAAGGGGGCCGAATACTTTCGCAAGGCACTGTATGTATTAAATTGAATGAGCCAATGATATCCAATCAGTTGAGACTGGTTAGATACCGTACAGCATCACCTGAAATATTTAAAATAAGCTTCACAAGCTAAAAATCGGCCAGGTACCAGTGAAGGTAGACTTTCACAATGCTGTACAAATGTATTTCTAAACACCATTAAGCTGTTAAAACAGATTTAATTTATGAATCAATTTGAATGATCAGTCAACCCGTATAGGCTACAGGGATTAGCTTTAATTAACCTGAAATAGTTGCTCTCTCTAAGTTAATGTGGAACAGTTTAACCATGTCTCATTGGTTAGAACACATTAGTTTGTGTATTATTCCAATAACCAACCTGGAAAGGTAGTGTATCAATTTAATGTATGTATAAAATTGAAAGACACTATTATCCAATCAGTTGAGACTGGTTTGATATCCTACAGCGTAACCGGAATTATTTCACGAAAAATGACTGGCGATTCGTCGCCAGAGGTTACTGAGAGCGCAAGATGAGATCTCACAGGATTCTCGCCTGGCACGAGAATTCGCTATGAACAAAGGGAAAAACAAAAATGTCTGCTCCCCTTTATTAGCTTAGCATCTGGCGCAATGCTTAGCTTTCCTTGTGCGGGGTTTCCACCTCGCCGCACAAGGGAAGTTCCCTCCAACAAGGGATCGGGTTTATTAGGTGACGTCTCACGTTCAACCCTTATACTCTTCACGTTACCTAACGCGAGAGGTGGAGAGATAATAACTCCGCTTCGGTCGAACGAATATATCTACTCCAATTTCCGTAATGGCTGGCTCATATATCCTCTGCTCTAGGAATTGCTTATGAACGAGTCAGGTCGCTCCTGAAAGCGATCGACAGAAATAACACTAAATTGGGCCAGACTAGTATTATTTTTAGAATGCCTGCATCGGCCGGTACATTTGCCTTGGCTCGTAGCATTCAGTAGACACCCCCCCCCCCCCCCCCCCAGAAACACTGGCTTTCGTCAGAAATACCACAGGGGTGGTTCTCTCCAGACCAGTATCTGGGTGCAATTGAACGTCGCACACACACGCTTCTCTCCCGCACTAGTTCTGCCTATAGCTATTAATGGTATATATGTATCTTGTTACACAATTGGTATGGAATTAACCTAACAGTGCAGCCTATATTTGATTCCTCCCAGGGGGCGCCAATATGTCGTGACGTTGTATTTAGTAAATGTGACGACTGTTGTTAATCGAATTATTAAAAGTTTCTAATTGCGTGATTATCTGAATCAATAAATTATTAAGTCATTAACCTGGGGCACCATGGGAAAACTAGTTTTTATTGAGTTTCTATTTCCCAAATTAACTCAAAGAATATCAGAATATCGATTTTACAACAGTCGCTAATTAACCAGTTACCTCAACCAATCTCGTTCTGAACGTCGTATAGCCCGTGAATCTGCACGGACACGGGTCTCACCAATGAGTTTGTACCACACCAATCTCAGTTGAATATTTATTTACTAAAAAATTAAAACTGATGATAAAAAGATACATATAGACAAAACACATTATAGGCTATTGATTAGAACTTAGTATATCGGGCCAACACACTATGGAGCGTTTTACCCAAAATTGTGATTTCAATTAGAGAGAGAAAAAAGAAAGTATACAAGAGAAATATACATTTGGGTGAATTTGCCAGCTATGCTTATTCTAACCCTAACCTTGCCCCAAACTACCGCTCTTATGGGTCAGAATATAATGATGTAATTACGTGGGGATGATCTCCGAGGATTCTCTGCGTGGACCGTACAGGGGACCGTTCAGCTGCTCGATGAAGCACTTCTCCTGCGCACCTCTCTGATCGTCCTCCCGATGTCAGTGTCCTTTTGGCTTAGGAATCTGTTCCCTTACCCTTGCTATGGAAGGGGTCTTCTGAGGACAGACAGCTCTGTAGCTCAGAGCTCACAGCACAGGAATGAAACCATTTAGATACCACGATTCGCTGGGATTGGAAGCTAAGGGGGTCCGGCTTGAATTCACTCGCTTAGACACAGCTACTCATCCGTAGCTTGGGTAGAAAGGGATTTCTTTGTCTTCAAACTTGTTCTGGGTTCGTTTACTATTTAGACCTTGGCTGACGGAAACCATTGTTCATGTTTATTTTATGTTTAATGTTCTGAGGCTGGTTCTCCATAGTAACAGGACAAAGGAATTTGTCTGTGGCCTGAGATTTACCAGGGGCGTGAGGAGTCATAAAACCCCACATCTTCAGACCCCTAGATCTCTCCTCCTCTGTTGGGTTTGAGAGATAATCTGTAGGGCTGTGGTCTCCTGTAACCTGACCTGATCAGGACAGTCATGACACTGCTAACAATATGATTGCAAAAAACAACCTACATTAATGCTCTCATATTCTCTCAGACGGGACTGGAGAGAGCTAATATTAAAATGTATGACATTGTGTAATGACATTGTGTAATGCCATTTTCTACCAAATCTGACCATAATTCCTGCTTAATAACAACAACTAAAGCAGGAAATACCAGTGACTCACTCAATACGGAAGTGGTCAGATGACGTGGATGCTAGGCTACAGGACTGTTTTGCTAGCACAGACTGGAACATGTTCCGTGATTCATCCAATGGTATTGAAGAGTATATCACCTCAGTCACCGGATTCATCAATAAGTGAATGGACAACGTCGTCCCCACAGTGACCGTAAGTACATATCCCAACCAGAAGCCATGGATTACAGGCAACATCTGCACCGAGCTAAAGGCTACAGCTTTCAAGGAGCGGGACACTAATCCGGAAGCTTATAAGAAATCCCGTTATGCCCTCAGACATACCATCAAACAGGCAAAGCGCCAATACAAGATTGAATCCTACTACACCAGCTCTGACGCTCGTCGGATATGGCAGGGCTTGCAAACTATTATGGACTACAAAGGGGAGCCCAGCCGCGAGCTTCCCAGTGACGCGAGCCTACCAGACAACCAAATGCCTTTTATGCTCCCTTTGAGGAAAGCAACACTGAAGCATGCAAAATAGCACCAGCAGTGTATTCAGAGCATGTACGGACCAACTGGCAAGTGTCTTCACTGACATTTTCAACCTCTCCCTGACAGAGTCTATAATACCTGCATGTTTCAAGCAGACCACCATAGTCCCTGTGCCCAGGAATGGGAAAGGTAACCTGCCTAAATGACTCACGCCCCATAGCACTCAGATCGGTAGCCATGAACTGCTTTGAAAGGCTGGTCATGGCTCACATCAACACCATCATTCCAGAAACCCTAGACCCACTCCAATTCGCATACCACCCCAACAGATCCACAGATGTCTCAATCACACTACACACTGCCCATTACCACCTGGACAAAAGGCACAATTACATACAGTGGGGCAAAAAAGTATTTAGTCAGCCACCAATTGTGCAAGTTCTCCCACTTAAAAAGATGAGAGAGGCCTGTAATTTTCATCATAGGTACACTTCAACTATGACAGACAAAATGAGAAGAAAAAAATCCAGAAAATCACATTGTAGGATGTTTTATGTATTTATTTGCAAATTATGGTGGAAAATAAGTATTTGGTCAATAACAAAAGTTTATCTCAATACTTTGTTGTAAACCGTTTGTTGGCAATGACAGAGGTCAAATGTTTTCTGTAAGTCTTCACAAGGTTTTCACACACTGTTGCTGGTATTTTGGCCCATTCCTCCATGCAGATCTCCTCTAGAGCAGTGATGTTTTGGGAGCTGTTGCTGGGCAACACGGACTTTCAACTCCCTCCAAAGATTTTCTATGAGGTTGAGATCTGGAGACTGGCTAGGCCACTCCAGGACCTTGAAATGCTTCTTACGAAGCCACTCCTTCGTTGCCCGGGCGGTGTGTTTGGGATCATTGTCATGCTGAAAGACCCAGCCACGTTTCATCTTCAATGCCCTTGCTGATGGAAGGAGGTTTTCACTCAAAATCTCACGATACATGGCCCCATTCATTCTTTCCTTTACACGGATCAGTCGTCCTGGTCCCTTTGCAGAAAAACAGCCCCAAAGCATGATGTTTCCACCACCATGCTTCACAGTAGGTATGGTGTTCTTTGGATGCAACTCAGCATTCTTTGTCCTCCAAACACGACGAGTTGAGTTTTTCCCAAAAAGTTATATTTTGGTTTCATCTGACCATATGACATTCTCCCAATCTTCTTCTGGATCATCCAAATGCTCTCTAGCAAACTTCAGATGGGCCTGGACATGTACTGGCTTAAGCAGGGGGACACGTCTGGCACTGCAGTATTTGAGTCCCTGGCGGCATAGTGTGTTACTGATGGTAGTTTGATGATGGCTTTGTTACTTTGGTCTCAGCTCTCTGCAGGTCATTCACTAGGTCCCCCCGTGTGGTTCTGGGATTTTTGCTCACCGGTCTTGTGATCATTTTGACCCCATGGGGTGAGATCTTGCGTGGAGCCCCAGATTGAGGGAGATTATCAGTGGTCTTGTATGTCTTCCATTTCCTAATAATTGCTCCCACAGTTGATTTCTTCAAACCAAGCTGCTTACCTATTGCAGATTCAGTCTTCCCAGCCTGGTGCAGGTCTACAATTTTGTTTCTGGTGTCCTTTGACAGCTCTTTGGTCTTGGTCATAGTGGAGTTTGGAGTGTGACTGTTTGAGGTTGTGGACAGGTGTCTTTTATACTGATAACAAGTTCAAACAGGTGCCATTAATACAGGTAACGAGTGGAGGACAGAGGAGCCTCTTAAAGAAGAAATTACAGGTCTGTGAGAGCCAGAAATCTTGCTTGTTTGTAGGTGACCAAATACTTATTTTACACCATAATTTGCCAATAAATTCATTACAAATCCTACAATGTGATTTTCTGGATTTATTATTCTCATTTTGTCTGTCATAGTTGAAGTGTACCTATGATGAAAATTACAGGCCTCTCATCTTTTTAAGTGGGAGATCTTGTACAATTGGTGGCTGACTAAATACTTTTTTTCCCCACTGTATGTGAGAATGCTGTTCATTGACTATAGCTCAGCGTTCAACACCATAGTGCACACAAAGCTCATCACTAAGCGAAGGACCCTGGGACTAAACACCTCCCTCTGCAACTGCATCCTGGACTTCCTGATGGGCCGCCCCCAGGTGGTAAGTTGGCAACAACACTGTATATAGCCTCTTTATTGTTATGTAATCTTATTGTGTTACTTTTTATAGAACATTTGACTAGTTTACTTAGCAAATATTTTCTTAACTCTATGTCTTGAACTGCATTGTTGGTTAAGGGCTTGTAAGTAAGCATTTCACAGTAAGGTCTACGAATACCTGCTGTATTCGGCGCATGTGGCAAATAAAATTTGATTTGATTTGAATGGATACTGCTCCATGAGTAATAACACTGCTGCATACTGAGCATTAATTGGTAACGTAAGGTCACTTAGGGAACACGTGATGATGTCCCACACACATCAGTATTCAAAAAAACCGCTCGATTAAACCTAATCAGTGCAGGGGAGAAAAGTAGATGTATAAGTGCTGGTTAGTATTCCAACATGTGCACAACAAAGGACATCTGACAGCACATCTTATTGTGTCTTAACCAAATTATCTCAATTAGCAAATAGCAATAGATTCTAATGTGAATCCAGGGTGAGTCAAAGGCACTGATAGCCAGCTGACCGCCAGAATATCGGTTACCAGGGAAACAATCCCCTTGGCAACACGGACACTGTTGATCTCATCAATGCTTACCAATTACTGATGTTGCCAGGGAGAAAACGGGAGGCTATCCCTGAACTGATATGTGTGTGCGTGCGTATGTGTGTGAGCGTCCGGTGTGCATGTACGTCTGTGGATCCATGCATACGTGTGTGTATGTGTTGACGTGCCTGCCTGTGTATGTTTGTGTGGAAGGGACAACAGGGGTGAGTATGACAGGTGGTGACGCAACCTTGTTTGGTAAAAGACAGATGATTGCAGTTCCCTGAGAGGAGAAGAAGCTAGCCTGTTGGCAGAGTGGATTTCTCAGTATGTCTGAGGGACACGGTGAGACAGAGGCATACTATCCTGAACATGAAGGATATGACTGTTTCACCAACCTTTTCCATCCAAATGAGATGAGGAGCTGCAGACGACTGAAAAATCACATCACACAGATGTAATCACACAATAGCTCAACATTTTAAGAGACATCCATCCCTCTTTTGCAAAAGCAGCCGTTTTGCATTTTAATTATTTTGGGAACAGGTGGAACTTTCTAGTTTGAAACTTATACTGCTGACCAAAAGAGAATATGATGAGGTTTGTAAACAAACTTTTCAAGAGGAGAATCTGAAGCCCTAATCATTAAGCATCTCAGAGTGGGAGTGCTGATCTAAGATCAGTTTGACCTTTGAAGTCATAATAAATAGAAGGGGGGACCTGAATACGGGCCCTGATCCTTTGACCTCAGATAGGGAGGACAGATTGACCTGTGACCTCAGGATGCCAGGGTTTATCAGATCAGACTGATTGATCAGTAGAGAGAGTGCTGCCTCAGTCGTTTACAATAGCAGACAGCATTGACTAACAGATTAACTGTAACTGAAACGAAACACCATAGAATCCACTGAATAACTGATAGACCTAGGTTGTGTTCAATATGCACTAAATGGAAGAAAATAAAGTGAAGCAGGGAGGGAGTACTTGGACTACTGCAAAAAGGATAACTATTTTTTTTTCTTGTTACAAAACTTTTTTTAACGTTTTTGTGTGCCCTAATGAACATGACCCTGAATGGACAGGGAGACTGGATCATCTCTGAGGTAGAGAGGGCTGTGTTGACTCACCACTGAGTTGCTCCATAAAGCACACATTGCCATGGGCGTTGAAGGCCAGGGTGTCGGGTGTGATGCACAGGCTGTGGAAGAGGGTCGATGGGGCGATACTCTGCAAGGCCAGGACACACTCCACACACACCGCCCACACCTCCTGCTCCGTCAGACAGGTGTCCCGCAACGACAGGATATCTGCCAGGGACACGTTCTCCTGCGGACACACGCATGCACGCACACACACACACAGACATATGCACACACACACAAGAGTAACACACATGCACACACAGGCACAATTAATACAGTATGTGTCATGCAGCAATACACACATTTACACCCACACCCTCGTATGTCATGCTGCAAACTGTGCAACTGTCTTATGAAGAAGCCTTATTACATCAATGAATACGAAACAACTCATGGCATGTTTGACATTTTCAGTGCTGGACTTGTGTGTGAAGAAGAGAGGATCTTTTGTTGGCTTTGCACATGAGCACAAAAGCCAGTCTTTGATGGCTCTGAGATAGAGAGACTCCATTGTGATGATGTGTCCAGTACTCTGCATTTCCATTACATGCATGTGACTGAACAGTGGAACAGACCACTGTCTTTTCTCAAAAGTCTCATGGAAGTCTTATGGAACATGGGCATTCAGTTGTTGTAATTTTAAACACTTAGCACTTTTTTTTCTATCTAGAACCTAAAAGGGTTCTTCAGCTGTCCCCAGGTAGAACCCTTTTGGGTTCCATGTAGAACCCCTTCCACAAAGAGTTTTACACGGAACCCAAAAGGGTTCTACCTGGAACCAAAAAGGGTTCTCCTATGGTACGGCCGAAGAACCCTTTTTTTGGAACCCTTTTCTTCTAACATTTAAAAAGATGGAACTGGGGTGAAGACAGAATATTCCTCTTTAAAGTACATCTTCAATTGATCTGAGAGAGATCTAAAAGATGGTTGCCTGTCAGTTACAAAATATTTGTTTCGGAAGGTGAATAAAGTGCACCTACAATGCTGTAGAATATGGCACAATAATAGGGCAGAAAACTGTCACTTTAAGCAGCAGCAAAAGGCCATAAATAGACTGTTTCCCTTGAGAACAGTGCAGAGAAACATTGAGTCTCTCCCACTCTCCTCAAGTTAAATGTGCAGGTCCGCATAACTTCCCCTCTCACTCCAAGAGCTCTAAATGAGACCAAATCTGCACTGGTGGAACTCCTCAAAGGTTTAGCGACGGAGAGAGAATAAGAGGGAAAGAAAAGAGTGAAGTAGTGAGTGATTTATTTTCTGGTTGGGCTTCTAAATGGATGACTAAGTAATCGCGGGAAATCATGAGTTGTTAATGGTTTAATTCATCCCTTAGTACTCAAAAGGTCAAATGTGACTAAGTTTACACTTGTTCCCCTTGTGTGTAGACTACAGCTGAATGCATCTGGAAGGCTGACCCCACACATACCGCCTTCCACTCAAGATTACCCTGCAGTGTCTCTGCGGAGTCGCCACACTTGCAAAAGCCCCTGCAGCTCAAAACTTCCAAAGTGAATAACTGTGTCACGCCCTGACCATAGAGATCTTTTTATTCTCTATGTTTGGTTGGTCAGGGTGTGACTCGGGTGGGAAACTCTATGTTCTGTGTTTCTATGTTTTGGCCGGGTATGGTTCTCAATCAGGGACAGCTGTCCATTGTTGTCTCTGATTGGGAATCATACTTTTTGTATTTTGTGGGTAGTTGTCTTTGTTAGTGGCCCGTTTAACCCTAGTAAGCTTCACGTTCATTTTAGTTGTTTCTTGTTTTATTGGCTACATTTATAATAATGAAAAATGTACCCTCACCACGCTGCACCTTGGTCCGGTCATTTCCACGAAGACGGCGATCGTGACAAACTTTGAATAACTCTTCTGCACTGAATCCTATTGCACACTGCACATGGTTAAACATTGGAACTATAACTACTTACAATACGAGTGAAATAGTTGTTTCTTCCAAAAAATGCTAGTGAAGTATGTTAAAAGGTAGCTTTTCTGTGTTGGAATGGTGTATGCGTACGCTGGGGCGGCAGGTAGCCTAGTGGTTAGAGCGTTGGACTTTTGCAAGATTGAATCCCCAAGCTGACAAAATCTGTCGTTCTGCCCCTGAACAAGGCAGTTAACCCACTGTTCCTCAGTAGGCTGTAATTGAAAATAAGAATTTGTTCTTAACTGACTTGCCTAGTTAAATAAAGGTAAAAAACAAAACAATTTAAATAATAGAATGGTGTGGACATACAGTACCAGTCTGAAGCTTGGACACACCTACTCATGCAAGGGTTTTTCTTTATTTTTACTATTTTCAACATTGTAGAATAATAGTGAAGACATCAAAACTATGAAATAACACATATGGCATCATGTGTCAACCAAAAAAAGCGTTAAACAAATCAAAATATATTTTAGATTTTAGATTCTTCAAAGTAGCCACCATTTGCCTTGACGACAGCATTACACACTCTTGGCATTTTCTCAAACAGCTACACCTGGAATGCTTTTCCAACAGTCTTGAAGGAGTTCCCACATATGCTGAGCACTTGTTGGCTGCTTTTCCTTTACTCTGCAGTCCAACTCATCCCAAACCTTCTCAATTGGGTTGAGGTCAGGTGATTGTGAAGGCCAGGTCATCTGATGCAGCACTCCATCACTCTCCTTCTTGGTCAAATAGCCCTTACACAGCCTGGAGGTGTGTTGGGTCATTGTCCTGTTGAAAAACAAATGAAAGCTCCACTAAGCGCAAACAAGGTGGGATGGCGTATCGCTGCAAAAAGCTGTGGTAGCCATGCTGGTTAAGTGTGACTCTAATTCTAAATTAATCACTGACAGTGTCACCAGCAAAGCACCCCCACACTATCACACCTCCTCCTCCATACTTCACGGTGGGAAACACACATGCGGAGATCATCTGTTCATCTACTCTGCATCTCACAGAGACACGGCAGTTCGAACCAAAAACCTTAATTTGGACCCCCTCACACAAAAGGACATACTTCCATTGGACTAATGTCCATTGCTAGTGTTTCTTGGCCCAAACAAGTCTCTTTGTCAGGCGGTGGGTGTAGCTGGTGCATGAAGTCAGGCACAGGAGAGCAGAGATGAGTGAACAATGCACTTTACTTAAGAAATAGCACAAAGTAACAATACCAATGTGCGAACAATAACGTTTGCCACAAAGCACGGGTGAAAACAGCACCCGGGAAAAAACAGCCGGAAACATAACGACCTGAACAACAAACAATCACACACAAAGACATGGGGGAAACAGAGGGTTAAATACATGACCAGTAATAGGGAAATGAAAACCACGTGTGTGGGAAACAAAGACAAAACCAATGGGAAATGAAAAGTGGATCGGTGATGGCTAGAAGACCGGTGACGTCGACCGCCGAGTGCCGCAGAACAAGGCGGTGGTTTCTTTGCAGCAATTCGACCATCAAGGCCTGATTCATGCACTCTGTGAAGAACTTATTTGGGCTGCAGTTTCTGAGGCTGGTAACTAATGAACGTATCCTATGCAGCAGAGGTAACTCTGGGTCTTCCTTTCAAATCAAATCCAATTTTATTTGTCACATACACATGGTTAGCAGATGTTAATGCGAGTGTAGCGAAATGCTTGTGCTTCTAGTTCCTACCATGCAGTAATATCTGACAAGTAATCTAACCTAACAATTTCACAACAACTACCTTACACACACACAAGTGTAAAGGAATGAATAAAAATATGTACACGAAAATATATGAATGAACGATGGCCGAACGGCATAGGCAAAAAGCAGTAGATGGTATAGAGTACAGTATGTACATATGAGATGAGTAATGTAGGGTATGTACACAATATATAAAGTGGCATTGTTTAAGGTGGCTAGTGAATACATTTATTACATCAATTTGTATTATTAAAGTGGCTGGAGTTGAGTCAGTATGTTGGCAGCAGCCACTCAATGTTAGTGATGGCTGTTTAACATTCTGTTGGCCTTGAGATAGAAACTGTTTTCAGTCTCTCGGTCCCCGCTTGATGCACCTGTACTGACCTCGCCTTCTGGATGATAGCGAGGTGAACAGGCAGTGGCTCGGGTGGTTGTTGTCCCTGGTGATCTTTTTGGCCTTCCTATGACATCGGGTGGTGTAGGTGTCCTGAAGGGCAGGTAGTTTGCCCCCGGTGATGCGTTGTGCAGACCTCACTACCCTCTGGAGAGCCTTACGGTTGTGGGTGGAGCAGTTGCCGTAGCAGGCGATGATACAGCCTGGCAGGATGCTCTCGATTGTGCATCTGTAAAAGTTTGAGTGTTTTTGGTGACAAGCTGAATTTCTTCAGCCTCCTGAGGTTTAAGAGGCGCTGCTGCTGCGCTGTGACTTCTTCACCACACTGTCTGTGTGGGTGGACCATTTTAGTTTGTCCGTGATGTGTACGCAGAGGAACTTAAAACTTTCCACCTTCTCCACTACTGTCCCGTCAGTGGATAGGGGGCTGCTCCCTCTGCTGTTTCCTGAAGTCCACGATCATCTCCTTTGTTTTGTTGACATTGAGTGTGAGGTTATTTTCCTGACACCACACTCCGAGGGCCCTCACCTCCTCCCTGTAGGTCGTCTCGTCGTTGTGGGTAATCAAGCCTACCACTATAGTGTCGTCTGCAAACTTGATGATTGAGTTGGAGGCGTGCGTGAACAGGGAGTACAGGAGAGGGCTGAGAACGCACCATTGTGGGGCCCCAGTGTTGAGGATCAGCGGGGTGGAGATGGTGTTACCTACCCTCACCACCTGGGGGCGGCCAATCAAGAAGTCCAGGATCCAGTTGCACAGGGCGGGGTCGAGACCCAGGGTCTCGAGCTTAATGACGAGTTTGGAGGGTACTATGGTGTTAAATGCTGAGCTGTAGTCGATGAACAGCATTCCTACATAGGTATTCCTCTTGACCAGATGGGTTATGGCAGTGTGCAGATGGGAATTGATGTAAAATATATCACTAGCCACTTTAAACAATGCTACTTAATATAATGTTTACATACCCCACATTATTTATCTCATATGTATACGTATATACTGTACTCTATATCATCTACTGCATCTTTATGTAATACATGTATCACTAGCCACTTTAAACTATGCCACTTTGTTTACATACTCATCTCATATGTATATACTGTACTCGATACCATCTACTGCATCTTGCCTATGCCGCTCTGTACCATCACTCATTCATATATCTTTATGTACATATTCTTTATCCCTTTACACTTGTGTGTATAAGGTAGTAGTTTTGGAATTGTTAGCTAGATTACTCGTTGGTTATTACTGCATTGTCGGAACTAGAAGCACAAGCATTTCGCTACACTCGCATTAACATCTGCTAACCATGTGTATGTGACAAATAAAATTGGATTTGATTTGATTCCTGTGGCGGTCCTCATGAGAGCCAGTTTCATCATAGTGCTTGATGGTTTTTGTGACTGCACTTGAAGAAACTTTCAAAGTTCTTGAAATTTTCCGCATTGACTGACCTTCATGTCTTAAAGTAATGATGGACTGTCGTTTCTCTTTGCTTATTTGAGCTGTTCTTGCCATAATATGGACTTGGTCTTTATCTTCTGTATACCTTGTCACAACACAACTGATTGGCTCAAACGCATTAAGGTAAGAAATTCCACAAATGAACTTTTAACAAGTAACACCTGTTAATTGAAATGCATTCCAGGTGACTACCTCATGAAGCTGGTTGAGAAAACGCCAAGAGGTTGCAAAGCTGTCATCAAGGCAAAGGGTGGCTACTTCGAAGAATCTAAAATATATTTTGATTTGTTTAACACTTTTTGGGTTACTTCATGATTCTATGTTCATTATTTCATAGTTTTGATGTCTTCACTATTATTCTACAATTTAGAAAATAGTACAAATAAAGAAAAACCCTGGAATGAGTAGGTGTGTCCAAACTTTTGACTGGTACTGTATATCAGTCATAAAAAATATTTGTGAGAGTAGACCACTGATTGGCCTGCTCATCCTCTTCAGGGAGATGACATCATGATCTATGAGGAAATAGCAAGCATTTTTTTAAACGGTTGGTTTGAGATACAAGGTAAAGGTAGGGTTTTTGTGGGGTTTTTTCTCAAATGTATGCTTTGGCCACAAATACGAGTATAGGACGAGTCAACAGCATTATTTGGATATGAGTTAACAGAATATGAACTTTTAAAAGTTAGATTTTCACTGGGCAGTTACTTTAAAACTCAAACTGGGAGATGAAAACAGGACAGGGTAGTATTTTAATGTTGTAATGAATCTCCAGATGATCAATTTAAAGCCATGAGGGGACACAGCAGAGGTCATTATTTATGCCCCACAGTATAAGTATGGTCCTTGATCACCTTGAGAGTTATAAGGAAAGATCACAGACATTAATCTGATGTCCTGAGACAGAGAGCATGATGTTGATTTGATAGACCTTGTAAAACAACATGTCTTCTTCAATCATTAAATCCCTTGGTGAATAGCATATAGGTTAGCCTATCTATTGGGACTGCACAAGTAACATAGCCCAGGTGCATATATTTCACAGACAATAAAGTCAGTCCCTTGGGGACCCTCAGTACACAATATTGTTGGTAGCCTACAATATTCAAGCTTGGTTAATATATGCCAATGAGAGAACAATAATATTAATGACGATAATAATGTAAACATAAATATTCACTCTCACCTCATCTTCAAGGAGTGCAGGTAGATGCTCAAATTCATAGTATTCCTCCTCTTCTTCCCCTGAGAATTCGACTGCATCAGTTCCAGATGTCCCCATTGTATTTAGTTTTGAACAAGACTGTGGATATTTGTAGAATTGGGTGCGTGCAGTTTCATACTCATAGCCCTTAGCCTAAAGCTTTTCCTCCATTGGTGTCCTGGCAAAACTGTATTGAGTCAGGAAAGATTACATGCCTGAATACGTGGTCCAAACACGAACAGTGCGGGCTACTTTTTAGAATGTTCCCCGTCCTTCCACTACCACCAGCAACATGATGCGTCATTCAACAAAACGGTCGGTGTCACTGCAGTTCTTTTCAATCCAAAACAAGCGAAAAACAGCGTTTGAATGTGTACTTCCTATAATCAATAGCAACAAGGGAGTTTGCCAACTATATGCTGTCATGGCAACGACTGCCACACCTCCACAAAAATAACCGACATTGCGATAATGAACTGCAGTTCCCAAGTCCTCCTAGTAAAGGCTACGAAGCTACACTATGTACCATAATTTGTTTTGAAGAAGGGTAGCCTATTTACAAGATTCCATTCCCGTACAGTGCCGCGATCTGCATAAAAGCAATTCTGGAATAGCGTGCCATTGAGGGACTTAGAACGGTGTAGCCTTTGCTGCAAATTCTGTCCTACATTTTTTTGCACTCATTCTCATGAGTGACATTAATTGCAAACTGCGTTGTTAAGATTTTACTCATGTATTACCAAGTGCAAAATCACACCTGCTTGCACTAGTTACTTATGCTGCACTAGTATATGCTGCACATATGTTATCATTATAATTAATCTATTTACATCAGGCCTTATTTTGAGCCCTAGCTTTACCCTAATATGGTGGCCTGAAACTCGCGGTTTTACATGCCACATCAGGCCTGTAAGTGGGGTTGCAAAATTCCCACATTTTCAGAAAATGGTTCCAAATGAAATGAAATGTTCAAATCACATTTTATTGTTCACATACACATATTTAGCAGATGTTACTGCAGGTATAGCGAAATGCTTGGGTTCCTAGCTCCAACAGTGCAGTATCTATATACAGTGGGGCAAAAAAGTTAAGTCAGCCACCAATTATGCAAGATCTCCCACTTAAAAAGATGAGAGGCCTGTAATTTTCATCATAGGTACACTTCAACTATGACAGACAAAATGAGAATAATAAATCCAGAAAATCACATTGTAGGATTTGTAATGAATTTATTGGCAAATTATGGTGTAAAATAAGTATTTGGTCACCTACAAACAAGCAAGATTTCTGGCTCTCACAGACCTGTAACTTCTTCTTTAAGAGGCTCCTCTGTCCTCCACTCGTTACCTGTATTAATGGCACCTGTTTGAACTTGTTATCAGTATAAAAGACACCTGTCCACAACCTCAAACAGTCACACTCCAAACTCCACTATGACCAAGACCAAAGAGCTGTCAAAGGACACCAGAAACAAAATTGTAGACCTGCACCAGGCTGGGAAGACTGAATCTGCAATAGGTAAGCAGCTTGGTTTGAAGAAATCAACTGTGGGAGCAATTATTAGGAAATGGAAGACATACAAGACCACTGATAATCTCCCTCGATCTGGGGCTCCACGCAAGATCTCACCCCATGGGGTCAAAATGATCACAAGACCGGTGAGCAAAAATCCCAGAACCACACGGGGGGACCTAGTGAATGACCTGCAGAGAGCTGAGACCAAAGTAACAAAGCCATCATCAAACTACCATCAGTAACACACTATGCCGCCAGGGACTCAAATACTGCAGTGCCAGACGTGTCCCCCTGCTTAAGCCAGTACATGTCCAGGCCCATCTGAAGTTTGCTAGAGAGCATTTGGATGATCCAGAAGAAGATTGGGAGAATGTCATATGGTCAGATGAAACCAAAATATAACTTTTTGGGAAAAACTCAACTCGTCGTGTTTGGAGGACAAAGAATGCTGAGTTGCATCCAAAGAACACCATACCTACTGTGAAGCATGGTGGTGGAAACATCATGCTTTGGGGCTGTTTTTCTGCAAAGGGACCAGGACGACTGATCCGTGTAAAGGAAAGAATGAATGGGGCCATGTATCGTGAGATTTTGAGTGAAAACCTCCTTCCATCAGCAAGGGCATTGAAGATGAAACGTGGCTGGGTCTTTCAGCATGACAATGATCCCAAACACACCGCCCGGGCAACGAAGGAGTGGCTTCGTAAGAAGCATTTCAAGGTCCTGGAGTGGCCTAGCCAGTCTCCAGATCTCAACCTCATAGAAAATCTTTGGAGGGAGTTGAAAGTCCGTGCTGCCCAGCAACAGCTCCCAAAACATCACTGCTCAAGAGGAGATCTGCATGGAGGAATGGGCCAAAATACCAGCAACAGTGTGTGAAAACCTTGTGAAAACGTTTGACCTCTGTCATTGCCAACAAAGGGTACATAACAAAGTATTGAGATAAACTTTTGTTTTTGACCAAATACTTATTTTCCACCATGGCTGACTAAATACTTTTTTGCCCCACTGTATATATGCAGTACCCGTAAAAAGTTTGAACACACCTACTCATTCCAGGGCTTTCTTTATCTTTACTATTTTCTACATAATAGTGAAGACATCAAAACTATGAAATAACACTTATAGAATAAAAAAAGTGTTAAACAAATCAAAATACATTTTATATTTGAGATTCTTCAAAATAGCCACCCTTTGCCTTGATGACATCTTCGACGTCTCACTAAGCACAACCTGGATGGGAAGGTATATTGCTGAAGAATGCTGTGGTAGCCATGCTGGTTAAGTGTACCTTGAATTCTAAATAAATCACCAACAGTGTCACCAGCAATGCACCCCCACACCATCACACCTCTTCCTCCATACTTCACGGTGGGAACCACACATGCGGAAATCATCCGTTCACCTACTCTGCGTCTCAGAGAGACACGGCGGTTGCAACCAAAAATCTCAAATTTGGACGCATCAGACTAAAGGACAGATTTCCACCAGTCTAATGTCCATTGCTCTTGTTTCTTGGCCCAAGCAAGTCTCTTCTTAATATTGGTGTCAGGACCCGGTTACGAACCCGGGTCTCCGGAGTGAGAAACAGTCACTTAACCTACTGAGCCACGAATAGTCGGCAGAACCCAGAAGATGAGGCAGACACAGCAGTACTTTAGACGGTGTATTTAATGAAGTAAAAAGAGAAGTCCTTCAGGAAAACATGTAACTCCACAACCTCAAAAGGAATTCCACAAGAACAAAGGTAATCCTCCAAGACAAAAAGGTAAATCCACAAGGTGGTAGGTATAGCATAAAAAACCTCAAAAGATACTCAAAAATATATAAACAAGAACAAAAACAGAATTCCACAAGAGAGTCCACCGGGATCAACCAGAGTTCACAGAATACTAGGGCTGGGTGCTAACATACAAACACAGAGCAAGGAACTGAGGAAAACTAAGGGTTTAAATACAATCAGGGGAAACGAGGCACAGGTGCAAATAATAATGGGATCAAGGGAAAACAAAAGGTCAAAAAGCACAATGGGGGCATCTAGTGACCAAAAACCGGAACAACCCTGGCCAAATCCTGACAATTGGCGTCCTTAAGTAGCATGTTCCATTGCAGCAATTCGACCATGAAGGCCTGATTCACGCAGTCTCCTCTGAACAGTTGATGTTAAGGTGTGTCTGTTACTTGAACTCTGTGAAGCACTTATTTGGGCTGCAATCTGAGGTGCCGTTAATTCTAATGAATTTATCCTTTGCAGCAGAGGTAACTCTGGGTGTTCTTTTCCTGTGGCGGTCCTCATGAGAGCCAGTTTCATCATAGTGCTTGATCGTTTTTGCGACTGCACTTGAAGAAACTTTCAAAGTTCTTGAAATTGACTGACCTTCATGCCTTAAAGTAATGATGGACTGTCGCTTTGGTTATTTGAGCTGTTCTTGCCATAATATGGACTTGGTCTTTTACCAAATAGGGTATCTTCTGTATACCACCCCTACCTTGACATAACATGTCTGATTAGCTCAAACACATTATTAAGGAAAGAAATTCCACAAATTAACTTTTAAAAAGGAACACCTGTTAATTGAAATGCATTCTAGGTGACTACCTCATGAAGCTAGTTGAGAGAATGCCAAGGGTGTACAAAGCTGTCATCAAGGCAAAGGGTGGCTACTTTGAAGAATCTAAAATGTAACATACAGTGCATTGCGAAAGTATTCGGCCCCCTTGAACTTTGCGACCTTTTGCCACATTTCAGGCTTCAAACATAAAGATATAAAACTGTATTTTTTTGTGAAGAATCAACAACAAGTGGGACACATCATGAAGTGGAACGACATTTATTGGATATTTCAAACTTTTTTAACAAATCAAAAACTGAAAAATCGGGCGTGCAAAATTATTCAGCCCCCTTAAGTTAATACTTTGTAGCGCCACCTTTTGCTGCGATTACAGCTGTAAGTCGCTTGGGGTATGTCTCTATCAGTTTTGCACATCGAGAGACTGAAATGTTTTCCCATTCCTCCTTGCAAAACAGCTCGAGCTCAGTGAGGTTGGATGGAGAGCATTTGTGAACAGCAGTTTTCAGTTCTTTCCACAGATTCTCGATTGGATTCAGGTCTGGACTTTGACTTGGCCATTCTAACACCTGGATATGTTTATTTTTGAACCATTCCATTGTACATTTTGCTTTATGTTTTGGATCATTGTCTTGTTGGAAGACAAATCTCCGTCCCAGTCTCAGGTCTTTTGCAGACTCCATCAGGTTTTCTTCCAGAATGGTCCTGTATTTGGCTCCATCCATCTTCCCATCAATTTGAACCATCTTCCCTGTCCCTGCTGAAGAAAATCTTGGCTTGTGGCAAACTTTAAACAACACTTTTTATGGATATCTTTAAGAAATGGCTTTCTTCTTGCCACTCTTCCCTAAAGGCCAGATTTGTGCAATATACAACTGATTGTTGTCCTATGGACAGAGTCTCCCACCTCAGCTGTAGATCTCTGCAGTTCATCCAGAGTGATCATGGGCCTCTTGGCTGCATCTCTGATCAGTCTTCTCCTTGTATGAGCTGAAAGTTTAGAGGGACGGCCAGGTCTTGGTAGATTTGCAGTGGTCTGATACTCCTTCCATTTCAATATTATCGCTTGCACAGTGCTCATTGGGATGTTTAAAGCTTGGGAAATCTTTTTGTATCCAAATCCGGCTTTAAACTTCTTCACAACAGTATCTCGGACCTGCCTGGTGTGTTCCTTGTTCTTCATGATGCTCTCTGCGCTTTTAACGGACCTCTGAGACTATCACAGTGCAGGTGCATTTATACGGAGACTTGATTACACACAGGTGGATTATATTTATCATCATTAGTAATTTAGGTCAACATTGGATCATTCAGAGATCCTCACTGAACTTCTGGAGAGAGTTTGCTGCACTGAAAGTAAAGGGGCTGAATAATTTTGCACGCCCAATTTTTCAGTTTTTGATTTGTTAAAAAAGTTTGAAATATCCAATAAATGTCATTCCACTTCATGATTGTGTCCCACTTGTTGTTGATTCATCACAAAAAAATACAGTTTTATATCTTTATGTTTGAAGCCTGAAATGTGGCAAAAGGTCGCAAAGTTCAAGGGGGCCGAATACTTTCGCAATGCACTGTACATTTTGATATGTTTAACAGTTTTTTGGTTACTACATGATTCCATGTGTTATTTCATAGTTTTGATGTTTTCACTATTATTCTATAATGTAGAAAATTGTACAATTAAAGAAAAACCCTGGAATGAATAGATGTGTCAAATCTTTTGACTGGTACTGTATATATACACTTAAGAAAAATATAAACGCAACATGTAAAGTGTTGGTCCCATGTTTTATGGGTTGAAATAAAAGATCCCAGAAAAGTTCCACACGCACAAAAAAAACGTATTTCTCTGAAATTGTGTGCACAAATTTGTTTTCATCCCTGTTAGTGAGCATTTCTCCTTTGCCAATATAATCCAGCCACCTGACAGGTGTGGCATATAAAGAAGATGATTAAACAGCAGGATCATTACACAGGTGCACTTTGTGCTGGGGATAATAAAAGGCCACTATAAAAAGTGCAGTTTTGTCACACAACACAATGCCACAGATGTCTCAAGTTTTGAGGGAGCATGCAATTGGCATGCTGACTGCAGGAATGTTCACAAGAGCTGCTGCCAGAGAATTGAATGTTAATTTCTCAACCATAAGACGCCTCCAACGTCATTTTAGAGAATTTGGCAGTACGGACAACCGGCCTCACAACCACAGACCACATGTATACCACATGTATTACACCAGATACTGACAGGTTTTCTGATCCACTCCCTTACATTTTTTTAAGGTATCTGTGACCAAATGCAGATGCATATCTACATTCCCAGTCATGTGAAATCCATATATTATGGGCCTACATTTCCTTATATGAACTGTAACTCAGTAAAATCTTTGAAATTGTTGCATGTTGCGTTTATATTTTTGTTCACTACAGAAACTAGTAATGTTACGTTTGATACCGGGTGCTCCGAGGCATGTGTCGAAATCGCTAAGCAGTTTACTTCAAAGCAGTGTGCCAATGCCTGTATCACTTTATCAGAATCACGTGATCAATGATGTCCTTATTGCTTTTGTATTGGTATGGTAGAAGATAATAAGGCAACAATGTTCACCTGCTACGGTGTCAACTATAATAATTTGGTTGCTCTAAATTATTTTGACCAGCAGGTGCCACTAGTGTACGTTATGTTGATCAACTCCTCGAGTAATGAACCTATTAGACACAATTGTCTGGAAAGCCTCAACGCTTCAGAAAGCTTCATTTCCCCGTTACTGTTTTCAACCCTACCTGCAAGTCACATTATGATGGCTTGCAAAATGTTGTGTAATTCCTATTGGTATCCAGACAGTTCCAACAGTGTAAAAAAAATCACCCACAACCTGCGTTCTTAATTACTGCCAGAGTTAGGAAGAGTGTGAGGAGACTTCCTAAGCCATTTAAACTGGAACAACCATTTCAGTAACAGGTGCAAAGAATCAAACAAAAATATTGGATTTGTTCAGAAAATGGTAGGTTATTTATCTTTGTGTAGCATAAGATTAATGAATAAATCACTCAATGTACATGCAAAAACACAGTTATTAAAAACAATACAAAATTATTTACCTGCAGTAGAACATGCTGCGAAAAAAGTTAATTTGTTATCATAAAAATAGAGTTGATGTGACTTCTCATTTAGTTTTGAGTTAGTACCACATTGAAGTAAAAAATGACTTTTCATTAACTTTTTGTTGCTGTTTTTATTTTATACCCCTTTTCTTCCCAATTTTTCTCCCCAATTTCGTGGTATCCAATTGTTAGTAGCTACTATCTTGTCTCATCGCTATAACTCCCGTACGGGCTCGGGAGAGACGAAGGTTGAAAGTCATGCAATTGTGCGTCGCCCCACAGGACAAGGCCGGTTACAACAGAGCCTGGGCGCGAACCCAGAGTCTCTGGTGGTAACCACTGCGCCACCCGGGAGGCCCTTCTTTTCATTAACTTTGAGTTCAACTCACTAGAAGTATTTGAGTAAAACATGCATTGGGGTTTACAGCGTATATTGACTTGCACTTGTGTGCAAATGCATGCCCTGTAGGATATGTGAATAGTACACTGCAATGTTTAGAAGATGCATTTCAGCATGACTCATGGTGACATTTTCCCTCTCCAACTCAATTATTTTAATAATGAACTGGTAACACTTTCCTTGACACCCAGTGTCATAACACATTATGACACGGTCATAACCATGTCATAATATGTCATAACAGCTGACATAACTTGCCATAACCTGTCATAATATGGTGATAACACTGTCATGACCCATATACAGTGGGGAGAATAAGTATTTGATACACTGCCGATTTTGCAGGTTTTCCTACTTACAAAGCATGTAGAGGTCTGTAATTTGTATCATAGGTACACTTCAACTGTGAGAGACGGAATCTAAAATCTAAAATCCAGAAAATCACATTGTATGACTTTTAAGTAATTAATTTGCATTTTTTTTTGCAGACAAGTACATTAGAGTGTCTAGTTTGAGAAACAGACACCTCACAAGTCCTCAACTGGCAGCTTTATTAAATAGGACCCACAAAACACCAGTCTCAACATCAACAGTGAAGAGGGGACTCCGGGATGCTGGTCTTCAAGGCCAATAGACCTCCACAAGTCTGGTTCATCCGTGGGAGCAATTTCCAAACATCTGAAGGTACCACGTTCATCTGTACAAACAATAATACGCAAGTATAAACACCATGGGACCACGCAGCCGTCATACCGCTCAGGAAGGATACGCGGTCTGTCTCCTAGAGATTAACATACTTTGGTGCGAAAAGTGCAAATCAATCCCAGAACAACAGCAAAGGACCTTGTGAAGATGCTTGAGGAAACAGGCACAAAAGTATCTATATCCACAGTAAAACGAGTCCTATATCGACATAACCTGAAAGGCTGTCAGCAAAGAAGAAGCCACTGCTCCAAAACCACAATAAAAAAGCCAGACTACGGTTTGCAACTGCACATGGGGACAAAGATCGTACTTTTTAGAGAAATGTCCTCTGGTCTGATGAAACAAAAATATAATTATTTGGCTATAATGACCATCGTTGTGTTCAGAGGAAAAATGGGGAGGCTTGCAGCCGAAGAATACCATCCCAACCATGGAGCACGGGGGTGGCAGCATCATGTTGTTGTGGGGGTGCTTTGCTGCAGGAGGGACTGGTGCACATCACAAAATAGATGGCATCATGAGGGAGGAAAACCATGTGGATATATTGAAGCAACATCTCAAGACATCATGCAGGAAGTTAACGCTTGGTCGCAAATGGATCTTCCAAATGGACAATGACCCCAAGCATACTTCCAAAGTTGTGGCAGAATGGCTTAAGGACAACAAAGTCAAGGTATTGGAGTGGCCATCACAAAGCCCTGACCTCAATCCTATAGAACATGTGTGGGCATAACTGAAAAAGTGTGTGAGAGCAAGGAGGCCTTGCAAACCTGACTCAGTTACACCAGCTCTGTCAGGAGGAATGGGCCAAAATTCACCCAACTTATTGTGGGAAGCTTATGGGAGGCTACCCGAAATGTTTGACCCAAGTTAAGCAATTTAAAGGCCATGCTACCAAATACTAATTGAGTGTAGGTGAACTTCTTACCCACTGGGAATGTGATGAAAGAAATAAAAGTTGAAATGAAATAAATCAAATCTATCTCTACTATTATTCTGACATTTCACATTCTTACAATAAAGTGGTGATCCTAACTGACCTAAGACAGGGAATTTTTACTTGGACTAAATGTCAGGAATTGAAAAACTGAGTTTAAATGTATTTGGCTAAGGTGTATGTAAACTTCCGACTTCACCTGTAAGTGTCAAAATCCACATTTATTCAACAAAAATGTTTCCCTGCTGTCACGACTCTTCCTGTTCGGGTGGCGCTCGGTGTCACCGGCCTACTAGCTGCCACCGATCGCTTTTCCCAAGAAACACCTTTCTTGTTTAGGTTTTAGTTGGGCTATTTAAGCCGGTAGGCTCGCCTGCTCTTTGTGCGGACTTATTTATTTTCCCACTGTGTTATTGTGTGGTAGTGCGTGTTGTTTTGGGGTTTTCCCTCCGGACTGGTTAGGTCCTGGTTTGGGGCATTTGTGTATGTGCGCCCAGTATCTTGGCGAGGACAATTTTTCCGGTGCGTAATAAAGCGCTATTCTGTACCTTCTGCCTCCTGCGCCTGACTCCGCACCCATTACGCACAGTGCGTTACACTTGCCAATACATTTCCTTTGTTTGAAAGTCGGTTTCTTAAATCCTTTGTTGTTGTTTTAATGAATTGTTTACAGTCAGGATTTAAAAAAAGTTATGACCATCATAATCATATAAGCCAGATAGGCTTATCACAAACATGCCCTTATATCAGTTAGCAGTCAAAAAGAGGGTGCCTTCTCCTGCTACTGAAATCTGCTCCTGCGTTCATCCCCGTCATCAGCAACAGAGCATTGGGGTAGGTGCATGTCTGACATCAATGTGTGCGCAATTACAATGATAATTTAATATGGTGAATTAAAAAAAATACAACATAAACATACTGTTCGGGTGGCACGTAGGCTATGGTGTAGGTTTTGTCTTGTGTGATAGGTTTTGTGGGGATTTTACATTCTTATGTAGGTGTCATAACCAGCCATAAAATAACCTAACAGGTCTAAATAGATGTGTCATGACAGTGTTATGACACATATTTTAACAGGTTATGACACGTTATGTTGGCCTTTATGACATGGTTATGACTGCGTCATAACGTGTTATGGTGCTGGTGTAACAGTATAACTTTAGACCGTCCCCTTGCCCATACCCGGGCGTGAACCAGGGACCCTCTGCACACATCAACAACAGTCACCCACGAAGCATCGTTACCCATCGCTCCACAAAAACCGTGACCCTTGCAGAGCAAGGGGAACCACTACTTCAAGGTCTCAGAGCAAGTGACGTCACCGATTGAAATGCTATTTAGCGCGCACCGCTAACTAAGCTAGCCGTTTCACATCTGTTACACTCACCCCCCTTTTGACCTCCTCCTTTTCCGCAGCAACCAGTGATCCGGGTCAACAGCATCAATGTAACAGTATAACTTTAGACCGTCCCCTCGCAGAGCAAGGGGAACCACTACTTCAAGGTCTCAGAGCAAGTGACGTCACCGATTGAAATGCTATTTAGCGCGCACCGCTAACTAAGCTAGTCGTTTCACATCCGTTACACTGGGTGTCGAGGAAAGTGTTACCAGTTCACTTGTTTAACTGCTGACACAGCTGTCACCTCACTGATACAGTAGCCTACATCAAAAGTCTTCATTATGCCATATCATCAGACCCCGTGGTATGATAACTCCCTCCCTCTCTCTCTCTCTCTTCCTCTTTATTGTCTCCATCTCTCTCTCTCTCGTCCTCTCTGTCTCCTCTCTCTCTCTCGCACCCTCCTTCTCTCACACATCGTCCCCCTCCATCTAATCAGCTCTGCCAACTGCCTCCCTGAGCAACTCATCCCGTCAGTCACGGCTCACCCTCACGTTGCACTAAACAAACACACCAGTCCCTCTTTAGAACACTGCCTTTTCAATATGGGTCATGGCTCTGAAGCAGATCTGAGCCTGGCTGGGTGTATTCATTACTCACTTATATACTAGTCTTGCGGAACCAGACATCACACCGAATTCTCATTCAAGAAGCAGGGAATACCAATGCTGTAAGCACCTGACACCAGCCACCGGCTGATATGACGAAGTCTACCATGATTCGCCCTTCATATCTAACCAGCGGTACATTGTTTCCCAATCCATTGAGGTGCATGGCATACATTGTAGAGGTAAAATGCCTTTCGCAAGATCATGATAGCCAACATCATTACAAAATCCATTTGAGCATAATCCCGTGCCTGTTCTAGTGGATTGAAGTCGAGATGGGGGTGGCAGGGCAGGTGGCAGGGAATGAGATTGCTATTATGTTGGCAGTGCCCTGTAGCTGCTCAGCAGTGATGTATAGGTCTGCCCTGGCTGGACCGGGGAAAACATTATTAGATTTGTTGACTGTTCACCACTCTGGCATGTTGAGATATTGGGGCAACACTTTTTATGAGGTTAGCTGCCAGACAATTAATGGGGAACACACACATCCGCACATTACATTAACTGGGTAATTCATATTTTATCATAGCTGGCACCCCTCCGGCAACAAATTCAAGTCTCATATTCACAGGATATTTCCTCATAGGGATTATGGCTGTGAACCTAGGAAATGCTTCAGCTGCTCCCTTTGGGAGCCACAGTATACAAATGAGCCAATACTTGGCAGGCCTGAATTCAACAATGGCAGCTGGAGGCATCTGATAACACTGAGGCAGTCTATGGTGACCTTTCTGATATCCTAACCAGGAATACATACACCACATCCATCCAAACACAAAAGATGAGCCGGTGTAATTGTTATGTTTTTGTGGTTATGCACGGGCACGCATGCATGTACCCTGCGCGTGTGCGCGCACACAAATCTATTGAACCAAAAGGAGAAGAGCAGATACATTTTAAGTAGGAAAGATGAGTGATTAGCTGACCAGAACTCTCAGGTTTAGTATTTGGAGGAAGAAAAAATAGGAATGACTGCTCATGGCATCCAGACCAAAGCTAACACTATTTTCTATCCTTGAAAATATGTGCTGTGAGTTAGGACAAGTAATCTAGTCCACAAATCAAATCATACAGAAACATCTGGTTTTCAAACATCTGGTTCATGTAAACAAGGGCAATGTGAATGAAAATCCATTCTGCTTTCTTTACTGCTAGCTCTGTGGTGGGATCTTGCGTTACAGCCAGAGTCTTGAGGCTCCCTAATGTTTTACGCAGTATACTGAGCTGTGACTATAAACTTGTAAGGGCTCCAACTTTCACTCACTGTGATGAGATAGCTCCCGGTAACATCATAATTAATTAAAACTGTTGAAACTAATTAAAACAATTACAGACTTGATCATTCTGGGAGTTGGCTCTCAAATGTGAAATTCAGGTCAAATCATATCTTGCTTCAGGGTTCTGGCTAACATAAGATGGTGAGGATCAATGAACACAGCCCCTCCATCTGTATATCCATCTTATCAGAGTGTCGTTTTGCAACAATGCAAAACGTTATGTTTGGCGTAAAAGCAACACAGCTCATCACCCTGAACACACCATCCCCACTGTCAAACATGGTGGTGGCAGCATCATGGTTTGGGCCTGCTTTTCTTCAGCAGGGACAGGGAAGATGGTTAAAATTGATGGGAAGATGGATGGAGCCAAATACAGGACCATTCTGGAAGAAAACCTGATGGAGTCTGCAAAAGACCTGAGACTGGGACGGAGATTTGTCTTCCAACAAGAAAATGATCCAAAACATAAAGCAAAATCTACAATGGAATGGTTCAAAAATAAACATATCCAGGTGTTAGAATGGCCAAGTCAAAGACCAGACCTGAATCCAATCGAGAATCTGTGGAAAGAACTGAAAACTGCTGTTCACAAATGCTCTCCATCCAACCTCACTGAGCTCGAGCTGTTTTGCAAGGAGGAATGGGAAAAAATTTCAGTCTCTCGATGTGCAAAACTGATAGAGACATACCCCAAGCGACTTACAGCTGTAATCGCAGCAAAAGGTGGCGCTACAAAGTATTAACTTAAGGGGGCTGAATAATTTTGCAACCCAATTTTTCAGTTTTTGATTTGTTAAAAAAGTTTGAAATATCCAATAAATGTCGTTCCACTTCATGATTGTGTTCCACTTGTTGATTCTTCACAAAAAAATACAGTTTTATATCTTTATGTTTGAAGCCTGAAATGTGGCAAAAGGTCGCAAAGTTCAAGGGGGCCGAATACTTTCGCAAGGCACTGTAATGTATAAGCATGATAGCTTCTCTGTTTAACTGAGTACTACTGATGTTTTGCTCTGTTTAGATCAGCTGTGCCGATGTTAGATGTGTGTGAGTATATTTTGTGTCTGTGTGTGTTTTCCTCTGGGGTGTTTTTACAGCTTTAAAGTCATGCTAGCATGCAGGCAGAAGAAACAGAGAACAAGGCTACATGTTCTTCAGGCCTTCCAGAAAAATCTGTCGATGTGCCCTTTAGCAAGGTACTTAACCCTAATTGCTCCTGTAAGTCACTCTATATAAGAGCATCTGCTAAATGACTCCAATGAGATGCAACAACCAACTGCAAACTGCCTTGGGGATATTTTACATGGGGACAAACATGTTGTTTTGCGGAAGGCCCTAGAATGCCCCTGCCACAATGTAACGCTGGAGGAGAGGGAGGGAAGAGGAGAGGGAGAAGGAGGGAAGAGGAGAGGGAGAAGGAGGGAAGAGGAGAGGAGAGGAGAAGGAGGGAAGAGGAGAGGGAGAAGGAGGGAAGGGGGGGGGGGTGTATGAGTCTCAGCAGCAGCCCCTGGAGGTGGTTCGGGTTCCAAATTGTTCACATTCATCTGAACACTTAATTACTTCAGCTAGCTAATCTTTCACTTAATAAATCTATTAAATTAGGCTGTCAGCGTCGTTAGTGGGCAGTAATTTAGAGAACTGGAGCACTGCCCTGGTTTTTCTGCCACACTTGGCCAAGACATATTTAATGTGTTCTAGTAGCTGCTGCATTTGCCACTGGAGTCGTTTTACCTCAAAAAGCACAAGAGGATTTTGACAGCCACCATCTCAAATCCGACGAGATTAGCATTCCTGAAACATTACTTTGTTGAAATATTATTTGATCTATTAGAAATTAAGCTAATTGTTTGCACCCAAATTGGCCATATAATTTAAAGGATTCATATCATATTCAATAAATATAGTACCTAACATCCAATTTGGACGATAATTCTTCCTAACAATGAGTAAGACAATCAAAATAATAAAATATCAAAAGCCACCCAGGTGCACCCCACATCCCGCGCCTATCCCACCCTAACAACCAGTATACAGTATCTGTTCTCAATGTCTGACAAGTAGGATGGAGCTGCTGCTAGGAGTATTTCTTATTTTTTCTTATTTTAATTTAATTTAATTTAACCTTTTTTTTAACTAGACAAGTCAGTTAAGAAGAAATTCTCATTTACAATGACGGCCTACCAAAAGCCTCCTGCTGGGACGGGGCCTGGGATTAAAAAATAAAGAAATAAATACCATACTAATATAGGACAAAACACACATCACAACAAGAGAGACACAACACTACATAAAGAGAGACCCAAGACAACAGAACAAGGCAGCAACACATGACAACACAGCATGGTAGCAACACAACATGACAACAACATGGTAGCAACACAACATGGTACAAACATTATTGAGCAAAGTCAACAGCACAAAGGTCAAGAGGTAGACACAACAATACATCATACAAATCAGCCACAACTGTCAGTAAGAGTGTCCATGATTGAGTCTTTAAATGAAGAGATTGAGATAAAACTGTCCAGTTTGAGTCTGGTGATGTTTTTTTCCCCCTGTTCAGAGAAATTAGCCATTGAAGTAGCTTGCATTATTTACTGCACAGCACACAACCGCAGGGCTCTCCAGAGGGTGGTGCGGTCATCACCGGGGGCAAACTACATGCCCACCAGGACACCTACAGCACCTGATGACACAGGAAGGCCAAAAAGATCATAATGGACAACAACCACCCAAGCCACTGCCTGTTCACCCCGCTACCATCCAGAAGGCGAGGTCAGTACAGGTGCATCAAAGCTGGGACTGAGAGACTGAAAAATTGCTTCTATCTCAAGGCCATCAGACTTTAAACCGCCATCACAAACACAGTGAGGCTGCTGCCTACATACAGAATTGAAATCATTGGCCACTCGAGCAAATGGATCACTAGTCACTTTGTTAATGCCACTTTAATAATGATGTTTACATATCTTGCACTACATATCCCAGATGTATATACTGTATTTTATACCATCTACTGCATCTCGTCTATGCATGTCGGTCATGGCCCATCCATATATTTATATGTACATATTATTTTTCCATCCTTTTACTTAGATTTGTGTGTATTGGGTAGTTCTTTTGTGGAATTGTTAGATTACTTGTTAGATATTGCTGCACTGTCGGAGCTAGAAGCACAAGCATTTCATTTCGCTACACTCGCAATAACATCTGCTAACCATGTGTGTGTGACCAATCAAATTTGATTCACCATAAATGAATGTGAAAGTACCACACTTCCTGCTACTGCCACCACACCCTTATATCCATGTTGCTGGTCTCTTGGCTGTAGCAGAATAGCAGTGTCAAAATGTCATGGTGGCAGTAGCAGGAACAGCGGCATCTAGTGGGCAAAACCTGGTACTTTCACAGTAATGTATAGTAAATAAAGTCACTTAAATGGGTCATTTCTCTGAACAGAGGAAAAAAACATCTCCAGATTTACAGGGAAGGCATTACAAAGGGTGATGAAGCCCTACTCCAACCGCAACTCCATTACTACTTTTTTTTTTTTAGGGGTTAGCGCCATACTACTTGTCAAACATAGAGAACTGATACTGTAAACTGGTTGTTGGGGTGGGATAGTTTTGCGGTGTGGTGTGGGGTGTCCGTGGGTGTCTTTTGACCATTTTATTTGAATCCTCATGTCTTACTCAATGATCGGAAGATTTTTTGGTGCAAATTGGATGTTTGGCACTATTTTGTTGAATATTATGTGAACCCTATCAAGTTCTCAGAGATCAAATTACATTTCCACAAAATGATGCTTGAAGAATTGATCATCTTCCCTGTTTCGAACTACAGAAATTATTTCAGGACAATCTGAGATGGTGTGTGTCATGGCTTGCTGAAATGACATGGAATGACCCATTGTGTATTATGAACAGTGTGTTCACTTTTTACTGTTAATCAAAGCGCTTTGCGGTTACCAGCGCCAAATGTAAATGGAGATGTTTCTGATTTATATGACTATTGCATACACATATAGAACAAGAAAACAAATGTATTATTTTATTGCTGTGGCTGGTCATATACTATTGTAAGCTGACCCGAGTCCCACCACAAGTTATACCCAACCCTGGTCTTGTGCCCTGCCTGTTAACCTCAAGTCAAACCCACTGCTGCTGATGTTTAAGTGACGAAAGATACTGTAAAAAATAATTGACAATACTGTACTGTACCAGCATGTTATTGTGCCGCTTCACCACCAGAGGGAAGCACATCCCAGCTTTTACTTTAACATAGGTGTTTTACCAAATATGCAGGGTTTTTATGCAATGTGTTTTATTTGAACTATTCAAAACCCATCTTTGCCTACTGATATCATTGGTAATTTCATAATTTTTACTGATAATATGAATCAAAGATTGTGTTTGTTCTATGATTCCTATGAAGGAACAAAAATATATCAGTTTATTTAGCCATCCCTGTCTCCAAGAATGCACTTAAAGAGTAAAATAATACTTCTGTATGAAACTCTCTGAGACTGACTTATCTCCTTACAGCCGTGTTGACATGACCTCTATACATCCTTTAAACCCACCAGTAAGAGCAAGAGTTATGGAAAGAGAGATGGAAAAAGAACAAGCGAGAGAGAGATCGACAGTCAGAGAGAAATGGGTAGAGAGAATGAGAGAGAGAGAGCAACAGCAGCACAATTAGAGCCAATCAAATCATGAGAAAACGTAAAGATAATTGCTTGACACATTGGAAAGAATTAACAAAAAAACAGAGCAAACTAGAATGCTATTTGACCACTGTGACTGACCCAAACTTAAGGAAAGCTTTGACTATGTACAGACTCAGTGAGCATAGCCTTGCTATTTAGAAAGGCCACCGTAAGCTGACCTGGCTCTCAAGAGAAGACAGGCTATGTGCACACTGCCCACAAAATGAGGTTGAAACTGAGCTGCACTTCCTAACCTCCTGACAAATGTATGACCATATTAGAGACACATATTTCCTTCAGATTACACAGATCCACAAAGAATTAAAAAACAAACCCAATTCTGATAAACTCCCATATCTACTGTGTGAAATACCACAGCGTGCAATCACAGCAGCAAGATTTGTGACCAGGTCAACCAGTGAAGAACAAACACCATTGTAAATACAACCCATATTTAGGTTGATTTATTTTCCCTTTTATGCTTTAACCACTTGAACATCGTTACAGTATATATATATAATAAACTCAGCAAAAAAAGAAACGTCCTCTCACTGTCAACTGCGTTTATTTTCAGCAAACTTAACATGTATAAATATTTGTATGAACATAACAAGACTCAACAACTGAGACATAAACTGAACAAGTTCCACAGACATGTGCCTAACAGAAATTGAATAATGTGTTCCTGAATAAAGGGGGGTCAAAAATCTAAAGTAATAGTCAGTATCTGGTGTGGCCAACAGCTGCATTAAGTACTGCAGTGCATCTCCTCCTCATGGACTGCACAAGATTTCTTGGGGGAATGGCCCTAGCCCTCACCCTCTAATCCAACAGGTCCCAGACGTGCTCAATGGGATTGAGATCGGGGCTCTTCGCTGGCCATGGCAGAACACTGACATTCCTGTCTTGCAGGAAATCACGCACAGAACGAGCAGTATGGCTGGTGGCATTGTCATGCTGGAGGGTCATGTCAGGATGAGCCTGCAGGAAGGGTACCACATGACGGAGGAGGATGTCTTCTCTGTAACGCACAGCATTGAGATTTCCTGCAATGACAACAAACTCATTCCGATGATGCTGTGACACCGATGATGCTGTGACGGACCCTCCACCTCCAAATCGATCCCACTCCAGAGTACAGGCATCGGTGTAACACTCATTCCTTCGACAATAAACGCAAATCCGACCATCACCCCTGGTGACACAAAACCACAACTTGCCAGTGAATGGGGCACTTTTTGCAAGTCCTGTTTGGTCCAGCAACGGTGGGTTTGTGCCCACGGACGACGTTGTTGCCAGTGATGTTTGGTGAGGACCTGCCTACAACAGGCCTACAAGCTCTCAGTCCAGCCTATCTCTGCATATTGCAGTCTGATCACTGATGGAGGGATTGTGGGTTCCTGGTGTAACTCGGGCAGTTGTTGTTGCCATCCTGTACCTGTCCCGCAGGTGTGATGTTTGGATGTACCGATCCTGTGCAGGTGTTGTTACAGCTGTCCGTCCTGTCTCCCTGTAGCGCTGTCTTAGGCATCTCACAGTACGTACATTGCAATTTATTGCCCTGGCCACATCTGCAGTACTCATGCCTCCTTGCAGCATGCCTACGGCACGTTCACACAGATGAGCAGGGACCCTGGGCATATTTATTTTGGTGTTTTTCAGCATCAGTAGAAAGACCTCTTTAGTGTCCTAAGTTTTCATAACTGTGACCTTAATTGCCTACCATCTGTAAGCTGTTAGTGTCTTAATGACCGTTCCACAGGTGCATGTTCCTTAATTTTTATGGTTCATTGAACAAGCATGGGAAACAGTGTTTAAACCCTTTACAATGAACATCTGTGAAGTTATTTGGATTTTTACGAATTATCTTTGAAAGATAGGGTCCTGGAAAAGGGGCATTTATTTTTTTGCTGAGTTTATGACATTTGTAATGTCTTTATACTTTTGGAACTTTTGTGAGTGTAATGTCTACTGTTCATTTGATTGTTTATTTCACTTTTATTATATTATCTACTTCACTTGCTTTGGCAATGTTAACATATGTTTCCCGTGCCAATAAATCCCCTTGAATTGAATTGAATTGAATTGAATTGAGAGGAAGGGAGGGAGAGAGAGAGAGACAGAGATTGACAGTTTGAGAGAAATTAATAGAGAGTCAGGGAGAAATGGATAGAGAGAGACAGAGGGGATGGACACCCGTCCATGGCAATGCTGTCAGATTGCCTCAGCACTGCTAACACACTAGAGTAGTAATCTCCTGTCCATTCCCCCCACCACCCCACCCAACCACACGGTTCCCAGCTGCCCAGGGTCCCCTCAATGACATAGCCCTGGCTGGCCCTGCTGCTCACTGGACATTATTGTCTTTTAAAACACACTGCATGATTAATACGTTTAAATGATATGTTTACATTAAAAACCAAAGTCTATCAGAATTCCAGTTGTACCATGTGTTGCATCACCACATAGTTATAAATAACATGGGTAGGGATGAGGGAGGGAGGGAGGAAGGGAAGGAAGGGTGGGGGAGGGAAGGAAGGGGCTAAGGCTCAGACAGTGCAGCAGAGACTGAGACTGGCAGACGATTGGTTCAGCGGTAACCCTGCTCACAGGCTTTAAGTTAGATAGCAGTATTCACATGTGCATGCATTTGCATAGGCGCACATAGCAGTATTCACATGTGCATATAGGTTTTGGCTTACATAGCAGTTATATAGCAGTATTCACGTGGATTTGATATACTACCTGTCTGTACAAGGTAATACAATAGCACAGTAAGAGCCACCAAGTGCTCTGTCAGGACTACAATGACGAGAGAACCTATTGAGACGCCCTTCATCCGAAGTGAAGTTAGTCACCTTGTTATGTCATATAATAATAGAAAGATAAGGTAATGCGTTGCGAAACAGACACAGTTAAGAAGTCAAATCTGACACAACAGTGAAGGGTAAGTGAGCAATGTAAAATAGGTTGGGTAGAATTATGAATTTGGTTCATTCATTGTGTTTACTGGGGGAGTATCTCTCTACTGAGGTCCCCTCAGGGTAAGCGGGGCGAGAGACTAACTGGGAGGCAAAGGCTGCCAATAAGAAATACTGGGGAAGAAACCTAACAGAAACCACATTTTATCACAGTTTTTACGCGAGTACAGTAATACTGTATATTTTTAAAAAAGCATAACAGCTGTGGTGGAAACAAACAGAAGCCCTGAAGCCCATGCCCCCCCCCACCCCCCCACCCCCCAAAAACCAAACACTTAAAACTCCTGGCATTATCTTGTTTGAACGATTAAGTATCCTGTTTGAATGACTTAGTATAGCTCAAACGAGACACTAAGTCGTCCAAACGAGATAAAAATAAATAAAAAATTGTGTTGGCCTTCTCTCCCACTCCAACTGAACTCTGGTACTGCTAAGCCACAAACTCTGGGTATTTCCTGCCTAGTATTTTTGTTTCCTTTATCCACAATAGCCTACATCTAGTTTATATTCTACTTTCTAACAGTAGGATATTTAGGTTCTATTTACTTTTGTCTTTCTTGGAATAGAAGCACCATAATGTAAATCAATTTAATTAACATAAAAGAGTGGTCAAATGTAGCAGTCAAATGATTTGCTCACAGAAGCAAGCATCAACAAGCTTCACATGTGCATTGAGTGTGGGAAATGCACTCTACAAATTAAATAGTATTAGAAAGACCCCAAAAAATACACATGTAAAATCTTAATTACCGGTACATAAAGGAACATTAGTGGGAATATAGCCATAAAATAAACAATAGAAAAGAGAATGGAATATATTTGAAAATCCTTGATTTAGATTTGACTATTCTTTAAGATGGCTCCAACAGATATGGCAGCTCTGCTTCTAGCTCCTAAGAAACTTTGCAGTATTTTTTTTGTGTGTGTGTTATTTCTTACATTATAAACCCAGAATTTTGGGGGGGCTATTACATTCATCCGGAAATAACTTTTGGATATCAGAGCGGCGGTAACTCACTAGCATTACAACCAGGAATATGACTTTCCCGAATTGGATCCTTTGTTCATACCCCCCAGGGCAATTTAAATTATTCCAGAGGCTGCTCCAAAACACCGCCTGCGGAGAAAAGGTATTCGGAGTGGACTTCTAGTCTGACTCAGGTGGCGTTCACACCATCCACCGCTTCCGAGTAAATTACTTTCTAATGTTCAGTCTCTGGATAATAAAGTAGACGAGCTCAGGGCGAGGATCTCCTTCCAGAGAAATATCAGGGATTGTAACATACTCTGTTTCACGGAAGCATGGCTCTCTCGGGATATACTGTCCTCGTCCATTCAGCCATCTGGGTTCTCAGTACATCGCGCAGACAGGAATAAAGAACTCTCCGGGAAGAAGAAAGGAGGGGGTGTATGTTTCATGATGAACCACTCATGGAGTGATTGTGATAACCAGGGTTGGGTAGGTTACTTTATAAATGTAATCTGTTACAGTTATTAGATACCTGTCCAAATTGTAATCAGTAACGTAACTTTTGGATCACCCAAACTCAGTAATATAATCTGATTACATTCGGTTACTTTTAGATTACTTTCCCCTTCAGACGCATTAGAATAAGACAAAAATGTATGTTACCAATTGAACAACATCTATTGCAGGATAAATCAATGTTAAAGTTTACATACCTGGCCATATATGAATGTTACATTTTACTTTATGGTTTGGTTATCTAGGCTTCTTCTAGTCCATCGCTTTCTACTATATATAATGATATATTTACATTAAAAAACAAAAGCCTATCAGAATTCCAGTCATTCCAATAAATGTTATACCCCTGGATCTTCAAGAATAAGACTTGGAAGTATAGATTAGCCAAATTAGAAATATGGAAGTACAGATAATCCAAATGATTTTACCTGAGCATAACCTCAAAACTAAGGATTTATTTGCCAGCCCTACTTTGTTGGTTATGATTTTGTTGTTATGGAGGACTGATTGAGCTCATTGATTCGATTTAAAATCTGCACTCATGGAATGGCATGCTTTGAGCACGACTGAAAAGTGTGAAAATAAATGCAATATGCAGCATTTGTTTATGACACTTTGATATCTTGATTAAATGCAGCTGTTTAAAGGGCAAATCCACAGATGAAACAATAACAAAGCGGCTGCCCCGCCTCTGTTTTGGTAAAAAGCTGAGAGATGGGCCTGGAGAAATATAACCACTCTCGGATTAATAGACAGAGCTATGGATGGAAGGACTGAAGCTTGTTTTAACCATGCTATGAGGCTATACAGTGTTTGTTTACATTTGCAATGTTTACAAACATTGGAGAAACACAAGTTTATATTTTGGGTTCTCATTGAGTCTGACAGTTGAACTAAGCTAATGAGGCATTTATAAGTTATATTCTTCAAGAATCAATGGATATACATTACCAGTCAAAAGTTTGGACACACTTACTCATTCCAGGGTTTTTCTTTATTGTTGCTAATTTCTATATTGATGAATAATAGACAATGCCAAAAGTGTGCAAAACTGTCATCAAGGCAAAGGGTTGCTACTTGGAAGAATCTCAAATATAAAATATATTTTGATTCATTTAACCATTTTTTGGTTACTACATGATTCCATATGTGTTATTTCATCGTTTTGATGTCTTCACTATTATTCTACAATGTAGAAAACAGTAAAAAATAAAGAACAACCTTGGAATGAGTAGGTGTGGTACTGTATATATACAGTGCCTTGCGAAAGTATTCGGCCCCCTTGAACTTTGCGACCTTTTGCCACATTTCAGGCTTCAAACATAAAGATATAAAACTGTATTTTTTTGTGATGAATCAACAACAAGTGGGACACAATCATGAAGTGGAATGACATTTATTGGATATTTCAAACTTTTTTAACAAATCAAAAACTGAAAAATTGGGCGTGCAAAATTATTCAGCCCCTTTACTTTCAGTGCAGCAAACTCTCTCCAGAAGTTCAGTGAGGATCTCTGAATGATCCAATGTTGACCTAAATTACTAATGATGATAAATATAATCCACCTGTGTGTAATCAAGTCTCCGTATAAATGCACCTGCACTGTGATAGTCTCAGAGGTCCGTTAAAAGCGCAGAGAGCATCATGAAGAACAAGGAACACACCAGGCAGGTCCGAGATACTGTTGTGAAGAAGTTTAAAGCCGGATTTGGATACAAAAAGATTTCCCAAGCTTTAAACATCCCAATGAGCACTGTGCAAGCGATAATATTGAAATGGAAGGAGTATCAGACCACTGCAAATCTACCAAGACCTGGCCGTCCCTCTAAACTTTCAGCTCATACAAGGAGAAGACTGATCAGAGATGCAGCCAAGAGGCCCATGATCACTCTGGATGAACTGCAGAGATCTACAGCTGAGGTGGGAGACTCTGTCCATAGGACAACAATCAGTTGTATATTGCACAAATCTGGCCTTTAGGGAAGAGTGGCAAGAAGAAAGCCATTTCTTAAAGATATCCATAAAAAGTGTTGTTTAAAGTTTGCCACAAGCCAAGATTTTCTTCAGCAGGGACAGGGAAGATGGTTCAAATTGATGGGAAGATGGATGGAGCCAAATACAGGACCATTCTGGAAGAAAACCTGATGGAGTCTGCAAAAGACCTGAGACTGGGACGGAGATTTGTCTTCCAACAAGACAATGATCCAAAACATAAAGCAAAATGTACAATGGAATGGTTCAAAAATAAACATATCCAGGTGTTAGAATGGCCAAGTCAAAGTCCAGACCTGAATCCAATCGAGAATCTGTGGAAAGAACTGAAAACTGCTGTTCACAAATGCTCTCCATCCAACCTCACTGAGCTCGAGCTGTTTTGCAAGGAGGAATGGGAAAACATTTCAGTCTCTCGATGTGCAAAACTGATAGAGACATACCCCAAGCGACTTACAGCTGTAATCGCAGCAAAAGGTGGCGCTACAAAGTATTAACTTAAGGGGGCTGAATAATTTTGCACGCCCGATTTTTCAGTTTTTGATTTGTTAAAAAAGTTTGAAATATCCAATAAATGTCGTTCCACTTCATGATGTGTCCCACTTGTTGTTGATTCTTCACAAAAAAATACAGTTTTATATCTTTATGTTTGAAGCCTGAAATGTGGCAAAAGGTCGCAAAGTTCAAGGGGGCCGAATACTTTCGCAATGCACTGTACATACTGTACAGTGGCAGGAAAAAGTATGTGAACCGTTTGGAAATACTTGGATTTCTGCAATAATTGGTCATAAAATTTTATCAGATCTTCATCTAGGTCACAACAATAGACAAACACAGCATGCTTAAGCTAATAACACACAAACAATTATACATTTTCATGTCTTCATTGAACACACCGTGTAAACATTCACAGTGTAGGTGGAAAAAGTATGTGAACCCTTGGATTTAAGAAGTGGTTGACCCTCCTTTGGCAACAATAACCTCAACCAAACATTTTCTGTAGTTGCGGATCAGACCTGCACAACGGTCAGGAGGAATTTTGGACCATTCCTCCTTACAAAACTGTTTCAGTTCAGCAATATTCTTGGGATGTCTGGTGTGAACTACTCTCGAGGTCTTGGCACAGCATCTCAATCGGGTTGAGGTCAGGACTCTGACTGGGCCACTCCAGAAGGTGTATTTTCTTCTGTTGAAGCCATTCTGTTGTTGATTTACTTCTGTGTTTTGGGACATTGTCCTATCGCATCACCAAACTTCTGTTGAGCTTCAAGAACTAACATTCTCCTGCAAAATGTATTGAGAAACTTGGGAATACATTTTTCAGTCGATGATAGCAAGCTGTCCAGGCCCTGAGGAATCAAAGCAGCCCCAAACCACGACGCTCCCTCCACCATGCTTTACAGTTGGGATGAGGTTTTGATGTTGGTGTGCTGTGCCTTTTTTTCTCCACACATAATGTTGTGTGTTCTTTCCAAACAACTCAGCTGTAGTTTCATCTGTCCGCTGTGGAACGTCCAGGTGCACTTTTGCAAACTTCAGACGTGCAGCAATGTTTTTTTGGGACAGCAGTGGCTTCTTCTGTGGTGTCCTCCCATGAACACCATTCTTGTTTAGTGTTTTACGTATCGTAGACTCTTCAACAGAGATGTTAGCATGTTCCAGAGATTTCTGTAAGTCTTTAGCTGACATCCGAGGATTCTTCTTAACCTCATTGAGAATTCTGCACTGTGGTGTTGCAGTCATCTTTGCAGGACAGCCACTCCTAGGGAGAGTAGCAACAGTGCTGAACTTTCTCCATTTACAGACAATTTGTCTTACCGTGAACTGACGAACATCAAGGCTTTCACAGATACTTTTGTAACCCTTTCCAGCTTTATGCAAGTCAACAATTCTTAATCTTAGGTCTTCTAAGATCTCTTTTGTTCGAGGCATGGTTCACATCAGGCAATGTTTCTTTTGATTAGCAAACTCAAATTTTGTGAGTGTTTTTGTAGGCAAGGCAGCTCTAACCAACATCTCTAATCTCGTCTCATTGATTGGACACCAGGTAAGCTGACTCCTGACTCCAATGAGCTTTTGGAGAAGTCATTAGCCTAGGGGTTGCCATACTTTTTCCAACCTACACTGTGAATGTTTAAATTATGTATTCAATATAGACAAGAAAAATACAATACTTTGTGTTATTCGTTTAAGCACACTATGTTTGTCTATTGCTGACTTAGATGAAGATCAAATCAAATTTGATGACCAATTTATGTAGAAATTCAGATAATTCCAAAGGGTTCACATACTTTTTCTTTCCACTGTACTGTAGACTTGAAATCACTGGCCACTTTAGTAATGGAACACTAGTCACTTTAATAATGTTTACATACTGCTTTACTCATCTCATATGTGTATGCTGTATTCTATTCTACTGTATTTTAGTCAATGCTACTCCGACATTGCTCAATCTAATATTTATATGTTTCTTAATTCCGTTATTTTACTTTTAGATTAGTGTGTATTGTTGTGAACTGTTAGATACTACTGCACTGTTGGAGCTAGGAACACAAGCATTTCACTACAAACAAAATAACGTCTGCTAAATATGTGTATGTGACCAATACAATTTGATTTGATTTCGATTTTTATTGATTGGAGAAAGAAAACAAGTAGGCCCTCAGGTCATGATACAATACTGCCATCTGCAGGAAGATTCCACCATACCATAGTACAGTACTCCATTACATTTAAGTAGGGACTGGCACAGAGTCCAGTAGGACAGTGTCACAAAGCTATATAGTCATAGGCCTACACTTTACTGCTGGAGGGAATATACAGCCACCCTTGATTGTGAGCTACAATTAAATGTTGAAATGAATATTTGCGATACACAAGAGGTAAACAATGGTTTTCCATCAATAGAATCAATGTAGGGAGGTAAGGGGATATCATAAGGGAATCACTTAGACTTATCAGTAGGACTAGACCAGTTATCTAACGCGATCGGGTAGAGAAGTAGCCTATGTGAGCGCTTTAATTGTAGCCTAAACATACAATTAAAGTCTCCATCACCAATAAATGAATGAACCTCAGAGATTATAGGCTGGTTTATGCTGCGAACAACATGTTTTTATTAGCCTACTAGAATCGCCTACAAAATAGGTTTGTGATAGGCCTTCAATTGAGAGGTTTAACTTGTTATGTATGTAGCCTACAGTTCACAATAACAGGAAAAAACAAATGTAATCACCAAAATACAATTAAGAGATAACAATTAAGAGATAATAAACCTTCATGATGACACTTCATTTAATCTTTTAAGTGTTGGCTAATGTTTTACTGAAACATAAGGAAGCTATCCGATTTTCAATAGCACCGATGACAACAATCTGTTAATTTGATGAAAAGGAAAAGCTCCTCAAGAAAGAAGTGCTTGACAGAAAGAACCGTGTTTAATGGATGGATTTGGCAGACGGGTTGCAAAATAAATCCTCACAATGCAGGGATAAACTTGCTGTGGCAGTTTTATGCTGTGCAGTTTTAAAGCCTCATGCACGAGTAGCAATAATAATAATAATAAACGATTACTACCTTACATGCTGACCCCACCGCTTGTGTCGCGTGCGCTCGCGTTGCTAAATAAATGTACACATACATGTTATTCAATCATTGCACCCACACTGCTCACGCGCGCCAATGGGTGTCTGCGTTGCCAAGCACTAAAATAGAAGTCAGTTCTATTTGTGACGCTCCTCATTGGTTTATAGAAGCAGATACCCATGTGCCATCTCCTCATTGGTTATACCCACGTAGGTGATTGAAAGATAAACTGAGGTCGGACGGTCGGTCGTGGTAATACACCTTATTATGAAAGTAGATGCCAATCACCATATAAAGTCCAAAGAAGAGAAAATCTGGAAGGAGGATGTAACGGCTGTCGTCCGAAGGATGAGACCAATGCGCAGCGTTCCTTGAGTTCCACATAATATTTATTGTGAAGTTAAACTTTTAGACAAAACAATAAAGAAAATAACGACCGAACAGCTTCGTAGTGCAAACTACCTGGTCACAAACGAAGAACAAGATCCCACACAGAAGGAGGGAAAAAAGCTACCTAAGTATGATTCCCAATCAGCTGTCCCCGATTGAGAACCAAAGCTGGCCAAACACAAAACATAGAAACATGAACATAGAATGACACCCTGACCAAACCAAAAATAGAGACATAAAAAGCTCTCTGCGGTCAGGGTGTGACAGAGGAGAGATGACTAGAAACGATTCGGTTGACCGTTTTGTGTGGATTAATTGTCGGAGTAGAGGACCTTGTGCATTTCAGGTAAAAACAACAACTCAACGTTTATATCCCAGGACAAATTACTAGCAGCAGCAAGCTAGCTAAATAGTACAAATTAGCTAGCAACTGCAAGATAGCTAGCTAAATTGCCATTTTTGACCTGTCCCCAAATTAATATAATCGGTTCAGGTTTTGTGTTGATATTTCAACCTGCGTGTCATGATCGCGTTTGGTGTGGGGGGACAAAATCAATTTGCGCGTCCGGTTTGGGCATGGTGTGAAGCTATCATTAATCAAAAGCCACCTACTGGGCAGAAATGTCTGAGGTGCTATTATATGGACAATACTGTTGTGTGTAGTCGTTTTTATTAGCGGGAAGAAGTTTAACTAATTCAATCTAATCATATCAAATTTGTAGACACATAGGTTGAATCAATGTTATTTCCACGTAATTTCAATTAAATTACTTGACCCAACATGGAATAGACATTGAATTGACATCTATGCCCAGTGGGAATCTTGTTGGTGCTTGCCTCTAAGAGCAAATAATTTGTGTCACGCCCTGACCATAGAGAGCCCTTGTTTCTCTATGGTGTAGGAGGTCAGGGCGTGACTAGGGGGTATTCTAGTTTATAATTTCTATGTTGTGTTCTAGTTTATATTTTCTATGTTGGTGTTTTGTATGATTCCCAATTAGAGGCAGCTGGTAATTGTTGTCTCTAATTGGGGATCATATTTAAGTAGCTATTTTTCCCACCTGTGTTTGTGGGATATTGTTTTGTGTTCTTGCATGTGCACCACATAGTCACGTTTCGTTGTTCGTTTTTTTATATATTTTGTTTTGCTTCAGTTTCACATTGGAATAAAGATGTGGAACTCTACATCCGCTGCGCCTTGGTCCCGTTCATATGACAACTGTGACAATTTGACAGCTGCAGTTTGAGATGATGTATTCCCTTTTATGTATGAAAGTTGATACTCACATTTATTATATAAAAAATGTATACAAATATATATTTTAAAAAGCTTATTTAAATGTACTTATATTATAGTGTTTCTATTCCAAGAAAAACTATAATACATTTTACAGTACCCTGTGTATTGCCTACATAATGTTTTTTTTTTTTTTAAATAGAAAGACATATCCTAATGTTACAAAGCAGAATATAAACTAGATCTAGACTACTGTGGGTGGGATAGGAAACATGATAAAGGAAAGCAGAGCAGTACCAGAGCGAAATTTGACCATTTTTTAAAATCTGCTTGAATACTGCTCTGTTCCTCGCTCCACACTCGCCCACTTACATACTCAGGCATTCAAAAGCAGCCCTGCTTTAGGCTATCAAATAACTGTCATTGAATAATCATATGAATGGATGGAATCAGTGAATGAATGGCGGCAGCACAGATTGGCAAGATACATAACAAATGAGGCCTAATAAGACAAAATAACAATTAAGTCGTTCAAATTAGATAAGTCGTTCAAATAACTTAGTATCTTGTTTGAACGACTCTGTATCTCATCGTTTTTATATAGTTTTTTTTGTCACGGAGGCCTCCATTGAATTTTCGACTTTTTGTCTAATTGTCTGTCTTGGGCTTCAGGGCTTCTGTAGGGGATTTTTTTTTGTTCAAACGAGATACTAAGTCGTTCAAACACGATAATTCCAAGAGTTGCGTTTTATTTTTTGTCTTGTGCTTCAGAGCTTCAGTAGGGGATATTTTTGTGTCTGTAAAAGTAATTATGCGAGAAGTGGGGGTGGAAATGCCTTTACGTGTAAATATTGATATAATAATCATCAACCTCATCTCGCACAAATTATTTTAGCATGATATTGATGACTCGGGAAACCATGCAGTTTATTAGCCTACAAATTAAATAAGTGATGAACTTCACAGGGGTGGTGAAAGTGCAGTGATGAGCTTGATGCTCATTTCCAATAAATATTGAGGGTCTTATTCTGGTGACATGATGATTGAAGCCTAATTGCTGTTTGACAAATAAAACAATTCTCGCTCTTATCCATAATAATCTCTTCATGTAGAGTAGCGTACCCACACACCCTACCAGTGGAGTTTCCTCAGAGGAGGAAGGAGAGGACCATCCTCCTCATTGAATTTCATAAAATAAAAATAGTGAAACATTAAAAAAGTTATCCTTTTTAAATAAAACTATACTAAATATATTCACGTCACCAAATAATTGATTAAAACACACTGTTTTGCAATTACCGTCTACAGTAGCCTCAGAAGCACCCTGTACGGAGGTGTAGCCAAAGGACAGCTACTGTAGCTTTTGTCCTCCTCTGGGTACATTGACTTCAATACAAAACCTAGGAGGCTCATGGTTCTCACCCATTCCATAGACTAACACAGTCATTATGACAACTTCCAGAGGACGTCCTCCAACCTATCAGAGCTCTTGCGGCATGAACTGACATGTTGTCCACCCAATCAAAGGATCAGTGAACTAATCTAGTACTGAAAGCATAAACTAGAGCTTGTTAGCACTGCAGTGCATAAAATGTGGTGAGTCGTTGACTCAAAGAGAGAGAGAAAGACAATAGTTGAACGGTTTTTAACAAATACATTTATTCCAAAACAAAGTCAGTTTGATGGAAACACACCACTAGTGGGAAAATGTGCATATTTTCTTTTCATCTTTCCTCCAACCGCCACACAGGCTGACAGCTACTGTACTGTACAGCTCAGTGGGGAAAATAAACAACCTGTTCCTCTCAAATCGGTAGGAAGCACGAAAGCAGGAAATAGCAATGTGCCTCGTGCTTATTACCATCATCATTAGCAGTAGCAGAGCAGCAAGAGCATTACAAACGGTCAGATTCTAGCACTAATGATCATTCATATGCACACACATGCAGATACCGTGTGTGAGATGCTACAAACACAAAAGCAGTCACACATGCAGAGTGTTCTCCCAAGCTTCACTGTTACTCTGTGGAGCTGATGAGCTGTCGTCGTGACAGCAGGGTCATTCCCTTTCTCTCTCTCTCTCATCAACAAAATGAAGCCTTCCCATCACTATTCTCTCTCTCATCCTACTTCAAAATCACTCCTACATTTCCCATCTCTCTCTCTCTACATGTTGCCTGCCACCCTCTCTACCTCCCTCGTGTGTACATTGAGTCAAGGATGACATTAGCATGGTAATCACAGTGTACTGTCAAGAGTCTTTCAGAAACATATCTCTAGTATCATGGAGGTATACCTACAAGCAGAGGAGGCTGGTGAGAGGAGCTACAGGAGAACAGGCTCATTGCAAAGGTTGGAGCGGAATCAATGGAATGGTACCAAACACATGGAAATAACGTGTTTGACTCCATTCCATTGATACCATTCCAGCCTATACAATGAGTACCTCCTCCTATAGAAACTCCCACAAGCCCCCTCTGCTACAAAAATACTCAAAAATTATGCTTTGAGTGTACATGATTGCCATATCAGGGATATGTCAAAAGTAATACAGCAGTTACAGTGAGATATGAACATACATAAAGCATGTAGTCTCTGTAGCAAACCTGGCTGTTGTTGTTGAGCACTTGACAGCATTCATTGGGAGCTGATGCCAAACCAGGAAAACACAACATGCCTTATTGTATCATAAACATCACATTTGTCGTTTCTTTTAATTCAGACGTATTTTTTATTAAACAGAAGCAAATGTCTTGGAGTGGAGGGCTACCACTGCATGTTTTCCTGTGGGTTTAAATGCACCCTCCGTCCTCTGCCTGTTGCTCTCCATCTCAGACAAGGATTAGGGTACTGCAGTCTGAGGTTCCATCAAAAGCAGATTCAAGAAAATATTAATTGAACTGCAGGCTGAAGTCCTACCAGCAAATCCCTCCACCTCATGCCCTGCATTCAGTATCTCCATAATTATCAACACTTGACTCATCTGGCAGTGAACCTTTACCACCCTGTCGTCATCAACGCACGTGTCACGACTTCCGCCGAGGTCGGTCCCTCTCCTTGTTCGGGCGGCGTTCGGCAGTCGACGTCACCGGTCTTCTAGCCATCGCCAATTTCATTTTCCATTTGTTTTGTCTTGTTTTCCCGCACACCTGGTTTGCAGTCCCTCATTTTTCGTCTTACATATAACCCTCTCATTCCCCTCATGTCTGTGTGTGGAATGGTTATATGTAAATGTATGTGTACTCCAGGCTGGTTTGCGCCGGGTTATTGTACCAGTGTGTGTTTAGTTTTCTGAGTACCGTGTTTTGTTCGCCTCAATAAAGGGCTCCATTTGTTACCCATTTCTGCTTTCTTGCACCTGACTTCCCTGCAGCCAGTTACGCACTCCTTTACAGCACGCACGCGCATGCACACACTCACCACACTGTCATCAACATTGCACAACAAATATTTACAGTACTGTATGTTCCCTGTTGGGTGAATCAGATCACCTCTCTAGATATGACTCACCAAATACACCAGTGACCAACCTTGAAGGCCTCCCACAAGGTCACACAGACATCTCTGTCAGAGTCTGTCTTCACAGCTGAATATAAAGGTAGGGCCTGAGTTTTAACTTGCTCGAATTTACAGGAATAATCTGATGGTGGGGTGGGGGCTGAGTGGCGTGTGGCCTCCAGCTGCATATTAAATGTGCTCTGGCGTTTCATGGCTCGTCAGCTCTGGCCTGCTTTGTGATGCACAAAAGACACACATTCTCATTTACTCGCACTCACATACCGTACATTCTCACACACACACACACACACACACACACACACACACACACACACACACACACACACACACACACACACACACACACACACACACACACACACACACACACACACACACACACACACACACACACACACACACACAGCAAAATATGCTGTTCATTACATGGTGAAAAAAAGTAATTTATTGGTATCTGTTTTGTTGATGTAGAAAAAAAGTGGTGATACTGGCAGAGATCTGACAGGCTAATCCAGCTAGCTAAATTGGCAGTGCTACTGCTGAAAGATGAGACAGGTGGTAGATAGAGGCCTATGGTACCAGGTTCACATACACAGAGAGCTATTTCTTGCTTCTAAGAACATATTTCAAAGTACAAGAAGTACAGAAATGTAGACCAAAGCAAAATACTCTCGCATAGACATGTTTAATGCAGGATGATTTTAAAAAGGAGATCCCAAGGATGTTAGGTGTTTTTAGTGAAGCTGTTACAAAGCTAATTGATCCAGACAACGTAGCTATGACGTCGAGCTTCATCTGACGTCGTCTTGGAAGTCTCATGGGGGCTCATTACTTTCATGCATGTATCTCTGAGAATGCTCTCTTTTCAGAAATGCTCAAATATTTCATATTCAAACATTGCTTTCTGGAATCAAGTCACTTGTTGAGGAGACACACTTTGAAATTCAATTCACAATTCAAACACAGTCGACATGTGTGACACCAAGTCCTGGTATCCCTTAGCTGTTGGTGCATTTGTGTGTCAAATATAGCAAAACATATGGCCAGTTTGCATACCTTATGAAAGATCAGAGCAAAAAATAAAAGCAAACAGAACAACGCACCAAAAAAACAAATCACATTTTCTAAACTCAGATACTGAGCATTAACATTGAGGTCAGTCTTTCCCATACATTTTCTTCACATATAGATTTATTTACTGTTAAATATCGTAAATCTTTTATAAAATATTTCCTCGGAATTCATTCTATGTACATAGACAAGAGTGCACAAGATGGATGGATGGTGTGACATGCCAAGGTGTTTTGGCCAGGCAGGAGTTGCTGTATTCTTGTAGGTATTGATTGTTTCTCTCTTAACCTGGTCTGTTCTCTCTCACTAGAGAATGACTGGTTTCCATACCATAACTACGGTGGCCCTAAGGGGCAAAGTAGATTAAAGTTAATTTTGCTCCTTAGGGCAACCGTACATAATACCACTAATATATATTAAACTCGATTAACTTCCTGCATGTTCTCAGCCAAGTGACAACACTTCAACATGACGATGACCAACTCGGTGACAATAATAGCAACACTGAATCTCAGCCCTGTCTTCTGTCCCCTCAACAGAACATGGTTTCAGGACTATCCACAATAATGGATACTAAAAACGTGTAAAATATTGTTTGTTTTTCCGGCATGTTATAGCTCGATCAGCTCCATAGACAAACAGAGATGGCGTTTTTCATTAATGTGCATTGAAATACAAGGCAAAACACACAGCACATAGCTACATACAAGGCCTGCATGCTCTGTTGCCTAGAAAAATAAATGGTTTGCGCTTTAGCATTGATCTCTGATATGACCTCCCACCATTTTGTGGATCCTTACCAGAAATGGGAGATGTCGGCTTGGGTTATTTAGATGATGGCAATGCTGATGCTTGGCACCGGGGCAAAGTTTCTCCTAGTTAGAGATCTAGGCTCAGCTTGCCCTCCCACAATCCTAACCTTTAGTGGGGAAAATGCAAAACTGACCAAAGATCAGTGTTTGGGGGCAACTTTAACCTACACCTGTTGGCTCGGTCATGGTATACAATGACAAGAATGGCACTATTGCTCCAACACTGCAAATATACACAATGACAATGTGATTGTTGTTGTTGTTGTATACTTCTCTCCAAAAAACACAACAGTAAGACATCATACAGACAAGAACATTCAATATCAACCTGTGACAGAATACTTCATGTGGTTTCTGTTTTCTTTTGGGTTGTTATTAAAAAAAAAAAAAAATCACAACGTATCGGGATCCACAGAACTCTGACGAGAGCAGATATCTCTGTATATTACTAAGAAATGTTGAGCTGATAATCACAGTATATTATAGTAAGTATGCTTGTTGTTCAAAATGGCAAAAATACTAATGACTTTCAATTGCTGGTGTGTTTGCCTAAAACACTAGTACTGAGCTTCTTGAAGCACTGAAGGTACACATCAGAGAGTAGCCGACGGATTTAGTGACTCACAAAAGAGAAAGTAATCGCGTGGAGCATTTGCTTTGAGCGAGGCATAAACGCGCGTGTTCTGTTCACACACATCCGCATTGTTTAGATATGTAATGATAATACCATACTATAGTGGTAAACATACCTTCAACAAAAAAGTGCTGCATCCCGTGGTGTGGGACTCACATTCCTTTAATTAAGGAGAGAAAAACCGGTTCTGTGTACGGCTGCTCGTTGGGGGGCTTATACGACAATGTCGAGAACGCATGAAAACAAAACAAAGAATGAAAGGTTTTTTTTTAAAACACACAAGTCGTGATGGGGTAGAGTTATTCATTATTATTTGTTGTAGTTCCTAAAAAGGTGGTGAGGTTTAGAGGGAGGGATGGAAGGGAGGCTGGGGCTGTCTCTATCTTCCCCAGGTATTTAGACTACACAGTAGTTTCATTTCTCCAGGGTCCCGTGCGTATATTCCCTGTGCTGTCTGATGCGTACACAAAACCCTCGTGCAGGCCGCCTTTAAGGATCCCATTCTGATTGGGCGGTGGGTTCTGGGGGTAGGATTGTCTGCGCGGGTGCATCTCCAGGTGGTGATGCGGCACGATCAGGTCCTCCTCATTGGCTTTTTTGCCACAGCCGCACAGAAAGGTGCCCGTGTCGCCAGCCTCCGCCTGGCACAGAGTGGGGAACAGGTCCGCCTTGGCACAGCAAGGCATGTGCCGGTGGCAGGGGGCGTGGCACGCCTGCGCCGCCTCGTGAGCCACCGCCGCTGCGGACGCATGGCACGTGTGGTGGCCTACTTCGTGGGGGGAAGCAGCCAGGTGGCAGATGTGTCCGAGGCGCTCATGCGTGCTGTGAGGGCTGTCTGTGTGGGAGCTGTGGATAGAGCCTCCGTCTACGCTAGAGGGGATGTGGTAGGCGTACTCCCTCTCTGCCACCCCTCCTGTGCCAGCCTGCCGGTGGCGGCTAAAGTGGCGAGGCTTAGTTCTAGTGCTGCCCTTCAGGCAACGATGCAGGTGGATGCCTGGCCGGTAGCCCTCTGGGTCAGTGTGCAGGAGAACATGCGCCGTAGGCTCCTCCTCCATCAGCTGCTGGCTGTGCAGGGCGGTGCAGCAAGGTGCCACGGGGGACAGGCATGTCACATGGTTCTGCGCCGGCGTCAGGCTGCCATGCTTACAGTGACCCAAGGTGCCACTTTGGGCATGTCCTCCCAACAGGGCCTTACCCGGGCACGGCGAATCCAGGTGGCAGTGCCCGTGCCCATGCCCTATTGTATCCCCATTGACATTAACCTTTGGACACAAGTGACCATGACCGTGGCAACCGTGGTTGGTGCGTCTCCCAGGGCAGCAGGCGCACCAGCAATGCCACACGTCGTCCCGCTTTGCACAGTGGTGGATGAGCACGAAAAGTCCCAGCGTGACGGAGAAGGCACCGTACAGGCAGCTGAAGATCATGTCCAGGAAGTGGCCCTGCGACACAGCCAGCGCCCCGAAGGCCCACGTGGCCACGAACAAGAAGAGGGTGAAGGCTGCTGTCCTCAGCTGGGCCTTGAACGAATGCTCGTTGGCCAGCAGAGATGGGTTGATGGCAATGGCTGAGTGGCAGCCTGCGTGGCACTGCCCTCTGTTGGGCGGTGGTGGCAGTGCTCCGGGCTCTCCTCCCCCTCCCTGGTGGCAGTGCCCGCCCATGCCCGTGACAGACGCCAGTCTCTGCTGCTCCTGAGTCAGGGCTTTCAGTTCGTACTTCCTCTCTGGGTGGCGCCTCAGCTGGATGAAGGTACACAGGAAGTAGACGCAGGTGACCAGGACGATGAAGGCCACAGGGCCATAGAAGGCTCCCAGGCTGGACTCCCACACCATCCAGCAGCTGCAATACACACACACACACACACACACACACACACACACACACACACACACACACACACACACACACACACACACACACACACACACACACACAGTCGGCTAAATTAACATCACTGTATGACCTCAGTGTGTTTGCTTTAATAAACACTGAAATACATAACCACAGAGAAGAGCCATAGGCATCTTGAAGCGATAAATTACCTTAAGTGATAAAGAAAACAAAGGGGGGTGGGCAACATACACTGAAGTGTGACTCATATCATCAGATCTATCTGCATCTAATCCATTTTGGAGGTAAATAGTCTTTGCAGGATATAAGTGCATGGAGACCCGACACAGCTGTTGATGAGGCGTCTAAAGTTTCACTTTAAAACATACAAGAAAAATATCAACCTCTACAAAAAAATGTCCTTTAATTTTAATCCACATCATAATAATCCATAATCCATAACATAATTCACATCTCCTGTTGCTGCAGGATTATTTTCCTGCTCTAGCAAACGGGCTAAAATTAAGATCCTACCTGTGTGTGTGCGTGTGCTTAAAACTGTGACTGTGACCTTGAGAATAGGGGACTGCTGGGTGACTTACTAGGGTGACGTCTCCCCACTGCCATAGTTGTCAATATTGACGCCTGCTGTGATTCCACAGATGATGAAGGGCACTCCGCCACTGACTAAATAAAACCTGAAGAGAGAGAGAGAGAGAGATTATAAAATGTGTGACATATAAAAGTCACTTTACAACACCAATATCCTCTGTTTTCTGGGTTGTACTGCCAGTAATCAATAGCAGGGAGAGAGAAAGAGAGAAAGAGAGCGAGTCAGTGAGAGAAATTGTCAGTGGAAGAGAGAGAAAGAGTCAGTCAGAGAGAGAGAGAGATAATCAGTCAGTCAGTCACAGTCAGAGAGAGAGAGAGAGTCAGTCAGGGAGAGAGAGAGATAATCAGTCAGTCAAATCACAGTCAGAGAGAGAGAGAGAGATAGTCAGTCAGAGAGGGATAGAGAGCGAGAGAGCGAGAGAGAGAGAGAGAGGTCATGATCAGATGAGCTCCTGCATTTTTCAGCATGTTCTTAAAAAATATAGATTTAGAGTTAGATAGACTTGGATCTTTTGTCAGGAACATATACAGTATGCTATCCTCTACAACATAACCTTCACTCCAAATCAAAACTCAAACCTACAACCTGATTTTGGACGGAATTACGGAATCACCTGGAAGGCTTAAAACTACCAAAGATTACTATTCCAAAGCTATACAGCAAATGCTCTGGAAACAAAAGAAACCTGAAAACACCATCCAACCTGGAACTGAGTGAGTAATGTTTAGTCTGAAGCTATATTTTATTTCCAAAAGCCAAGAAGAAAAATACATTACATCACTTTATAAGGACTGAATGCTAAATTAAGACTGCCAAGCTTGATACAACTTCAATTAGCACTGACGTGTCAAGCGAGAGGTGTCAAAGTGCTATATTAGCACACTACCCCTCTGTTAAGAGAGGGGGTGTTAACGAGGGGTAGAAACTCAGGATACTAGACAACGAGGACTCTGACTCAGCTAATATACATCTCTTTAAGTCTGGAACAGTAATGGTACAGGGCCCAAACAGTTTCAGCTGGACTTTCACCTAATCAAAGAATTAGCCCAGTAGGAGAAGCTCTCCCTTGAGAAAGATACCCCCACCCAGAGCGGGTCAGACCAGACCTCTTCATTATATAACCCCACAGACGAGCAACCCCAAGCGGAAAGTCAACCTCCCAGCACAGAGTACTACCCCCTCGTTGAAATGAAGGATACATTTACCCAGCTAGAGGTAAGGCAGTTGGAGCTGGAACAGCAGGTGATTACACTCCAGTCAGCACAGACCCAGACAACAGTCCAGCACAACAACACCCCCCTTAACCAGACCCGGAGTGCTGGAGGTGGAGAGAGACATATCTGCACTCTGGACTGTGGTGAGACAACTTCAACAATATAAAAGCAAAAGCAGGAGAAGAACAGAGCACTAGAGGAGAGGATCAGTGCTGGATGAGAGGTTGAGGGGGATGGCGTGTGACAGAGAACAACCCACTAGAGAGGTGGCCTCCCCCTACTGGCTTCTCTGCGACCAGCCCCACCTCAGCTCCCAAAAAAGGTCTCGACACCACAGCAGAACAGTCCACACCAGACCCTGACCATAGCGTTGACATCACAGCAGAATAGACAAATTAAGAACCCCAAGCACAGGTGATCTCACCCCCTCTGAGCACCCCCCTTGTCAGCCACCCTGATACCCCCCCCCCCACACACACACACACACACCCACTGAGCACATACACAAGACACAGATTGTACTCCTTATGGCCTCAAATGGGAAATATATACAATTTAAAAAAAAATCCCAAACACAGTGTGTCTAAACTCTGGTGTCCAAACACCCAGCGCGCCCCAGACCTTCTGTCTGAAGACCAACTAAGTTCACATAGCCACATAATAATACATACAGGCACAAATGACCTGAGAACACAGCAGGAAAGGGTGGCCACAGCACTGAAGGGAGTGATTGAAAAAGCTTATTCTACTTTCCCCAATGCACAAGTGGTTATCTCCACCCTGCTACCATGAAAAGACTTCCACTCTGCTATCATACAGCGGATAAACGCAAGTATTTCCCATGACTGTGCCTCAAAACCAAATGTTTTCCTGGCCCACCACTCCACCCTGGACTTGAACAGCCTCTATGACCAGGTCCACCTATACAAGGCAGCAGTGCCCACCTTCGCCCGGACTCTGAAGGACATCGCTCTCAAATGCAGCCCTAACACTTCACACAGAAGCAACAGATTAATAGACACCCAGCACAGACCAGCGAGACACTCACCCAGACCCCGCCCCCACTCTTACACTAGCCCAAGCCAATGGCATGTACCAAATGCTCAGCAGGCTCTGCTCACACTTACTGGCAAAACCACACAACCAACAACATTGGACACTTTATGGAACACAAAGCACAACTATGACAACATAACCAACAAAGACGGGTCACAACTCCTGCAGCTCTGTCGCACGCTGGGTATGTACATAGTTAATGGTAGGCTTCGAGGGGATTCCTATGGTAGGTACACCTATAGCTCATCTCTTGGCAGTAGTACTGTAGACAATTAGGCAACAACAAATTAAATCCCTTTTAGACAACCTCCTGGACAAAACAGTTTCCCTATCAAAACTAAAAATCTCAAATAGAAAACCGAAGAAAATGAACAACAATGTCACGCCCTGGCCTTAGTTATCTTTGTTTCCTTTATTATTTTGGTTAGGCCAGGGTGTGACATGGGTGATTTATTGTGTTTCGTCTTGTCTAGGGGTTTATTAGATTAATGGGGTTGTGTTCAGTTTAGTTGTCTAGGAAAGTCTATGGTTGCCTAGAGTGGTTCTCAATCAGAGGCAGGTGTTTATCATTGTCTCTGATTGGGAACCATATTTAGGCAGCCATATTCTTTGGGTATTTTGTGGGTGATTGTTTCCTGTCTTTGTGTTTTATGCACCAGTTAGGACTGTTACGGTTTTCACGGTTGTTGTTTTGTAGTTAGTTCATGTTAAGTGTCTCATATTAAAGAACCATGAACTTCAACCACGCTGCGTTTTGGTCCGCCTCTCCTTCACAGGAAGAAAGCCGTGACAAACAATGACAAATGGTTTGATGAAGAATGCAAAAATCTTAGAAAGTAATTGAGAAACCTGTCTAACCAAAAACATGGAAACCCGGAAAACCTGAGTCTATGCCTTCACTACGGTGAATCACTAAAACAATACAGAAATACACTACGGAAAAAGAAGGAACAGCACGTCAGAAATCAGCTCAATGTAATTGAAGAATCCATAGACTCTAACCACTTCTGGGAAAATTGGAAAACACTAAACAAACAACACCACAAATAATTATCTATCCAAAATGGAGATGTATGGGTAAAGCACTACTCCAATCTTTTTGGCTCTATAACAAAGAACGAATAGCACAAACATATACATGATCAAATTCAAATCTTAGAATCAACTATTAAAGACTACCAGACCCCATTGGATTCTCCAATTACCTTGAATGAACTACAGAACAAAATAAAAACCCTCCAACCCCAAAAGGCCTATGGTGTTGATGGTATCCTCAATGAAATGATCAAATATACAGCCAACAAATTCCAATTGGCTATACTAAAACTCTTTAACATCATCCTCAGCTCTGGCATCTTCCCCAATATTTGGAACCAAGGACTGATCACCCCAACCCACAAAAGTGGAGACAAATTTGACCCAAATAACTACAGTGGGATATGTGTCAACAGCAACCTTTGGAAAATCATCTGCATTATAATTAACAGCAGACTTGTACATTTCCTCAGTGAAAACAATGTACTGAGGAAATGTAAAATTGTCTTTTTACCAAATTATCGTACGACAGACCACGTATTCACCCTGCACACCCTATTTGACAAACAAACAAACCAAAACAAAGGCAAAGTCTTCTCATGCTTTGTTGATTTCAAAAAAGCCTTCAACACAATTTGGCATGAGGGTCTGCTACACAAATTGATGGAAAGTGGTGTTGGGGGAAAAACATACGCTATTATAAAACAACAAGTGTGCGGTTAAAATAGGCAAAAAACACACACATTTCTTCCCAAATGGTCGTGGGGTGAGCCAGGGATGCAGCTTAAGTCCCACCCTCTTCAACATATTATATATCAACGAATTGGCGAGGGCACTAGAAAAGTTTGCAGCACCCGGCCTTACCCTACCAGAATCTGAAGTCAAATGTCTACTATTTGCTGATGATCAGATGCTTCTGTCACCAACCAAGGAGAGCCTACAGCAGCACCTAGATATTCTGCACAGATTCTGCCAGACCTGGGCCCTGACAGTAAATCTCAGTAAGACCAAAATAAAGGTGTTCCAAAAAAGGTCCAGTCGCCAGGACCACAAATACAAATTCCCTCTAGACACTGTTGCCCTAGAGCACACAAAAAAACTATACATACATACATTGGCCTAAACATCAGCGCCACAGGTAACTATCACAAAGATGTGAACGATCTGAGAGACAAGGCAAGAAGAACATTCTATGCCATCAAAAGGAACATAAAATTCGACATACCAATTAGGATCTGGCAAAAAAAAATACTTGAATCAGTTATAGAACCCATTGCTCTTTATGGTTGTGAGGTCTGGGGTCCGCTCACCAACCACAAATTCACAAAATGGGACAAACACCAAATTGTGACTCTGCATGCAAAATTCTGCAAAAATATCCTTTGTGTACAACGTAGAACACCAAATAATGCATGCAGAGCAGAATTGGTCCGATACCTGCTAATTATCAAAATCCAGAAAAGAGCAGTTAAATTCTACAACCACCGAAAAGGATGCAATTCCCAAACCTTCCATAACAAAGCCATCACCTACAGAGAGATTGACCTGGAGCTGGTCCTGGGGCTCTGTTCACAAACACAAACACATCCCACAAAGCCCCAGGACAGCAAAACAATTAGACCCAACCAAATCATGAGAAAACAAAAAAATAATTACTTGACACATTGGAAAGAATCAACAAAAAAACAGAGCAAACTAGAATGCTATTTGGCCCTAAACAGAGAGTACACAGTGGCAGAATACCTGACCACTGTGACTGACCCAAACGTAAGGAAAGCTTTGACTATGTACAGACTAAGTGAGCATAGCCTTGCTATTGAGAAAGGCCGCCGTAGGCAGACATGGCTCTCAAGAGAAGACAGGCTATGTGCACACTGCCCACAAAATGAGGTGGAAACTGAGCTGCACTTCCTAACCTTCTGCCCAATGTACGACCATATTAGAGACACATATTTCCCTCAGATTACACAGATCCACAAAGAATTCGATATCTCCCATATCTACTGGGTGAAATGCCACAGTGTGCAATCACAGAAGCAAGATGTGTGACCTGTTGCCCCAAGAAAAGGTCAACCAGTGAAGAAAAAACACCATTGTAAATACAACCCATATTTATGCGTATTTAATTTCCCTTTTGTACTTTAACCATTTGTATGTCGTTACAACACTGTATATACACATGATATGACATTTGTAATATCTTTATTATTTTGGAACTTCTGTGAGTGTAATGTTTACTGTTCATTTTTATTGTTTATTTCCCTTTTGTATATTATCTACTTCACTTGCTTTGGCAATGATAACATATGCTTCCCATGCCAATAAAGCCCCTTGAATTGAAATGAAATTAAGAAAGAGATAGTCAGTCAGAGAGAGAGATAGAGACCAACTTTTTGTCTTTCGATAATGAAACATTCTCATTTCATTAAACCCTCCCCCAAAAAAATAAACACCAAAAAATATCCTGTACTGCATACATGTACCATACTCACCTTGCCCTCTACCCCACGATACAAAACAACACCACACATCAACAATAACCAAAAACCTCACCACTTCTACAACCGTATATCCAAAACATCTTCCCCTGCTATACAGACAGCCCCCACAAATTCTACCCTAAGGCGTGCAGAGACCATCCCATTAAAGAATAGTAAAGGGTCTGTTATCCCTCCACCTTTGACCCCGTTCCTCCTTGTTTGCCAAATAGCCAACTTTGCCTTAGCAAACAGAAAATTCAACAAAACACATTTGGCCTTCTCCTTATTTGAATACCTGTACCCCATTATAAACATACCAAAAGTAAAAACCACCCCCAACCTCTCACACAGACATCCCAACAGAGTCATTAATGGCATTAACCTGGCACACACAGAAAACACATGAATCACAGTTTCTCTCATAACACAGAGACACCCCTACACAATTCCCGGTCAACCCGTGCCAACCAGCTGTCAGTAGCCAGGGATAGATGTAAAACCTTCCACTGGAGGTCCCCTGACCTCTTTGGTACTAGGGGTTTGTAGAGCCCCCTCCATCTAAAACCCATCATACTCTCCTCCCCACGTACCCCCTGTCACGGATGTGCCTTCACTCCTGTTAGGCTCTTAATGTTCCTTACCTTAATGCAGAGGTTGTAGAGGGCTTTTACCTCCCACCCCTTCAAACTCCTCCAGGCTCGGAGTGTTAAAATCTGACAAGTCCTCCAGACCCCCTTGCCAGTTCCCGGTCTCTGCCGTCACCTGCAGTGGCGGAAACATTGGTGGCCCCTCACCCTTTGGCCGCTCAAACACCACCCTTACCGGCTCAGACAGTGCCTCCTGGACCTCCTCCAGGAATCTCTCCAGCAGCCTAAGAGACGTTATTCCTGTTTGTTGTGCCAGGACTTCTGGGGATTTCCACCCCTCCTCTCCCAGCAGTCGCAGGTCACCCAGCCTCAGTAAACCCGCTGCCATCAGTTGCCTTTGCAGGGTGGCTAACTGAACTGATCTCTAAGGGATGGCTGGGTTGTGGAAGATAGACTCCTCCCACACCCACAGCCCAGGCTCCATATCCCCTTCTCATGTGGGCCTTAGCAGCTGACAGGCACTCAGCACTGCAGAGTAAAAGTCTGAGAGACCTGCTGCACTCAGCCTCTCCAGCTTCATGAGGAACAGCTGCTGGTCCAACCCTAATCTGCCAGCTCTCCTCAGCAGAGTGCATGCTGGTTCCCTCCAGCCAACATCAGTATGGTATAGCAGTCTCTGCACCGCCTTTAGTCGGAAATCAGCCACCCTGCTCTCCAGTTCCACCAGGCCCTGTCCTCCTTTGTGGACGGTCATGTACAAAACTGCTGCCCTCAGCCAGTGAAGTTGCAAGTCTGCAAGCATACCGGCAGGGGGGGCTGAGGACATCCAGTTTATGCCAAAGGGAAGATGCCAGCAGGTTTGTATATTATCAGCACCCTCCCTCTATATGACTCCATCCACCTGGCCAGTCTTAATATCACTAACTGTGACAGCCCTTCCCAGTTATTCCTGATCCACATCTCCAAGCCCAGGTACAGCCCCAACATTTTAAGACCTTCACAACCCCACTGCAAACTCCCTGGAAGCAGAGGAGGTGCCCTATCCCACCATGCCCCCGTTTACCTTAGCTGACAAAGCTCCCTCGTACACCTTCAGACTAGTCTCTAGTGCCTGCATATCCTGACCATCACAGAAACGTCCTCTGCCTATGCTGACACTGCTATGCCTGTCAACACACCCATGCCTGTCCAGCACACTCCTTGCAGTCCATTTAGCCCAAAAAAAGGCTAAATGGCTAATGTATATAACTGCCCCGATAAAGAGCATCCTTGTCTAATGTCCCGTCTCACCCAGACTGGCCTACTGAGCCCCCCTTCCACCTTGACCATACATGACACCCCAGCATACAACATCATCACATAGGTCAAAAAACTTTTTCTAAACCCAAGAACAGACATCACATTAAACAGATACTTATGGTCCTCTATCCTCTATCAAAAGCCTTCTCTTGATCTAGAGACTAATCCAAAGTTCACATTAGAACCTCTCGCTAAGTCCAACATGTCCCTGATTAAGAACAAGTTGTCCGTGATTGACCGTCTGTCCCGGTACACAATTTGTTTGGTCCTTATGTACCATAGAGTCCAGATGGGACTTCAGTCTGTTAGAGAGGACCTTGGCAAATATCTTGTAGTCCACACAGAGCAATGCCACAGGGCTCCAGTTCTTAAGTTCACACAAGTCCCCTTTTTTGGGCAGGAGAGTCAGAGCCTGACGGCAGCTCATCTGCAACTCTCCTACCCCGACGCATTCACGCAACACGCAAAAGTCCAGTCCAATTATTCCCCAGAATTTTTTATAAAACTCCACTGGGAGTCCATCGACCCCCGGTGCACGGCCGGGGGACATCTGGGTTACGGCCTCTGCCAGTTCATGGGACAACAGAGGAATGTCAATTTCATCCCTCTGTGACAGAGGGAGCTTAGGGAGTTCTGCAAACAAGTCCTGGGCAGACATAGGATCACACAGTTCTGCCCTATACAACTCAGTATAGAACTCCACAGTTCGCTCCTGCATCTCCCCCACCACAGAGGTCACCCGCCCATCAGACAGCTGTAGACAATGCATGCCCTTGGCCTCACCGCTCTGTCTTTCTAAACCAAAGAAGAAGGAGCTGGGAGCATCCATCTCCTTGAGCATGGAGAACCTAGCTCTTACAAGTGCTCCCGTTGCTTTAACCTGGAAAAAATAGCCTCAAGATAAACTTTTTTTCCCTTGGTCTCATTCAGGAACCTTGTCGGTTCCCTCACCATATATTTTGACCTTTCTGCTTGACTGGCTGTCAGCTCTGGACCCACTGAAGAGGAGACTGGAAAAAAAAGGCCCTCCTCAGCATCCTCTTCCTCAGATTCACTTTCCTCCTTCTCATCTTCATCTCCCATCCTGACCACCGGCCCTTCCTCTCTGGTCAGGGCCTCCCACCCAGCACCAGGCAAAGGTTCCTTGGTGCCTTTGACCACACCAGCCTCTCCCCTCCCAACTTCTTTCTAGGCCCAGCCTCATCTACACCCCCATCCATAACCTGCCTAGGCCCAGCCTCATCTACACCCCCATCCATAACCTGACTAGGCCCAGCCTCATCTACACCACCATCCATAACCTGACTAGGCCCAGCCTCATCTACACCACCATCCATAACCTGACTAGGCCCAGCCTCATCTACACCCCCATCCATAACCTGCCTAGGCCTAGCCTCATCTACACCACCATCCATAACCTGCCTGGGCCCAGCCTCATCTACACCACCATCCATAACCTGACTAGGCCCAGCCTCAGCTACGCCACCATCTCTAGCCTGACTTGGCTCAGCCTCATCTACACCCCCATCACTGGCATGACTAGGCCCAGCCTCTGCTGCCTGCATCTCATTGTCCCCTGCACGTTGACCTCAATTTCCCCCACTGGGGGCGCTTGTACCCTCACCTTGTCTATGGCCTTTATGTGGGCCCGCAAAGCTCTTATGCCCCAAATCCCCACACTCAAAACACTGTAGACTATCTGTGCTAGCAAACTCTACCCATGCCTTACTTTAAAATGCACATTTAGCTGTTGCTCATTGTTATTCAGAAACATGCCACTTGCCTCCAGAATGAAACAACATGCTTAACGGCAGCTGCCTGAAAACCTGCCGACAGTACACGAAAACCGCGAGAAAACTTACCAAAATGACTCTTTCCTGATTTGATCATCCATAATAAACAGAGGCAAATTTGCAACTACCACCCTGGTCGAAGGGGTAGAAAGAGGCGAAATTGGCACAAACACACCCCTTACAAATATTCCACTAGCAATTAGCCTACCAACCAAATTTGCTCTTTTCATGAACACAACCACAGCTTTGTTCATTCTGGAAGCGGAATGTATAAATTCAGCTCCTACCTGTTCACTCACTGCGAGCAGAACCTCCTCCACTTTAACTCCATTCTCAGGAACACACCTGAATCCATGCCGTATCGACAGCGTCTCCTCCGTGCTAGGCTAAGAAGCCATCGTGCACACCACACCTTCCAAACCCCAGGAAACTAACTCTGTCCTCTTCCAACCTAACAAAACTGTGGATACCGCTAAAACAAATAGTGCATTAACCCTCCACCATAGAAAATACAAATTGAAAGAAAATACAAAGGACAGAATCAAGAAAATAAGTAAGGACAGAGCCCTCCACACCAAACACTTGAACTCAAAAAAAACTCCCAGCATGCACTGCAAGAGAGAGAGAGATAGTCAGTCGATCGAGAGAGAGAGACTGTCAGTCAGTCAGTCAGGCAGTCAGTGAGAGAGAGAGAGATAGTCAGTCAGAGAGTAAGAGAGAGAGAGAGTCAGTCGAGAGAGAGAGTTAGTCAGAGAGAGAAAGAGTTAGTCAGAGAGAGTGAGAGAGAGAGTCAGTCAGAGAGAGATAGTCAGTCAGAGAGAGAGAGAGAGAGAGTCAGTCAGTAGTCAGTCAGTTAGAAAGAGAGACAAAGAGAGAAAAATAAGATAAAGAAAGAGACCTGAGGATGTGCTTCTCTCTCTGTGCCGGCTTGGGTTGTAGACTGGAGATGAAGGGACAGAAAACAGAGAGTGAGAGAGAAAAGAGAGAGCATGAGAGAGAGGAAGAAGTACAAATTGACCTCCTACTCTCCTCTCTCCTGTTCTGCACAGTATAAACAACTCTACCACTCCTCAACATGAGAACAGCTCTGAGACACAGTATAACACATGACAAGCAGACAAACAGCTTTATTTGTGCTGGAGCAACCCCTTCTCCTCAAATCGGAGATTTACTATTATTACTGTTTGAGATCTTTTCCTATCACTGTTTCAGCCCTGGAAAAAACACAAAGCAGGAACATGCAGTCCCCACCCTCTCCCCCTCTGTCTGTCTTGCTATTTCTCTCTCCTCTTTACCCAACCTCGTCTGTCCCCACCTCTTCTCCCTCTTCCCTTACACTGCACCCATCCCAATATTCTATTAGGATCGAGATGTTTGGGCAGGCAGGGGGAAGCGGGAGCATTATCGGGGCTGTCATTGTCTGAGTGGGAGTGATTCCCTCAGGACACTCCTCCAACAGAAAGTCATTTACACACATGACAAGGAGATAAGCATAAAGACGAGAGGACCAGGGGATGTTAAAGCCTAGTGCTTTATGACCCCTATTTCCCCTCTCTATCTCAACAAATCACCAGTCTACAATTCCAGCCTTCCATGCCAGGCTGACACGCACATAATCACGCATGCACACAGATACACGCACGCAGCACATACATACACAGGAACACATCCCTACTGTAGGTCTTTCTCTCTCATTCCCCCTCTCTCTCCCCCTCTCGCTCTCTCTGTGTCTCGACTCTTGTTCTCTCTCTTATCACATTACTCTCCATTAAAGAGTCATTTAAACCCACGACACAAAATGGCAGACAGTGCAGAGGGCGGGCACTTTTGAGTTCAGTTTTGGGGAGCAGCAGCAATCATCAACTGATATAAATAGACATCCAAAGACCCCGGAGCGAGAAGTGCCTCCTCCCGCTCTCCTCTGTCTATGTACTGGCCTCTGTCTCGCTGTCTAGCCCTGGATATACTACAGGGAGTGGAGCACTCAGGCCAGTCCACATGTTGTGATATTTACCGATGATGGAGGAAACTGGTGCAAAAACGGGTGAATAAAGCTGCATTGTGTAATTGGTTGCTGTGCCGCTTACCGTAACTCGTTCTATTTTGGGTCACTGAATACTGATGCAGACACTGCATACTGACACAGACACAGCACCACTGAAGTTATTACTGTATTGCAACAACAACAAAAGAGAGAATATTGCCCAGTTCCACTGCACATTACACAGAGGGGTCAATTGGACAAAGGTCACCATGACAGAATGCCGGATTAGCTGACAGCCCAAATAAATCCGTGCCATCAGATTCTGTCATCTGGCTTTTTCTGGGCTGAGGAGAAGGGGGGATAGGAGAAGGTTGAAGAAAATTGATTTGTCTCCAGAAGCTAAGTCTCATTGCCTGGGCCCCTCTCATGGCAAACATTAGTCACACACATACACACACATACTAGAGGTCGACCGATTATGATTTTTCAAAGCCGATACCGATACCGATTATTGGAGGACCAAAAAAAGCCGATACCGATTAATAGGCTGATTTTTAAAATGTATTTGTACTTATTTTAACTTAATATAATACATAAATAAAATCAATTTAGCCTCAAATAAATAATGAAACATGTTCAATTTGGTTTAAATAATGCAAAAACAAAGTGTTGGAGAAGAAAGTAAAAGTGCAATATGTGACATGTAAGAAAGCTAACGTTTAAGTTCCTTGCTCAGAACATGAGAACATATGAAAGCTGGTGGTTCCTTTTAACATGAGGCTTCAATATTCCCAGGTAAGATGTTTTAGGTTGTAGTTATTATAGGAATTATAGGACTATTTCTCTCTATACAATTTGTATTTCATATACCTTTGACTATTGGATGTTCTTATAGGCACTTTAGTATAGCCAGTGTAACAGTATAGCTTCCATCCCTCTCCTCGCCGCTTCCTGGGCTCGAACCAGGAACACATCGACAACAGCCACCCTCTAAGCAGCGTTACCCATGCAGAGCAAGGGGAACAACTACTCCAAGTCTCAGAGCGAGTGACGTTTGAAACGCTATTAGCGTGCACCCCGCTAACTAGCTAGCCATTTCACATCGGTTACACCAGCCTAATCTCGGGAGTTTATAGGCTTGAAGTCATAAACAGTGCAATGCTTGAAGCATTGCGAAGAGCTGCTGGCAAAACGCACGAAAGTGCTGTTTGAATGAATGCTTATGCTGGTGCCTACCATCGCTCAGTCAGACTGCTCTATCAAATCATAGACTTAATTATAACATATTAACACACAGAAATACGAGCCTTAGGTCATTAATATGGTCGAATACAGAAACTATCATCTCGAAAACAAAACGTTTATTCTTTCAGTGAAATACGGAACCGTTCCGTATTTTATCTAATGGGTGGCATCAATTAGTCTAAATATTCCTGTTACATTGCACAACCTTCAATGTTATGTCATAATTACGTAAAATTCTGGCAAATTAGTTCGCAATGAGCCAGGCGGCCCAAACTGTTGCATACACCCTAACTCTGCGTGCAATGAACGCAAGAGAAGTGACACAATTTCACCTGGTTAATATTGCCTCCTAACCTGGATTTCTTTTAGTTAAATATGCAGGTTTAAAAATATATACTTCTGTGTATTGATTTTAAGAAAGGCATTGATGTTTATGGTTAGGTCCACGTTGGAGCAACGACAGTCCTTTTTCGCAATTGCGCACAGCATCGATTATATGCAACACAGGACACGCTAGATAATCTAGTAATATCATCAACCATGTGTAGTTAAAACTAGTGATTATGATTGATTGATTGTTTTTTATAAGATAAGTTTAATGCTAGCTAGCAACTTACCTTGGCTTCTTACTGCATTCGCGTAACAGGCAGGCTCCTCGTGAGGCAGGTGGTTAGAGCGTTGGACTAGTTAACCGTAAGGTTGCAAGATTGAATCCCTAAGCTGACAAGGTAAAAATATGTTGTTCTGTCCCTGAACAAGGCAGTTAACCCACCGTTCCTAGGCCGTCATTGAAAATGAGAATGTGTTCTTAACTGACTTGCCTCGTTAAATAAAGTTTAAAAAAATATATATAGGAAATCGGCTCTAATTAATCGGCCATTCCGATTAATTGGTCGACCTCTAACACAACACATACAAAATTCCAGAAATCACCCTCCCTGTGCTGCGCAGGTGGTCGAGGAGTGTGAAGAGAGGCTGAGGGTCTTTGTCCTCATTGACTTTCACTGGCATCCAGCTGCAGATGGTTCATGTAGGAATGTGCACCGAATACCTAATGTTGACATTACAGGCTACCTGGAATTCATATATTGTACCATACAACACTTGAAAAGGAGGGTGTAATCAACTTTTTATTCAAGATTTTCCATGAAGCATCTTCAAATGAAAGAATGATGCAAGAGGAAGGTTCCCAGAACCAAACTGATACCATGAACAGATGAACATCCAGAGAACGTAATGTGCCAGCTGGGAAGTTACTTCCTTTACCGTTGTGACTTCAAATGTTCGACAGTTCTCCTTGAGTAAAGTGTCAAAGCCTGTGGGCAACATATCTTTAACGACACAATGGCATTACCATCTTCAAGTTTCTATGGTGAACCTGGTGCTGGTGTGCTATCTGTCCGTCTGTCTCCCATCACCACGCGTCAACCTATCTTAGTCCAACAGGCTTTCCTGTCGAATTTGCTCAAATTGAGTTACACAGTAGAGTTGTGATCGGCAAAGCGCACACACAGCACTTTCCTCCTGCGAGCAAGGAGTTTCTCACTGTCCCAAAGCTGATGCCAAGCATAATGAGTAATGTTGCGTTCACGTGCTATCGGAGTTTTCGGGAAGCTCTGAGAAAATGTTACAAGTAACTGCCAAAATAAACGACACACCAACATAAAAAAAAGGTGTCTTAATAGGGTGTTGGGCCACCACGAGCCAGAAAAGCTTCAATGCGCCTTGGCATAGATTCTACAAGTGTCTGTAATTCATTCTTCCATGAGAAATTCCATCATTTGTTGATAGAATTTTACACACACTGAGCATTTTAATACATGACCCTAAGCATGATGGGATGTTAATTAAACTCAGAAACCACACCTGTGTGAAAGTACAGTACCTGCTTTCAATATACTGTGTGTCCCTAATTTACTCAAGTGTTATCTTTACTTTGGAAGTTACCTGTAGCTAACTTTATTATTAACAATTTTAGCAAGCTCATCAAGCCTGGTTGAAGAATTGGTTGAAGAATTGTTCAAACTTCAAAATCACTTGTGCGAAAAAAAGATATGCGTGTGTGTGTGTAGGTAAGTAAAGAAATAAAACAACAGTAAAAATACATTTGAAAAAAAGAGTAGCAAGGCTATATACATACACTGGTTAGTCAGTCTGATTGAGGTAGTATGTACAGTGGAGAGAACAAGTATTTGATACACTGCCGATTTTGCAGGTTTTCCCACTTACAAAGCATGTAGAGGTCTGTAATTTTTATCATAGGTACACTTCAACTGTGAGAGACGGAATCTAAAACAAAATCCCAGAAAATCACATTGTATGATTTTTAAGTAATTCATTTGCATTTTATTGCATGACATAAGTATCTGATCACCTACCAACCAGTAAGAATTCCGGCTCTCACAGACCTGTTAGTTTTTCTTTAAGAAGCCCTCCTGTTCTCCACTCATTACCTGTATTAACTGCACCTGTTTGAACTCGTTACCTGTATAAAAGACACCTATCCACACAGTCAATCAAACAGACTCCAACCTCTCCACAATGGCCAAGATCAGAGAGCTGTGTAAGGACATCTGGGATAAAATTGTAGACCTGCACAAGGCTGGGATGGGCTACAGGACAATAGGCAAGCAGCTTATTGAAAATAAGACTAGGTATAGTTAAAGTGACTATGCATATATGATGATATGATGAACAGAGAGTAGCAGTAGCGTAAAAGGAGGGGTTGGCGGGAGGTGGGACACAACGCAGATAGCCCAGTTAGCCAATGTGCGGGAGCACTGGTTGGTCGGGCCAATTGAGGTAGTATGTACACGGATGTATGGTTAAAGTGACTATGCATATAAGATAAACAGAGAGTAGCAGCAGCGTAAAATAGGGTTTGGGGGGAGGGGGCACACAATGCAAATAGTCCAGGTAACCATTGGTTACCTGTTCAGAAGTCTTATGGCTTGGGGATAAAAAATGTTGAGAAGCATTTTTGTCCTTGGACTTGGCACTCCGGTACCGCTTGCCATGCGGTAGTAGAGAGAACCGTCTATGACTGGGTTGGCTGGGGTCTTTGACTATTTTTAGGGCCTTCCTCTGACACCGCCTGGTGTAGAGGTCCTGGATGGCAGGCAGCTTTCCCCAGTGATGTATTGGGCCGTAAACACTACCCTCTGAAGTGCCTTGCTACAGCCCCGTTGATGGGAATGGGGACATGCTCAGTGCTCCTTTTCCTGTAGTCCACAATGATCCCCTTAGTCTTGGTTACGTTGAGGTGTAGGTTGTTATTCTGGCACCACCCGGCCAGATATTTGACCTCCCTATAGGCAGTCTCGTCGTTATCGGTGATCAGGCACTGTTGTGTCATCTGCAAACTTAATGATGGTGTTGGTCTCGTGCCTGGCCATGCAGTCGTGGGTGAACACGGAGTACAGGAGGGGACTGAACATGCACCCCTGGGGAGCTCCAGTGTTGAGGATCAGTGTGGCAGATATGTTGCTACCTACCCTCACCACCTGGGGGTGACCCGTCAGGAAGTCCAGGATCCAGTTGCATAGGGAGTTGTTTAGTCCCGGGTTCCTTAGCTTAGTGATGCACTTTGAGGATACTATGGGGTTGAACGCTGAGCTGTAGTCAATGAATAGCATTCTCACATAGGTGTTCCTTTTGTCCAGGTGGGAAAGGGCAGTGTGGAGTACAGTAGAGATTGCATCATCTGTGGATCTGTTGGGGCAGTATGCAAATTGGAGTGGGTCTAGGGTTTCTGGGATAATGGTGTTGATGTGAGCCATTACCAGCTTTTCAAAGCACTTCATGGCTACAGACGTGAGTGCTACGGGTCTGTAGTCATTTAGGCAGGTTGCCTTTGTGTTCTTGAGCACAGGGACTATGGTGGTCAGCTTGAAGCATGTTGGTATTACAGACTCAATCAGGGACATGTTGAAAATGTCAGTGAAGACACCTGCCAGTTGGTCAGCACATGCCCGGAGCACACGTCCTGGTAATCCGTCTGGCCCCGCAGCCTTGTATATGTTGACCTGTTTAAACGTCTTACTCACCTTGCCTACGGAGAGCGTGATCACACAGTCGTCTGAAACAGCTGATGCTCTCATGCATGCCCCAGTGTTGCTTGCCTCGAAACGAGCATAGAAGTGATTTAGCTCATCTGGTAGGCTCGTGTTACTGGGCAGCTCGCGGCTGTGCTTCCCTTTGTAGTCTGTAATAGTTTGCAAGCCCTGCCACATCCGAAAATCGTCGGAGCCTGTGTAGTATGATTCAATCTTAGCCCTGTATTGACGCTTTGCCTGTTTGATGGTTCGTCGCAGGTCATAGCAGGATTTCTTGTAAGCTTCCAGGTTAGAGTCCCGCACCCTGAAAGCGGCAGCTCTACCCTTTAGCTCAGTGCAAATGTTGCCCCTATTCCATGGCTTCTGGTTGGGGTATGTACGTACAGTCACTGTGGGGAAGACGTCCTCAATGCACTTATTGATAAAGCCAGTGACTGATGTGGTGTATTCCTCAATGTCATCGGAAGAATCCCGGAACATGTTCCAGTCTGTGCTAGCAAAACAGTCCTGTAGTTTAGTATCTGCTTCATCTGACCCTTTTTTTTATAGACCGAGTCACTGGTGCTTCCTGCTTTCATTTTTGCTTGTAAGCAGGAATCAGGAGGATAGAGTTGTGGTCGGATTTACCAAATGGAGGGCGAGGGAGAGCTTTGTACGTGTCTCTGTGTGTGGAGTACAGATGATCTAGAATTGTTTTCCCTCTGGTTGCACATTTAACATGTTGATAGAGATTTGGTAGAACTGATTTAAGTTTCCCTGGAATTAAAGTCTCTGGCCACTAGGAGCGCCGCCTCTGGGTGAATGGTTTCCTGTTTGCTTATTTCCTTATACAGCTGACTGAGTGCAGTCTTAGTGCCAGCATCTGATTGTGGTGATAAATAAACAGCCACAAAAAGTATAGCTGAGAACTCTCTAGGCAAGTAGTGTGGCTTGCAATTTATCACAATATACTCTACTTCAGGCGAGCAAAATCTAGAGACTTCCTTAGATTTCGTGCATATTTACAAATATGCACAGACCGCCTCCCCTCGTCTCGGAGTGTGCTGTTCTATCTAGCCGGTGCAGCGTGTATCCCGCTAGGTGAATATCTATGTCGTCATTCAGTCACGATTCCGTGAAACATAGGATATGACAGTTTTTGATGTCCCGTTGGTAGAATATTCGTGACCGTACCTCATCTAGTTTATTGTCCAATGATTGCACGTTGGCGAGTAATATTGATGGTAACGGCAGCTTTCCAATTTGCCTTCTGCGGGTCCGGACGAGGCATCCGGCTCTACTTCCTCTGCGTCGCTTCCTTTTGAGAATAATTGGGATGTCTGCCCTGTGGGGTGTTTGGAGATTATCGTGTGAGTCCTGCTTGCTGCTGTTGTTGTTGTTGAAAAAATCTTTGTCTAATCCGAGGTGAGTGATCGCTGTCCTGTATGTACTATGTAGAAGCTCTTTTCTACCGTAAGATATGGTTGCAGAAACATTATGTACAAAATAATTTACAAATATCGTGAAAAACCCCCACAATTGGTTAGGAGACCGTAAAACGGCGGCCATCTCCTCCGGCGCCATTTTTCTTAAAGTCAAGATCAAACGTTAAACAGATTGAGATTGGTGATAAGGTCACAGCTCTGAAAGCTGACGTACAATGCAGGCTCAGCAGGCTCACAGGCGATTGAGGCAATTGTGTCGAGCCTTGGGTGGGCACCATGGTAACAGGTAATAGTTTAAATCTGCTCTCTCTCTCCTTTCGCCGGATCAACACTATTTCATTTCTCTCGCCGCTATTGCTCTTCCCTCTCTCACTCTCTCCCAGCAAAGCAGTCTCAGCCAGAGGACTCAGCCAACACACAAACCAAACCCATTTATCATCATCGAAACCAAACAACTTCCTCTGTCTACCTCAATAGGTACTTGGACTCAAAATCATAAGAAGAAGAAAACGGAGGGTGATAGTATGAGTACCTCTATAGTTTACTCTGACCCATCAGTCACCTACTACTTGGCACAGACTCTCAGACTTGTTCCCTGTAGTTGAGTTTTGAATATATTTAATTTGGTCACATGTGTAACATGTCAGTTTGCAAACCATCCTCGCACCGTCACCGTAATTTGTTATCCTGCCAACGAACCGACACGTCCTGTGAGATACATTTTCCACAGTGGCTTCCCCTCCATTTCCTACGGTTATAGTGATGACAAGATGCTGAACAGTGATTGTGAAAGTGATAATGACCGTGAGATGATAATGCATATGATGATGTTAATCAACACATGTTCCCTGGACAAATGTCAGTATCTTCTCCCTCCCTACCTCCACGCTTAGTGATAGTTGCTAAGCAGCAGACAGCTCGTTGAATGGCATCTCTACCACACTAACAGGAGTCTCTAAATTGAACAGGCCCCATTTCTGAAATGGGTTTGATTAAAAAGAATATCCTCAGCTCCCAGCAATCTAGGGTATTAATCAGTCATTTCCAAATGGTGTGTCATATTATTCAAACTAAAAGTTCTTCCTTAAAGCAGAGAGTGACTCAAGTTCAACATTTTACTTACTGACATTAGTAAGTGTAAGAGAAACACTAGCTAATGAAGAGCCAAACTGTATACATTCGGTGCAGTGACAGTAGTACTACAATAAAGTGCACGAAGTGAACAAAGCCAAAAAGTGGGAAACTAGCTACAGACTCCTCTTCAGATAAATGAACCAGTAACTCTCCAAGTGAAACCCATGGTAATCGTGCTATTAGAAGAACATTAAAAAACAGACACACACAACTAAGGTTTATACAGAATCTACCGAGCATGTCTTGCTTATACTATCCTTCATTTCAAGTAACCTTCAGGTTCCTTGGTGTCCACATCACTGAGGACTTATCATGGCCCTCACACACCAGTACCATCGGGAAGTAGGCACAGCAATTCCTCTTCTCCATCAGGAGGCTGAAACAATTTAGCATGGCCCCTCAGATCCTGAGGAACTTTTACAGCTGCTCCATCGAAAGCATCCTGACTGGTTGTATCACCTTCTGGCGTCTATTTATCCTGCTACTGGTCACTATTACTCCTGTTTACATGTATATATTACCACTCATATATTACCATAAGTATTTACATATTCCTGCTACTAGTCACATTTCATCCCTGTTTACATGTATCTCCGCCTATCATGCCTACCCTTAGTCTTGCACACACACACACACACACACACACACACACACACACACACACACACACACACACACACACACACACACACACACACACACACACACACACACACACACACACACACACCACTTATGCTGCTGCCATACTGTTTAGTATTATTATTATTATTATTTATCATCCTTATTTATCATGTACATATCAACCTCAAATACTCCAGTAATGCACATTGTACATTTGGTATTGGCACGGACCCTGTATATAGCTGCCTCTCTCATTTCTTATTATTTGTGTTTTCTTTACTATATATTTATTAGCTATACTATTTCGATATTGCTTACTGCACTGTTGGGTGGTAGGGCTTGCAAGTCAAGCATTTCGCTGTACTTGTGCATTTGACAATACAATACAACATGAATTTGAACCTACTAAACTACAAGGCTAATGATTATTCTCTCTGTAGCTAACAGCGTTTCAAAAACAGAACATTACAGAAAGGTTAAGACAAAGGTTCAAAATCCACACCCTCTAATAAAAGAGAAGCAGTATCCAAAGGCTTGAATTAAGTGGGAATGAAGATTTAATAAGCACGGGAAAAAATACCAGGCCAATACTACTGTGTACAGATTTGTACAGGCATCTTCGCATGAGGCATACAGTATAGCAGGGAAAGAAATGAAATAAGAAAGCATAGAATTGTGCACCGAACCAATCCTTGACCTAAAAAAGATACCAACAGCACATTCACAACAAGCACGATCAGCTGCACGTGTAGACAAGCAGGCATGCGTACACATATACTGCATGCACGCACACACACACACACACACACACACACACACACACACACACACACACACACACACACACACACACACACACACACACACACACACACACACACACACACACACACAAGGGGTCACCCAGAGAGGAGGATTGTGTTTACCTCAACATGGGCTGTTTGGGGTGAGTAGGCGGGTCACTGTCCTGGTGTTGAAGGGGCTTTTTGGTCACCTGCTTGTAAATGTTCCGGGCCATCACCCCCAGCCACAGCATGGTGGAGAGGGACGAGTAGTGTAACACCATGCCAACCTGCACCAGGAGACACAGACAGACACGGGTCACTCACTGTTTCCATTTTCACATCATAGAAGGCTCGTCTTCACATTCTTCATGTCCCCCTCACTTCCACTTGTTGACTCACAGAGAGAGTTCTTTTACCAGACACAACGAGCATGTCATCAATGTCACTTCAAGTGTCTTTCCAAAGATCAATCCCAGCAGGAGCGGTGATTGCTCTTTTAAACTCATGCAAAATGGTGTGCGCGCAGGCGTACTTGGGGACACACCCATCATCAACACCGTTAGAGGACTCAGGACAGTTACCTTGAGCCGTCAACAATAAACAACAATATGAATGTCAGTCACGTCTACAATGCTCTTTACAAAATGTGATGCTTGTTTTCCAGCAGACATTGTATTCCACCCTCTTCCTGTTCTTATATTCATGAATTAGGCTTGAAAGGGAATTGATCTCGCATTGTTTTGAGGCTTTATCAGGAGAAATAAAGACAGCTAAAGGGGAGAGAAAAAGAGTGAGAAAATAGGAAAGAGAGAGAGAAAATTTGAAATTCATTGTCTTTCTTTTCCCAATCACACTCCTCAGTTTGCTCAGCAGACCCAACACTAAGAGGCATCCAATCAAATAACTCGCTCCAGTCTGCTAGGCTTAACCAACTCTACAGGGACTAAAGGAGTCATACAGGAGTCAGACATGATACTGATTAGAAATAACCTTGAGGCTGGTTAATGGTGGAAGAAGCACACAGTGAGTAGGTGGTGGTCTGCGATTCAATCATAGCTCTAACCCACACGCTTTGGACTGAAAGGAATGCTGGCTGAATGGACAAACAACCACTACGGTAGGATGGAATGGAACCCAAGTAAAAACATTTCAGGGAGTGAGTCTTATTGCCACACACTGAACCAGTCCTTGACCTCAAGAAGATATGAACAGCACATTCACAAGAGAGTGACAGTGAGGTAGAGCTGGCACAATTACCGTATAACTGACGGTTATGGATGAAGACCGGCATGGAAATAAAATAACCGTCATAACTGAATCTTTTTTTTTCCCTATTCGTCGAACGAACATCTGACTGAAGTGACCACAATGTAGCATCAGCACACATATAAATAAAATTAATAGAACAGGCTTGGAACCTCTAACCCTTGCAATTTGACTGTTAAACTCACGGGTACACTAGCAACGGCTGCCTGATATTGTGATGCAATAATTTCCATGGTAATGTAGAATGTCATAGAAATTATGTTAACTGATGATGGTAGCTCTTGCAATAGAATGTCTTTTTTGTAATGTCAGTTGAGTTGAATCAACAAATCAGAGCACACATTTTACTTCCTGCTTTGCTCCTATGGCAGAGGGTTAGGTCACGTGACAAAATCTGGACGCTGAGTGAGAATTATACTGTTTGTCGCTCGTGCTTATTATGATAAACTGGTGATTTAAATAGGTTTGTTTTGCATAAATATTTTTTTTGTATGTTGTGAATAAAGTGTGTAAATGTACTTCACACTTTTTTCTCCCCAATTGGTAGTTACAGTCTTGTCCCATCTCTGCAACTTCCGTGCGGACTCGGGTGAGGCGAAGGTTGAGAGCCATGCATCCTCCGAAACACGACCCTGCCAACCTGCACTGCTTCTTGACACACTGCTCGCTTAACCCGAAAACCAGCTACACCAATGGGTCCGAGGCGACCGAAGCCAGCATGCATGCACCCGGCCGCCACAAGGAGTCGCTAGAGTGCGATGGGACAAGGACATTCCAGCCGTCCAAAAGCTCCCCTAACCCGGACGACGGGGCCAATTGCGCGTCGCCTCATGGGTCGCGGATGGCTGCGACACAGCCCAGGATTGAACCCGGATCTGTAGTGACGCCTCTAGCACGGATCAGTGCCTTAGACTACTGCCCCACTCAATAGGCCCAAAATTAAAATAAACTTCAATAAACTTAAACCTCAGATTCTTAGGAACAATTTGATATGCAGCAATTGAGACTGCATTTAGAATCGCTGTTTTTAGCTAGTCCGCTAACGTAGTTGAGGGGGAGAGAGAGAAATGTGGCTTAGCGCCTGTCCCTCGTCTCACACACACACACACACACACACACACACACACACACACACACACACACACACACACACACACACACACAGGAGAGAGAAAGGAAGGAACGATGGAGGGCAGGGGGAGGGAAAGAGAGTAGTAGGCAGAGAGGGATGAGGAGAGATAGAAAGATGGGGGAGAATAGATTGGAGGGAATAAGAGGACCACTGGCTGATAAATGCCCTCAGCAAGCACAACCAGTCCACCCACCAACCCACCCACCCACAAACACACATGTAAAATTACAAATGCTCATTCTGTTTGTTTGATATTGTGGCGAAATCTGCACGGAGCCTTCACCGTACACTGCCACTTTAAGAGCGCATGAGCAGTAAGGAAGGAGAAAATAAAGAGAGCTCGTTCAGCTCTTTGGGGAGGGGCTCTTTGGTGGCGCGACAGTTTGATTGTGTGTGCTGTGCTGCAGAAGTGTTGTTTGTTTTCAGCGTGTGTAGTTTATAGAGTGTTTAACTCAATCATCGGTGTAATCGCTCTAGGTCGTGGTTGTTTTCGTTTGGGACCGCGCCCGTTATGGATCGCATGGATTAGTAGCAACATTGTTGCGAAGCTTTAACATACAAACCATCGGACAGTCAGACAGTACACCTGCACGCCTGAAGACCACAGCTAAGATCTCTCTTGTTCTCTTTCTCTTTTTCTCTTCCCTCTATCGTTCCAGTGCTTTACCCTGCAACAGACTCTCTATTTTTCCAATGCACTTCCCATTGAAGTTCATTAGAGCTGGACTATTATTGCCCTGCCAGAAGTATTTGGACATTTCAGTTAAAAGGGAGGTTGCTTGCAAATTGTGTATTGTTATGTGAACTGTATTGAGATGTACTAATGACATGTGGCCGAGAAGACTGGACATTTTTAAGGCCTTTGTTGTGTCGATGAACACCCCCCACATTCATACCCTCTGCACTCATCCACTAGAAAATAATACAGATTATTGCAAATCCTATGTTGATGACTGGGTTTATTCTTGTATGCAGTTGCTGTTGAATTGCTCTGCCATTATTAGTATTGTTGTATGAGGTATTCTTGTTGGGGTTACCCCTGTGCTGTGATGTGGGTTTTATATGGTGTGTATTCTTTTTTCTCCACTGGCTATCTGGTAAACAGGCTACACTCTAGGCAGTCTCTTCTGCTGATGTGTGTGGGTCTGGTAGTGGTTCTCTCTATTCTACTCTTTTCCTTTCGGCATGGTTAATACCTGCCTGGCGCCCGAACAAAAGCTTTCTTTACCCCTCTCTAATAAATACCGCTACAGAATTGGCGCCCAAACAGGGACTTGAAGAGAAACACCCATGACACTATCCGCACAAGGTTGAATCATGTCTTTTGTTGGAACCCCATACTGTGTCAATGTGGACACACCTGATGGTAATCATGTTCGGGATTCTTTCATTGTGGAAGGACTTGATGAACTAATGGAGTTGGATAGCACTGACCCTAATCCCCAGGTTTCTGGCTCACCTATAACATCTCCACCATTACCCTCCCCTCAAACCCTTCCGGTTACCCTGTCCAGAGAGACTGGGAGAGGTGTCTCTGTGATCCCTGGACAACTGGAACATCAATGGATATACATCAATCATAGTTTGACAATGCAGGAGAACGCCATTCGCAAACTCAGTGAATGTGTGGAGGCTCATCAGACAGATGTGCAGCGCAGGTTGGATTACCTTCCCTGTCAAATGGAGGAAAACCAACAACAAATTGTTCAGAGACAGAAATATTTACAAGATTCTCTGAAGCAGGATATTCAAGGAAAACTGCACCGGTTCAAAACACAAATGGAAACTAACCATCATCAAGTCATAATCTTTCTTGAGGAGGAACAAAAACAGAGAGCAGAGGAGTCAGCCTCTGTTGTGAAGGGAGTGTGTTCTTATCTGAAGGAAGTTATGGAGGACATGATGAACTCTCTCACAGGGGAACTACGATTATTGATTGAACAGACTCAAAAGGACACCGTTAATGAGATGGAAAAAGCACAGAAGGCCACAGACCTTCAACTGGAAGGGCTGCACCAGGAGGTAATGCAGTGCTTTTCCCTTCTGGACAAATCTTCTGCACCTCCCTCAGGTTTTACCTCTGCCACTGGCTTGGCCAGTAAGGTAATAGGAACAGGTAGTACTACAAAAACCCCTCTGAAGATACTGTTAAACAACAGAACTCCCGCTGCCACTGTCATGCCTCCTCTAGAGCGCTCCCTCCCTATCAAACTCCTTTTCCCCACTTTTGGCAGCCCAGAAGATGATGTTGATCCACTGTTTTTCTTATCTAAGTGTAATGATTTTCTTTCTATCCGGCCCCTTACTGACTTGGAGGTTCTTGCCACCCTCCGCAGTGTTCTCCATGGTACAGCAAGAGACTGGTGGGAGATAGCCCGTGAACATGTGTCAACCTGGGAGGAGTTTCAAAAAATATTCCTCTTAGCCTTCCTCTCAGAGGACTATGGGGATGAACTGGCGGAACGTGTTCGTAACAGAGTCCAGGGTGAAGCAGAGCCAATACGGGACTTTGCCTTCTCCTATCGAGTTCTATGTAGGAGATGGAAGGCTGACATTACTGAGCAGGAGATGGTCAAACTCCTTCTTAAGAACATGGTTCCCCGCCTTGCTAGTCAACTTTGAGAACGTGTGCAAAATGTGGATGATCTGGTGCGTCTTGGGACTCAGTTTGAGAAGGACTGGAAGCGCCACCTCCAAACTAAAAACCCGGTTCCCTCATCCCAGTATACCAATAACTCTCCTGGGGCTAAACCGTCTCAGATATTTGTACCCAAGATCCAGGACAAATGTCCAGTTATGTGTTGGAGGTGTAAAGTCCAACATCCTCCAGATTCTTGCCCGCTCTATGTCCAGCGTCAGGATTCAGGAAAAGGTCAGAAAGGACCGAAGACTGAAAGTCTAGACAGGCGTGGTGGCTTGCATACAATTGGGTCAGCCTTAATGCCCACCATGAAGCCTTTAGACAGCACAGCTAGCGGTCTTATTCCTATTCCGCAACAACTATTGGTTCCTCTGACTGTTAGGAACTGGAGAGGGAAGGCCATAATCGACACAGGGGCATCTTACACCCTGATGCAAGAGGCCCTGTGGCAGAACATGGCATTACCTCATGAGGAGCTACGAACATGGGAGGAGGGACCATTGTACTTGGCCAATGGAGAACCTACCACTCCCTTGGGCTGGATTAGTATAATAATAAAACTGCATGGTGAGACTATTAACCTTCCTGTGGCTATTCTTGCAGATTCAAGCCTTGCATTTGCTGTAGTCCTTGGCCTAGACTTCCTGTTCTTCAGTGGACTGACCATCTCGATGTCCGAACCCTCCTATCGGCTGCACTCTGACTATTCTCAGCCTCATCCATTTCAACCTGGTAATGCACTGATTTCAGGTTGGAGCCTGCTACATTATGCAGAGTCCGGACAAGGTCAAGTCAGAGACCGAGAAAATATAAAGAGACAAAGACAAAAACATGTTCCACCAGTGAAGTCTGAGAACCCAACTAGCACCCTGATTACCGCCGTACCCCCCCCTTCTACCCGAGAGCAAAAGCAAACCTGATGCTGATTTCTACATCAAACAAGCGGTGGAACAGGCATGTGTGTCGGATGATGAAAGGTGGCAGCTATCCCAGATGTTGGACGTGAACAGTGAGGTCTGTACTCTTACACTCGGCCGTACAACCGTCTTCAAACACAAAATCTATACCCGGCATGAGGTCCCCATTAAGCAGCGTCCCTACAGGCTGTCCCCCGCCAAACTGGCCATTCTCAATGAACAGCTCAAAAGCATGTTGGAGAATGGAATTGTGGAACCTTCTTTTTCCGGATGGGCTTCTCCGGTTGTCCTGATTCCTAAGAAAGATGGTGGATATCGATTCTGTGTGGACTACAGGAAGCCGAATGCCATAACAGAAAGTGATGCCTACCCTCTACCAAACATAAATGACATACTGGAATGGGGTTGGGGTTACCCCTGTGCTGTGATGTGGGTTTTATATGGTGTGTATTCTTTTTTCTCCACTGGCTATCTGGTAAACAGGCTACACTCTAGGCAGTCTCTTCTGCTGATGTGTGTGGGTCTGGTAGTGGTTCTCTCTATTCTACTCTTTTCCTTTCGGCATGGTTAATACCTGCCTGGCGCCCGAACAAAAGCTTTCTTTCTTTACTCTAATAAATACCGATACAATATTAATAGACCGGTATTCTTCCCATGTTTAACACACAGGGGCGGCAGGGTAGCCTAGTGGTTAGAGCGTTGGGCTAGTAACCGGAAGGTTGCGAGTTCAAACCCCCGAGCTGACAAGGTACAAATCTGTCGTTCTGCCCCTGAACAGGCAGTTAACCCACTGTTCCCAGGCCGTCATTGAAAATAAGAATTTGTTCTTAACTGACTTGCCTGGTTAAATAAAGGTAAAATAAAAAATAAAAATAAAAACATCTTGGTTGTCTAGATGGCTTCTTCTACCCCTCTTCTGACCAATTAGTCTGTATAATGTAAGTATACACAAACACACACACACACACAGTAGTCTAAGTCTATGTGAGGGAAGGGCATAGCCGGTGCTTCCATAAACTGAATTACATTGATAATAAAGCCTAATTAGCAAACTCCTGTCTACACAGAACTTAATAAAATCAATCCAAATAGGTTACTACACCAGAAATAATGATTTGGCCACACAAGACCATTAGCTTCTTTAAAAAAAAAAAATAAGCTGTGGATTGTTTTAAATCGCATTGCCTACAGTCTGAAGGGCAGTTGAAGGAAAACATAGTTTGGAAAATTGCTATTGCTGTAAAGTGAATTCAATGAAAATACTGTAATCTGACTTTTACCCACATAAAAAATAATATGGTATGGTATAAATACTGTAGTATACACTGTAGTATACTGCAGTATTTACAGTTAACTATAGTATAAATACTGTAGTATTTACTATAGTTAAAGTGTAGTGTTTTTGCGGGACATTACAGTGGTATTTCCTATAGTATTATTATAGTTTACTACATGATGTTATAGTAAGTGCTGTAGTATTCTATAGTAAACTATAGCATTTTGTTCACATGGGAAGGTTATCAAATTTCTCAACTTAATTGAGTGAACAGTATCTTATTGGCACCAGCAGAGAACATCGGCCATATCCCCGATGAGTGCGCACATTCACGCTTTATCACTAGCTAGATTTCCATCCAATTGGTGACAGATTTCCATGTGAATATTCTAAAATCTGCAGAAAACATTTCCCCACCAGAGGTGTTCCCATCATATTGACTTGTTGTGAATAAAAGGCTGTGCTTGATGACATAGCACACATAAAAATAACGTTTGTGCTTACATACATGTACCGAATAAAGAATTTAGTTAAATGGGTTTCCGTTGCATTTTATACTTTACTGATGGTTTTGTCACAAAAAAACTGGTGCGTTATATAGTGAAATCCTAGTAAAAAGTCCCTGTCTTAGGCAGATACTTTATTTTAAGAATGTGAAATGTCAGAATAATAGTAGAGAGAACAATTTAATTTCAGCTTTTATTTCTTTCATCACATTCCCAGTGGGTCAGAAGTTTACATACACTCAATTAGTATTTGGTAGCATTGCCTTTAAATTGTTTAACTTGGGTCAAACATTTTGGGTAGCCTTCCACAAGCTTCTCACAATAAGTTGGGTGAATTTTGGCCCATTCCTCCTGACAGAGATGGTGTAACTGAGTCAGGTTTGTAGGCCTCCTTGCTCGCACACACCTTTTCAGTTCTGCCCACAAATTTTCTATAGGATGGAGATCAGGGCTATGTGATGGCCACTCCAATACCTTGACTTTGTTGTCCTTAAGCCATTCTGCCACAACTTTGGAAGTATGCTTGGGGTCATTGTCCATTTGGAAGACCCATTTGCGACCAAGCTTTAACTTCTTGACTGATGTCTTGAGATGTTGCTTTAATATATCCACATAATTTTCCTCCCTCATGATGCCATCTATTTTGTGAAGTGCACCAGTCCCTCCCGCAGCAATGCATCCCCAGAACATGATGCTGGCACCCCCGTGCTTCACGGTTGGGACGGTGTTCTTTGGCTTGCAAGCATCCCCCCTTTCCCTCCAAACATAACGATGGCCATTATGACCAAACAGTTCCATTTTTGTTACATCAGACCAGAGGACATTTCTCCAAAAGGTACAATCTTTGTCCCCATGTGCAGTTGCAAACTTTAGTCTGGCTTTTTTATGACGGTTTTGGGGCAGTGGCTTCTTCCTTGCTGAGCGGTCTTTCAGGTTGTGTCGACATAGGACTCGTTTTACTGTGGATATAGATACTTTGGTACCTGTTTCCTCCAGCATCTTCACAAGGTTTGCTGTTGTTCTGGGAATGATTTGCACTTTTCGCACCAAAGTACGTTCATCTCTAGGAGACAGAAGGTGTCTCCTTCCTGAGCGGTATGACGGCTGCGTGGTCCCATGGTGTTTATACTTGTGTACTATTGTTTGTACAGATAAACGTCGTACCTTCAGACGTTTGGAAATTTCTCCCAAGGTTGAACCAGACTTGTGGAGGTCTACAATTTATTTTCTGAGGTCTTTGCTGATTTCTTTTGATTTTCTCATGATGTCAAGCAAAGAGGCACTGAGTTTGAAGGTAGGCCTTGAAATACATCCATACTTGTGTCATGCACAAAGTAGTTGTCCTAACCAACTTGCCAAAACAACAGTTTCTTAACAATAAATTTGTGGAGTGGTGGAAAAAATATTTTTCATGACTCCACCATGAGTGTATGTAAACTTCCGACTTCAACTGTATATTATTATGGACAAAAGAGTGAGAGTATTTTTATTTGTGAAATGGCAGCCAAGCATCGATGATCATGTCATCAGAATAAGACCCTCTATTTATAGGAAAGGAGCTTCAAGCTCATCCATCATTGCACTTTCACCACCCTGTGAAGTTCATCATAACTTATTTCATTTGAAGCCTAATAAGTGGCATGCTTTCCTGAGTCGTAGTGGGAAGACCACACAACATGTCATCGAGTGACTCCTACTTCGATAAGAAGGTTATTGTATAAATATTTGTGAATAGAAGCGTTTACACCGCCATTTCTCACATAATTAATTTTACAGACACAAAAAGATCCCACCTTGTCTAGTGCATTTTGTTTTGTCGACATTTGGAAAGTTTACTGACACATTTGCTGTTTACATCAGGCCTATCGTGACATTTTTTTAATGCAACATGTACTTTACTCGCAAAAAAAGGTTGGAGGAAAACCTGGTTAGTCTTGGGTGAGTGCCACTTGAAAATGTACTTTTGGACTGTAATTTCCTCCTCCAGGTTAGATTGATGTCATATTGTATTTGTGTCTTCCCTTCTCGTAGACCTATTATATGGATCAGACAACGTTGTTTTTATTGATCTGTTTTGTCAGGGTCAGCAGAGCAGACAGCCCTGTAATTTGTGTCATATTAAAAAAACGATTTTGCATGAAATATGCTGATAAAAAGGCAATTTTTTTCCTGTGCAAACAAAGGAGAAGAAACGTGTCTGATATAGCCGATAGCCTATAAAACGTCACTATAGCGTTCGATTTGGCTGCTGGGGGGCAAGGAGACCCCCCAGCTTCGCTAAAACCATTGACATCAACGTGCTGTTTGGTTTTAATAACTATTTGGTTTTAATACCATCAAGTCTTGAAGAGCATAGTCAGAACTACACATTTCCGAGTATTCCACATTTAGCTCTATCATCGGAGCTTTACTGCAATCAGTAAAACATCAATTGATCATAGGGCGGGGCGGTATTCCGGTTTTTACTATATACCGGTCCTGACGCATGGACCGGTTTGGGTTTTTACTTTACCTTCTATAACGGTATTTCAATGTTTGGTTTGTTAAAACTCCAGTGTGTGCAATGTCTGTTTTTAGTTTACTCCATTGTCCTTCTACCTTCTGCTACATGCCACTTTCCACTCCAAGCCCTGGAGTCAAGGAGTGAGCATTTGCTCACCCATAGAGTCAGAAACTGGGCAGAAAGAGGGGCAGGGGGGAAAAGACCTGCCATCCATCCGTATGCACTCGAATAACTGATGGAGGCCACTTTCCCGCAGGTTCATTTTCGTACTCATGACAGTAGGGTGACCACATTTAAAATACCCAAATGCGGGTTGGATGGCGAGCGTTGCTGCACAGCTAATTTCAGGTCTCTCCAGAGACGTTCAATTGGGTTCAAGTCCAGGCTCTGGCTGGGCCACTCAAGGACATTCAGAAACTTGTCCCGAAGTCACTCCTGCGTTGTCTTGGCTGTGTGCATAGAGTTGTGGTCCTGTTGGAAGGTGAACCTTCGCCCCTGTCTGAGGTCCTGAGCGCTCTGCAGCAGGTTTTCATCAAGGATATCTCTGTACTTTGCCCCGTTCATCTTTGCCTCGAACCTGTCTAGTCTCCCAGTCACTGCCGCTGAAAAATATCCCCACAGCATGATGCTGCCACTACCATGCTTCACCGTAGGCATGGTGCCAGGTTTACATACTTGACACTTGGCATTCAGGCCAAATAGTTCAATCTTGGCTTCATCAGACCAGAGAATCTTGTTTCTCATGGTCTGATAATCTTCAGGAGCCTTTTGGCACACCTGATTGGTGGAGTGCTGCAGAGATGGTTGTCCTTCTGGAAGGTTCTCCCATCTCCACAGAGGAACTCTAGAGCTCTGTCAGTGACCATCGGGTTCTTGGTCACCTTCCTGACCAAGACCCTTCTCCCCCAATTGCTCAGTTTGGCTGAGTGGCCAGCTCTAGGAAGAGTCTTGGTCACTGTGTTCTTGGGGACCTTCAATGCTGCAGACATTTTTTAGTACCCTTCCTAGATCTGTGCCTCGACACAATCCTGTCTTGGAGCTCTACGGACAATTCCTTCGATCTCATGGCTTGGTTTTTGCTCTGACATGCACTTTCAACTGTGGGACCTTATATAGACAGGGTGTGCCTTTCCAAATCATGTCCAGTCAATTGCATTTACCACAGGTGGACTCCAATCAAGTTGTAGAAACATCTCAAGGATGATCAATGGAAACAGGATGCAGCTGAGCTCAATTTCGAGTCTCATAGCAAAGGGTCTGAATACCATTTGCCTTGATGACAGCTTTGCACACTCTAGGCATTTTCTCAACCAGCTTCACCTGGAATGCTTTTCCAACTGTCTTGAAAGAGTTCCCACATATGCTGAGCACTTTTTGGCTGCTTTTCCTTCACTCAAAATCAAATCAAATGTTATTGGTCACATACACGTGTTTAGCAGATGTTAATACGAGTGTAGCGAAATGCTTGTGTTTCTAGCTCCAACAGTGCAGTAATATCTAACAAGTAATCTAATAATTACCCAACAACTACCTAATACACACAAATCTAAAGGGATGGAATAAGAACATGTACATATAAATATATGGATGAGCGATGGCCAAGGTGGAATAGATGGTATAAAGTACAGTATATACATATGAGATGAGTAATGTAAGATGTTGACATTATTCAAGTGGCATTGTTTAAAGTGACTAGTGATCTATTTATTAAAGTGGCCAGTGATATGAGTCTATTTATTTATTTCACCTTTATTTAATTGTGCATCTGTAAAAGTTTGCCAGGGTTTTAGGTGACAAGATAAATTTCTTCAGCCTCCTGAGGTTGAAGAGGGGCCTTCTTCACCACGCTGTCTGTGTGGGTGGACCATTTCAGTTTTTCTGTGATGTGTACACCGAGGAACTTAAAAAACTTGCCACCTTCTTCAATACTGTCCCTTCGATGTGGATAGGGGGGTGCTCCCTCTGCTGTTTCCTGAAGTCCATGATCATCTCCTTTGTTTTGTTGACGTTGAGTGAGAGGTTGTTTTCCTGACACCACACTCCGAGTGCCCTCACCTCCTCCCTGTAGGCTGTCTCGTCGTTGTTGGTAATCAAGCCCACTACTGTTGTGTCGTCTGCAAACTTGATGATTGAGTTGGAGGCATGCATGGCCACACAGTCATGGGTGAACAGGGTGTACAGGAGGGGGCTGAGCATGCACCCTTGTGGGGCCCCAGTGTTGAGGGTCAGCGAAGTGGAGTTTCCTACCTTCACCACCTAGGGGCTGCCCGTCAGAAAGTCCAGGACCCAATTGCACAGGGCGGGGTTGAGACCCAGGGCCTCCAGCTTAATGATGAGTTTGGAGGGTACTATGGTGTTGAATGCTGAGCTGTAGTCAATGAACAGCATTATTACATAGGTATTCCTCTTGTCCAGATGGGATAGGGCAGTGTGCAGTGTGATGGCGATTGCATTGTCTGTGGACCTGTTGGGGCGGTATGCAAACTGAAGTGGGTCTAGGGTGGCAGGTAAGGTGGAAGTGATATGATCCTTGACTAGTCTCTCAAAGCACTTCATGATGACAGAAGTGAGTGCTACGGGGCAGTAGTCATTGAGTTTAGTTATATTTGCCTTCTTGGGTACAGGAACAATGGTGGCCATCTTGAAGCATGTGGGGATAGCAGACTGGGACAGGGAGCGATTGAATATGTCCGTAAACACACCAGCCAGCCGGTCAGCGCATGGTCTGGGCCAGCAGCCTTGCAAGGGATAACACGTTTAAATGTCTTACTCACGTCGGCCACGGAGAAGGAGGGGGGGGGGGACAGTCCTTATTAGCGGGCCACGACGGTGGCACTATATTATCCTCAAAGCTGGCAAAGAAGGTGTTTAGGTCTGGAAGCGAGACGCCGGTGTCCGTGACGTGCGGTCCAACTACCATCATCTAAAATTCCATGACCATCACAGCCCTAACAGTGGGTGGAGGAAGGGAGCGAGAGAGGAGGAGGAGACGCAGAGAAAGAGAAGAGAGAGAGGTATGGGGGAGAGAGAGAGATGGAGAGGGGCAGGGGATAGAATTGGTGGAAGGTGGTTAAGTGCTGACTGAGGCTTCCAGAGTCAGTTCCAGAGCTCCTTGAAGTTTTCCTGTCAGAGGAGGTGGTGAGTAGCAGTTCCCGTGAGGGAAGTGGATCCCTGCTGGACCTGAGAGGGATCTATCCACAAGTGGGGCAGAGGGTGGAGGGATGGAGGAGGGTGGTAGGGTGTGTGTGATCACACATATCCTTACAGCCAGCTCCTCCAGTGAACGACCATGTAATCATCCCAGACACTGCCACCACTGCTGGGAACAGGGTAACAGCCTCAAACCCATCGGGATGAGAGGAGGGGTGGACCAAAATAATAAAACTGGACCCAAAGAATCAACTTAGGCTGTTACCCATTACAAATGCAGCGTTTCTACATTAGGCAACATGATTAAATCTGAAAAATACCCAGTGGTGAGGAGCACCAGAGGCATGTGCAGAATAAACACCTGCTGTGATGATTACATTGAGAGATGGGTAATAGTTACATGCGTGTGAGAAGCATGGAGATTTGATCGATTGCAGTAGTTTCTTTACAGGCATCTCCCAAGCGGCGGCATCTCGGCAAGATGGCTGCTCATAAACGTGTTGCTAATGCATCCATGTAGACAGCGAATCTGATGGGGAATATGCTAATTGTGCCGTAATAATGCTCCATTGCACGGCGGGGGAACAGGTTGGTCAATAGGGGGGGGGGGCATTTCATGCCGTTACACTGGCCGAAATGTGTCATTGGTATTTGTCGACACTCGCTTGACGGGCGTGACATGAACCAGAGGCTCCTAGCCTAGCTAGCTGTCTCTCTGTGAGGCCAAGCCTCCTGACAGGCAGCCAAAGCACGCCAGGCACTGTTGGCTTCAATAAGATCAAGTGAGCTACAGAGATCTGTGCAGCTCCATATTGAGGTGGATTCATTACGTTTTAGAACAAGACGAAGTCTAAACTTCTCGTGGACAGGATGTAGAGGCAGCGGCCTCAGCAGTGTCCCAAGTGACTCTGCCTGGTTCTGAAGAGAGAAGAAGAGCCCTGTTGATATAAATAGAGGATGAGTTGGAAGCCTTTGAAACCTCAACTGAAAGGTAGAAAGAAAGAAAAAACATATCTCTCGCCAGCTAAATGCCCACATGCTGAGGAGAGACATCCTCTCTTGGCTGACATGTTCCAATTGATGTATCAAACTCCCAAAACGTAACAATGTGTCTGGTCTTCTTACTCCTTATTTTGTCAAGACACGATTGAGTCTATCGCTAACCCGGACATTTTAACCCCAACCATTATGTCCATCTACCTATCATCGTCCTATCAATCTTCCCAAAACAACAATATGCATGCATACTGGAGTTTGGTTTTCTTAAGATTTCAGCATCAGTTAAGCCAACGATTGATGGAGAGGTTAGGATCTCTAGATGTATTTAAAAGCTGAAACATCTCTTACCTGGTGTCTCCAATGAGCTGCTTTATCTAAGTAAGGATTCAAGGACACCCCTCATGCCTCAATTAGCCAACCCAACATTATCCTGCCCTTGCTGCCTCCCCGCTCTCCTCTAAAAACAGTATCTATGGCAGGATCCTCTCACAATGACACACCTCCCACGATCTCTTCCGTTTTAGAACGTCTCAGAGCCAAGCGTTATTGCACCCAGCAGGAGAGAAAGCACTCCCGTTAGCTAACCTACACAGGCATATACAGGCCCCGCAGCGCTGGCTGGTGCCTGTGTCTCTCTCTCTCTCTATCCCCCTTTCGCGGTCCCTCACTATTTTATCTCTCTCTCTCTCTTGCCCCCTCTCTGTCTTTCTCTCGCTCACAGTCTCACGTTAAGAGATGGACTTGCCAGCCACAGAGGCAGGCAGAGTCAACCGATAGCCGACAGCGGTAACGGCAGCCATACTCCTACTCCCCTTTGAGACGACGGCAAAACAAAACCCTCGTTAGGACAACAAACTGCTAGGTACAAAGCCCCTGGTGGGCCGGGACGGGAAACCTGGAGGGACAGGCAACATCACAGCATATAGATATGGCCAACCAGGAAGACAGCTAGCTAGCTGTAGCATTCATGTGTGTACTGTAGTGAACTGTATTGTCTCACACCGTGTGTAGGGAGTTCGTGCCGAAGCCTTGGTGGAGCCTATTCATCAGAGCATCAAAGAAGGACAATAGAGAGAGAGAGGGAGAGCAAGCGAGAGAGAGAGAGAGAGAGGGAGAGAGAGAGAGGAGGAGAGCTAGGAGTACTACACCGTGCACACAGAGCATCACAACCACCGCCACAGCGCACCTCAATAGACATTCATAATCAATTCCCCTGGAGAGCTTTGAGAGGGCAGGAATGAAAAGGCAGTGCACTTACTGCTTGACAGATGATGGGGTATTTGATTCGATTGATGCCTCCGGCAAACACAGTGAAGGTCAGAGCTGTGTGGAAACAGAAGTTGAGGAGCATGTGCCATCCCTTCCGACTGATGCGGATTGTGCTGCCAAAAGAAGAGAAACCCACACCGAATAAGCAGTCAGTCAAATAAATATGAATGGTACAGAATATCAGGGGAATGGATAAAACATTGACGCAGAGGACGTTGGAAAAAAGAGCGTTTAAAAAAGATCCGGTTCATCATTCAGATCATTTACTAGGACACAAGGGGGTTGAGGTGTAAATCTGGTGGAATGCATTGCATAGTTTGCAAATTAAATGTTGTAAATAACAATCTCTGTCCAGCTGTTGGAAAAATCCCTAAGACTATTTGGATCAGCCAATCCAGATGCAGTATCCAGGGTAAATAAACTAGAGAGAAACAAACAACATAAACAATTATCCTGGCATCTATCCAGTATCCTAAATCAGCATTATCCTTGTCATGTTCACCATTGTGATTATAAATCTGGGGGGAAAAGTGTACAGGAAAGAACCTCTGTTGTTTGTGAGAAACAAACTTGCAGAGAGGGAGCGAGAGAGAGACCAGAGAGTGAGATAACAGAGAGAAAGAGGCCAGGGAGAGAGAGAATGAGTGAGAACGAGTGAAAACAAGTAAGAACAAGAGTGAGATAGGCAGATAGACAGAGAGAGAGATATATATATATATATATAAAAAAGTGAGAAATAATGAGTTAACGAATGAGAGGGGAAAAGAAAGAGCGAGAGAGAGAGAGAGAGAGAGCAGCAATAACCTACAAGGCGTGTCTGAGTGTTATGTGCCAGGGAGGAGAGGAAGCGCTCCTGTTCAGGTGCTGAACTCTACCCAGGAGGCTCCAGGAGAGGCCCATAAATCACTGCAGCCTCTACCTGCCTCCCAGTGTTTTTCATGGGCTTGGCTACGGGCTTTCACTGGTTCAAGTGCATTAACCTGGCACGCCTCCACTTCATCGTTTCCCCGAGAAAGCATGTGGCTAAACTGACCTCCCGCTTGTTCTCCTTGGCCGAAGGGGAAGGAATGTTCTGAAGGGTGAACTTGGAGTTCGAATGGAATGTGACCTTGATAATAGGCTCACCAGCATCGCTATTCAGTATAAACACTCCCTTTGCTTGAAATACACTAACGTTGTGAAAATCAGTGAAGCGGTGAAATTACTTCTACATGTATGGCAAAAGGACCCCTTACTAGTTCTCCTTGGCCAAGAAGGAGGGAATGTTTTGAAGGGTGAATTTAGCCCCAGTGGAATTAGCACTTGTGTAAGCTCACCAGCATCACTATTCAGTGATGCTACATTACACACTCCCTTGTCTTGGAATACACGTTATGTCAGAAAGTGAAGTTATTTTCAACATATTTAGGACGTTATTCCGATTTGAGATCTGCCTGCACAACTCAGACTTTCACATAAATCATTCATTGATATTAATGGGAGACTGGTGTGCACGGGTCTCAATTCCCGAATGTGGTCCTTAGAGCATTTCTACTGCAAGGAAGACACGGCTTTGGGGATGGAGGGAGGCAAAGCGGTTGCAGTGTTGTACTCCTGCTGCAGCTGTGAGACGACCACTTGTTTCCACGGACAACAAGTGTCTCCTGACTGAAATCATGGAGCCACTGACACCGTCACTCCTCCCAGACTACAGTTAACCGGGGTTTTCATAATCCCTCTATCCCTACAGCCCTTCATCCTGTCAATGTCTCTTTCTCTCTCTTTCTTAGAGTTGCCTCATACCGATGCCAACCGTAAAATGTGTTCATACATCTTCATGCTCCATTACAGTCTATCTATTCATCTGCTTTCCTTCAGAACCAAAAGTAGTATAAAGAATGTATAATTTAATTAATCTGTCATTTCAGAGACATTGAATAACTTTTTTGGGGGGGTCTTTTATGCTCAGCATAGTGAAAGTATAAAAGGACTGAATGATTGATCACATTAAGTTTCAGTCACTAACTCCATTGTTCGTGATCTAGTGAGTGCCTAACAAAGGGAAAATGAGGGCCCCAAAAAATAACAAGCTATCCAGGTTGCCTGGAGACCACACTGGATCATCAGTAGAGGACGACTAGATGAACTGAAAGACAGCACAGCCCTCAGGGTTCGAAAGACCTACGGAGAGAGGTGACAGATGTGGTCTGGATCTTATAGAAATCAGATTGAGCCATCTCTTTGAGGCAAGTGGTAGTGGGTTATTGGAAGTGTTTGGCTCGCACGCACACACACATCCCCCCCCCCCAACCCACACACACACACAAATCGTTCGCTTCAGATGTCTGAGTCAGACAGACTGCAGAGCTTCATGCAGGCCCACAGCGGCTGACTCACAGCTCAGAAGCATGATGGAGGAAAATAAAAACAAACCCTCAAAAGTAGGAGAGGTGGCGTGTGGTGTGTTGGATGGGTACATGATCTGGATGTGTATGGTTTTTACTAAGCTTAGTTAGTCAACTAAAGGTGAGAACTCACTTCAAATCCTCTGAACACAGACCTATACCCACACACACACACACGCACGCGCAAACACAGTTTCCCGAGGGTTTTTACCTGTGGTGCACGATATAAGTGATGATGGAGGCGAAGAGGCAGAGCAACATGACGGCCGTACAGGCATACACGACCGGGTGCAGAAACTCCCCAGGGTACGGGGGGAAAGACAGCACCTTCTTCAGATCCTAAATGAGACAGAGAGAGAGAATGTATTAATTGTTTAGAAACAATGTACATGACTATGCAATTGTACTCAATGCTTTGGCATAATCTGCATTACAATAAAGTTATTTGAACTGAATTCAGAGAGAGAGAAGAGATGGAGAGAGAAAGAGAGACAGTTGGGGGAAGTAATGGAGAGGAGAGAGAGAGAGAGAGTGAGAGAGAGAGAAGAGACAAGTTGAGACAAGTGGCCACAAGAAGAGGGCAACCAGTGAAGAACAAACACCCTTGTAAATACAACCCATATTTATGTTTATTTATTTTCCTTTTTGTACTTTAACTCGCACATCGTTACAACACTGTATATAGACATAATGACATTCAAAATGTCTTTATTATTTTGGAACTTCTGGGAGTGTAAATGTCTACTGTACATTATGATAGTTTATTTCACTTTTGTTTATTATCTACTTCACTTGCTTTGCCAATGTTAAGTTTCCCATGCCAATAAAGCACCTTGAATTGAATTGAGAGGGAGAGAAAGAGAGAGAGGGAAAGACATCAGGGTCAGACAAAACAGACATGGTATCATCTTTCACATACCGTGTAGACAAACAACGTACAAGAGAAAACGGTTCACCCTATATGGATGAAAATACATGAACATTATAGCTGACCGTCTGCAGCTTCATAGTCATTGTATCATTTCAAATCCAAAGCACTGGAGTACAGAGCCAAAACAACAAGCATTGTGTCAACTTATGCAGCTCACTGAATATGGATAGTGTGTAAAGATTTAGTTGGGTATATATGGATTTCTCTAAGCAGGACTGGTTTAATCCAGTAAGGCATTTGACGAGTAGTTTTGATTGGTTCAGTGAAGATAGTAAGTTGTCCTGTCAAGTGGTAAATGTTTGAATATGGTGTAAAGGCTCAGGGGCTAAGAGTCAGAGCTAGTCTCAGTTACCATTATAGCCTCAGTGATGAGGATGGTGATGGTGATATGTCCAATGAGACACTTTGACCCTGAGAACATGCCCTTCTATGTAATCGTAACCCCTCTGGACAGACAAAGGTCCTGTCGTTTACACATTGCCATTACGAAATCGGAGAATTGCAGTTGTACTTGCAACCAGTTCTCTCTCTTTTCCTTTCCCTCTCACACTCTCTCCCCATCTTTCCACATACAGATCCTCACGCTCTCTCTCTCTTTTGCCCTCTTTTTCTCTCTCCCTCTCTTCAGCTTCCTCTCCAGCCCTATTTTCTCTCCCTCTCCTTCCCTGCCCTGCCTCTGCCTCTCTCGGTTCAGGCTCCATTAAACTGACTGGTGATGTTCTGAGTGGTCGTCTCTCCCTGTCACACTGTTACATATCTGTAAGAGATCTAGATCAGCCTCTGGTCACAGCCCTCCATCCCTCAAATTTCCCCTGCTCTTCTCTCCCCTGACTGGGCCTATTAGTGCTCAGCACACAGGGCAGCAGAGGTCACGGGCCCCTACAGGCCCCTGAACAAGCCTGTGGGTGAGCCCAGGGAAAGGATTCTGCATGGCTGGTCAGGGAAGTTGTGATAGAGAAGGACAACTGTGTAGAATAGACTTACAGCCATGAACACACACAGCCCTGGGAGACAGCCCCGTTCACTACCACGTATCTTCTATCTGTAGATACCTCTGCAGCGGTGCCCATTCAGTTCTACTGATGTGATGATCACAGTGCAGCCAAATCAATGGCGCTAGCTTTCGTGTGTCTTGATGGAAGGGATGTGAAAACATTGCTCCAACCCTCCTATCCCATGCAGTTGATGATCACAGTGCAGTCAAATCAATTCGAGCTACGCTAGCTTTCAGATTTCTTGATGGATATGACGTGGGAAAAACCATGTTTACCCAACCCTGAAAGAGGAGCAAACCATTCCCAGAGAATGACGCACATACTGTAGTTGTCACGATGATGTGTGTGTTCTCATTGTAACGTGACAGCACAGTGACGCCTCTGTGTGAGGCCCTGTAAAGGGCAACATATGCTTCCAGATGTGTAGCACAGATGTAGGAGAGATGCAACTCGATGTTGAAACATTCTCAATGAGCATCTGCTACTTTAGTAATGTGACATTAAGAGTGAGATTCATTCTGATTATCCATCTCCCCAGGAGCGCTACGTATGTTTTGTTAATTCGGAGAACACATTGACTTGATTGTTTGTGTGACATCATCACCATTGTTCATCTAGTAATGAGCATTAACGAAATGTTTGGAATTCTGGGAGTTGCTTGTCTTTCGGTTGCCCAGACACAAAATGCACAATAGAAATGAATGGTGTAACAATGTATTGTGTCATTTTTATTGTAAATAAGAATATCATATTTTTCTATAAACACTTTAAGTGTAACTGACAGCTTTTTAGCAACATGAAATCTCATTCAAATCTGAGCATCAAATAAAATGGTATTTGTCACATGCGCCGAATACAACGACTGTAGACTTTACTTACTTACAAGCCCTTGTGTGCAGGGGTACAGGCTATTTGTGGTAATCTGTACATGTAGGTGGGGGCGAAGTGACTATGCATAGGTAACAAACAAGCAGCGAGTGTACAAAAGGAAGAGGGGGGGGGTCAATCTAAATTGTCCGGTGGCGATTTTATGAATTGTTCAGCAGTCTTATGGCTTGGGGGTAGAAACTATTGAGGAGCCTTTTGGTCCTAGACTTGGCGCTCCGGTACCGCTTGTCGTGCGATAGCAGAGAAAACAATTTATAACTTGGGTTACTGGAGTCTCTGACAATTTTATGGGCTTTCCTCTGACACCCCCACGAAGAATGTAACTTTTTCTTAAAATGTTCTGACAAGCAAACACACAGAAATGGTAATTTTCACATTTTCATAAATTCTTAGAATGATTGGGAAATATACTGAACAAAAATATAAAGGCAACATGTAAAGTGTTGGTCCCATGTTTCATGAGCTAAAATAAAAGATCCCAGAAATGTTCCATATGCACAAAAAGCTATTTCTCTCAAATTTTGTGCACACATTGAGCATTTCTCATTTGCCAAGATTTCAAAAAGCTGATTAAACAGCATGATCATTACACATGTGCACCTTGTGCTGGGGACAATAAAAGGCCACTCTAAAATGTGCAGTTTTGTCACACAACACATTGCCACAGATGTCTCAAATTTTGAGGGTACGTGCAATTGCCATGCTGACTGCAGGAATGTCCACCAGAGCTGTTGCCTGAGAATTCAATGTTCATTTCTCTACTATTTCTCTACTATAAGCAACCTCCAATGTCGTTTTAGAGAATTTTGCATTACGTTCAACCGGCCTCAACTGCAGACCACGTGTAACCATGCCAGCCCAGGACCTCACATCTGGCTTCTTCACCTGCGGGATCGTCTGAGACCAGCCACCCGGACAACTGATGAAACTGCCTGTAATAAAGCACTTTGTGGGGAAAAACTCATTCTGATTGGCAGGCCTTGGCTCCCCAGGTCTATGCCCTCCCAGGCCCATCCATGGCTGCACCCCTGCCTAGTCATGTGAAATCCATAGATTAGGGCCTAATTGATTCTTTAAAATTATTGCATGTTGCATTTATATTTTTATAGAGCTCAATAGTGAGTAGAGCGCAATAGTGAATTTGCGAATGCGAGAGATATGTTAACTGGATAACAGTCATTCCGAGTTCAGTATAGCCTGCTAGCTAGTTAGCAAAGCGATTCACATTTCTTGCTAGCTAACCAAATGACACCTGCATCTCTAGCTGTGTAGCCATCAAAAAAACGTTATGAGGGGAAAGATTCAGTCTCACCCACACCTGCAATGACATGACATCCTCTAAGCAGCTAGCTAGCTATCTAGCTAACATTAGGCTTAGTGTTTTTAGCTTGCTACATAAATACATACGCTAGCCTTCACAGCCTTAGCTACATTTGTCAATTTTTGTCCGAAATATTGATTCATATAATATTGAGCCATATTTTTTGGACTGCCAAGGAATCTATTGGTGAATTCTATTAATCATGCATTGAACTGCATCCCCCTATTCTGCCAAAAATGCCTTACTGTACATCATGGAATGTTGAGTCAAAAATAACCTATTTTTAAAACCTTTTATAAAGTTGATTTTGTACCATGAGCTGTTTGTTTCATTACTGCAAAGTTGTTAAAACGATTTCAGTTCCACTTTAATAATTGAACATGTTTCTAAACACTTCTAAATTAATGTGGATGATACCATGATTATGGATAGTCCTGAATGAATAATGAATAACAATGAGTGAGAAAGTTACATATGCACAATTATACAATGGGGGGGTCTAAACCTGAATGCTGATTGGTTAAAACCGCATTCCAGCCGGTGACTATTCCACAAGTTACCACCGGCTAAATCTATGACGTTAAAATGCCTATTTACTCTGTTCCATCTGACTGTGCAATCCACTGTCTCATCAGCCCAGCCAAGCAATTTATAAATTTGATCTCCGCTATAAAAAGCATCTAGACCTTCTCACATATCTTTTAGAATAACATTTAGTTTTCAACAGCGGAGATTTGTATCAACTTTGCTGTCTGTCTCTCCGACATTTGCAACATTGTTTCAATGTTCAAATTCAATCTCCAGCTGTCCCATAGTAATGAACGTGTCAGGACGAGACAGGCAGCGTTTCTCAGCCAGTCTAAATCATGAATCAGCTGGCATAATTTTTATGGATATATACAAAGAAATGTCATTGAATAAAGGTAAAACGAAAGAAAGTGCAGCTAGTTTGCAGTCTTTCCAGCTTCAGTTTGAAGTGATTGTGTTAGCTGTGCTGTTGGCTAGCTCCTCTGAAAAACAGTGTCCTTACAAGTGAGCACATTTTCTATGCCAGGCAAATTCGTACCTCATTAGCTCATTGTTCAGGATGTATGAAATTAATGTCACTAGAAAACAACTAAACAAATGCAAATTCAGCTACTTTGCTGTTATTCTGGCTGCACTTTTTGAGGTGACTGTAAGTTTGCCGTAGTTGGCTAGCTAGCAAGCAATGGATAAGAACATTGCCAGCGAGTATGGCAATGGAACATTTAGAACGAACCACTGGGTCACGTCCATAGATACAGAACAAAAAGACCTAACAACTGGGTTGCATCTCTTGCAACTGAAGGGGTTAAACGAACGCATCATACCTTTTAAAGGGTTAATAAATTGTGTTATGATAAACTGTAAGGTCCTGAGACCGCTGTGTGTGTGTGTGTGTGTGTTAACACCTGTTTTGAGTGTTGTGCCCTTCAGACACTATCAGAAGGTGAAAACCGCCTACGTTCATACTCCTCCTGTCTGGGCCCCACCTGGCTATCTGAGGTTCTGAGAATACAACTGGGTCCCTGAGAACACAAGGCTGCCGCAGGCCTGATAAAAACAGCCACCTGTCAGAAGATGCTTGAACTCGTTCACCTTGTTATGACCCTATACTTGTGATGGAAGGTCAAGTTTCGGTCAAACCCACTTCTGAGCTTTTAATTGCTGACAAGATGGTTGCTGCTGTCAGGGGGAGGTTAGATTTATTAAAATGTTGTTGCCAGGGAAACGCACGCAAGGAGGGCTGGGAGAGGCTATATGAGTTACAGGATGTCTTAAACATTTGCAGAACCTGGGGAGAGCTATCATATATTGTACTCTGTACCAACGTCTGCCTACAATTGTATTAGAAAAGGATCATTTTTAATACTTAAACAAAGAGTCTGTGTTTCCTTTCCATTACTAATGTATGTTTGATAACTATATAGACCTGATCAGAAATTGACCAACACAACCGAACCGATAGAACGAACGACCAGCCGACTTGGGTAACAACCCTAGATTTGTATCGGGACTATATAATTAATCAAAATAAAAATTGTAATTAAAATAAATCAATCATTATTTGAATATGTTTGTAACCCGTTGTATAAAAGTGATAATGCCTGAGAAGCGGGTGTTTGGAGGATAAATTGGCATGGGCCAATATATCGTCCAAACACCGGCTTCTCGGGCATTATCACTTAAATATTAACCGCTAACCTCCCCTGTTATTCTAATGGTGAGCGCTTAGCATGTCTTGGGGGTATGATATTTGTACATCTATAACTTTAAAATTACTCACGATTCATTCAGGACTATCCGTAATCATGGCAGCATCCACATTAATGTAGAAGGGTTTAGGAACATATTATATTCTTATTTGTTTGGTCCCATTCTGAATTTACCACAGGTGTACTCCAATAAAGTTGTAGAAACATCTCAGGGTTGATCAACGGAAAGGGTGCACTTGAACTCAATTTTGAGTCTCATAGAAAAGGGTCTGAATACTTATGTAAATAAGGCATTTCTGTTTTTTATTCTTAATACATTTGGAAACATTTCTAAAAACCTGTTTTCACTTTGGGGTATTCTACAACTTGATTGGAGTCTACCTGTAGTAAATTATATTGATTGGACATGATTTGGAAAGGCAAACACCTGTCTATATAAAAGGTCCCACAGTTGATAGTGCATGTCAGAGCAAAAACCAAGCCATGATCTGGGGAAGGGTACCAAAACATGTCTGCAGCATTGAAGGTAGCCAAGAACCCAGTGAACTCCATCATTCTTAAATGGAAAAAGTTTGGAACCACCAAGATTCTTCCTAGAGCTGGCCGCCCATCCAAACTGTGCAATCGGGGGAGAAGGGCCTTGGTCAGAGAGGTGACCAAGGACCCGATGGTCTCTCTGACTGAGATACAGAGTTCCTCTGTGGAGGTGGGAGTATCTTCCAGAAGGAGCTTTATGGTAGATTGGCCAGACGGAGGCCACTACTCAGTAAAAGGCACATGAAAGCACACTTGGGGTTTGTCAAAAGGCACCTAAAGGACTCTCAGACAATGAAAAATAAGATTCTCTGGCCTGATGGAAACCAAGATTGAACTATTTGGCCTGAATGCCAAGTGATCCAGCTTGAGAACCTGGCACCATCCCTACGGTGAAGCATGGTGGTGGCAGCATCATGCTGTGGGGATGTTTTTCAGAGGCAAGGACTGGGAGACTAGTCAGGATCGAGGGAAATATGTACAGAGCAAAGTACAGAGAGATCCTTGATGAAAACAAGTTCCAGAGCGCTCAGGACCTCAGATTGGTGGCGAAGGTTCACCTTCCAACAGGACAACAACCCCAAGCACACAGCCGAGACAATGCAGGGGTGGCTTCGGGATAAGTCTCTGAATGTCCTTGAGTGGCCCAGCCAGAGTCCAGACTTGAACTCGAAAATAGCTATGCAGCAATGCTCCCCATCCAACCTGACAGAGCTTGAGAGGATCTGCAGAGAAGAATGGGAAAAACTCCCCAAATACATGTGTGCCATGTATATGTGTGTTTTTTTTATTGGGGGGGGGGTGGAGGGACACCACACGTCCCACAGTTTGGGAACCACTGCAGTAGACCACCAGATACGACTCTACAAGCTAAGCACCCTAGGTTTTAGCAGCATGGCAGTAGAGTAGCTCAAGTCATATCAGTCAGGAAGGTATCAAGAGGGTTGATGTCAATGGCACCTTGTCAGCTGTGGAGTGCCACAAGGGAGTGTTTTAGGGTCCCTCCTCTTCCTGTTATATATCAATGACATGAAATCAGTTTGTTCCTGTCATTTATTTAGGGTCTCACACAAAGACAAGAGTAAGGTAGAGAGCTACAACCTAGCCTACAAATGAAAATGTATAACGTAGGTGCACAGGTCTAGAGACAAATTGGAGTAATGAAGATAAGACAGTGACACATTCAATACCGCCCTGCACACTCTTGCCTGGATCTAGCTGATCTGGGGTGTAATCATTAATGGAACATTTTGCAACTAAAACAAGAGTTTCTATTGGACAAATGCAGGTAGGTCCCTCCCCTAAACAGGTAGGTTTCCATTAAAGAAACGTTTTGCAACAGAATCTGAGAAAATAATATAACCGTGATCACCCACAAACACAGTTCACTTTCGTTCTTATAATTTCTTCTCGCATCTACGTGCTCTCCTCCTCTCACATTTTCCTTTCGCTGGTGTGCACAACACAACAGCTGTATGTGACCAGGCGCAAAAGCCTCCAAGCCAAACCTTCATACCGTAACCACTAATGGCTACACAGCATACTTTATCACCATATTAACGTTATAGTCAACAAACTAGAACTAACGCGTTAGTAAACCCACAATCCAATCCATGTGTACAATCATGCAGTACAGTGTACGGCAAGAAGTTTTGAACTTACACTGGTGGGCCCAGGTGACAATAAATTAATGAAACCGAAAGCTTACAGTGCCTTCAGAAAGTATTCATACGCCTTGACTTCTTCCACATTTTGTTAGGTTACATCCTGAATCAAAAATGGATTAAAACAACTTTTTTTTTCACTCATCAACACACAATTAAGTGATAATGTCTGAGAAGCCGGCTTCAAGGACATTATCACTTTCATACTTTTATACAATGGGTTAAACAACATATTCAGTAAACAACATATTCATTACATATTTCAATTAAAAATGTTATTTTGATGAATTTAGTCATACTACTTCATCCTTCCACAAGATATAGTCCCCAACACTAATCTAAGGTTGCTACCCAAGCCGGCTGGTCGTTTGTTCTATTGGTTCGGTTGCTAGAGATGTAACCAAGTGGTTCAGTGTTGTTGTTCTGTACCTATTGATGCAACCCAGTCATTCGTTCTAAATGTTGCATTGTCATACTGGCTGGAAACGTTCTTATCCTTTTCTTGCTAGCTAGCCAACTATGGCTAACTTACAGTCATGTCAAAAAGCAAAGCCAGAATAATAGCAAAATAGACACTTTTGCTTTTGTTTAAGCTGTTTTCTAGTGACATTTATTTGGATACATCGATAACAATGAGCTAATGAGGCACAAGACAATGTGCTCACTTGTCAGGACACTGTTGTTCAGAGGAGCTAGCCAACAACCCAGCTAACACAATCACTTCAAACTGAAGCTGGAAAGACTGCAAACTAGCTGCACTTTGTTTCGTTTGACCTTTTTTCAATTACATTTATATATATATATATATATATATATATATATATATATATATATATCCATAAAAATGATGCCAGCTGATTCATGGTTTCGACTGGCTGAGAAATGCTGTTAGTCTCATCCCGACACGTTCATTACTATGGGACAGCTGGTGATCAAATTTGATTATTGATACAATATTGCAAATGTTGGAGAGACAAACAGCAAGATTTATACAAATCTCCGCTGTTGAAAACTAAATGTTAGTCTAAAAGAAATGTAAGATAATGTCTAGATGCTTTTTATAGCGGAGATCAAGTTTATAAATTGCTTGGTTGGGCTGATGAGCCAGTGGATTGTGCAGTCAGATTTTAACGTCATAGATTTAGCCGGTGGTAACTTGTGGAATAGATACCGGCTGCAATGTGGTTTTAACCAATCAGCATTCAAGATTAGACCCACCCGTTGTATAATAAACCATAATGACAAGTGGAAGTGAAAACATGTTTTTAGAAATGTTTGCAAAATTATTGAAAATGAAATGCAGAAAACTAATGTAAATAACTATTCACACCCCTTACATGTTAGAATCACCTTTAGGAGCGATTACAGTTGTGAGTTTTTCTGGGTAAGTCTCTAAGAGCTTTGTACACCTGGATTGTACAATATTTGCACATTATTATTTTTTTTAATTCTTCAAGCTTTGTCAAGTTGGTTGTTGATCATTGCTAGACAGCCATTTCCAGGTCTTGTCATAGATTTTCATGCTGATTTAAGTCAAAACTGTAACTCGGACACTCAGGAACATTCAATGTCATCTTGGTAAGCAACTCCAGTGTATATTTGTTTCATGTTATTGTCCTGCTGAAAGGTGAATATATCTTTCAGTGTCCATTGGAAAGCAGACTGAACCAGCTTTTCCTCTAGGATTTTGCCTGCGCAAAATTAACTATTCCGTTTCTTTTAATCTTTAAAAAATGACTTGGTCCTCACCAATGACAAGCCTACCCCTATCATGATGCAGCCACCACCATGGTTGAAAATATGGAGTGGTACTCAGTGATGTGTTGGATTAGCCCCCAAGATCGCAATATGTATTCTGCACCTAAAGTTATTTTTTGTACCACACTTTGCAAGGCATTGTCTTTGTGGTTGAATCTGTATTTGACATGTACTGCTCAACTGCAGGACCTTACAGATAATTGTATGTGTGGGGTACAATGATGAGGTAGTCATTCAAAAAACACTACTATTGCACAGAGTGAGTCTATGCATCTTCTTTTTTATTTAACCTTTATTTTATCAGGGAGTCATACTGAGACAATGGTCTCTTTTTTCAGATGAGTCCTGAACTACATAAAACAGAAAATACATACATCAAAAGGTAAATACAAAATCCAAGCAAAAAGAAAAACATGGTATATATGATGTCGCCAAAATCTAGGGCCGATAGAAACATCAACTGAATTATCTGCTTTCTACTATTTAGCAAAAGGCAGGACCTATTTCTATAGAAGAAGCCCATTTTTATTCTCAGCTTCTTAATTAACTAACTCAACAATATGCTTTTTAAAAGACAGCTTTTCATCTATCCAGATGCCCAGATATTTGTAGGCACGGACACAATCAATATGGATACCATCCAAAGTACATATGCTTAAATCAGACTCTAGAGAACAACATATACTTAGTTTGACCTGCATTCAGTACTAATTTAAGGTCAATAAAGTTTTTCTGTAATACAATGAAGGCAGACTGTAGTTCAGATAGAGCCTGGTCAACCGTGGGGGCAATAGCATACACAACAGTATCGTCATCTTAATTTATAAGTCGATATTGTTAATGTAAACACTAAAAAGTACTGGACCCAGAATCAACCCTGGCGGGACACCTTTTGTAATATCCAGGAAACCTGATTTAACATCATAAGTAGAAATACATTAAGTTCAATCTTTCAAGTAATTTTTTAACCAGTTACATGCAGAAAGTTTAGAAGGGGGAAGTAAGTATATACACTACCATTCAAAAGTTTGGTATCACTTAGAAATGTCCTTGTTTTTTAGTTGAAAAAATAAGTTGCAAAGAAAAAGCCATATCTCAGACTGGCCAATAAAGACAACAAAATAAGAATGGCAAAAGAACACAGACACTGGACAGAGGAACTCTGCCTAGAAGGCCAGCATCCTGGAGTCGCCTCTTCACTGTTGAAGTTGAGACTGGTGTTTTGCGGGTACTATTTAATGAAGCTGCCAGTTGAGAACTTGTGAGGTGTCTCTTTCTCAAACTAGACACTCTAATGCACTTGTCCCCTTGTTCAGTTGTGCACCGGAGCATCCCACTCCTCTTTCTATTCTGGTTAGAGCCAGTTTGAGCTGTTCTGTGAAAGGAGTAGTACACAGCGTTGTACGAGATCTTCAGTTTCTTGGCAATTTCTCGCATGGAATAGCCTTCATTTCTCAGAACAAGAATAGACTGACGAGTTTCAGGAGAAAGGTCTTTGTTTCTGGCCATTTTGATCCTGTAATCGAACCCACAAATGCTGATGCTCCAGATACTCAACTAGTCTAAAGAAGGCCAGTTTTTTTGCTTCTTCAATCAGGACAACAGTTTTCAGCTGTGCTAACATAATTGCAAAAGGGTTTTCTAATGATCAATTAGCCGTTTAAAATTCTAAACTTGGATTAGCTAACACAACGTGCCATTGGAACACAGGAATGAGGGTTGCTGATAATGGGCCTCTGTACGCCTATGTAGATATTCCATGAAAATAATCAGACATTTCCTGCTACAATAGTCATTTACAACATTAACCATGTTTACACTGTATTTCTGATCAATTTTATGTTATTTTAATGGACAAAAAATGTGCTTTTCTTTCAAAAACAAGGACATTACTAAGTGACCCCAAACTTTTGAACGGTAGTGTAGGTCACAAGGGTCACCAAATTTGTAAAGGCGGAGTACATGAGACCTCTTCCAAACCTTGGGGATAGTACCACATATCAGGTTAAAATATGGGTTAATGATTCAGCAATCAGTGGGGCAGAGAGCTGCAGCAAAAATGGATCAAGCATATCAGCTCCAGTGATTTTTTAAAACATAAATCTTAAGCACGCCATCTAGCACATCACAGAGTAAATAGTTGAAATGCAAACAAAGATTCACTAGAAGTTGATAGGTTAACCATCGAGTTAGCTAGAGGCTGGCAGAGAAACGAGCAGTCGATTGACTGACCAGGGTCAACTGTGACGGCCCTGAATTTTTCTGAACCGTCTCAGTGCTTCTCTTTCCAATAGGGCGCTTTCCCTTTAATTCCCAATTAAATAGCCAGCATCAGCTGTGCAGAAGTGGGGTTGTGATGGAGACGTGACTGAGGATGTGTTCAACCCTCAGTTCCCAAGCTTCTCTATTCCGTCTGTTTTGTTGCCTTTAAACTTGTGTTTTGTAGCCTAATAGAGTTGGACTACACCTCTCCGATCTTCGTGGCCTTTCTCAGTTGGCGGATTGGCTTGTCTGACTACAACCTTTTTGTATACGGTATTTAATTTGTTTTGATGTGATGTATACTGTGATGATTTATGTAGTTAGTTGTAGTTGAGGACTTAGTAAGAGTTGATATGCTTTAAAGTTCTGTGGTAAAATAATTGTTATTGATTGTATAATTAATCCTGGGTTTACGTTACACTTGAATGAACGGACAAACATTGCGTGACAAAGGTCCCTTGAGTTCCCTGAACTCCTTTACCGGGCTGGACTCTTTTTAGGCCCAAGGTACAGGACATTTGTGGATGAACCAGAACTCATTGTGTTATATTATTATATGTGTTTGTAATAATTTGTTGGTAATACAACCCACGCAAAATAATACAGTTGTTTTTGAAGTTCTTTCCAATGTTTTAAGGGTTTATGAAAAGTTTATTTCCATCCGGACTTTTACATAAGTCCTTTGTATTGGTGTGGGACCCATTCCCTCCCAAACCAAAAGGAGAAACCAATGTTTTCTCTGGTAGGCACAACCTACCTGGCACCCCTATAAATAATAACCTCAAGTCAAAACCGTTACACAACTACACCACCGTTTCTCTGAAATGAAATGCCTGCAGAGATCAAAGTATGATTAAAAGCATCACTTATCCCATTCCATCTAAGTTATAATGCCAGAGTCAGAACTTGCAGGGAAGAAGAATTTGTACACTTCAGTGCATTTTACTGTTTTCCCAAATGTTGAAGTACCACCAGCAGAGTCAGAGCTTCAAAGGTAGCTTGATTTAGCTTTCTTAATACATCTGTTTAGCTTTCTTAGTACATCTGTTTCTCAATTGTCTGAAAGATTGACAGTCCACTAGAGTCAGTTTTCCTTGCTTTGGCCCAGGCCTGATTTCTCCTCCGAATGAGCTCAGATAATTCTGAAGAAAACCAAGGGTTCGATCCATCTTTGACCCTGAATTGTTTAAAAGGGTGTGTGTATCTGCCAGAGGAATACATTTGGAGAGATTTTCAGAGTAGAACATGTCATGTAAAAATCCTGGAGCGGAAAAAAACATTTAAAAATGTATCTTAATTAAACAAGGATAGGTATTTTGCTCTTTTGTATCTCTAATACATACTATGGGACAATGATCACTGAGATCATATCCAAATACTCCACTAGACAAATATTTATGGGGGTTATTAGTACGAATTAAATCAATCAAGTAATTCAATCAACAGGGTTTTTCACATTTTATTTTTTATTTCACCTTTATTTAACCAGGTAGGCTAGAACAAGTTCTCATTTACAACTGCGACCTGGCCAAGAAAAAGCAAAGCAGTGCGACACAAACAACAACACCGAGTTACACATGGAATAAACAAACATACAGTTAATAACATAATAGATAAAAGGTGATAAAAGGTTTTGGTGACAATGGATGGCACTGTGATAGACTGCAACCAATTTGCTGAGTAGAGTTTTGGAGGCTATTTTGTAAATGACATCGCCGAAGTCAAGGATCGGCAGGATAGTCAGTTTTACGAGGGTATGTTTGGCAGCATGAGTGAAGGATGCTTTGTTGCGAAATAGGAAGCCAATTCTAGATTTAATTTTGGATTGGATGTGAGTCTGGAAGGAGAGTTTACAGTTTAACCAGACACCTTGGTATTTGTAGTTGCTCAAATATTCTAAGTCAGAACCGTCCAGAGTAGTGATGCTGGACGGGCGGCAGATGCGGGCAGCGATCGGTTGAAGAGCATGCACTTAGTTTTACTTGCGTTTAAGAGCAGTTGGAGGTCACGGAAGGAGAGTTGTATGGCATTGAAGCTCGTCTGGAGGTTTGTTAACACAGTGTCTAAAGAAGGGCCAGAAGTATACAGAATGGTGTCGTCTGCGTAGAGGTGGATCAGAGAATCACCAGCAGCAAGAGCGACATCATTGATGTATACAGAGAAAAGATTCGACATGAGAATTGAACTCTGTGGCACCCCCATAGAGACTGCCAGAGGCCCGGACAACAGGCCCTCCGATTTGACACATTGAACTCTGTCTGAGAAGTAGTTGGTGAACCAGGTGAGGCAGTCATTATCCGTGTGGGTTTTGAGATCAATTGAGTCCCATTAAAATCAATGCATATACTCTTAAATTGATCGGAGGCCTGGGATAGCCAATTCAGATTCAAACCCCCTCAAATGACCAACTCCGACGACAGAAAAGGTGTTGAACACTCATATATAGCATCAATAGCATCTGCCATGGCAGTAAATAAATAATATATGTGTATTCTGGTTTATGGACATCTTCAATCAGGAGCTCAAAACTCTTGGGAACAGAAATATTGAAAGATTGGGATGCCATGAAATTCGATTTTACATATATTGGCACCCCTTTCTGTAATCTGTCACATCTAAATATGTAATAATAATTTACTCTGATGTCTTTATCAGAGACAGAACCACGTGTCCGGGAGAACCAGAATGTCAGAACACAAGTCCTGTACCCAAAAGTCAATTGTGTCCATTTTTTTTAATCATACTTCGCACATTTAGGTGCATTAGTCCAAGCCCCCTACGGGATTTAAAGTCAGAGGGGTTATTAAGCTCATTCCCATAACAGAGAACAGGCGTAGGGTCATCTGCAGCTATTTGTTGAGTGAGATGAGACTTTGCCAAGGTCCCTTGTCAACCACGTAAGAGTAGAGCAGACTGATCATTTGACACACCTCCCCCAAGTCACTGGATGCAGGGGTGAGAACTGGGAGAGCAGTCTTGGCAGAGCTCAGTCCACCCGGGTGAAGTTCCTTCCAAAGGAGTGGAGCTGCTGTAAGGGACCAGGGTGGTTGCCAATGCTCAGTTCTTGGTGTGCACAGGAGGTTTTGGTGTGGCTCCTGTAGCAGGGTTGGGGCTGCCATGATGAGTAGGAGCGTTGCAGGCCTGTCCTGGGGATGGGAGTGGGGAGGGTAATCAAAACAAGCCTTTGAGGGAGGTTGTGGGGGGGAATTGAGAAGAGTGGTGTGGAGGGCAATGTGGCTGGCGAAGCTCCAAACTCTCAGCATATGTAGGCTGATGTTTTGTGTTTGTTTTGCCTGACCCTAAGGAAGTGGTCGAGCTGGGCTGAGTTGAGGTGGGCCTGGTCTGGTAGAGCTGTGATAGGCCGGGTCTGGTAGAGCTGTGCTATGATGAGGCGGGCCGGGTTGAGCTGTACTGAGGTGGGCCGGGTCTGGTAGCATGGGAGGGTTTAGGGGGAATTGAAGAGGGTGGTATGGAGGGCAGTGCGGTGGGCGATGCCCCAAACTCTGTGTGGGGCCTCTTTAACGTACGGCTTGGGCATAGCACAGTGTATCTGCATGAAGTTCCTGGGAGAGAAGTGGTGGAGCAGTACTAAGGTGGGCCGGGTCTGGTAGCATGGGAGGCAGGGTTTAGGGAGAATTGGGGCGGCAGTGTTCCTGGCTGTTCTCCAGTCTCTGTGAAGGGACAACAGATGCAGGTCTAAAGGAGAGTCTGATTTGTGGGTTCCGATTCAGCTGTTGGCTTGGTCCTGGGTTTTTGCGGTAATATTTGTAGAGTGGATGGTGGTGGCTGAGAAATTCCTGCCTTCGCTCGCTCATGTAGCTCCTTCTGCAGGTCCTGCATGTGGCTGGTGTTGACTGTGCCGGACAGTTCCTCTCTAAGTCTGCAAACTTAAACATTTTTCATTGCACACTGCAGCTCCCAGATCTCATCCCTATGCTGACGCACCAGGCTGATCCTTTCCTCTGTAAGACGCTGTGGTACTGCAGGTGTCACGTGTGAGAAAGGCATGCTCAGGGCTGTGTCTGCTGCAGGCGAAGGAGGGAGAGGGATGCTGGGGACTACATACTGGGGCACAGAGGGAGTGGAGGCTGTTGTAGGTAGTGGACAGCAACGATAGGTTTGATTTGGTCGAGGTAGCGAACAAATTGATCCAGACTGGCCTCCGAACCTTGAACCATCACAGTGCAGTTATTAAAAATATTAATGCTATATTTGCGGGTTTGCCTCATTATTTTGTTTCTTGACATTTGAAGTTCATTGTTGGTCTTGTGGAGAGCTGTGTGCCAAGCATTAAGATAATCCGTGTAGAACAGAAGGTCTCCTTTTATTTCCTTGTTCGCTTTTAGGATGAAGTCTGCCCTCGAGTCTCTGGGGATTCTCTTAGTAACTTTAAAAAAAAATCAAAACATTTTCAGGATGAGGAAATGATTTTCTTGCACATGATTTTATTATGTGACTTGTTAAGCAAATGTTTCCTCCTGAATTTATTTAGGCTTGCCATAACAAAGGAGTTGAATACTTATTGACTCATGACATTTCAGCTTTTCATTTTTCATTAAACACGTTTTTATATATGGCAGCGGTAGAGTGGAACAAACACCTGTGATTAAAGCCGTTTCTGCCAGTCATAGGTTCAAACACTCCTGCAGGGCTTGGTTAATCATGTAAACAACCCTGTGCTAGTGGAGTGATTTGCTAGGTGTGTATATTTTCCTTTATATATATATATATATATATATATATATATATATATATATATATATAGCAAGGGACCTTGGCAAAGTCTCATCTCACTCAACAAATAGCTGCAGATGACCCCATATTTAATATATATATATATATATATATAAAGTGCCCATGTCACTTGTTATGCCCTGCTGCCCTTGCCTAGAGGACCACAATGGAAACAAGTCTTTGACTTTGTGTTCAGATCCTCAACATGTTTGGTATATGTATCTGTTCCCGGGGGGTGTACAATTTGTGTGTATTTTAAATGGTCAAGCAAAATAAATTCAAGGGAGATGAAAAGGAGAGACTAGAGCATGGTTTGGAGGAAGATAGGAGAGGAAAAATGTGTCCTGGGTTGGAGGGGGGGGGGGTAAAGAGGGGGGATATGGAGGAGTTGGGTTTTTACGGAGATGTCACTTTCACCAGACCGATGCTCCTGGATGAAAAAATGGCGAAGCAAGCTGCAGGGTGTCTGACTGCCTGCCCTGAACAAATAGTTTGTAGTGTTTCCAGTCCCAGTGTTTATACTCCAGGGGAGATGCAGGGAGAGACAGACAGACACAAACCCTGCCTCTAATACTGAGTACAGGGAAACAAAGACTGCTGGGTGATTGATGCCAAATACTGACAGACTGTGTCTGGCATCAATATGATCTTCCAACCAATTGCTCCCATTGCATATTCTCTCAATTGCAAAACATCCTTTCATCATTATCATCGCTGGTGTTGTCTCTAGTAGCACAACATACACATCATGCAATATCCAATCATCATACTTTGCCTGTAGGGACATTAAAACAAGCCAGCATATCCCATTTGTTTATATAGCAGTGATAATGAGTGATTATTGCAATACTTTTTAGCACCAGGCTCTGAACAATTCCCATTCCTCTCATATTCTTCCCAAACCAGCCCTACTCTCCGCGTCAGACGAGGACAGCAGCCAGCCAGCCTCCAATATGATACCTCCATCCAGACCACTCACAGTTATTATCATTATTACAATCTTATTACATCACAGTGAGCACTGCCTGTGTGGACTTTATTACTGCGTTTAGCGGTGCCATGACAGCACAATTCATTACAGACTGAGCCGCAATATTACTGTGCCCAAGCCGGCTGAGCCTATTCTGGATTAGCTGCCATGCTCCGTCTAAACACGCCCCATTGTCCTTCTCCCCTCTGCAGCCAAACAGCCTCTTTATCCCGTGTCTGTGTTGTTGCTACACGTTTAATCCACACGGCGTTCTCCCCCAACATCCTCAAAATCAGATTACTAGTGTCAATTAAACCTGGCCCAATCCGATCCATGATCTCATAAGATCCCAGTTACATTGAGAGATTACGAGTTGGTTGGGTCTGGGAGGTGCTGTGCTATGATGTTGCTGGAATCACTCACCTCTGTATACCAATATTTATTTTCATAAAGATTTAGGGATTATGGTAAAATTGTCAAATTGTAGCGCATGCGCTCAATAGCTCTTCCTTGCTCTCTCTCCCTCACATGCATACGACAGAGATACAGAGGCTCACACACACACTAAAATCCCTTGGTGGACTGCCTGAGGGCTCCTGACTCCATCCAGCACCATGCTTTATCATCCTTGGGCTGCCGTGCTGGAACCGAACTGGAGAGTGTACAAATCAAACCCATCTACAGCCACCCAATAACACTCAGGGGAGCAGGCTAGTCAAACTCCCTAGACATGCAACATTCATTAACCCCTGTAGGTCTAAGACCTTAGATTGCAATATCTACTAAGCTAACATATGGAATTGTTTAAAGATGGTCATAAAATTGATAATTGATCTATTTGATATAGAATTTTAGGACCCCTGTAGGTATATAAAAAAAATAGATATATACATTTAAAAAACGATGAAACGTTACATTTGGCCTTTACTGCTATTACCCATAGAAACACATTGAATAACACATTTGTTAACACAAAAACTGAATCATGAGGAATAAGGTTTTGAAGTGTCTGTCCTATATCTGAGAGATATAAGAAATATTTTGACCCATGTTTGGTCACATTATCGGCCTGAGAGGATTTGGAGCTGCAGCCATTACAATAAATGGTGAGTCTCAAGCATAAACACACAGGAAGCTATTAAATATGTGACCGATTCGGGAAACTAGGCGTATGTCGCAAATCACGACTTCACAGGAGAGCCTTTTGAACGTACATTAGTTTTTTATTCAACAAGCGTTTTTGGCAGAAATGCCAACATCGAACATGTGAACTTTCATGTACCTTAATATCAAACGTGTATGTAATCTGTAAATACGAATACAATTATTAAATTAAGAGCCTAGTTGGTTAAGCAGTGAAAGACAGCAACCTTCCCGCTAGCCATGATTGGATGAGATAATGAGTGGTCTGGACATTTTATTTGAACCTTTATTTAACCAGGTAGGCTAGTTGAGAACAAGTTCTCATTTGCAACTGCGACCTGGCCGAGATAAAGCATAGCAATTCGACATGCCGAGAGATGAGTTTGGATTGGTCTGCGGTGTTGCAACTTGTGTCTATAAAATGAGCTGCTCGTAATGCCTACACAGTTCTTTGGAAAATATCTAACTTTAGCCATGGAGAACTGCAAATATGTTGCTACTTCGCTCAATAACGTTGCTGCCCTGAATTTATCAGGCGCTATCGACAAAAGGTCAGTGGGGGAAAGTTGTGACGACGATCGTGCCATGACTCTCACTCTGAAAATACGTTTTGAAATCAGTGGAACACAACCGGTCAAACAAGCTGTGCAAACTAAACGGAAACACAGCATGTCTCATAAAAGTGGTTGCAGTCTGCCGTGAAGCTTTCATCCGTGTATACAGGTAAGAATCTAGCTACGGATTCAGATAGTATGCGTTTCTAATTTTCGCAGAAAGTCGTTTTCATTGTAAGCGAAAGCTTGCTGTCACGCCCTGGTCAAAGTATTTTGTGTTTATCTTCATTTATTTGGTCAGGCCAGGGTGTGGCATGGGTTTTTGTATGTGGTGTGTTGGTATTGGGATTGTAGCTTAGTGGGGTGTTCTAGTTAAGTCTATGGCTGTCTGAAGTGGTTCTCAATCAGAGGCAGGTGTTTATCGTTGTCTCTGATTGGGAAGCATATTTAGGCAGCCATATTCTTTGAGTGTTTCGTGGGTGATTGTCCTTAGTGTTCATGTCTCTGTGTTTGTTTGCACAAGATAGGCTGTTTCGGTTTTCGCGTTACGTTTCTTGTTTTTGTATTATCGTGTTTATTCGTTAATTAAACATGTATCAAAATTACCACGCTGCATTTTGGTCCGACTCTCTTTCACCCAAAGAAAACCGTAACACTTGCCGATAGCTAGCCAGCTGGAGTTCGATGGCTGGCTTGCTAACTAACAATGAACCTAACTTTAGCTTGCTATGACAATCGGTTTATATTGCTAGTAACGTTACTCTATGGATTGGGATTATATTTAATATTTTAGCTAGTTAACGTGACATGTCTAAACAAAAGACCCCAAATTAAAGCTTGCTGTTAGCTAGCTAACGCCAGCTGAGGTTAGGTGGCTGGCTAGCTAACATTAATTTACGTATGAACTGTGTAACGTTATTTTTCTCAGAATGCCATTTCACATGGCTAACATTGAACCTATTGGTTAACTTTAGCTAGTTATGCCAATCGGTTTGTATTGCTAGTTAATGCTTGCTGTTAGCTAGACAGCTGACATTAGCTGGCTGGCTAGCTACAGTAGCTAACATTCCCTGTGTGTAGTGATATTGTATAATGCTAAAATGTTTGTATATGGAATTTCTCTTTCAGCATCAATCAGAACATGCATGACTCTAATCCATAAGTCATACAGTCATCAAAAGGAGAGCTGGCGCAAGCAAAGGCATCAGCTACATGAGAAAACACATGTGGACCTGAATTGTGATAACTGCAGTGGCCAAAACAAGAACAAGTTTGTGCTCTGGTATACACAAGCTCCACCACAATCTGGACCTTCACTTTCTAATCACAAGTTTGCCCGACTGGTGCTTCGGCCTCATTTAAGCAGCGCTTCAGAAAGACCAGAGTCAACACTTTGTCTGAGATTGCAGGTGTTGTGAAGGACAGCACTGTGACTGGTCAACATCACACAGCTGGTTGGACTGGAGGATGGGACGGTGCTGGTGGAAAGCTATGGCTGGCAACTACACCTGACTCTACTTCAGGCCACTGCCACAGATCAAGCAGTACCAGCACTTCAGATGAATAATTTTCACTGTATGAGGTTATTATTATCTAAACTTTCAGAGGTGAATTGATGTTGTGCAGGGTTGTAAATGTCAGATGTATTTCCCTCTGTTTTACAGCTTCAATGCTCTTGAGTCTTGTGTTGTTGCCAAGGCATTATCGGACTGTCGGGACCAGGTTTCAGCTGCTGCGCATCCATCCTCCCATAGATGGTCTGCCTGTGAAAGCACCACCTGGACTGGACACAGCTGGACAAACTATATTTGACAAGCTCAGGGAGTTTTGCGACAGACGGTATGGATGTCACATGTCCTGCACCAAAGTCAAGGGCAGGACAGAAACAGGCTCTCCGAATATAGATTCCCTTGTTCATGCGTGGTGCGGACGGACCAGTCATCAGCACTATCTGCAGTGCCTCTATTCACATGACTCACTCCTAACACATGTTGCTGCTACTATTTCAACAACAACAAAAAGTATCCTGGTGTTCAGCCACTTTACCCCTAATTGTATGCATAGAACTACCTCGTCTATCACTGATATCGTTACACAATATCAGAATGTTATTTATATTGACACTGCCTATTTCTGATATGGCTACTATGCAAGTAACCATATGGCTGTACTGTTTACACCTTCTGTAGAGACCATCCACTTAGCAAAATATTGAGATATGTGTGTGTGGTCGTAACATGATTTTGTGACATACAGTGGGGCAAAAAAGTATTTAGTCAGCCACCAATTGTGCAAGTTCTCCCACTTAAAAAGATGAGAGGCCTGTAATTTTCATCATAGGTACACTTCAACTATGACAGAATAATCCAGAGAATCACATTGTAGGATTTTTAATGAATTTATTTGCAAATTATGGTGAAAAATAAGTATTTGGTCAATAACAAAAGTTTATCTCAATACTTTGTTAAATACCCTTTGTTGGCAATGACAGAGGTCAAACGTTTTCTGTAAATCTTCACAAGGTTTTCACACACTGTTGCTGGTATTTTGGCCCATTCCTCCATGCAGATCTCCTCTAGAGCAGTGATGTTTTGAGGCTGTTGCTGGGCAACACGGACTTTCAACTCCCTCCAAAGATTTTCTATGGGGTTGAGATCTGGAGATTGGCTAGGCCACTCCAGGACCTTGAAATGCTTCTTACGAAACCACTCCTTCGTTGCCCGGGCGGTGTGTTTGGGATCATTGTCATGCCGAAAGACGTTTCATCTTCAATGCCCTTGCTGATGGAAGGTTTTCACTCAAAATCTCACGATACATGGCCCCATTCATTCTTTCCTTTACACGGATCAGTCGTCCTGGTCCCTTTGCAGAAAAACAGCCCCAAAGCATGATGTTTCCACCCCCATGCTTCATAGTAGGTATGATGTTCTTTGGATGCAACTCAGCATTCTTTGTCCTCCAAACACGACGAGTTGAGTTTTTACCAAAAACTTATATTTTGGTTTCATCTGACCATATGACATTCTCCCAATCTTCTTCTGGATCATCCAAATGCTCTCTAGCAAACTTCAGACAGGCCTGGACATGTACTGGCTTAAGCAGGGGGACACGTCTGGCACTGCAGGATTTGAGTCCCTGGCGGTGTAGTGTTTTACTGATGGTAGGCTTTGTTACTTTGGTCCCAGCTCTCTGCAGGTTATTCACTAGGTCCCCCCGTGTGGTTCTGGGATTTTTGCTCACTGTTCTTGTGATCATTTTGACCCCACGGGGTGAGATCTTGCGTGGAGCCCCAGATCGAGGGAGATTATCAGTGGTCTTGTATGTCTTCCATTTCCTAATAATTGCTCCAACAGTTGATTTCTTCAAACCAAGCTGCTTACCTATTGCAGATTCAGTCTTCCTAGCCTGGTGCAGGTCTACAATTTTGTTTATGGTGTCCTTTGACAGCTTTATTCTGATAACAAGTTCAAACAGGTGCCATTAATACAGGTAACGTGTGGAGGACAGAGGAGCCTCTTAAAGAAGAAGTTACAGGTCTGTGAGAGCCAGAAATCTTGCTTGTTTGTAGGTGACCAAATACTTATTTTCCACCATAATTTGCAAATAAATTCAAAATCCTACAATGTGATTTTCAGGATTTTTTTTCTTCTAATTTTGTCTGTCATAGTTGAAGTGTACTGTAATTACAGGCGTCTCTCATCTTTTTAAGTGGGAGAACTTGCACAATTGGTGGCTGACTAAACTTTTTTTGCCCCACTGTACCACAACAATAACATGTGACCATATCAAGTGTCCACCACAAATATCTTTATGTACTGTACATGTGCACCTCACTCGGGTTTCAACTCCAGTTGATTGACCTTAACTTAGTATTCCATACATGTGATAAGTGCATGTGTAACAGTATATAAAGTATGCTAATGTACTGGTGTGAAGGCATTTGGGCAGCGGTGTAAAAATACTTGAAAGTACTAAAATTGTTTTGTGGTATCTGTACATTACTTTACTATTTTTGGCTACTTTTACTTCACTACATTCATGATACTTTTTACGCAATACATTTTCCTTGACACTCAAAAGTACTTGTTACATTCTGACAGGAAAATTGTCCAATTCCCACACTTATCAAGAGAACATCCCTACTGCCTCTGATCTGGCTGACTCACTAAAGTCAAATACTTTGTAAATGATGTTGGAGTTTGCCCCTGGCTAACGCTAATAAAAGGAATTGTGCAGTCTAGTTTAATATACGGAATTTGACATTATTTATACTTTAACTCTGACAATTTAGTACTTTTTCCACCACTGGATGTGGCTGGGGGTTATAACATTTATTTCATTTATTTTATTACTCATCAATTTAGACACCATGTTGTTGAAGGAATTTTGATTCCTCTGTTTTAATTCCCAATTACAATTAAACACTCTGTCAATTCATAAGAATTTGTATGACCCTTATTTTATAAGAATGGACAGAGCCCCGGTATTAAAAGTCAAGTAACAGCCTTTAATCAAGAGAGTACTGAGTTCATACACATTTTACCACAGGTTATAAACTGAAAATGACGTCAGCGTTTTCTAAATGTTCCATCTCTTCTTGACACTGGTAGAAAGGCCCTATAGTTCTCCAGCCTTCCCTCCTCGCCTAGAGCCAAGGTCAGTCAGTGTAGATAAGCATTCTAGACAGTCTGGAGACAGTTCCTTCATTTGTACAAAGGAACAGACCGTTATTGTTCTAACTTTTGCCCACGTTCACACACCTCCGTTCCAGTACCAAGGCTGTGTCTCAAGCCTTCCCACATCCGTCTCCCTACCAATTTAATATAATTTACGAGTCAAGGTTTTCTTGTGTAGATAAGCATTCTAGCCAGTCTGATTCATTTGTACCAATGAACAGACCGTCATTGTTACTAAACTCTTGACCACATTCACTTCAGTACTGGGATCAGATAAGAAAATTCATACATATACAGTAACATTTAGTATTCTGATTAGTACATGTATAGTAACATAATAGTATTCGGATTAGTCAGTCCTGATTGAAATGTATACATAATTAGTCATCATTGATAAAAAATTCCTTAACACATGTTTACCTGTAATTGTTCCTTATTGTAGGCTACTACCACTTCTAGTCTTTTATCTTTACTACACTACTCACTGTTTAGCACATGACCTCACATGTGAATCCTTAGAGATGGGTGGGGCTGGTTTTCGAGGGTGTGAACCATGCTGAATGGGTGTAGACAAAGGGGAGCTCTCCAGTAGGTACCACAGCTTTCAAAGGCCCTTTTCTCAAATGGATCAACTTTCAAAGCAGAATTACTTAATTGTTTCTCAATTGCAGTGTGTGATATACAATTTTGTAGCTCTGAGTCTCTACTTTTATCCAGTTTTAAAAAAATCAAATTTTGCTACATAAGACGATTTGTGCTGGTCAGTCACAATTTCACAAAATGACATCACTGTGTGATGCACGGGTGCGTCAAACGACTCTATAAAACATTTCACTGCGGCCCCCTGGCTGCTAGTTGAATGCTCTGATAAGCTCGGAGACGGAATAAGACAGGAACACGCTCCTCTTCACTCACTACCACTTAATGTTGACAGAGGCATGCACATAAGCACACTGTTGTTTAAGAGTGTAATGAAATCAAGTTTAATCAAATACAACCCCATCATATTAAGGTCCATTATGAGATAATGAATCTCATTTGGACAACAGTGGAACGTCCCTCCAGACAAACATTGTTATTTAAGGGTCGTGTGTATAATTTGTGCTTTATTTATCTACTTACACATCAGAGGATACGGTTAACATCACGTCCCCAGAGTCTCTTCCTCTGCCTTAGATTAAAATGGGGTAACATTTGCTGTTTATCTGAATTATATCACTAGTTACTGCAGTGTCTTTTCTTAATAGACTTCAAGCTACAAGCTATACTAAATGCTCTGTGGAGTGACCTTGATCCCGTGCGTGTGTGTTTGCCTGCATATGTGTGGCACAGCCCATTCACTGTTCAGCATTACATAAATGTTACTGAACCTTGATGACAACTAAAGGATTATGAAGGAATGGAACTAGATGTATAAATTAACAAATGAAACAACCTGAACAAAGCCTGAAGGAGGTAATAACTTTCAAATGACTAGATACTACATGAAATGAGACGCCTTCATGTATCATGCTTATTCCACTCATCTGAATGTGTCAATAGAAATACATACATGGAATGGGGAAACAGGGAGGTGGTGGCTATGGGCTACTTACTGACTTCCAACCTTAACTGAGCTAGGGCTCTCAACCTACATGAAACACACATTAATTTGTCAAATATCCTGCCAGGCTATTATGACATCTAAAGGTCTACTTGAACAATGCAGTGCTTTTCTAAGAGCATAAACACACAAGCAGGCATTAATGTATGTGTGCATATACACGCATATGCACGCACACACACACTATGCTCAGCACCATACCAGTGTCACCATACCAGTACATTTGATAACGGTGCATTTCTATGTTCGGCAGTGAAAAAGAAACTAAGAAAAGGTCCTAAGAAAATCGCTCCCTATGATGTCATTGGGGGTTATTATATCAAAATTCAAATAAGTGATTTTCAGCCAGGGGGAGGGCATTAGTAGACACGTATGTTACTGGAAATAATGAATATGATGCTAAAAAGTGGTGAAGTCTCCGTTTAACAACTTGTACTGCTAGTGCAATCACAAAGCTCACCAGAGACTTCCTCACATCTGTTCCTGTCCAACATTTGTTTTCGCTGTCTCCTGAACCAATAGAGCCCTCCAATGGCATCAGAGTGCCGCCACCCATAAAAAGCAGTGTAATGTCAGAGCCCTGATTACTATTACGATTAACATAAAAACCACATTGTTTCCAAAGCACTTCAGAATAAATTTGGCTGGTGCAGATGAAGGACTTGCCAAAGACAACCCTCTGCAATGCTGTTTAACAATACCACAGACTAGATACTGCTGAATCGCCATCAAGGCCAGACCATAACTGGGCCTACGATGATGTGTGGCAGCAATACACTACTTGATAGGTCTGGGAGAGGAGGGAAAGAGAAAGAGCTTTTCTTTTGCTTGAATGTGTCCTATTGCATTTCCATACGTGCAGTATGTCTGTGTGCATTTACAGTGTGCGTGTTTACAGTGTGTGTGAGTGAGGTATAACTATCTCTGAGAAACCCATGTCTGCCTCAAGTTCTGACCCCTTATGTATTCCCATTTCCCACCCCTCCCTCCTTTATTCTGCAAACTTCTCTTCCATTTTTTTGATTATGTATTGCATGACAACGCCATCCAATCCCATTTCACACACTGAAAGCTCTGCTATCTGCAGCCATTTAGGCCTAAGTGACCGCTCCATCTCATCCTGCAGCCATTTACATGTTTGGGTCTCATTTTGACATTTGTAAGGCAGGCAGGCTGCCACACAGTGTCTGAATGAGCGAGGGGGAATTTCACTGATTAGTTTTCACCTTTGATATGGGAGCGTATTGCTGACCCAGTAGAATGGGATTCGGGCTTGGAGGGAGAATTGAGTGAGTTTTAAAGTTAAATCGCGGCTGTGCAAAGCCTTACCTCCGGATAAATAGAAAATGTGCAACATGACTCCGTCCTCTGCCCACAAAAACGTCCCCCTCTCGCAGACAGCAGGACACAAGAACACGCGTCGATGAAATGGCAAGAGAGTTGTTCAAATCAAAGAAAAATGATCTCAGCATTTTACCAAAATATTGGTGTTTTCATTACGAGACACTTTTATTCCAAGCACAGCCATGCCATTTTCATTCATGTAAACTATTACTGTCAGGTCAATGAACATCAAAAGGTATTGCCATAATTATTACCATATGAAATGCAAGTCAATACATATTACGCTAGTAAGTCTGTCTGGCTGCTTTACACATATCCCATTACTGCCTGTGTGTGACTAGAGAAGAGGTACCCACGTGGAATAAAATTGCTATGCCTTGCCTCGGCAACCCTTCTCATTAAAAAAAGAAAACATTTACCAGTGTCATACATTATCTGAGGACAAATGCCATTAGTTCACATCCAATCATTGTTTGAACAGCTTTAATTATATAAAAAGAGCCAGGGTAAATGAGAGCTCCAGAGCAAGTCTAGCTATTGACGATTCTAAAGTACGATGAGACTTTCAACCTAATGTCAGATCCACTGTAACTAGGAACACACACGGTCAGAAACACATGCAGACACACACATTAACCCCTTACAGTCATGGAAATTGGCATACCGGTATATGGACAAGGCCAAATTGAAATGTTTCTAACAGAAAAACTATACACTGAAAGTACAAAACATTAAGAACACCTTCCTAATATTGAGTTGCACTTCCCCCTCCCACTTTTGCCCCCAGAACAGCCTCAAATCATTGGGGCATGGACTTTAAAAGGTGTCGAAAGCATTCCACAGTGATGCTGGCCCATGTTGACTCAACGCCTCCCACAGTTGTGTCAAGCTGGCTAGACCTCTCCAAACTGCACAGGTCTAAACTAATTTCATTGCACTTTTATGACTCAAGGAAATTAGCCGTTGCCACAGATTGGCACTTGATCCAGAAAGATAAACTCAGCTCTTGCTCTGTTCAATCGTTGGGAATCTTTTGAGTTCAATATCAATACATTTGCCATTTTCTATGTCAGTTTTTTAGAGACAGACATGTATGAAATAATGAATAAATTATACAATCATAATATCAATTTGACTTTGTTTTTACCAATCTAACTACAAAACAACATAATGGTAATAATTTATTTGAAAGGTAAATCTCTATTGATAAACTGGGTAAATCAAGATGTAGCCATGGTCTGTCTATTCACAATATAGATGCATGCATATTATTCAATAGGAGTGTGATTTTATGGGGCTACAGGTGACAAACAATCCCTTCCATTTAGGACAAATTTTATTGGCAACTGATAGGAGACATTATTTTATTGCACTGATCAACAACATATGCACAGAAGAAGCAATCAATTATTTTATAAAAGTGTGCGCTGTCTCTTTAAGAAAGTAATCATTTGCGAGGCAGAATGTGGCTGTGGAATCTGACTTTGTGGCTATGTAATCGAGTGGAAACCAGACGGGAGGCAAGGGAAATAAAAGGGAATTAGTTTTTGGTGGCGAGAGAGACAAAGTGGATTCATATTTTTTTTGGTGACAATCAACTTTGAAATCAGCTTATTTTGTGTTATGGTTTGCATATTATCACAAACAAATTACTAGGGAAATTAATTCTGCAGTAAGCTAGCAATGGAAGTTAGCCTACATTTAAAGCTGGTCTACCAGTATCGTCTTGCATTGTAAAAGTGTTCTAGGACATTGTTTTGTTGCATTATTCAAGTGTGTTAACTTCTGTGAAGAATGAGTGGGAACAATGCAGCCCGGACAGCTCTAGCAGTGAATGAGTAGGTGGAGCATGCACGTGCTAATAAGGGCCTGCGCTGATAGATAGACTTGATCCTCTCAATCACACGAGACACATTTGACAGAAGTACTGAAAGTAACAAAAATATACAAGCGAACCATTTATTTTGTATCGGAAAAGTACAGACGTTTCTGTGTACCGTGCTGCACTAGTCAAAATCCATACAGCGCTGTGAACCAGAGAACCTGAGCTCTGACGTCATGTATAGCACATTACTGTACAGCCACTGGGTTCCAAGGCACTTATCAATGACAAAATCTTACATTTTCAAACCATATACGAGATGACAGGGGCTGTGAGTGGAAAGGGCTATCGCCACCATGAAAAATGAAATATTAGAATTCTCGCTGATAGATAAGACATTCAAAGGGTGCTTAATGGACCTAGCCACAGATATACCCCTCCCCCTTATCTTTCCCCCTTCAAATTACACAAGTCTCATTTCCTACTGTCCTTATCGGCATTAAGAAGAGTGAACGGGGTGATATCACATCAATACACATGCTCTAATTACAAGGCAGCATCCAGCTGCCCACGCCTCCTTACAACATTGTCCAAGCGCTGGCCCAACATTGTCCAAGCGTTCCCAAAGGAGAAGAAGCACAGAGCACAGTCGTGGCCTTGCCTGCTGCACAGAAGGCATTCACAATCAAATGGAGGAGGTCAGAAGGTCAAAGAGGACAGGTCACGCTGATGTGGTTGTGGAGATGTTTAGTTCCACTGCTCTGTAAATGTTGATTCCTGGTTCAATCTGATTCATGTGCACTGGAGTGGGGGTTGTGCTGTAGAATTCTTAGATGTTCGCTACTCCATATCAATTACAGGAGCTCAAATACCCCCACTCAGTACAGTAACCATCATGTCCGTTCAGCCCCAGCCCTGCTGTGATACTGTCTGTGGTGACATTCCCTGCTCGGTGCTCAGGCCTGGCAGCAGCTACAACCAGCACGCATCAGGAGGGGGGCATTCTGGTAAACTGTCTTGGCTGATGGGACAGGCAGACCTGCAGCCAGCCACCGAGCACTGAGCTGGATCACACTGTACATGGCCCTAATCAATGAAAAATAAGCTCTAAATGTGTTTGTCTAGACCAGCCAGCATGTGCAAATAATGTGCTGGCCGTTTCGGTTAAAGCGATACACAGTAACGAGAAGAGCAATGTCCAAGACCTCCTCCAATCTGCTGTCCTCATTTAGACCGGTGCAGTTCCTGGAGTGGAAGAGAGGTCAAGTGGCCATTGCAAGGAGGGCTGCTGATGGGTAGAGTAACCTGTAGATACGCAGGTTACAGTTCACTTTAATCATCATGATGACGTGTGTGTGTGTTGTTCCATATGCGAAAGATATGCTAAATGCTTCCTCTATTTTTGTAGCACTGTTAAAGTTATGCCAAACATATCACATCAGAATAAAAATGTAATTCAACACCATTACCTTTTATAAACAGCGTTCATCAGCATGGACAGTTTTCCAATTGAAGTGAACGCACAGGTGCTGTCCATGAAAGCCTGTCACTGCTAATAGTTACCAATTAATCAGTTACTTTCTATAAACATCATCAAAACTGTGAAACTATTGAATAGCCCATAAACTTTCTTTGGAGCGTTCCGACTATGAACACAGACATATTAACTCGAAACCTCCTTCTTGCTAGAAGCAGCACCGTTACAATCCTTCATATACTGTACTTGACTGAGGACGGGGAGCAACAGTCATTTGAATAACAATAGGTTAAAGTAATGCCATTTGTTACCAAAAAGAAGGAGAGGATAAAATATGGGAGGGAGGCCAATTCCATCCAATATGTTGTGTCAGGGAAAAAGAATCCCCAACACAGACTATTGGCTGACTACAGCAAAGCCCCGGCAAAACTGTTAATGGTTCAAATTAATGGCAGGCCGTGCAGAACTCATTATTCAGGGTGAAAACAATCTGCAAAACATGCCAAATTGTTAGCAAGCTATAATTTGTTATGGATGGTGACTATTAAAACAGTACCCAGATCAGAAAAGAGACCTCGTCGTTTAATCAGGATCCCTATGTGGCCAGGAGTTTTTCCTGACCTTGTGACCTGACCAGGATAAACTCTGTGCCCTAAATGTTCTTGATCAGGTGGTATGGTCAGGAATAACTCCTGGCCCTGGTGTTTGGTTTATTCGGCTCCCCATTAGCTTTTGCCGAAGCAGCAGCTAATTCTTCCTGGGGTCCACACAAAAAAAACACTGCTAGACAAGGACTGTCACACAAAATACAACAATATACAAACAATACAACAACAACAAAAAGATTGTGTGTGTGTTAGAGTGTGTCTGTGCGTGCATTTGTGTGTCCCCCCTCACGGTCCCCGTCATCTTTTTTTAAAGCTGTTTGCTTGAGTAATTGTAGATGGAAGGGAGTTCCATGAGATCATGGCTCTGTATAATACTGTGCATTGCCGCAAATTCGTTTTGGAATTGGGGACTGTGAACAGACCCCTGGTCGCATGTCTTGTGGGGTATATATATGGGTGTCTGAGCTGAATGTTATACAGACAATCTAGAATTTTCATTACAGTAATACTTATCATAAAAACTAGAAGAGAAGCAGTTAATCTCTCGTCAATACTCAACCAGGAAAGACTGGTGTGCATGTTGTTGATGTTAGTTCTGTATGTGCAGTTAAGGGTAAGGCGTGCTTCTCTGTTTTGAGTCAGATGCAGCTTTGCTAGGTCTTTCTTTGCTGCACGTGACCATATTCCAGGACAGTAATTAAGATGGGACAAGACCAGAGCCTCAACTAGTACAGTTGATATTTGTGCCATAAACACAGATCTTTTTATAACAGACATACCCCTTCCCATCAACACTTATCATGGTCAGGTCAATATGACCTGACAATGATAATTGACCATCCAATGTTATACCTAGGAGTTTAGCTTCCTCAACTCGATCAATGGTCGTTATACACAACTCCAGCCAAGGGTCTTGCTTTTAGTTTTAGATGTATTTAAGACCAGTTTATTATTAATCATCCATTCAGGTACTGACTCAGTGAGGTCACTGGCTTTGGGTGATGACATGAAGAGTGTGGAATCTCAGCGTACATAGTCATTCTAGCTTTGTGTAAGGCCAGTGGCAAATCATTTGTAAAAATAGAGAGGAGTAACGGCCCAAGGCCAAAACACTTATTTCAACCCACAACTTAACACTTCAGTGGTACTGTCATACAACCACAGACAACACACACGGCCTGATTATTCATCCACCCCAACAACTTCGCATGAAGAAACCTACTTCCTATTATGCCAACAGAATGGCATCTGAATATGTGGAATATAATCAAATTAACCAGTGTATTCATTTGATTTTCATAATTGTCTAAATGTTATAACATTGTTCAACTGAGTGAGAAACTAAGTCACCTTCTAATCAAAAGGATCATTTATCCCCAGGTGTCCTCAAGCAGCTTCAAAACTCTTTGGAAATCTCCTCTCAGACAGTACAAAAGGAGAATTGATTCTATGTTGCGGCACAGGAGACTGAATGAGTCTCTCAGTCAGAAACCAGAAGGCGTAGTGATGCTGATCTCCTACGCATACATGGGAATGGATTTGTGCTCCTCTCCATATGCATCCATCTTTAAAAAAAGAGTGGGCGAGCCAAGGGTCAGAGTTAAGCATGGGTAAGTGGCTCACAAATCGTTAGCGGTGCCCTAACCCTCATCGTTATCGCACAGTCTGACACCAACACAAACATGGTGGGGTTGTGTTTGTGTGGGGGGGATTGTGTGTGTGGGTTGATTTGTGTGTGTTTGTGTGCGCGCACATGCGTGTTGGGGTTGGGAGAGTCAAAACAGCATGCATAATTCCACCACAATGATGCCAACAGATACGAAGGATGAGACAAAGAGAGCACATGTACACGGTCTCTCCTGCTTGCCATTGGTATACTCTCAATACAGATTACTATCCTCAAAAAAAGTATTGCCTTTATCCACATTATACATAGTAGAGGTCGAGCCAATAATGATTTTTCAACGCTGTTTATTGGGGGACCAAAAAAAGCCAATTCAGATTAATCGGCCAATTTTTTACATTTATTTGTGATAATGACAATTACAACAATACTGAATGAACACTTATTTTAACTTAATATAATACACCCCCAAACATTTTTTTTTGCCTCAAATAAATAATGAACCATGTTCAATTTGGTTTAAATAATGCAAAAACAAAGTGTTGGAGAAGAAAGTAAAATTGCAATATGTGTCATGTAAGAAAGCTAACGTTTAAGTTCCTGCTCAGAACATGAGAACATATGAAAGCTGGTGGTTCCTTTTAACATGAGCCTTCAATATTCCCAGGTAAGAAGTTTTAGGTTGTAGTTATTATAGGAATTATAGGACTATTTCTCTCTATACCATTTGTATTTCATTAACCATTGACTACAGGATGTTCTTATAGGCACTTTAGTATTGCCAGTGTAACAGTATAGCTTCCGTCCCTCTCCTCGCTCCTACCTGGGCTCGAACCAGGAACACAAAGACAACAGCCACCCTCGAAGCAGCATTACCCATCGCTCCACAAAAGCCCGGCCCCTGCAGAGCAAGGGGAACAACCACTCCAAGTCTCAGAGCGAGTGACGTTTGAAACGCTATTAGCGCGCACCCCGCTAACTAGCTAGCCATTTCAAATCGGTTACACGAGCCTAATCTCGGGAGTTGATAGGCTTGAAGTCATAAACAGCTGCTGGCAAATGCACGAAAGTGCTGTTTGAATGAATGCTTACGAGCCTGCTGCTGCCTACCATCGCTCAGTCAGACTGCTCTATCAAATCATAGACTTAGTTATAACATGATAACACACAGAAATACGAGCCTTAGGTCATTAATATGGTCGAATCCAGAAACTATCATCTCGAAAACAAGACGTTTATTTTTTCAGGGAAATACGGAACCGTACCGTATTTTATCTAACGGTTGGCATTCTTAAGTCTAAATATTGCTGTTACATTGCACAACCTTCAATGTTATGTCATAATTACGTAAATTTCTGGCAAATTAGGCTGCCCAAACTGTTGCATATACACTGACTCTGCATGCAATGAACGCAAGAGAAGTGACACAATTTCACCTGGTTAATATTGCCTGCTAACCTGGATTTATTTTAGCTAAATATGCAGGCTTAAAAATATATACTTCTGTGTATTGATTTTAAGAAAGGCATTGATGATCATGGTTAGGTACACATTGGAGCAACGATACGCACTGCATCGATTATACGATTAAATGCAACGCAGGACACGCTAGATAAACTAGTAATATCATCAACCATGTGTAGTTAACTAGTGATTATGATTGATTGATTGATTGTATTTTATAAGATAAGTTTAATGCTAGCTAGCAACTTACCTTGGCTTACTGCATTCGCGTAACAGGCAGTCTCCTCGTGGAGTGCAATGAGAGGCAGGTGGTTAGAGCGTTGGACTAGTTAACTGTAAGGTTGCAAGAGTGAATCCCCCGAGCTGACAAGGTAAAAATCTGTTGTTCTGCCCCTGAACGAGGCAGTTAACCCACCGTTCCTAGGCCGTCATTGAAAATAAGAATGTGTTCTTAACTGACTTGCCTAGTTAAATAAATATTAAATAAAGGTGTAAATAAAAATAAAAAATCGGCCAAATCAGTGTCCAAAAATACTGATTTCCGAATGTTATGAAAACTTGAAATCGGCCCTAATTAATCGGCCATTCCGATTAATCGGTCGACCTCTAATGCATATTTTATTAATTTCCATATTTTTGTTATTAGATGGGTTTTGTGCACTATGTGGTACAAAGGTGTATTATAGGACTTAAAATCCCACGGTTCAAGGCATTGGGCAGAATCTAGATTGTCATACCTTCATATCGACCTTGTGCCAACGCAAGATATTCGGTAATACCGGCACTGAACAAAAGGGGCACTATTTTCAAACTCCACTGAGCTAACTAGCATTAGCGCAATGACTGGAAGTCTATGGGAATCTATTAGCATGCTATGCATGTCCACTCAGCATCGCACAGTCAGTCTCCCCTACAGGCTATAGAAATGCATCTCTCAATAGATCCTCTTCTATTGGCTTATGACTTTGGAGCCTTTGTCATGGTTGGATACTGACAAAGCCAGCTTTTCCCTGCATTCTGCTCTCTGTAAAGGTATGTCCTTGCATATTAAACAGGTGGGAGCACTAGAGCAATAACATGGAGAGGACTTTGCCTCCCAGACTATACCTTATGTTTAGCCACATCTAAAAATGCCATCATGGTTGACAGTGATAGACACACACACACAGGTTAAAAGGGGAAAAAATACTGTCACTGATGAAGATGAACGATCAGACTGCAATGCTGTAAATGAATGAGTCAGCCTTGCCCTCCCTACAGGCACAGGCCTAGTGGGCTATAGTACACACACAAAGAAGGCAAGGGAAGGACTAGAGCTGGAGCTGTTCATGGTGCTGAAACCCGAGAGCATGCATACATGCCACAGCATGTATCTTCAATCTGAGTAACTCAAATGCAAACATATTTTATAATATAATTGGCATTTGGCATTCCCAAAGGATACTGTGTGCAGGGGAGACTGGATTTGTCCATGGTTCTGAAACCTGGAGAGTCACCCTACAGCATATCTTTCAGTTACTAACACAAACAAACATATTGCACAATATATTATGTAGAGAAGTAGATTTAGCAAGGCAAGGGGATAACTGGAACTGTCCGTGGTGCTGAAACATGTATCCTATCTTCAATTTAATTTAGGTACAAAAACAATCATATTTTAAATAGAATTTGGTGCTCAGAAGGAGGCTGGGGGTGGTGGAACTATCAGTGGTGCTGAACCTGGGAGCTCAGCATGATATGTGTCTCCTATCTCTCAGATTTACTAAAATCGAAACGTATCGGTGTCTTCAATAACATGAGATTCAGCAGGAAGCTCCAGAAGGAACTGTCCATGGTTCTGAAACCTGAAAGCTATCATGCTATGAGTCTCCTATCCCTCCGATTTGTCAACATTTGACTCAACAGTCAACACAGCAAGGGAGCTCACCATCTCTTCTTTGAGCCCAATACCAATTACTATCTTATAATATAATTTGGTATTCACATACTATAAGGAAACCAGTGCTATTAGTAATCTACCTGCTGTCTATTCCATGAACCAAAAGTTCCAAAATATCTAATGTTATTCATATCTATATTTATATTTGTATCTAGGGGCTAATCCAAACAGAAACAAGAGCTCCTTCAATGAAATTCTCCTTCTTCCTTTCATTTAGCATTCTGTTCACAGGTCTACGAGAGAGACACTCTAGCATTAAATTCTCCTAAGCCAAGTCAAAAGAATCTCATTAAATTGCTTTCAATATAACAAACCATAACTGGATACCAATCCCCAGGGGAAATTGTATTGGACCGTCACACTTTTAGTGGACTAATCATCTCCACACAAGCTCCAAAGTGCTGAATGAGAACTGCCTACATTATTAGAGCCGGAGATTGCTAGTGTGCCTTTCAGACGAGATGGTGGTTCTCGCTTTGCCATCTCTCAAAACTGTCTTTGATTGTTTGCCCCTGTGTCATTCTGTTCAAAGTTGTAGATTTATGCTCTAATGGTTTCTTGTCTTGTACCTGGCAGAGATTTGACTGTGGCTCATTTGAGGGCAGACGGTGCCATGTTGCCTCTACTTTATTGCAGTCCAGGCAGTGGTTCACCTCAGAGGTGAATACTGTATCATCTGATTACACTGTGCTGCAGAACTGCCCATTTAGGATATCTGAGATGACCATACCACAGCTACGTACACTATGACCATTTCTGAAATAAATGCTTGTTTTTTTCTAATTGTAACATTACGTCTATTCAGCATTACTTGTATATTCAATGACCACACTAAAAGTTTGGGTAGTTTACAACTTGTTGAGCTCACTAGATATAGCATTAACACAGTTGTTGTCATTCTGTACATCAAGGCAGCTGTGTTCCAGTTTTTTGGGGTGATCCAAACTTGCTTCAATGACCATGCTGGAGTCACTAACATCAGTTTATAACACATTATAAGATAACATGTGGTGATAGACAACACATGACCAGAACAGTTCCAGCTTACCATGAGGAGATCACGCAACAAGTTCAGTAATACAGAGTCAGACAGGAGGGAGAAATCATACGCAACAGAGATAGTGCAGAAAAAAATGGTGATGTCACGATCCCGTAAATAAGGGTCCTTTTCTCGGGCACTGCAGATACTACTGCGGGTGTGGTGACTGCATTAGTAAAGTGCGCGCGGTCTCCACGCAAACACAGGAATAATATAATCTGCTTTCATTGGAGAGACCAGACGGCAACAGCTACCCGCCCACCACAACTAGCACTTCCAATTGACGTGCCCAGAAGTTCAAATCATGAATCTGTTGTCAGGTCTATTCACTAAATTGACTTGCGATCTCACCTTGCTTGTGCACTGACTGCCACCATCCCATCCCATCCCAAAGCGTCTCCCCTAGCCCAGGTTGTATATTAAATACATAGTTTACATTGTCATTGCGTGGGGCTGTGGCAATCTGACATCTGCGCTCAATCTGACAACAGTTTGATATTCCATGCACACCATCCCTTGCTCTCATTATGCCTATTTTTTCTCCCCTGTCTGTAACCGGCATATTTCTACCAACTGGAATAAGAACTCAATTAAAATGTTCCGATAAAAGCAACTCGGGAAGACACCAACATTCCACAAAACACCACTTTCATGCCCTACAAGGACTAACCTCCCAATCTAGCGAATCCCACTCTTCGGTAAACATCCGGAGGATTTCTGTCCTTCCAAACGCGGACTAGGCAAAGAGGCACTACGGAATGACTGAGCGATGCGATGCCATTGCGCTGTCGGTATTATCCTCATGAAATCAATTTTAATAGGGGACGTCGACAGGAGAAGGTATTCGTAAATGCACACCGCGACGACACCACGGCCAACTTGAGCGAGATAGATTCAATGATAGCTTGCTTTACAATCGAACATTTCGGTGGAAGAAGGTTGCAACCAATTACACCACTTGCGCTTGACTTGCAGGCGAATACTGACAAGGCGCTCGTTCTATTGAGCATCGTTTCGATTTGAGCTGCCGTACTCCCTTTAGCAGAGGTGGCAGACAAGAAAACCAACTTCGTATTTCCAAAATGTAGAAAAAACGAGTAATACAATCCTCAGCCATGGTTCCATTGCGCATCCCCACATTACATTTTCCTCTGTGGGAATAGGCTACAACAATAAAGCAAGATTTTCAAAGGTCCCTTATATCACGAAGTGGTTGGCAAGGCACGTGACTACTCCTTTGTGCAAAATGATGTATTGGATTCATTATAAGCAAGAAGCGAGATACCCAGGGAAAGGGTGTCCTGTGAGATGATTGGAATAAGGTCACTTCTGTACTCACCATTAGCACCGCAAAGTTATTGTGATGAGTGCAATGAATGGTGGTCGTGTTGCCCGTGGAGCCTGTTATGTGGCACCCCTCTGCCCGCCAGCCACCGTGCCCATCTAGCAGGTCAAAATCCCAATAGGCTGCAGTTGGGTCTACACCCAGCGCGAAGTGCCTGAGAGCAATGGTAACCGAGTGCACGGCGCTCCCGATGCTGCACCCATCTGCAAGAAAGAAACACATTAAATTAGGGAAACCAAGTGGAAAGTCTAAGTGCAACATCCAAGAAACACACACACACACACACACACACACACACACACACACTTTACTGTCCGACTACCATACATTATTATTAAGTCTGCCTATTTTCACAATGTATATCTATCTTTCATTGACATGTTTGTGTTTAAGATTTAAAAGCTATTAAACATCTGCCACAGATTTCATCATCAAGAGGATGGTAACGACAAAAATATTATACAATGAAAAGAAATAGCACGCATATAAAGATTTGTCAAATGTGTTGTGGATTAGGCTGTGTTGAGGATAAAAAAATATTTAGACATAGTTGTGTTTTTAACAAAAATATGTAATATGGATCAAATCTCTACAGGCTGCGCACTTTTTCATTTTTGCATGCATGTGCGTGTCCCAGTGTTTTGTCGATAGCCGATCACAGTTTTAGACAACGTTGACATCAGAGCCATGATGATGAAATGCATGCATTTCCTCTTACCTAATTTGGTGAAAGCAACTGGTGTCGAAACGCTCCTACGTTTTCCATCATCTGCAAGGTTTGACGAATTCCCTGTGCAAGGAAAGAGTTTCCCATTTCGAAAGACAATAAACTGCAGCTTGCAAGTCGAGTTATCAACAGATTGCAACGCAGAGGGGTTAGGCGTACCAGCCAGCGGTAAATGGATTGCGGCGACTGCCACGGAATTCTGCGGGTGGAATAAAAAAGGACAAAATACAAATTGAATAATGCCATTCGCTAGAGAGAGGCTGAAAATTATCACTCCAGTAGCTTGTAAGATTGACACATTGCCTCTCTCTCCAAGATTGGTAGCGACCAAAGAGCACAAGTAACCATGGGAATGGGTTTCACTCGGTAGGCTACGTCGTCTGATGAGCTCTCGTGCGCCTATTTGGTAAGGTTCCCTGCCGCAGAGGTGGAAATGGTTCTTAACATCTCAGCTCGAGGGCACATCAACACTGCAGCGTTGATTTAAAGAGACAACCGGCCTCACTTTATCTTCCCCTTACAGCCTATAAACGCCATGGAACCCCCTGAAAATGACATTTTGTGAGCTCTAGGAAGGATAGACAGTTTCTAAAAAGTATAGTGGCATTACATTGTACGTGGGTGTGGTTCCAGAATGGGTTGAGTGCACTTAGGTGGACCAGAACCAGAGCAAGCACTCCTCATATCTGAGTTCAAGTCTAGTCAAATAAAAAGGTCCCAAAGTGCTAGTCATCAGCTTAGGGGCATGGGAGAACGTAGCCTACACATAAGTGAATGTGCTCTGATTAAGATTTTCCTGATAAATGTTTAATAAAATATTATACATTATCATAACAACATAATTGCATATTTTTGCACTGGAAATGTGTTTCCACTCCAGTACGACAAGATCTACCCAGTGATGTGGTTTTATCCATGCATTTATTTGGACACCCTACTCATTCGTCATTGAGAGCATTCAGGGAGAATAACCAACAGAAAACACTGTTGGGTGAAACCATGATTCTACAACATAATTCAAAGCATTGAAACTTCCATAGGTGCATGAGGTCTGTTATGGATGTACGCGACGTCAAAGGAGCCCGGCATCAGCTAGTCCCAAGAGAAAGAGGAAGAGTTGGTGAGGCGAGGGAAGGACAAACTGTCCGTGATGCTGAAACATGGAGAGAGAACAATTCCCATCCAATTCCCATTGTTATTGCCATTTGCCTCCCAGATTCACGGATAATATCCATTACTTAAAGTATCTACATAGGTCTATCATCCAATTCTCCTGCAATGAATGGCTCTCCTCAGGCAACATGGCCTACAAGATTCAAAGTTCTTCAGCTCTCTGACCATTACATTACCCTGGAGCAGGCCAATCCTGTAAAGTGACATGAGCCAACAGAATACTTAAGCACCATCTCTTCTCTTTACAACCAACGTGTGCAAGGAGCCCGCGCTAATTTACGACCCGGGTTTGTTAGCTATTTGTTTCTGCATTGACTCGCACTTGAAAGGTTATTGATTTTCATCCTGCAGAGAGAGATGAATCTCTGCCTTGAAATTTACCTTACATGGTTTTCCTCCAGAAAAGCTTAAGCAAGCAGTATATTTCTCAAAAGCACTGGGATACAGGCATCCCAGACCGTGTCAAAGTGGATTTGATCGGTGACATCATCAGGGACAGGTGAAGGATACAGTGGAATCCTTGAAGGAGTGGCTCAAGGATTTGGGCTCCTATTCACAAAGTGTCTCAGAGTAGGAGTGATGATCTGGGATCAGGACCTCCCTGTTCATATATAATCTTCTCCATTATGATCTAAAATACTAACCTGATCCTAGATCAGCAGTCATACACCAATACGTTTTGTGATGGGCCCAGATCTCAAACAGTGAGGAATACCAGGTGACCTCACCTCACAACACAGATCCTTTTAAATGCCACAACACTGCATGAACATCTTATCTCACAAGCCCATCCTCTCTCGGCAGCTTTTCATCCTCTTTATCAGCCTTTTCGAAGGGATTTATAGCCCAGAGGGTGTGCTGTCTGTGGCATGCACAACGCCTTGCTTTAACAAACGCTCTAAGTCGGTCCGGAATGGCCTAAGAAGGTAGTAAGGCTACATTTGCATGAGGAACTCGCTGGGGACTTCACACTTCAAAGTTGATTTAACTAGGAGCAGCGCCACCGTGTGATCTTGCCTGGGCCCTTCCCCTTTCTGATCCTCAAAAGGTTCTACAGCTGCACCATCGAGAGCATCCTAACTGGTTGCATCACTGCCTGGTATGGCAACTGCTCAGCCTCCGACCGCAAGGCAGTACAGAGGGTAGTAAATACGTCCCAGTACATCACTGGGACCAAGCTTCCTGCCATCCAGGACCTCTATACCAGGTGGTGTCAGAGAAAGGCCCTAAAAATTGTCAAAGACTCAAGCCACCCTAGTCATAGACTGTTCTCTCTGCTACCGCATGGCAAGCGGTACCGGAGCACCAAGTCTAGGTCCAAAGGCTTATTAACAGCTTCTACCCCCAAGCCATAAGAGTCATGAACAGCTAATCAAAGGTCTACCCAGACCCCTCTTTTACACTGCTGTTACTCTCTGTTTATTATCTATGCATAGTCACTTAAACTCTACCTACATGTACATATTACCTCAATTACATCGACTAACCAGTTCCCTTGCACATAGACTCTGTACCGGTACCCCCTGCCTTGCTATTGTAATTTTACTGCTGCTGTTTAATTATTTGTTACTTTTTATTTTCTATTTTTAACTTCTTTATTTTTTTTATTTTTTTTCTTGAAAACTTCTTAAAGCATTGTTGGTTAAGGGCTTGTAAGTAAGCATTTCACTGTTGTATTCGGGGCATGTGACAAATAAAATGTGATTTTGATTTGATCATTACATACACCTGTGCCTCATCAGGCACACCTGGACTCTATCACCTTCCTGATAACTCCCCATATACAGTGGGGCAAAAAAGTATTTAGTCAGCCACCAATTGTGCAAGTTCTCCCACTTAAAAGAGGGCCTGTAATTTTCATCATAGGTACACTTCAACTATGACAGACAAAATGAGAAAAACAAATCCAGAAAGTCACATTGTAGGATTTTTAATGAATTTATTTGCAAATTATGGTGGAAAATAAGTATTTGGTCACCTACAAACAAGCAAGATTTCTGGCTCTCACAGACCTGTAACTTCTTTTTAAGAGGCTCCTCTGTCCTCCACTCGTTACCTGTATTAATGGCACCTGTTTGAACTTGTTATCAGTATAAAAGACACCTGTCCACAACTTCAAACAGTCACACTCCAAACTCCACTATGGCCAAGACCAAAGAGCTGTCAAAGGACACCAGAAACAAAATTGTAGACCTACACCAGGCTGGGAAGACTGAATCTGCAATAGGTAAGCAGCTTGGTTTGAAGAAATCAACTGTGGAAGCAATTATTAGGATATGGAAGACATACAAGACCACTGATAATCTCCGTCGATCTGAGGCTCCACGCAAGATCTCACCCCGTGGGGTCAAAATGATCACAAGAACGGTGAGCAAAAATCCCAGAACCACACCTAGTGAATAACCTGCAGAGAGCTGGGACCAAAGTAACAAAGCCTACCATCAGTAACACACTACACCGCCAGGGACTCAAATCCTGCAGTGCCAGACGTGTCCCCCTGCTTAAGCCAGTACATGTCCAGGCCCGTCTGAAGTTTGCTAGAGAGCATTTGGATGATCCAGAAGAAGATTGGGAGAATGTCATATGGTCAGATGAAACCAACATATAACTTTTTGGTAAAAACGTAACTCGTCGTGTTTGGAGGACAAAGAATGCTGAGTTGCATCCAAAGAACATCATACCTACTGTGAAGCATGGGGGTGGAAACATCATGCTTTGAGGCTGTTTTTCTGCAAAGGGACCAGGACGACTGATCCGTGTAAAGGAAAGAATGAATGGGGCCATGTATTGTGAGATTTTGAGTGAAAACCTCCTTCCATCAGCAAGGGCATTGAAGATGAAACGTGGCTGGGTGTTTCAGCATGACAATGATCCCAAACACACCACCCAGGCAACAAAGGAGTGGCTTTGTAAGAAGCATTTCAAGGTCCTGGAGTGGCCTAGCCAGTCTCCAGATCTCAACCCCATAGAAAATCTTTGGAGGGAGTTGAAAGTCCGTGTTGCCCAGCAACAGCCCCAAAACATCACTGCTCTAGAGGAGATCTGCATGGAGGAATGGGCCAAAATACCAGCAACAGTGTGTGAAAACCTTGTGAAGACTTACAGAAAACGTTTGACCTCTGTCATTGCCAACAAAGGGTATATAACAAAGTATTGAGATTCACTTTTGTTATTGATCAAATACTTATTTTCCACCATCATTTGCAAATAAATTCATTAAAAATCCTACAATGTGATTTTCTGGATTTTTTTTCTCATTTTGTCTGTCATAGTTGAAGTGTACCTATGATGGAAATTACAGGCCTCTCTCATCTTTTTAAGTGGGAGAACTTGCACAATTGGTGGCTGACTAAATACTTTTTTGCCCCACTGTATATAGCACTCTGTTGTTATTTCCCCATCAGGCGTTATTCACACAGTGAATCAGAAGCTCAGAGTGTGCCCACGCTTAACACTGGCCCAGCCCTCAGGTCCACAAAGTATTATGTGCCATTTCTGATAGCCAGCAGACCGAAGACGTTTACACCGAGAGGCCCAACAAACAATAGGAGAGAGTCAGCTGTCCGTATGAACTCTACGGCCGTGTAACCATATAACTCAAATTAATGTCAGCTAAAGTGACAAAAAAAATCTCAAGAGTGTCAAATCCCAGTGCAGTTCAGCAACTTGACATAATCAGGTGTCTCTGTGCATAAGCCCGGGTTCCTACCGCCACCATGAGACTGCTGACTACGGGAGCAGAGATTTATATTGCATAGGCAGTTGGTATTCCTCAGTGACAAGCTTTGGAGGAGATGTCCTCACCTCATTCGCTATTAAAGAATGAGTGACCAGGAAACAGATACTCTAACCTAGCAGTGACTCATCCTCATTTTAGTCTGAGCCAAATGTGAGTCAGAGAAAATGCATCATTGACTTTGTTCGTTTATTTATATGTTTGTGTGTGTGTTTCTGAAAGACTAATGTCATGCACAATGTTTACTGATAAGTACAATAATTACATTTTCTTACATGCAGCATAATGAGAACATGGGTATTCCTTCTTAGAAGTGCTTTCTAGCTATTTTTTAGGCTGTAGCCTAAATTTCAAATGATGACATCAAAATGTAATAATTCTCTCAAGATGATTGCCATGTCTGAAGCTTAAATGGCCCACCTCTCTTTAGTTGTGTTCAGTGTTGTGTTAGCATTACTCACATAGTGAGAGAAATTAAAACAGGCTACATGGTTTCCATGCCAACCAGCTGCTTCACCCAGACAAGGTTTGGATTGAGAGCAGATTGGAGCAAGGCAGGACATACAACTGGCTCTGTGGAGACAGAACACTGTTTCATCTTGGAGACAGATTCCTCTTCTTACATGGTCTTACGCAATTTTGAACTGTCTTCCAAAATGTTTCTCTCACTTTTGAGAGAAATACACTATAAAATGACCTTAGCACATATTTAAATATGAGGTAAACATCATATTGTTTGATTAATCCAAAGGCAAACTGTTTTAAATTAATAACAGTCTAAGTAAATAGGAATACACTGTGCATGGATTGGGATAATCATTCCTAGTCAATAAACAAACTGTTAGAAATTAAGCCTTCTGTACTGTAGGTACATTGAATATTCTGTGCGTGGATTGAGATAATTCTTAATTGTAAATAAAACAGCTGGGGTGACGACGGGGCTGTTTGCCCTGAGAGAATTTCTCTTATAGACTGTAGTGTAGTACTGAGATGGATCTTAGCAGAGCAGAGACAGGTGCTTCTCTAATGGCATAAGGGAGAAGAGTCTATATCAGTACTGTAAATGTTGTGATGCATTAAAACACTCCGTACTAATTTCACAACAAAGGGAGTGAAAGGCGTACTGTGTGCCTGAGAGCATGACAAAGGCTGTCATCTAAGAGAGAAATAACAGACTCAGTTGTTCATTCAGTTATTCATTTCATTCACTACACCACTCAGTACATGATGCATTTACTGATAACAGAGCTGATTGACTTAAGTGGCAAACTACCTTATTAAACTGAATGATTTGCAATCAATTTTTTTCTGAATCAATCTATGTACAGTTGAAGTCAGAAGTTTACATACACTTAAGTTGGAGTCATTAGAACTCATTTTTCAACCACTCCACACATTTCTTGGTTAGGACATCTACTTTGTGCATGACATAAGTACTTTTTCCAACAATTCTTTACAGACAGATTATTTCACTTAAAATTCACTGTATCACAATTCCAGTGGGTCAGAAGTTTACATACACTAAGTTGACTGTGCCTTTAAACAGCTTGGAAAATCCCTGAAAATGTCATTGCTTTACAAGCTTCTGATAGGCTAATTGACATAATTTGAGTCAATTGGAGGTATACCTGTGGATGTATTTCAAGGCCTACCTTCAAACTCAGTGCCTCTTTGCTTGACATCAAAGAGAAAATCAAAAGAAATCAGCCAAGACCTCAGAAAAAAAATTGTAGACTTCCACAAGTCTGGTTCGTCCTTGTCAGCTGTCATACCGCTCAGGAAGGAGACACGTTCTGTCTCCTAGAGGTGAACGTACTTTGGTGCGAAAAGTGCAAATCAATCCCAGAACAACAGCAAAGGACCTTGTGAAGATGCTGAAGGAAACAGGTACAAAAGTATCTATATCCACAGTAAAACAAGTCCTATATCGACATAACCTGAAAGGCCGCTCAGCAAGGAAGAAGCCACTGCGCCAAAACTGCCATATAAAAGCCAGACTACAGTTTGCAACTGCACATGGGGGCAAAGATCGTACTTTTTGGAGAAATGTCCTCTGGTCTGATGAAACAAAAATAGAACTGTGTGGCCATTATGACCATTGTTATGTTTGGAGGAAAAAGGGGGAGGCTTGCAAGCTGAAGAACACCATCCCAACCGTGAAGCACGGGGGTGGCAGCATCATGTTGTGGGGGTGCATTGCTGCAGGAGGGACTGGTGCACATTACAAAATAGATGGCTTCATGAGGGAGGAAAATTATGTGGATATATTGAAGCAACATCTCAAGACATCAGTCAGGAAGTTAAAGATTGGTCGCAAATGGGTCTTCCAATGACCCCAAGCATACTTCCAAAGTTGTGGCAAGATGGCTTAAGGACAACAAAGTCAAGGTATTGGAGTGGCCATCACAAAGCCTTGACCTCAATCCTATAGAAACTTTGCGGGCAGAACGGAAAAAGTGTGTGCGAGTAAGGAGGCCTACAAACCTGACTCAGTTACACCAGCTCAGGAGGAATGGGCCAACATTCACCCAACGTATTGTGGGAAGCTTGTGGAAGGCTGCACAAAATGTTTGACCCAAGTTAAATCATTTAAAGGCAATGCTACCAAATACTAATTGAGCACTTGCCATACCAGCGGTGATGGAGCCAGTCAAGATGCTCTCAATGGCGCAGCTGTAGAACTTTTTGAGGATCGGAGGGCGCATGCCAAATCTTTTCAGCCTCTTGAGGGGGAAGATGCACTGTTGTGTTTCTTCATGACCGTTGGTGTGTTTGGACCATGTTAGATCCATAGTGATGTGGACACAGAGGAACTTGAAGTTCTCGACCCACTACAGCCCGTCAATGTGAATGGGGGTGTACTTGGACCTTCGTTTCCTGTAGTCTACAATCAGCTTTTTTGTCTTGCTGACGTTGAGGGAGAGGTTGTTGTCCTTGCACCACACTGCCATGTCTCTGACCACCTCCCTATAGGTTGTCTCATTGTCGTCGGTGATCAGGCCTACCACCATTGTGTCATCTGCAAACTTAATGATGGTGATGGAGTTGTGCGTGGCCACTCAGTAGTGGGTCAACAGGAAGTACAGGATGGAACTAAGCATACATCCCTGAGGGGCTCCTGTGTTGAAGGTCAGCATGCAGAGGTGTTGTTGCCTAACCTCGCCACCTGGGGGCGTCCTGTCAGGAAATCCAGGATCCAGTTGCAGAGGGAGGTGTTCAGTCCCAGGTCCTTAGCTTAGTGGACACTATGGTGTTTAACACTGAGCTGTAGTCAATGAACAGCATTCTCACGTAGGTGTTCATTTTGTCCATGTGGGAAAGGGCAGTGTGGAATGCAATAGAGATTGAGTCATATGTGGATCCTTTGGGGCAGTATGCAAATTGCATTGGGTCTAGGGTGTCTAGGATGATGGTGTTGATGTGAACAGCCTTTCAAAGCATTTCATGGCTACAGATGTGAGTGCTACGGGGCAATAGTAATTTAGACAGGTTACCTTGGCATTCTTGGGCACATGTATTATGGTGGTCTGCTTGAAATATGTAGGTATTACAGACTGGGTCAGCGAGAGGTTGAAAATGTCAGTGAAGACACTTGCCAGCTGGTCAGCGCATGCTTCGAGTATGTGTCCTGGTAATCCATCTGATCCTGTGGCATTGTAATTGTTAACCTGTTTTAAGGCCTTACTCACATCGGCTATGGAGAGTGTGATCACACAGTCGTCCGGAACAGCTGGTGCTCACACAAATGATTCAGTGTCGCTTGCCTCGAAGGGAGCATAGAAGGCATTTAGCTTGTTTGGTAGTCTCGAGACACTGGGCAGCTCGCGGCTGGGTTTCCCTTTGTAATCTGTGATAGTTTGACAAGCGTCAATGCCAGTGTAGTAGGATTCGATCTTAGTCCCCATACTGACAATTTGCCTATTTGATGGTTCGTTGGAAGGCGTAGCAGGATTTCTTATAAGCGTCCGCGTTAGTGTCCCACTCCTTGAAAACGGCATCTCTAGCCTTTAGCTCAGTGCAGATGTTGCCCATAATCCATGGCTTCTGGTTGGGATATGTATGTACAGTCACTGTGGTGACATTGATGCACTTATTAATGAAGCCGGTGACTGATGTGGTAAAGGGGGAGTGCTGCCAGTAGACTTGTCTTGAAAGGTGAAATAAAGCCTTGGATTAGGCTGACATAGGGGTGTGTCTCTATTTGGCCCAATCCAGAGAAAAACAAACCATAAAATGGACCCTCTTTTTTCCATTCAGTCCTTTCAGTACGATCTCTGTACTACATTACTCTACGATTGGTTTTAACCTTCAGAAATTTAGTCTGGAGGCTGTGGGGCAAAAAGAAAACAAGATAGTACAATAAAGCAGATATGCTACTGGTCCCTGATTCAGTTATGGGTCCTAATTTTTCTGCCAGCGAAATAAGAAACGGTATTGTTTCAGACATAAAGAGGGTCTCTGTTGCCAGAAATAATAGAACAGGGGGATTTCCAAATGTGTCACTACTACCAACTTTAGTAGCATCTGTCAGAGTTAATACTAAATTTGAATCTTCACAGACAGTAGGGCTGAGAATTGCCAGGGACCTCACGATACGATATTATAATGATACTTAGGTCCCGATACGATATGTATTGTGAATCTATATGCATCACGATTCTATATGTATTGCAAATATACAGTATATTGTGATTTGATGTTCCAAACATATTTCTCACCATATGTCTGTCTGCTGCAGAGGCACAAGAGAAAACAAGTTTCGATAAGTCATATTAATAAAAGTGCTGAAAACATGTTCAAATATTGTGGAAATCAAGTTATGGAAGAAGAAATACCAGAGTTATGGCGAAGGTACAGCCGACAAGCACTAGCTAACGTTAACTACCTTTTTTATACTCGTCAGAGAATCAATATAATATCACCCCCCAAAATATTGCGATACACCACTGTATTGATGTTCCTCCACATCACTACTAGATGCCGTATTGTTGTACTCGAAAAATGTGATTCAACTGGATATTCATTTGATGAGAGGGACAAAAAAATAGTGGCTGCTTTGTGGCCGTGCAGATTGTAATTTGAGATTTGGCTCGGAGGTGGAATGAGTGTGTGACCTGGGGTGTACTCTACAGATCAACTCATTCAATTACCCTTTCAGCTACTATTTCATTTTGTGTGTGTGGTCTTTATGACAATACCCTCAATTGTGGTTGGTCCATTGATTAAAATTGAAGTCATTTGAGTTACTGAAAGGGCTATAATTTCAGTGAGTGTAGCATTTAAATTTATCATACAATTGCATACACTGAGTTCACAACAGCCTGAAATTGACTGCGTTGTAATTATCAGCACAGTACATACATCATAGATTGTGATTCCACTTCTCTTAAAGTATGAAATGAATCTCAAGAGGTTAGAAGAGGACATGCACATGCACCGATGCACCGGCACACACGTGGAAAAAGACAGACACATACACACAGACACACACCTACTCTACTGATCCATTTAATCCATCTTTTTCATGATGTATTGGCCGTCCTCTTTTGTAGTAATAACCGTTGAGAGATGTTGGCCCATAGTGCCTTTTCCAATTTATGATACAGCAGCAAAGAGGAGGTGTAGCTACAGTGCTTTTAGTGTATCCATGGTAACCTGGTTATGAAGCTCTGTGACTTAATTTCATTGCAGGGTGCTGAGCACCAGAGCGGGAGTTAAGGGAGCAACTGGTCTCATAAACTACCATTACATCGAAGTGTAGAAACATTAATATTTATGTTGATGACTGGGGGGGGGGGGGGCTTGAGAAATGTAACCACTCTTAAACTCAAAGCGAGAGCTATGTAAGAAAGGACTGACCATCCATGATATCAAAATGATAGTTTTAACCATGTTCAGAGTTTGTTTACATTTACTTTGTTAACAAACACTGGAGTTAAACTTGCTTATACTTTGGGTCCTGATAAGGTACGACAGTTGAACTAAACTCATGAGGCATTACAAGTTATATTCTTCAAGAATGAATGGGTATATACTGTGCATTTGGAAAGTATTCAGACCCCTTGACATATTCCAAATTAACATTCTAAAATGTATTTTTTCAAAATTATACAAATAAAAAACTGAAATATCATATTTACATAAGTATTTAGACCCTTTACTCAGTACTTTGTTGAAGCACCTTTGGCAGCAATTACAGCCTCGTGTCTTCTTGGGTATGACGCTACAAGCTTGGCACACCTGTATTTGGGGAGTTTCTCCCATTTTTCTCTGCAGATCCTCTCAAAATATATCTATTTTCAGTTCTCTCCAGAGTTTGATCAAGTTCAACTCCGGGCTCTGGCTGGGCCACTCAAGGACATTCAGAGACTTGTCCCGAAGCCACTCCAGCGTTGTCTTGGCTGTGTGCTTAGGGTTGTTGTCCTGTTGGAAGGTGAACCTTCACCCTAGTCTGAGGTCCTGAGCGCTCTCGAGCAGGTTTTCATCAAGGGTCTGGTGTCCCAGTCCCTGCCGCTGAAAATTGCCACCAATGCTAACTGTAGGGATGGTGCCAGGTTTCCTCCAGATGTGACGCTTGGCATTCAGTCCAAAGAGTTCAATCTTGGTTTCATTAGACCAGAGGATCTTGTTTCTATTGTCTATTGGTGCCTTTTGGCAAAGTCTAAGCGGGCTGTCATATGCCTTTTACTGAGGAGTGGCTTCCGTCTGGCCACTCTACCATTAAGGCCTGATTGGTATTGATGGAGTGCTGCAGAGATGGTTGTCCTTCTGGAAGGTTCTCCCATCTCCACAGAGGAACTCTGGAGCTCTGCCAGAGTGACCATCGGGTTCTATGTCACATCTCCCTTCTCCCCTGATTGCTCAGTTTGGCCGGGCGGCCAGCTCTAAGAAGTGGTACCAAACTTCTTCCATTTAAGAATGATGGAGGCCACTGTGTTCTTGGGGACTTTCAATGCTGCAGACATGTTTTGGTACCCTTCCCCAGATCTGTGCCTCGACACAATCCTCTCGGAGCTCTACGGACAATTCCTTTGACCTCATGGCTTGGTTTTTGCTCTGACATGCACTGTCAACTGTGAGACCTTATATAGACAGGTGTGTGCTTTCCAAATCATGTCCAATGAATTGAATTTACCACAGGTGTACTCCAATCAAGTTTTAGAAACATCTAGAGAATGATCAATGGAAATAGGATGCACCTGAGCTCAATTTCAAGTCTCATAGCAAAGGGTCTGAATACTTAATTTCTAATACATTTGCAAGAATGTCTATAAACCTGTTTTCGCTTTGTCATTATGGGGTGTAGATTGATGAGGAAAAACATTTATTAAATCAATTTTAGAATAAGGCTGTAACATAACAAAATGTGGAAAAAGTCAAGGGGTCGGAATACTTTCCGAATGGACTGCATATAATTGATTTCTAAGTCAAAAAATGGATGTAGCAACTAAGGATTCTAGCTTTAAGCAGGAGACCACATCTGCGTCCCAAATGGCACCCCATTATTGCACTACTTTTGGCCCAAAGGGAATAGGGTACCATTTAAGACACAGCCGAAGTCATGAATCCCTCACTTTGCACCTACACACCTAAAACATATGTAAATAAATGAGATGTCAGAAAGGTAGAGGGATACGGCTGTCTGCATAGCAAAGACAAATAATAATGAGGGCCCAGAACAAAGCCTCCGATATGAATCATCTCCCATCGCACATCTAAACGGCATAATGGGGGTTCTGCGATTTCATCACAGTGTTTGATGATGCGAAAAGCTGACTGATTCCAGCTGAACCCTTGCTTGCAGCAGTCAGCTAGTCATCAGAGAGAAGAAATGAGCACACACACAGGCACGCATGAGCATAGAGAGCCATGCAAGTACGTACACAAACACATACACACACACACAGCATGAACACACACACAGCAGACAAAAAAACACACACACACACACCACACACACCACACACACACACACACACACACACACACACACACACACACACACACACACACACACACACACACACACACACACACACACACACACAGCCCTGTCACACCAGCCCTGTCACACCAGCCTATTCAGGTGAAATATATGTGACTTGTTTCAGGAAACTAGGCGTGTGTCGCATGTCACTACTTCACAGGAGAGGCATTTGAACATAAACATATTTTTAAATCAAAATGCATTTTTTAATAACAAACTTGTATTCCATCCGTAAATACAAATAAAATTGTTAAATTACGAGCCAAGTTGGTTCAGCCGCGGAAAAAAACAGAGATCATGGATGGACTGAACATGCCGGGAGATGAGTTTGGATTGGTCTGCCATGTAGCATGCTTCTGTTTATAACGTGAGCTGCTCAGTATGTGTTGATACTACTTTCTACCGCGCGTTTAAAAATATATATATAATATTAAGAGTCTAGCTACATTTTCAGATTATTACATGTTTGTAATTTTGTCAGAAAGTCGTTTTCATTGCAAGTTAAAGCATACTGTTAGCTAGCTAGCCAACATTAGCTTGCTGGCTCGCTAGCTAACGTTACGTGTACGAACTGTACGAACACGTTACATGTACGAATATTATTCAAATCAGTCTTAGTTATAGTCTAATTATAGCTAGTTAACATTGAACCTGGTTGGTTGGCTTTAGCTACCTGCAGATCCCTACTACAGCTATGACAATGTTTGAATTGGTTGGTAGTAGTATGAGTTGGTATTATGTCTAAACAAAACACTTTGCCAGATGGTTACATGACCCATCACGTTAGCCATGTGTGTCTGGTGATTACCGCAATTTATTGTGTTTCAGGAACATGTGTACATGTCAAGACAATTGGAACCATCCACATAGCTAGATGTGGCTGGGGGTAGTTATAGGATTTCTTCACATGACCCATCAATTTAGACAAGCATGTCAGGTAAGTGTCATCTAATAATTATAAAACATTTCAAAAATATTTTTAACTGCACACTTTCTGTTTTTTATATTGCTACTTTGCAAGTAACCATGTCACTGTACTGTTTAAATCAAATCAAATCAAATTGTATTTGTCACATACACGTGTTTAGCAGATGTTAATGCGGGGTGTAGCGAAATGCTTGTGTTTCCAGCTCCAACAGTATAGTAATATCTTACAATTTCACAACAACACACACAAATCTGAAGCAATGGGATGGAATTAAGAATATTTAAATATTTGGACAAGCAATTTCAGAGCGGCATAGACTAAGATACAGAAGAAAAGGATAGAATACAATATATACATATGAGATGAGTAATGCAGAGTATGTAAACATTATCAAAGTGACTAGTGTTCCATTATTAAAGTGGACAGTCATTTTAAGTCTATGTTTATAGGGCAGCAGCCTCTAATGTGCTAGTGATGGCTATTTAACTTATGCTCGGGTGGTTGTTGTCCTTCATGATCTTTTGGCGTTCCTGTGTCATCGGGTGCTGTAGGTGTCCTGGAGCCCAGGAAGTTTGCCCCCGGTGATGCTTTAGGCAGCTCACACCACCCTTTGGAGAGTCCTGCGATTGTGGGCAGTGCAGTTGCCGTACCAGGCGATGATACAGCCTGATAGGATGCTCCCAATTGTGCTACTGTAAGAATTTGTGAGGGTTTTAGGTGCCAAGCTAAATTCCTTCAGCCTCCTGAGGTTGAAGAGGCGCTGTTGGGCCTTCTTCACCACACTGTCTGTGTTGGTGGGCCATTTCAGTTTGTCAGTGATGTGTACGCTGAGGAACTTGAAGCTTTCCACCTTCTCCACCAAGGTCCCGTCGATGTGGATAGGGGTGTGCTCCCTCTGCTGTTTCCTGAAGTCCATGATCAGCTCCTTTGTTTTGTAGATGTTGGGTGAGAGGTTATTTATCTGGCACCACACTCCCAGGTCCCTTACCCCATCCCTGTAGGCTGTCTCATCATTTTTGGTAATCAGGCCTATGACTGTTGTGTCGTCTGCAAGCTTGATGATTGAATTGGAAGCGTGCGTGACCACGCAGTCATGGGTGAACAGGGAGTACAGGAGGGAGATGAGCACACATCTTTGTGGGGCCCCAGTGTTGAGGATCAGCGACGTGGAGGTGTTGTTTCATACCTTCAACACCTGGGGGCGGCCCGTCAGGAAGTCCAGGACCCAGTTGCATAGGGCGGGGTTCAGACCCAGGGCCTTGAGCTTAATGATGAGCTTGGAAGGTAATATGGTGTTGAATGCGGAGCTGTAGTCAATGAACAGCATTCTTACATAGTTATTCCTCTTGTCCAGATGGGATAGGGCAGTGTGCAGTGCAATGGCAATTGCATCGTCTGTGGATCTATTTGGGCGGTCAGCAAATTGAAGTCGGTCTAGAGTGTCAGGTAAGGTAGAGGTGATATGATCCTTGACTAGTCTCTCAAAGCACCTCATGATGACAGAAGTGAGTGCTACGTAGCGATAGTCATTTAGTTCAGTTACCTTTGCTTTCTTGGGTACAGGAACAATGGTGGACATCTTGAAGCATGTGGGGACAGCGGACTGGGATAGTGTGACACGGAACCCAAGCCGGCTGCGCGCGTGCACCATCGTGCGCCATCGTCCATACATTTATTTTGTCCCCCTACACCAAACGCGATCACGACACGCAGGTTACAATATCAAAACAAACTCTGAACCAATTATATTAATTTGGGGACAGGTCAAAAAGCATTAAACATTTGTGGCAATTTAGCTAGTTAGCTTGCACTTGCTAGCTAATTTGTCCTATTTAGCTAGCTTTCTGTTGCTAGCTAATTTGTCCTGGGATATAAACATTGAGTTGTTTTTTACCTGAAATGCACAAAGTACTCTACTCCACCAATTAATCCACATATAAAACGGTCAACCGAATAGTTTCTAGTCAGCTCTCTTCCTTCCAGGCCTTTTCTTCTCTTGACTTTGACTCTTGAATTGCGATTGACAACTTTCATAAATTAGGTGCACTGACCTCGTTCGTCTTTCAGTCACCCACGTGGGTATAACCAATGAGGAGTTGGCACGTGGGTACCTGCTTCTATAAACCGACGCGAGCGGTGTGGTCAGCCTGTCAGATTGAATATGTTCGTAAACATTCCAGCCAGCTGGTCTGTGCATGCTCTGAGGACGCGGCTAGGGATGCCGTCTGGGCCAACAGCCTTGCGAGGATTAACACGCTTAAATGTCTTACTCACGTCCGTCACGGGGAAGGAGAGCCCACAGTCCTTGGTAGCAGGCCACGTCGGTGGCACTGTGTTATCCTCAAAGCGGGTGAAGAAGGCGTTTAGCTTGTCCAGACGCAAGATGTCAGTGTCTCTATCCTGTGCATGTGAAAAATCAACGTATTACTTTATTTGATATAGTGTGTGTTTGCCAGAGACGGTAATGTGAAGAACAACATGACCTGCACCAAAGTCAGAATAAGATATAGGCCAAGGACTATATAAAGTGTACTTTTAACTGGAGTTTTTCCTTATTGTAGGCTACTACATTAACCACTTTAGTTGTGAAATCATTGGTTGTTTACTAAACTAATCACTTTGTATAGCAAATTACCTCGTGTGAATCTTTAAAGGGATGGGTGGGGCTAATGCTTAAGAGGGTGTGAACGATGCTGAATGGGTATAGACAAAGAACAGCTCTCCAGTAGGTGTACCAAAGTATTCAAGGTACATTTTCTCAAAAGTGGGGATATAAGTTTATCAACTTTGAAAGCAGAATTACTTTCCCACAGTTATTCAACTGCAGTGTATGATATAACATTCTCTAGCTCTGGGTCTCTACTTTTATCCCATGTAAAAAACACTTAAGCATTTAAAATGTTGCTACATAAGACCGAATCGAGACGGTCGGTCACATATAGGCATTGATTAAAGCTTGACGTTAAATTATTATCTCCGTACCATCATATTTAAGTCTATATGACACCAACGTCGATGAACATTTGCAAATCAACTTGATTGGATTTAATCTAATGTAATGTAATCATAATCTAAATTTGCGCCAATCTGTTCTACCTGATGTGTTTTGATGTACTTGAGCGTAAGGTGCTATTCTCCTCTCTGAGAGGACCTCCTGCCAAACATTCACTCTCTCCCTTTAATCTCTGAGACAAACTAATCTCCAATAACGACTCATAAAACAATCAATCATCACCATACAACAACAAAAAAATCCTAAATATACGTATTTAACAAAATATGCTTTACATTGTATTCCAGATTTGCCCGTTTTTTCTGATATAGCTCAGTTTAAATAGTTCGCAGGTCTGAATTGATTTGGTGTAGGATATTAGCTAGCAGCTAGCCAGCTAGGCCTGTATGTAAGCCTAGTAGGTTTCTGATTTATTTTTTTAGAGACCAGAATCGTCTTATTGAAGAATCACATTCAACAACCTAGCTGAGCCTTTACAGGTACGTTAAACACAGACAGTAGATATATGTTAGTAGTAGGCTATGTGTCAGTCTCGCAAGTTAGGCCTAGACAGCCAACTGGTGTGCAAATAGACCAGTGGTGAGTGACTGATCATGAGCATTGCGAGTCACAAAAGCATTGGCCACAGCACGGCAATGTTAGATGTCATCCAGTCAGAAATGATGTTTGATCTGTTTTAATGGGTTGGCTACATGTTGATTATTTGTGTATTTTCCAGGAGCTTGCTCGATTGTCTTGTTAAGAAAGATCAGGGAAAAATGTTACAGTTTACTGGCTTAAATGGGTTGCTGTTTTTTTTTTGCCCTCTGGAAAATCTGCTAATATTAAATAAATACTAACTACATTATTTCTGTTGCCATTTCTCATTATTGTTTACTTTTACTTAACTATTGATGTGTTATGCTGTATTATAATATTGTATTATAATTAAGCAATACGGCCCGAGGAGTTATGGTATATGGCCAATATTCCATGGCTGAGGGCTGTTCTTACGCACGACGCAACGTGCCTAGATAGAGCCCTTAGCCATGGTATATTGGCCATATACCACACACCCCTGAGGTGCCTTATTGCTATTATAAACTGGTTACCAATGTATTTAGAGCAGTAAAAATATTTACTTTCAGCCAATCAGTATTCTGGGCTCGAACCACCGAGTTTTTACACCTTCCAGTGTAAAAATGATGGCAATTAGTTTACCTTGTTATGCAGTACAAATCACATTCATGTGGAAGCACCTCTAAAATAATGAATTAGGCTTAGGTTAGGTTAATTTTTTTAATATATATTTTTTAATCCCAGGCCCCTGTCCCCGAAGGAGGCCTTTTTCCTTTTGGTAGGCCGTCATTGTAAATAAGAATTTGTTCTTAACTGACTTGCCTGGTTAAACAAAGGTTAAATAAAATAAATAAATAAAATAAAGGCTGTTTGAGAAGGTTAGAATCCTAAGCAACCTGCCTACACATAGTTTGAAGTACAATACCAACATAGCTACTGTAGTAGGTCAAAGCTGTGTGCTGGAAAACCTTGGTACAACGCGGGTGGAATAGACATTGTGGTGCTCATGTGAATTTCCTTCCTTTTTCAGGTTCAGACCAACGCCGACTTTTCACTTAAAACGTAGTTTTTAGTTTTTAATAGAATATAGATTTTGTTAAGCAGATGAAGTTAATGATTTGAGTTAGGCAGCCAATTAATAATCAACATTAAACAATGGACATGCAGACAAAACTGTAGTATCTCTCCCGATAACTGATTCAGATTAGTAGCACATAAACTGAAAACAAAGCTACCATAATCATAATCTAACACTGCTGTTGTGTCAAATGGTGTGGATTTGTCACGTGTGCTCCCTCTCCGGCCTCTAGGTCACCAGGCTGCTCGTTATGGCGCACACCTGTCTCCATCGTTACGCACATCTGCGCATTATGACACCCACCTGGACTCCATCACCTCCTTGATTACCTGCCCTATACATGTCACTCCCATTGGTTCCTTCCCCAGACGTCATTGTTCCTGTTTCTATTTCCTGTCTGTGCGCTGTTAGTGTTTCTAATTTTGTATTATGTTCTGTTTATTTTATTAAAACACTCACTCCCTGAACCTGCTTCCTGACTCTCAGTGCACATTGTTACAGGCTTGTTTAATTTGTATTTACCTCATGCCCCTAAACGACTAGGGTTTTGCCAGGTTGAATTGAACACCTCTAGAGAAGAGACTGCTTTATATTCCTGTTATCATGTATTAATTCTTCCCACGAATCCTTTGGCTCCACCAAATAAAACTGTGATGGCTTGGTGGCCATCTTTATCACTCTGTATGATGAGGAACTCACGGGCAACAATGACAAAACAATTAGCAGCCCAGGGGGACATTCATTATGAGTTCCCAGAGAGTGTGTCAGTGCATTATGATCTTCCTTGAACTACATGTAGATTCTGTATGTGAGAGCAGCATGGGGAGGATGAGATAGGGAAGATGCACATTTCCAACCCGTGGGAAAGAAAAGTCAATTGAGATGAAGATCCAACAATACTTGTGCTAAGTTAAATTAGCGAGATTCTTCAAATGACGTAGGCTCTTATAGCTCCTCAAACGCTGAATAGGTTCAACGCTACTTAGTCACATCCCATTTCTTCCACTTTTTAGGTCACCCTAGATCCAGAGCAACTGTTTGGCATTCTGTTAACCACCCCTTAGTGTCTTGGCCACGTTCATAGGTCTAGGCCTCTTACTACAGGGAGCAGTCGGGATAGATTTATTGCCGTGTTCCTGTGGCGCAAATGCACTCTTTAATCACTCCAGAATTACCATGGACCCTGGTCATTCAAACTCACTTCTCCTCCCCTTCCCCCTCATCAATGTATATCCCATGGCCAACCCCCCTCCAACAGCAGCACTGTGGAATGGCTGGGACTAAGACCAATATATACAGATAACAGCTCAAATAAAGGAAACACCAACTACCACAAATCAAGAACAGATTCAATGCTCCTTGGTATAGATTCAATAACAACACCATTCTTCCACGAGAAATTCAATAATTTGGTGCTTTGTTGGTGGATCTGCTGACTGACACACACACACACACACACACACACACACACACACACACACACACACACACACACACACACTTTAAACCCCCTAAAGCTTTTTTAGACCCCTCTTTCAAAGCCACTGATATCTCTTCTTCTAGCCAAAATAATTGGCAACTGGACATCTTTATACATGATGGGATATTAATTGCTCAATTAAAGACATGGTCCGGAACTTTGGCGTCTAGTATTATTTTCTTTTAAACCTCCTGCTTTGAGCTGGATGTGTTAATGTTCATACATGCACAATCTATGAGCAGATCTAGGATCAGGTCCCCCTGTCCATATCATTTTATATAATATCAAGATGATCTACAGGGGAAAACTGATGCTAGATCAGCACTCCTACTTTGAGACACTTTGTGTATACGGGCCTCATAAAAAGGATCTTAAAATAAGTAACTTGTCCTCTTTGGATGATAGATAAATGGATGCTGCTGAAGATCTAAGTGTTGACATTCTCTTAATGATATTCCCGAAGGATGTGTCCTGGACTCAATCTATGGATGCCTGATCTGTTTAGCATCTGACAATGACAGCTGAATGCTGTAAGCAGTAAAGCAGTTCTCCATCCCTTATTGCAATTATGTAAATGAAATTCAAAGCAGTGATGCTGTGGCAGCATTCTGAAGAAATCTGTGGCAGCAATGTGGAGAAGGGAGGCCGTCGTAAACATCACAGTCATTTAACCTTTATTTATACTGGTTATTCTCATTGAGATAACATCTATTTTGCAAGAGAGACCTCTTCGCGTCTATGCTGATGTCATAGTTCATGGTCGGGTAGATAGCGATGATGATGATGATGATGACAGGTACTGGAGGTTCTAAGCAGAGGTGTAGGATCTGACAGCCCCAACTTAAGCCAGCTGCTATCATTTTACTCCCTTAACCAGCCCTGTTAGCAATGGCTCTGTTTCATCTCTGCCCTGCTAATACACAGCCTCCACATGACCTTGATAAGCATCAGAGGAGAGGGCACACTTTGAGACCTCCCAGTCTCAGAAGGGTTTGCATGTGGTCTAAATCGTAAACCACTGGTGTTGTGTTAACAAGGCCATTGACTGTACAGGAAAGCACAGAGAGGGAGAACGTCCATTCAATAAACATTTGTTTTCATTGTCATTCAGTCAACCTGGTCTCAGGGCATTTCATATTATTATTTACGTAAATCCGAGACATTCCATTTAGTATGATATATTACACATTTGCAAAATGTACAATATGTTTGAATTTGCAAAACGTATGATATGTTAAGAATTCCAATTTGTTGTGGCTAATATTATCTAGGTGGTTAACACTAACATTAGCTAGCTGGCTAACATTAGCTAGGCTAGGGGTTAGGGTTAAGGTTAGGGTTAGGGAAAGGGTTTGTCTTGGCTAAGAGTTGGGAAAAGACTGACTGCATCACTTCTTGTTTTTATAAGAGACATTAGTGTGTTGGAAAATCCAAATTGTTTCCATAGTCAACTTACAAAAAGCACTGACACACACACGTACCCCACCAGACATGACACCAGAGATCTTTTCACAGTCTCCAGGTCCAGAACAAATTCAAGGAAACGTACAGTATTATACAGAGCCATGAGTGCATGGAACTCCCTTCCATCTTATGTAGCGCAACTGAACAGCAAACCTGGTTTCAAAAAACAAAAAAAGCAACACCCCAAGGCACAACACCTCTCCCCCATGTGACCTACTTGTTGTGTGTATGTACTGACACATATGTGTGTACCTGACAGATAAACACACACTACATGTTAATGTTTTTACATTTATGTAAATTGTAAAGTATTTTGTCTGTAATGTATTTTTCGTTGTATGTTGGACCCCAGTAAGACTAGCTGTGAGCCATTGGCGTTGACTAATGTGGATCCTAATGAATCAAATACAAATAAAATCAAATAAATATGGAGAAAACCACACAGATCTCGGTTTAATTCCTGTGTTTACTAACTGTTAGGAAACATCAGAAGTATCGCAACTTTATTTTTACGAAGATTGAAAAGATCAGGGATTTGGTGTCATTGACTCTTGCTTATTGATTTCCCTGCATGTTCCTGCTGGCTCAAGCAATTCATTATTTAGCACTCTGACATAAACTCAGCAAAAAAATAAATGTCCTCTCACTGTCAACTGCGTTTATTTTCAGCAAACTTAAAATGTGTAAATATTTGCATGAACATAAGTTTTAACAACTGAGATATAAACTGAACAAGTTCCACAGACATGTGACTAACGGAAATTGAATAATATGTCCCTGAACAAAGGGGGGGGGGGTCCAAATCAAAAGTAACCGTCAGTATCTGGTTTGGCCACCAGTGGCATTAGTACTGCAGTGCATCTCCTCCCCATGGACTGCACCAGATTTGCCAGTTCTTGCTGTGAGATGTTACCCCACCCTTCCACCAAGGCACCTGCAAGTTCCCGGACATTTCTGGGGGGAATGTCCCTAGCCCTCACCCTCCGATCCAACAGATCCCAGACGTGCTCAATGGGATTGAGATCCGGGCTCTTCGCTGGCCATGGCAGAACACTGACATTCCTGCCTAGCAGGAAATCACGCACAGAACGAGCAGTATGGCTGGTGGCATTGTCATGCTGGAGGGTCATGTCAGGATGAGCATGCAGGAAGGGTACCATATGAGGGAGGAGGATGTCTTCCCTGTAACGCACAGCGTTGAGATTGCCTGCAATAACAACAAGCTCTGTTCAATGATCCTGTGACACACTGCCCCAGAACATGACGGACCCTCCACCTCAAAATCGATTCCGCACCAGAGTACAGGCCTCGGTGTAACGTTCATTCCTTCGACGATAAACGCAAATCCAACTATCACCCCTGGTGAGACAAAACCGCGACTCGTCAGTGAAGAGCACTTTTTGCCAGTCCAGTCTGGTCCAGCAACGGTGGGTTTGTGCCCATAGTCAACGTTGTTGCCGGTGATGTCTGGTGAGGACCTGTCTTACAACAGGCCTACAAGCCCTCAGTCCAGCCTCTCTCAGCCTATTGCGGACAGTCACTGGATGGAGGGATTGTGCATTCCTGGTGTGTAACTCGGGCAGTTGTTGTTGCGATCCTGCACCTGTCCCGCAGGTGTGATGTTTGGATGTATCGATCCTGTGCAGGTGTTGTTACATGTGGTCTGCCACTGCGAGGACGATCAGCTGTCTGTCCTGTCTCCCTGTAGCGCTGTCTTAGGCGTCTCACAGTATGGACATTGCAATTTATTGCCCTGGCCACATCTGCAGTCCTCATGCCTCCTTGCAGCATGCCTAAGGCACGTTTACGCAGATGAGCAGGGACACTGGGAATCTTTCTTTTGGTGTTTTTCAGAGTCATTAGAAAGGCCTCTTTAGTGTCCTAAGTTTTCATAACTGTGAACTTAATTGCCTTCCGTCTGTAAGCTGTTAGTGTCTTAATGACCGTTCCACAGGTGCATGTTCATTAATTGTTTATGGTTCATTGAACAAGCATGGGAAACAATGTTTAAACCCTTTACAATGAAGATCTGTGAAGTCATTTGGATTTTACGATTTATCTTTGAAAGACAGGGTCCTAAAAAAGGGACTTTTCTTTTTTTTGCTGAGTTTAGCTTAGGTCCTTTTCTCTTGCCGGGGTCCTTTCTAGCATGAGAGTTACTTGAAAAAAATGTAACATGTCGCTAGCTACTTATTTTTTTCCAGCTTTCAAATTGGCACATTCTTCTCTTCTCCAACTCTTCCCAGGTCCTCAGTGTGCAAGAGAAAGTAGTGAACTATGTTTTCTGTCAAAATACCTGGTAAAATAATGGTTAATAAACAAACAACTCTAAGGGGGGCCCTATAAAATCACCCCCCCCCCTCCCCAAATTCTGTTTAATATTTTCCTGGTTTGAGATTATTATTTTTTTGTTACAATTGTTCATAGAGAAACAAGGAAATGTGATGTTCTGAGTCCATGTCAATGTTTTAATCACAACAGAAAGGTCTGGAAGAAAACAAACAAAAAAAACTATATGTTTTAGTGTAATTCCCCTTTAATTGCACACCTGGCCCTTTAACTGTGCATCTAGCAAGTGAGAAATGAGCCATCTAATGTGCTGGTCTAGCAATGGTTCTGTACTGCTGCAGCTTATTTCATGGCAAAGTTTGCAAATAACAAATGATATACTTACTTACTATACTTCTGCCAGGTAAGCCTACCTTTAAAAGGTTTTGGGGAAAGTAATTCTGCCAACCCACAAGATGGTTATCACATCAACTGGCTACACACAGACTGCCAGACAAATGCCCCCACCACATAGCAGGGGGCAATATTACTGGAAATGAATTGGCAAATATTGTGTTAGGTTTGGCTTTTTAAGCCAAAAGTTGCTAACCAGGGGTGGGATAATGTCAATGTTGCGTTGATTATATAGCTGGGAGTTTGCAGTGTCTGATACTTGCAAATTGCATGTACTTTCAGAATTGTTTGGCAAGCTACTCATAGGTGGGTCGTGAGCTACTAGCAGCTCGCGATTGACCTGTTGGAGACCCCTGTACTAGAGCATTAGCATAGTGTTTGAAAGTGCTCAACTCAGTGGCTCTGATCCTAACTCCATACCATGGGGACTGAGTCAAGAAGCATTAAGGCCCAGAGCTCCTTGACTCTTGCCTCTCTTATCCTGTCTCCTGCTGTTAAATACCAGTTGAGATTCAGAGGGGGTCAGATGAGTAACACATGTTTTGAGCCCCAGGGAGTGATTTATATTTTTGTCTCTATCCTCAGGGACACCACTGCACACACACACACTCCTTTCCATCAGGAGACTGAAACTATCTCTCATCTGCCTGTGTTGCTCTGACCTCCTGCTGCCAGAATAATCCAGGCCCAGACCATCCCTCTCTCCCTCTCCCAGATGAAAAAGGCCCTTGTTGCGCCACTAATGGCCTTTTGCTAATGTCACAGTGATGGGATCTGCATCGGCCACCTGATGTGTACTCTAATTGGTCACTTAGGTCTCATGACATCTGCTCTAATTGGTCACTTCTAGGGGTGAGTGCTGCTGCTTTGTGTTTTAGTCTCTCTATGATGGAACCTGTTATTACAGTGACTGGCACAACTGGGTCCCATAGAAACCCTTGCTGGAACCTCCAGCCCCATCCACTCAACAGCTGATCTGACTACAGTGGCTAAGACCCCTTTATACCCATCAGGCAGCATTTCATTACTGTTTGTGCCAAATTCCGAGTCCCTATGGCTTTTACAGTACATGTATGTCACATGCACCCAATGGCAGTGTAAGACTATTCAAAGATGAATACACAACACAGAGGACTAAAGATCAAGAGGAAAGTAATGATCAATGGAAATAGTTGTTTCTGTAATGGGGAACTGAAGATTAATGGTTCAGGGACACGGGAGGAATTTCAGTCCAGAGCTCATAGTTACATGTGTCAAGTTCTCATTGGTCCAAATTGTTTATACATTGAGCTTGAAAAGGGATACTTGTTACTTGGCCATTGGACCAATTTTACTGCAAGGAATTCTAATTGGTCAACCACAGGCTAGGGTTGGGTTATAAACTACATCCTGTGTCTTTGTTCAGAGAAGAAAACACTGAGGACAGGGAAGAATAACCATCTGCCATCTACTTTCCAGCATAACAACTATGATTTGTTATCTTTGGGGTCTGTGTTGGGGGTTGGGGGCTCCCGAGTGGTGCAGCGGTCTAAGGCGCTACATCTCAGTGCTAGAGGCATCACTACTGACACCCTGGTTCAAATCCAGGCTGTATCACAACCGGCCATGATTGGGAGTCCCATAGGCGGAGCACAATTGGCCCAGCATCATCCGGGTTTGGCCGTCATTGTAAATAAGAATTTGTTCTTGACTAACTTGCCTAGTTAAATGAAGGTTAAGTATTTTTTTTAAGTGTCAAAAGCAATGCTCATCTCACCACACTAAACCAAATGCCTTAACATTTTCCAGATATGTACCCATTTCTTTAACATTTAGAGTCTATCTGGGTTTTCCCATTGCACACCCTTTAGAATGGGTTTCACATACATAGCCTACATTCACATTAATTATTGCTGAGAAAATGGGCATTACAACTCATTACTGTTTTATTAGCATATGAATTTGGTCTTGGGGAGACCCCTCCCACTCCTCGCTATAGCTGTCTGAGACATAAGCCAGAGAATGTATTAATAGTAAGTCAATTATTAGAGGGAGAGTTCATGTTATGAGCACCTCCCACTAAGCATATGAGCACTGGAAAAACAAATGAGCTGCTAGAGGACTGTGTTCATCTTAAACGCTCCGGTGAGCTTATTTCTTATTTTCCATCGATTTACCACTGCTTCAAAAGCAGTTTGTATTAAATCTTTATGGACATGTTTAATTGACATTCTCTAATCAGAGTTTTTGCTAATAGCGACAGGACAGCCGAGAGAGAGAGAGAGAGAGAGAGAGAGAGAGAGAGAGAGAGAGAGAGAGAGAGAGAGAGAGAGAGAGAGAGAGAGAGAGAGAGAGAGAGAGAGAGAGAGAGAGAGAGAGAGAGAGAGAGAGAGAGAGAGAGAGAGAGAGAGAGAGAGAGAGAGAGAGAGAGAGAGAGAGAGAGAGAGAGAGAGAGAGAGAGAGAGAGAGAGAGAGAGAAAGTGATAGAGAAAACATGTGAGGCAGTGCTAGAGAGACAGAGGACCTACAGTGCCTTCAGAAGGTATTCATACTCCTTGACTTATTCCACATTTTGTTGTGTTACAGCCTGAATTCAATATGGTTTGAATATTAGTTTTTCTCACCCAACTACACACAATACCCCATAATGACCAAGAGAAAACATGTTTTTAGCGAATTTCTGCAAATTTATAAAAAATGAAATACAGAAATATCTCATTTACACAGAAAAAAATATATAAACGCAACAATTTCAAAGATTTTACTGAGTTACAGTTCATATAGGGAAATCAGTCAATTGAAATAAATAAATGAAAACCTAATATATAGATTTCACATGACTTGGAATACAGATATGCACCTGTTGGTCATAGATACCTTGAAAAAAATGTAGGGGCGTGGATCAGAAAACCAGTCAGTATCTGGTGCGACCACCACTTGACTCATGCAGCACAACACATCTCCTTCACATAAAGTTGATCAGGCTGTTGATTGTGACCTGTGGAATGTTGTCCCACTCCTCTTCAATGGCTGTGCAAAGTTGCTGGTTATTGGCGGGAACTGGAACATGGTGTCGTACGTGTCCATCCAGAGCATACCAAACAGGCTCAATGGGTGAAATGTCTGGTGAGTATGCAGGCCATGGAAGTACAGGGACATTTTCAGCTTCCAGGAACTGTGTACAGATCCTTGCGACATGGGGCCGTGCATTATTATTCTGAAACATGAGGTGATGTCGGTGGACGAAGGGCATGACAATTGGCCTCAGGATCTTGCCACAGTATCTCTGTGCATTAAATTTGCCATTGATAAAATGCAATTGTGTTTGTTGCCCGTAGTTTATGCCTGCCTATACCATAATCCCACCGCCACCATGGGGCACTCTGTTCACAAAGGTGACTTCAGCAAACCGCTAGCCCGCACAATGTCATACACACAAATTGCCATCTGCCCGGTACAGTTGAAACCAGGATTAATCCATGAAGATGGCCATCAAAGGTGAGCATTTGCCCACTGAAGTTGGTTATGACGTCGAACTGGAGTCAGGTCAAGACCCTGGTGAGGATGACGAGCACGCAGATGTGCTTCCCTGAGACGGTTTCTGACCATTTGTGGAGAAATTCTTTGTTTGTGCAAACCCACAGTTTCCTCAGCTGTCTAGGTGGAGGAAGCTGGAAAAAGTGAAGAAGCTGGATGTCGAGGTCCTGAGCTGGCGTGGTTACATGTGGTTGTGAGGCCAGTTTAACGTACTGCCAAACTCTCTAAAACAACGTTGAAGGTGACTTATGGTAGAGAAATTAACATTCAATTCTCTGGCAACAGCTCTGGTGGACATTCCTGCAGTCAGCATGTTAATTGCACCCTCCCTCAAAACTTGAAACATTTGTGGCATTGTGTTGTGTGACAAAACCGCACGTTTTAGAGTGGCCTTTTATTGTCACCAGCACAAGGTGCAACTGTGTAATGATCATGCTGTTATATCAGCTTCTTGATATGCCAAACCTGTCAGGTGGATGGATGATCTTGGCAAAGGATAAAATTATTATGTTGGCAATTGGAGAAATCGTCACTAACAGGGATGTAAACAAATTTGTGCACAAAATTTGAAATAAGTAATATTTTTCGTGCTTCAAACACTTGACCATTGTTACTTTCCCTTCTGGGATGGCTACAAGACCCTTCCCACTCTCCCTTCGGCAAATCGGATCACAACTCAATTCTGCTCCTCCCTTCCTATAGGCAGAAACTCAAACAGGAAGTACCCGTGCTAAGGTCTATTCAACGCTGGTCTGACCAATCAGAATCCATGCTTCAAGATTGTTTTGATCATGCAGACTGGAATATGTTCCGGGTTGCCTCTAAGAATAACATTGACATACAGTGCCAGAGGAAAGCATTCAGACCCCTTGGCTTTTTCCACATTTTGTTAGGTTACAGCCTTTTTCTAAAATGGATTAAATAAAAACATTTAATCAGTAATCTACATCCAATACCCAATAATGAAAAATCGAAAACAGGTTTTTTGAAATGTTTGCAAAACCCCCAACTTATTTACATAACTATTCAGACCCTTTACTATGAGACTCGAAGTTCAGCTCAGGTGCCTCCTATTTCCATTGATCATCCTTGAGATGTTTCTACAATTTGATTGGAGTACACCTGTGAAAATTCAATTGATTGTACATGTTTTGGAAAGGCACACACCTGTCTATATAAGCTCCCACAGTCGACTGTGCATGTCAGAGCAAAACCCAAGCAATGAGGTTGAAGGAATTATCGTAGAGCTCTGTGACAGGATTGTGTCGAGGCACAGATCTGGGGAAGGGTACAAAAACATGTTTGCAGCATTGAAGGTCCCCAAGAACAGAGTGGCCTCCATCATTCTTAAATGGAAGAAGTTTGGAACCACCAAGACTCTTCCTAGAGCTGGCCGCCCGGCCAAACTGAACAATCGGGGGAGAAGGGCCTGGGTCAAGGAGGTGACCAAGAACCCGATAATCACCCTGACAGAGCTCTAGAGTTCCTCTGTGGAGATGGGATAAACTTCCAGAAGGACAACCATCTCTGCAGGACTCCACAAAATCAGGCCTTAATGGTAGAGTGGCCAGACGAAAGCCACTCCTAAGTAAAAAGGCACGACAGCCTGCTTGGAGTTTGCCAAAAGGCTCCTAAAGACTCTCAAACCATGAGAAACAAGATTGTCTGGTCTGATGAATCCAAGATTGAACTCATTGGCCGGAATGCCAAGCGTCACGTCTGGAGGAAATCTGGCACCATTCCTACGGTAAAGCATGGTCGTGGCAGCATCATGCTGCGGGGATGTTTTTCAGTGGCAGGGACTCCGAGACTAATCAGGATCGAGGCAAAGATGAATGGAGCAAAGTACAGAGAGATCCTTGATGAAAACCTGCTCCAAAGCTGGGGCGAAGGTTCACCTTCAAACAGGACAATGACCCTAAGCACACAGCCGAAACAACGCAGGAGTGCATTTTGCTATACCTGCAAGAACATCTGCTAAATATGTGTATGCGACCAATAAAATTTGATTGGATATTGTCCTGATAAATTTCCCAGTCCTGAACAATTACAAGCATACCCATAACAGGATGAAGCCACCACTATGCTTGAAAATATGGAGAGTGCTACTCAGTAATGTGTTGTATTGGATTTTCCAGGACAAAAATGTAATTGCTTTAACAATTTCTTTACATTGTTGCAAACAGGATGCATGTTTTGTAATATTTTTATTCTGTACAGGTTTTCCTTCTTTTCACTCTGTCAATTAGGTTAGTATTGTCGAGTAACTACAATATTGTTGATCCAGCCTGAGTTTTTTTCCTATCACAGGCCTCATGGTCAAATCCCTGAGTGGGTTCCTTCCTCTCTGGCAACTGAGTTAGGAACGACGCCTGTATCTTTGTAGTGACTGGGTGTATTGATACACCATCCAAAGTGTATTCATAACTTCAACATGCTCAAAGGGATATTCAATGTCTGCTTTTTTTTACCATTCTACCAACAGGTGCCCTTATTTGCAAGGCATTGGAAAACCTCAGTGTTTGAAATTCACTGCTCGACTGAGGAACCTTACAGACAATTGCATGTGTGGGGTACAGAGATGAGGTAGTCATTCAAAGATCATTTTAAACACTATTATTGCACACTGAGTGAGTCCATGCAACTTATTACATGACTTCTTACTTACTCCTGAACTTATTTAGGCTTGCCATAAGAAAGGGGTTGAATACTTATTGACTCAAGATATTTCAGTTTTTCATTTTTAATTAATTGTAAAAAATTGACAAATACAATTCCACGTTGATGTTATGGGGTATTGTGTGTAGGCCTAAATTGAATCATTTTTAAATTCAGGCTGTAACACAACAAATTATGGAAAAAGTCAAGGGGTGTGAATACTTTCTGAAGGCACTGTAGATCTTCTTAGTCTAGGGTAAATAAAAAAATCATGCACATATAGATTCTAATTGGGACGCCACATAATGCAATCTCATCTGTCAGAATCAAGCCGATAACAAGAAAAGAGCAGTATTCTGCTACATCAAGTCGCATCCACTTTCAGACGGAGAAGATAGAAGACAGAAGAGAGGGGGAGAGGAGGAAAAAAAGCATGCTGACTGAGGCAATGGGAGTTGCACACCTTCCTCAAACAAAAAGCTCAAAGACAGAAAAGTGGGGCTGCAAAACTGCAGCCTGCCAGGAATTGCTATCTGCATGAAAATGCCTATTTCAGAGAGGCTAGCACCAGCCTAGCTTTGGTTACGCTCTAGGGATAGACCTGCTTTCCCATGTCAGTATAAATATACATTTCACCCAGTAAACCGCTCGAGGTATCTTCTCCCCTTGGATCCCGGATTAAGGTGTGAGACTGTCAGAGGTGCGTGAGTGTGTGCGTGTTTATGCATGTGTGTGTATAAGAAAGACAGACAGACAGACAGACAGACAGGCAGACAGACAGACAGACAGACAGACAGACAGACAGACATTTAAAGGCCTTTTCATTGACGCAGCGGTAATTGCAGCAGCTCCCTATCTCCTTGGCTGAACACCATTCCACCTTATCTCCCTGACAATCCACAGGCAGACCTCCATACCGCCATCCCAGCAACCCGAGAGAGCGAGGTGGGGACGAGACGGTACTGACGCTGTGGCATGCTCCGCATCACAGTGCAACACCGACCGACCTTCACAGGGCCGGCCCAGAGGGAGGTCTGGGTATAGTCATATTTCAGAGGAAAGGTATCGTTATCTCTGATCTATAGCTACGTGCTTAAGCTTAGCACATGCATTTACAGCACATACACGTTGGCTACAACACATATAGATCTAGGTCAAGGCTAGAAAAAAGGGCTGACTAAAACAAACATGTGGTTTAACATCTTCTATCTCTTGTAGTATTTCAGGTCTATAATTATCATATACAAACATTTCAGTCTCAAGAAATTAGAATGCATAAGCAGAAAATAACCTCATACCGTCTGTAAAATATGGTGGTGGATCTTTGATGTTATGGGGCTATTTGTGACTCGTTTCAGGAAACTAGGAGTATGTTGCACGTCACTAATTTTTTGGTCAGAAATGCCTTCTGTAACATGTGAACTTTCACGTGCCTTAATAACAAACTTGTATTCCATCCATTCAAATATGAGCCTAGTTTGTTTATTCATGGCAAAAAACAAGAACCTTCCAGCTAGCCATGATTTTTGGAGTTTGGATTGGTCTGCCATGTAGCATGCTTCTGTCTATAACGTGAGCTGTTCAGTATGTGTTGATAGTCCTTTCTACCGCGATGATTTTAAAGATTGCTTTCGAGAGCAACAAAAGTTTAGCTACTTTTCTCAACAACATCGATGCCCTGAATTTAGCAGGTACTATTGAAAGATCAGATGGAAAAAGTGATGGGCTACTTTCTGCACACGCCGCAGTCAGTGTGAACCGGAGTGACTTGACACAATGCTGGCCAAACAAGATGTAGCTGCAAACAAAACAGAGTTAAATGGTTCCAGTCGGCTGAGAAGCGTTCATCCATGTATTATGTGTCTAATTTTGTTATAAAGTTGTTAAAGCGTACTGCTGGCTATCTAATAATTATAAAATATTTTTATCTGGACACTTTTTGTTTTTGTTATTGCTGCTATACAAGTAACCTGTACCGTTTACACCTTCTGTATCCTGTGCATGGGACAAATAAACTTAGATTGTATATGATACAGTATAATGTGAAGAACAACATGACCTGCACCAAAGTCAGATTAGGATATAGGCCAAGGACTAGATAGTGAATTTTTACCTAGAGTTTTTCCTTATTGTAGGCTACTACTTTCACCACTTTTAGTCTTGAAATCTTTGGTTGTTCACTAAACTACTCACTCTGTTTAGCACATGGCCTCACGTGAATCCTTAAAGTGATGGGGCTAAGGCTTAAGTGGGTGTGAACAATGCTGAATGGGTGTTGAAAGAAGATCACTCCAGTATGTGTACCAAAACATTCAAGGGACATTTTCTCAAAAGAGGGGTTTCAAAGTTTATCACCTTTCAAAGCAGAATTATTTTCCATTGTTCCTCAATTGCAGTGTATGATACACCATATTCTAACTCGGAGTTTCTACTTTTGTTAAATGTAAAAATCACAATTTCAAATGTTGCTACATAAGACCAAATCGAGGCTGTCAGTCACATTTTGCTTCCACTGGTCCTGGGGCTCTTGTTAAGGTTAAAGGTATCTTTGAACTTTACACAGTATCAGGACATTTTAGCCAAAAACCTGGTTGCCTCTGCCAGGAGGCTGAAACTTGGCTGCAAGTGGATCTTGAAGCAAGACAATAACCCCAAGCACACATCCAAATCCACAGAGAAATTGTTAATTGGCCACAAAATCAAGATTTTGCATTGGCCATCTCAGTCTCCGGACAAACCTATTAAAAACCTGTGATGTGAATTGAAGAGGACAGTACATATGCGCAGACAAAGGATATTAAGGATCTGGAAGGATTCTGAATGGCGGAATGGTTTAACCCTAACCCTCCCAATCTGTTCTCTAACTCAAAAAACATTTTAGAAAATGGCTCAGTGCCGTTGTCCTATAAAGGTAAGGTATTGAAAACAAGGGTGTCAATCATTTTGACCCCTACCCTTTTGAGAATAAAAGGTATTACTTGTTAAACAAAATCTCTTTCTCTGAAGAACTGTATTAGTATAAATGACATAATTTACCTTTTTTTTTGCATACAATATAGCTCCTTAGTTGAATTATTTATTTTATACAGTCATTTTTGTTCATCTTTATCAAGGGTGTCAATTTCGGACCCCAATTTAACTTAAATGATCAAAAACTGCTGAAAATATCCCAGAGTGGGCCTTACATGGTAACTATCCGGGAAGAGTTCTCGCTTTAGCTACTCTTCCGGGGGTCTAAACAAGATTAAAGCTATTATATACAAAATAAAACAGTGCATCACTCAACACATTGTTACACACTACTCTACCACAACTTATTTATAAGACAAAATCCATAAAACAGCAATATAACAATATTACATTGTACGTGTGTGTAGAGTGCGTGTGTGTGTCAGCATGTGTGTGCGTATGTGTATGTGCCTGCGTGTGTCTTCACAATCCGCGCTTTTCTGCAAGTTGAAGTTTTATCTGTTTTTTTTATCTGATTTTACTGCCTGCATGAATTACTTGATGTAGAATAGAGTTCCATGTAGTCATTGCTCTATGTAGTACTGTGTGTTTCCCATAGTCTGTTCTGGATTTGGGGACTGTGTTAACCCTCTGGTGGCATGTCTTGTGGGGTATGCATGGGTGTCTGAGCTGTGTGCTAGTCGTTTAAACAATGAGATAGGGTGCAGGCCAGGCAGCAGGCTGTTAGTCAGCCTACCAGATTAGTAGAATATGCCACTAGCACAGTCAGTGTAGTCAGCTCAGCTATCCCCATTGAGACAGTGCTTGTACCTCGATCTAGGTTGAGCAAAACAAAACATGGCGGTGTTCGCCTTAGCAATCTCACTGGAATAAAGACCTCCATTCTTGTCATTATTGAAAGAGATTGTGATACCTCACATCTCAAAATAGGGTTACTTAATGTTAGACCCCTCACTTCCAAGGCAGTCATTGTCAATTAACTAATTACTGATCATAATATTAATGTGATTGGCCTGACTGGAACATGGCTCAAGCCTGATCAATTTACCCCAAAAATTGACAGCATTTTCGTCTTTTGAGCTTCTAGTCTTGAACTCTATGCAGCCTACTCAATCACTTTTTATAGCTACTGTTGACCTAATCAGATAAGAGGAAATTGCCTAGGATCAGAGAGCAGGGTCAGGCCATGAGCAGAAGATGGATGGGGTGTGCCAAAAAAAATGGTCAGCTAGTTTCTTACCAATACCTCCTGTGCCCCATAAGGGCCATCTACCCTTTCTGTTTTATCCCTCAGTCAAGTTTTTTGATGCTGCTGAAAAAAAGCATCTGTAGGAGAGTGAAGTTTCAATTTGTTTACGTGAAACCATTGTTGTCGGGAGGGGTATCCCGAAAGAAAGTAAGGGCGCAGACTATTGTTAGTAGTTTGGGGGAAGGACTATGACATATCCGGACTGTGTAGCACAGGTCTATAGAAGGTCTCCTGGTGGGGGCCTAGGTGCTCCAGCGAGGGCATTACGGTCGGAATCTAACTGCGCAGTCGTGCGAGGGGTTAATACAGCCACAGTGAACTAACGGTGGTTTTAATGGCCAAGTTAACACAAAGAAACATAGTGAACAAACATCAAAGCGTACACATTGGAAGAATGCATGTAGAGTGGTAATGGAGCCTACTACGCCCGGTGCTTTTGGAGGGAATGCAGCAATGTAAGGGTTTTGCATCTTTGACAAAAGAACAGCAGCAAACACTTTTAAATAGCTGTGTATGGTATCGGTTTGATCAAAAGTTGGTTCATAAAGATGATGTTATATGCGAAGGGAGACATCTCAGACAACTTTTTAATAGATGCCTGGGATCTATTAACCTCACTAGGGTAGGGGGCACTATTTTCATCTCCGGATGAAAAGTGTGCCCAAAGTAAACTGCCTGCTACTCAGGCCCAGAAGTTAGGATATGCATATAACTAGTAGAATTTGATATAAAACACTCCAACACTGTTTGTGAGTATAACAGAACTGAAATGGAAGGCGAAAACCTGAGAAAAATCCATCCTGGAAGTGGGATTTTCTTATGTTTGTAGTTTTCCATTGACTGCCTATACAGATTCCATTGACTTAGGACTCAAATTGCACTTCCTATGGCTTCCACTCGATGTCCACAGTCTTTAGAAATTGTTTCAGGCTTGTATTCTGAAAAATTAGGGAGTAAGACCACTGAATGAGTGGACACTGCAGTGTCCCAGAGGTTTTTCATGCGTGCGACCGAGAGCGTGCCTTTCTTGTTTTCCTTTTATATTGACAAAACTTTTGTCCGGTTGAAATATTATTGATTATTATGACTAAAAACATCGCTTGACATGTTTCTATGAACTTTACTGATACTTTTCGGATTTTTCGTCTGCCTGTTGTGACTGCCTTTGAGCCTGTGGATTACTGAACAAAACGCGTGAACAAAACTGAGGTTTTTGGATATAAAGAGGGACTTTATCCAACAAAACAAGCATTTATTGAGTAAATGGGAGTGAGTGCAACCATATGAAGATCATCAAAGGTAAGTGATTCATTTTATTGCTATTTCTGACTTGTGTAACTCCTCTACTTGGCTGGTAACTGTTTGTAATGATTTGTCTGCTGGGCGCTGTTCTCAGATAATCGCATGGTATGCTTTCGCCGTAAAGCCTTTTTGAAATCTGACACCGTGGTTGGATTAAGAAGAAGTTAATCTTTAAACCAATGTATAACACTTGTATGTTTTATTAATTTTTATAATGAGTATTTCTGTTTTAGAATTTAGCGCTCTGCAATTTCACTGGATGTTGTCCAGGTGGGACGCTACCGTCCCACACCCCCTAGAGAGGTTAACCATGTCTTTGAACATAGGTCCAGTAACAATACACAGATAATTTTACATATATGGAATTGGAGACGATTTGGGGTTGGAAAATCCTTGCGAGAATCAAAGACAATGGAGGCTAAAAAAGGTAACAAGTTAGAATCAGAACGGGAAAAATACTCCTTGTAAACTCAGAAAACATCGGGGGGTTTCTAATCTCTTGTCTTGTTCTGAAATAGATTTATAGAATTGATGAAGGGTGGATGGTCACGGGAAATTCGATTAGATTTAATTAGAGTTGGGGTTACCAAACATAAAATTAAATTTTTTTAAATATTGTAGTGCCGTGGTTATGGAAAATCATGGAGAAGAGAGACCAGTCATTACAGGAGTGAACGTTGAACTTGGTTGGACTTGGTGGTGAGATAAATGTCGCCGTGTCTAAGGGTAGTAAATCAAATCAAATCAAATTTTATTTGTCACATACACATGGTTAGCAGATGTTAATGCGAGTGTAGCGAAATGCTTGTGCTTCTAGTTCCGACAATGCTGTAATAACCAACAAGTAATCTAACTAACAATTCCAAAACTACTGTCTTATACACAGTGTAAGGGGATAAAGAATATGTACATAAGGATATATGAATGAGTGATGGTACAGAGCAGCATAGGCAGGGTACAGTAGATGGTATCGAGTACAGTATATACATGAGGTGAGTATGTAAACCAAGTGGCATAGTTAAAGTGGCTAGTGATACATGTATTACATAAGGATGCAGTCGATGATATAGAGTACAGTATATACGTATGCATATGAGATGAATAATGTAGGGTAAGTAACATTATATAAGGTAGCATTGTTTAAAGTGGCTAGTGATATATTTACATCATTTCCCATCAATTCCCATTATTAAAGTGGCTGGAGTTGAGTCAGTGTCAGTGTCAGTGTGTTGGCAGCAGCCCCTCAATGTTAGTGGTGGCTGTTTAACAGTCTGATGGCCTTGAGATAGAAGCTGTTTTTCAGTCTCTCTGTCCCAGCTTTGATGCACCTGTACTGACCTCGCCTTCTGGATGATAGTGGGGTGAACAGGCAGTGGCTCGGGTGGTTGATGTCCTTGATGATCTTTATGGCCTTCCTGTGACCTCGGGTGGTGTAGGTGTCCTGGAGGGCAGGTAGTTTGCCCCCGGTGATGCGTTGTGCAGACCTCACTACCCTCTGGAGAGCCTTACGGTTGAGGGCGGTGCAGTTGCCATACCAGGCGGTGATACAGCCCGCCAGGATGTTCTCGATTGTGCATCTGTAGAATTTTGTGAGTGCTTTTGGTGACAAACCGAATTTCTTCAGCCTCCTGAGGTTGAAGAGGCGCTGCTGCGCCTTCTTCACAATGCTGTCTGTGTGAGTGGACCAATTCAGTTTGTCTGTGATGTGTATGCCGAGGAACTTAAAACTTGCTACCCTCTCCACTACTGTTCCATCGATGTGGATAGGGGGGTGTTCCCTCTGCTGTTTCCTGAAGTCCACAATCATTTCCTTAGTTTTGTTGACGTTGAGTGTGAGGTTATTTTCCTGACACCACACTCCGAGGGCCCTCACCTCCTCCCTGTAGGCCGTCTCGTCGTTGTTGGTAATCAAGCCTACCACTGTTGTGTTGTCCGCAAACTTGATGATTGAGTTGGAGGCGTGCGTGGCCACGCAGCGTGGGTGAACAGGGAGTACAGGAGAGGGCTCAGAACGCACCCTTGTGGGGCCCCAGTGTTGAGGATCAGCGGGGTGGAGATGTTGTTGCCTACCCTCACCACCTGGGGGCGGCCCGACAGGAAGTCCAGTACCCAGTTGCACAGGGCGGGGTCGAGACCCAGGGTCTCGAGCTTGATGACGAGCTTGGAGGGTACTATGGTGTTGAATGCCGAGCTGTAGTCGATGAACAGCATTCTCACATAGGTATTCCTCTTGTCCAGATGGGTTAGGGCAGTGTGCAGTGTGGTTGAGATGGCATCGTCTGTGGACCTATTTGGGCGGTAAGCAAATTGGAGTGGGTCTAGGGTGTCGGGTAGGGTGGAGGTGATATGGTCCTTGACTAGTCCCTCAAAGCACTTCATGATGACGGAAGTGAGTGCTACGGGGCGGTAGTCGTTTAGCTCAGTTACCTTAGCTTTCTTGGGAACAGGAACAATGGTGGCCCTCTTGAAGCATGTGGGAACAGCAGACTGGTATAGGGATTGATTGAATATGTCCGTAAACACACCGGCCAGCTGGTCTGCGCATGCTCTGAGGGCGCGGCTGGGGATGCCGTCTGGGCCTGCAGCCTTGCGAGGGTTAACACGTTTAAATGTCTTACTCACCTCGGCTGCAGTGAAGCGTGTTTTCGTTGCAGGCCGTGTCAGTGGCACTGTATTGTCCTCAAAGCGGGCAAAAAAAGTTATTTAGTCTGCCTGGGAGCAGGACATCCTGGTCCGTGACTGGGCTGGATTTCTTCTTGTAGTCCGTGATTGACTGTAGACCCTGCCACATGCCTCTTGTGTCTGAGCCGTTGAATTGAGATTCTACTTTGTCTCTGTACTGACGCTTAGCTTGTTTGATAGCCTTGCGGAGGGAATAGCTGCACTGTTTGTATTCGGTCATGTTACCAGTCACCTTGCCCTGATTAAAAGCAGTGGTTCGCGCTTTCAGTTTCACGCGAATGCTGCCATCAATCCACGGTTTCTGGTTAGGGAATGTTTTAATCGTTGCTATGGGAACGACATCTTCAACGCACGTTCTAATGAACTCGCACACCGAATCAGCGTATTCGTCAATATTGTTATCTGACGCAATACAAAACATGTCAGCTTGGTCGGACCAGCGTTGGACAGACCTCAGCGTGGGAGCCTCTTGTTTTAGTTTCTGTCTGTAGGCAGGGATCAACAAAATGGAGTCGTGGTCAGCTTTTCCGAAAGGAGGGCGGGGCAGGGCCTTATATGCGTCACGGAAGTTAGAGTAACAATGATCCAAGGTTTTTCCACCCCTGGTTGCGCAATCGATATGCTGATAAAATTTAGGGAGTCTTGTTTTCAGATTAGCCTTGTTAAAATCCCCAGCTACAATGAATGCAGCCTCCGGATAAATGGATTCCAGTTTGCAAAGAGTCAAATAAAGTTTGTTCAGAGCCATCGATGTGTCTGCTTGGGGGGAATATATACGGCTGTGATTATAATCGAAGAGAATTCTCTTGGTAGATAATGCGGTCTACATTTGATTGTGAGGAATTCTAAATCAGGTGAACAGAAGGATTTGAGTTCCTGTATGTTTCTATCATCACACCATGTCTCGTTAGCCATAAGGCATACGCCCCCACCCCTCTTCTTACCAGAAAGATGTTTGTTTCTGTCGGCGCGATGCGTGGAGAAACCCGCTGGCTGCACCGCCTCCGATCGCGTCTCTCCAGTGAGCCATGTTTCCGTGAAGCAAAGAACGTTACAGTCTCTGATGTTCCTCTTGGAATGCTACCCTTGCTCGGATTTCATCAACCTTGTTGTCAAGAGACTGGACATTGGCGAGAAGAATGCTAGGGAGTGGTGCACGATGTGCCCGTCTCCGGAGTCTGACCAGAAGACCGCCTCGTTTCCCTCTTTTTCGGAGTCGTTTTTTTGGGTCGCTGCATGGGATCCATTCCGTTGTCCTGGGTGAAAGGCAGAACACAGGATCCGCGTTGCGAAAAACATATTCTTGGTCGTACTGATGGTGAGTTGACGCTGATCTTATATTCAGTAGTTCTTCTCGACTGTATGTAATGAAACCTAAGATGACCTGGGGTACTAATGTAAGAAATAACACGTAAAAAAACAAAGCACTGCATAGTTTCCTAGGAACGCGAAGCGAGGCGGCCATCTCTGTCGGCGCCGGAAATCATACAATAGTACATGCTAAATTAAGCATGTATAAACAATGGGGTGGATTAAAACAAGATTAATGATTGGAGGGATGACAGTGGATTTATCATTATCGAGTTTGGTTTGAAATTAAAATGTACGAGTTGCTGATTAAGATAAATCCACTGAATGCCAACGAAATGTACACTTTCTCTTCCAGGAGAAGAGGGGTGTCATATTCTTTCTCTCTGGAAGGATTAGGCCATAAAATGAGCTCCCAGATAAGTAAGGCCTTGCCATGTGTGTGTTTTCGCCATACGGTTTACCATACACACACCAGCACGCAAACACAATTGACCGATTATGTATATAGTTTGTGGTGTTAATATCATGGGATTTAATATCGGGGTCTTTTCAATTTAGCTTTAAACTGGGTACGCAAAATGATGAAACTTGGCTGAGGCCAATCAGTTGTTTACTGCGCGGTCACGCGGTGCACCGTTCCTTCTTTTTCCTCTGTAATGAATACGCTATTGTCCGGTTGCAATATTTTTGAAGATTTATTATAAAAATACCCTAAGGATTGATTGTAAACATCGTTTGACATGTTTCTACAAACTGTAATGGAACTCTTTTGACTTTTCGTCTGGATTTTCCACTCGGGCATTGTGCCTTAGGAATAGTGAACTAAACTCGCAAACAAAACTGAGGTATTGAGACATAAATATGGACATAATCAAACAAAACGAACATTTCTTGTGGAAGTGGGAGTCCTGGGAGTGCATTCCGACGAAGATCATCAAAGGTAAGTGAAGATTTATAATGCTATTTATGACTTTTGTTGACTCCAATTTGGTGGGTAACTGTATGGCTTACTTTTGTGGCTGAACGCTGTTCTCAGATTATTGAATATTGTGCTTTTGCCGTAAAGTTTTTTTGAAATCTGACACAGCAGTTGCATTAAGAACAAGTTTATCTTTAATTATATTTAAAACATGTATCTTTCATCAAAGTTTATGATGAGTATTTATGTTATTTGATGTGGCTCTCTGCAATTTCTCCGGATGTTTTGGAGGCATTTCTGAACATGGCACTAATGTAAACTGAGGTTTTTGGATATAAATATGAACTTGATCGAACAAAACATACATGTATTGTGTAACATTGAGTCCTGGGAGTGTCATCTGATGAAGATCGTCAAAGGTTAGTGATTCATTTTATCTATATTTCTGCTTTTTGTGTCACCTCTCTTTGATTGGAAAATGGCTGAATGCTTTCTGTGACTAGTTGCTGATCTAACATAATGATATGTTCTGCTTTCGCCGAAAAGCCTTTTTGAAATCGCACACTGGGGTTGGATTAACGAGAAGTGTATCTTTAACCTCTTGGATCTCTAGGGGCGCTATTTCATTTTTGGATTAAAAACGTTCCCGTTTTAAGCACAATATTTTGTCATGAAAAGATGCTCGACTATGCATATTATTGACCGTTTTGGAAAGAAAACACTCTGAAGTTTCAGAATCTGCAAAGATATTGTCTGTAAGTGCCCCAGAACTCATTCTACAGGCGAAACCAAGATGATGCGTCAAGCAGGAAATGAGCAGAATCTCTGAAGCTCTGTTTTCCATTGTCTCCTTATATGGCTGTGATTGCGCAAGGAATGAGCCTACACTTTCTGTCGTTTCCCCAAGGTGTTTGCAGCATTGTGACGTATTTGTAGGCATATCATTGGAAGATTGACCATAAGAGACTACATTTTCCAAGTGTCCGCCTGGTGTCCTGCGTGGAAATCGGTGCGCAAACGCCAGCTGCTTGTACTTTTCCATTTGATTGAGGGGAGAAACCATGCATCCACGAACGATATATCATTGAAGAGATATGTGAAAAACACCTTGAGGATTGATTCTAAACAACGTTTGCCATGTTTTCAGTCGATATTATGGAGTTAATTTGGAAAAAAGTTCGCGTTTTGAGGACTGAATTTTCGTTTTTTTTTTTGGTAGCCAAATGTGATGTACAAAACGGAGCTATTTCTAATACACAAAGAATCTTTTTTGGAAAAACTGAGCATCTGCTATCTAACTGAGAGTCTCCTCATTGAAAACACCCGAAGTTCTTCAAAGGTAAATTATTTTATTTGAAGGCTTTTATGTTTTTGTTGAAATCTTGCGTGCTGGATGCTAACGCTAATGCTAACGCTAAATGCTACGCTAGCTAGCCACTTTTACACAAATTATTGTTTTCCTATGGTTGAGAAGCATATTTTGAAAATCTGAGATGACAGTGTTGTTTACAAAAGGCTAAGCTTGAGAGATGGCATATTTATTTCATTTCATTTGCGATTTTCATGAATAGTTAACGTTGCGTTATGGTAATGAGCTTAGGTCTGTAAATAGAATCCCGGATCCGGGTTTGGTCGACGCAACAGGTTAAAATGGTGTAAAATACTTGGATGGTTGAGGAATTTTAATTATGAGATTTGTTGTTTTGAATTTGGAGCCCTGGCTGTTGGCAAGGTGGGACGCTAGCGTCCCGAACGATCCCAGAGAGGTTAATGGTGGTGAATGACCTTAATCCTGACTTTCTGGTGAGACCTGATCAATCTTACTAGAAATAATGGACAATAGGATATTTAAGTACAGTCTTTTTACCATTACCTTACCGGATAAAATAATTTTCTTATAGAGTTATCAAGAGTTGTAATTCTAATTGTATGTTAATAGCTTAAGTTGTTTTATCTATGATTTAACAGGCAGTGTTATTATGTCGGTTAGTGTTTCTGTATTTGCTTTGATACAAATTTCACCAGATTAGGGATGCTGTATTGTTGGGATTTCTCCCGAGAGGTTAGCAATATAACTCCTTGACCCGGTATCTGCTGTGAGGTAGACAGTATGACAAGGGAGTATAGGACCATTCGGAAAATGGTTTCAACAGTGTGTGGTTTATGCTCTTTGGCATTATCGTTATAGGGAATTGGGAGAGCGGAATGGAATGTGACTGGAGTTGGCTCATAAATTCAGGAAGTGGGTAATAGAGTCTCTGGGAAAGGTACCACTCTGTGTACATTGTTACAGGAGATAGCTCGTAGGAGAGGACAGCTAACTGCACAATATAGAATAAAGAGCTAGTATGACGTGAATTGAAAGTCACACAGACCCAGATCATGGTGATAGTAGCAGAGATAGTATTGTCAGTTCAGACACTATTGTCAACTTTCAATGAGGGGTTTGTCAAAGGTATAACGCTTAAAAGGAAAGCCACAAATTCCTGTATACAGGAGGCCACATCAACAGATAATAATATCATCACATCTCCTGAAGAGTGTGATTAAGAAACATATGACTCAGAATTGTTTAGGTTGGATACCATTCCAACGCCACCACAGGACTCGTACCTCGTGAAGGGGTTACTGGATGGGAGTACCGGGTGCTGTTATTCACGTCACAAATTAGTGATTTGGCCACACTGGGAGAGTCTATATTGTCCTATTTTCAGGAAATGACCCATAATCACTACCACTCCAAGGGGAGAAGATCAAATAACACTTTATATAGAGTGGATAGCTCGATACGAAGATACTCAGGTTAATTGTGAGAGGGTAACATCTAAGGTTGCTGAAGCCGTGAGCATGACTAAATCATAAGGGCATGGTGATATGGGTGGCTCCATTATAAAATTGGTCTAGTGTCCTAGTCGTAGGATGTTCTGATAAGGGGATGGTTCTCTTACAAATAGGAATTTGGAAAAGAATGCAATGGAACAGATAGTTTAAGGAATGAAAGTAGAACCTCGTCCCTCCCTCAACTTGGCATTGTGTGCAATAGACTCCAGTTAAAAGAACAACAGTTGCTAACATTCAAGTTAGTGTGGGCAGAAGACAAAACCTCTGTGTTCTACGACACAGGACGTCAAGCCAGGTGAAGCTACAGAAACGAAAGAGAGGGGATTTTATCGGATCAAGAGGTTTTACATACCCTATTCCGTATTACCCAACACCAACAGGAATTAAATGGTCTGGGAATATTTTAGATGGTGAGAGACCGGGGACCTGGGGAGGAATAGCTTGTTGGGGCAATCAGACAGACCCTGGACGATATTATGCAAAGAGAGTATAATGACCAGATAGTCCTTATTGTTAAACGGCATGAGGAAAGCGAGGGATATGAGCAGATGAAGACTTATTAACAGGCTTGGTTAGGCCCTACTTTAGTTCATGAGACAAATATACACAAATGTCTGTGGCAGAGTGGGGGAAGTACAGGACATTCATATGGAGTGTTGGTGTTGGATGTGGGGGTAACCCATGTAAGCCCTCTCCAGGGTATTCCAAAATCCAAGGCCATAGTCTTTACAGGGGCAGGAAAGAGAGGAATAAATGTGACAGCGGCGTTGGGATGCCTCGCCTATAAATTAAGAAAATTGGTGATAGACTCATTAGAGAATGATACCACTCCACTGTGTAGAGTGCATAGTAGTGTGGAAAAGACAGTGGTCTGCGCAGAGTGGAAGGACTACTATGAGGATAAGCTTAACGTGGAGGACTCTAGGAGGGTGGTCATAACTGTCGCTGAAATAGTTTTATCATTTCAGACTTTAATATCCACATATGGAGAAGGTTTTACTGATGAGGGAACAACTTTGTGACATCTGCTGACATAAAAAGGGCTTTATAAATACATTTGATTAATTGATTGATGAGATTGTTTGCTGCTTTCAACATGTCAATACCTCTCACAAAGACAAGTACTGACGCAGTCAATCTCTCCTCTACTTTGAGCTAGGAGAGCTTGACATGCATGTTATTGATGTTAGCAGTCCATGTACATAGAGGCCAGCCGTACAGCATTGTTCTGGGCCAACTGTAATTTTCCTATGTCCCTCTGTGGAACTTGACCATATGACTGGGCAGTGGTCCAGGTGTGACAAAATTAGGGCCTGTAGGACTTGTTTTGTTGATAGCGATGTCAAGAAAGCAGTGCTTTATTACGAACAGACCTCTTCCCATATTATCTACCGTTGCATCAATATGTTTTGACCGTGAGTTTACAATCCTGGGTTACACCAAGCAGTTTAGTCTTCTCAACTTGCTCAATTTCCACATTATTCATGACAAGATTAAATTGAGGTTAAGGGTTTAGTGAATGATTTGTCCCAAATACAATACAAGTTTTTGACATATTTAGGAGTAGCTTATTTCTTGCCACCCACTCCAAAACTGACTGTGTTGCAGTGATTTCTCTTGCTGTGGTAGCTGACATGGGCTTTACTCAGTGCCAGTGGCAGGTTCTTAGTAAAAACATGTTTTACAAGTAAGGGGCCTAGACAGCTGCCTTGGGGAATGCCTGACTTATGTTGGAGAGTATTCCATTAAAGAACACCCTTTGTGTTCTGTTAGACAAGTACAGTGGCTTGCGAAAGTATTCACACCCTTGGCATTTTTCCCATTTTGTTGCCTCACAACCTGGAATTAAAATAGATTTTGGGGGATTTTGTATCATTTGATTTACACAAAATGCCTACCACTTTGAAGATGCCAAATATTTTTTATTGTGAAACAAACAAGAAATAAGGCAAAAAAAACGGAAAACTTGAGCGTGCATAACTATTCACCCCCCCCCCCCCCCCCCCCCCAAAGTCAATACTTTGTAGAGACAACTTTTGCAGCAATTACAGCTGCAAGTCTCTTGGGGTATGTCTCTATAAGCTTGGCAAATCAAGTCACTGGCATTTTTGCCCATTCTTCAATGCAAAACTGCTCCAACTCCTTCAAGTTGGATGGGTTCCGCTGGTGTACAGCAATCTTTAAGTCATACCACAGATTCTCAATTGGATTGAAGTCTGGGATATGACTAGGCCATTCCAAGGCATTTAAATGTTTCCCCTTAAACCACTTGAGTGTTGCTTTAGCAGTATGTTTAGGGTCATTGTCCTGCTGGAAGGTGAACCTCCATCCCAGTCTCAAATCTCTGGAAGAATGAAACAGGTTTCCCTCAAGAATTTCCCTGTATTTAGTGCAATCCATCATTCCTTCAATTCTGACCAGTTTCCCAGTCTCTGCCGATGAAAAACATAGGTTCTCAGGGTGATGAGAGATGTTGGGTTTGCGCCAGACATTTTCCTTGATGGACAAAAATCTCAATTTTAGTCTCATCTGACAAGAGTACCTTCTTCCATATGTTTGGGGAGTCTCCCACATGGCTTTTGGCGAACACCAAACGTGTTTGCTTATTTTTTTCTTTAAGCAATGGCTTTTTTTCTGGACACTCTTTCGTAAAGTCCAGCTCTGTGGAGTGTACGGCTTAAAGTGGCTCTATGGACAGATACTCCAATCTCTGCTGTGGAGCTTTGCAGCTCCTTCAGGGTTATCTTTGGTCTCTTTGTTGCCTCTCTGATTAAAGCCCTCCTTGCCTGGTCAGTGAGTTTTAGTGGGCTCTCTTGGCAGGTTTGTTGTGGTGCCATATTCTTTCCATTTTTAATAATGGATTTAACGGTGCTCCGTGGGATGTTCAAAGTTTCTGATATTTTTTATAACCCAAACCTGATCTGTACTTCTCCACAACTTTGTCCCTGACCTGTTTGGAGAGCTACTTGGTCTTCATGTTGCCGCTTGCTTGGTGGTGCTCCTTGCTTTGTGGTGTTGCAGACTCTGGGGCCTTTCAGAACAGGTGTATATATACAGTGCCTTGCGAAAGTATTCGGCCCCCTTGAACTTTGCGACATTTTGCCACATTTCAGGCTTCAAACACAAAGATATAAAACTGTATTTTTTTGTGAAGAATCAACAACAAGTGGGACACAATCATGAAGTGGAACGACATTTATTGGATATTTCAAACTTTTTTAACAAATCAAAAACTGAAAAATTGGGCGTGCAAGATATGAACATGTCCATTATATATCCAACCAACTCACAGCATCCCTGGGACAAAGTATGATATTGTGTGCCATATTTGGTCCTCATATACAGTGCAAAAATACTACCATTTAAATAATTTATCTTTGTTTCATAGTACATTTTATTTTTATTTTGTATCGTTTAGTCACATGATTTCTCAATTTACAGTACGTTTGGCAATCGGCTATTTGCCATTTCTTTTGCTTCATCCCTCTCAACCGTACAATGTTTCAATTCCTCATCAATCCACAGGGATTCAACAGTTTTTACTGTTATTTTCTTAATGGGTGCATGCTTGTTAGTAAATGGAGTAAGCAATTTCATACATTTTTGTGCAGCATCTAGTTGCTCGTCATTACACACCACAGACCAGCAAATATTCTTTAAGATAAGAATCCCTACAAAAACTCCTGTATGATTTCTTTATACACTTGTTTTTTTCTAGATATGGCAGTTGAAGTAGGAAGTTTACATACACTAAGGTTGGAGTCATTAAAACTTGTTTTTCAATCACTCCACAAATGTCTTGTTAACAAACTATAGTTTTGGCAAGTCGGTTAAGACATCTACTTTGTGCATGACACAAGTAGTTTTTCCAACAATTGTATACAGACTATTATTTCACTTATAATTCACTGTATCACAATTCCAGTGGGTCAGAAGTTTACATACACTAAGTTGACTGTGCCTATAAAACGGATTGGAAAATTCCAGAAAATTATGTAATGGCTTTAGAAGCTTCTGATAGGCTAATTGACATAATTTGAGTCAATTGGAGGTGTCCGTGTGGATGTATTTCAAGGCCCACCTTCAAACTCAGTGCCTCTTTGCTTGACATCATGGGAAAATCAACAGAAATCAGCCAAGACAGAAAAACAATTGTAGACCTCCACAAGTTTGGTTCATTCTTGGGAGCAATTTCTGAATGCCTGAAGGAACCACTGTACAAACCACTGTACAAACAATAGCACGCAAGTCTAAACACCATCGGACCACGCAGCCGTCATACTGCTCAGGAAGGAGACGTGTTCTGTCTCCTAGAGATGAACGTACTTTGGTGCGAAAAGTGCAAATCAATCCCAGAACAACAGCAAAGAACATTGTGAAGATGCTGGAGGAAACAGGTACAAAAGTATCTATATCCACAGTAAACAAGTCCTATATCGACATAACCTGAAAGGTCGCTCAGCAAGGAAATTGCCACTGCTCCAAAATCGCCATAAAAAAAGCCAAACTACAGTTTGCAACTGCACATGGGGACAAAGATCATACTTTTTGGAGAAATGTCCTCTGGTCTGATGAAACTAAATTTGAACTGTTTGGCGATAATGACCATTGTTATGTTTGGAGGAAAAATAGGGATGCTTGCAAGCCGAAGAACACCATCCCAACCGTGAAGCACGGGGGATGCAGCATCATCTTGTGGGGGTGCTTTGCTGCAGGAGGGAATGGTGCACATCACAAAATAGATGGCATCATGAGGGAGATAAATTATGTGGATATATTGAAGAATTATCTCAAGACATCAGTCAGGAAGTTAAAGCTTGGTCGCAAATGGGTCTTCCAAATGGACAATGACCTCAAGCATACTTCCAATGTTGTGGAAAATGGCTTAAGGACAACAAAGTCACTGTATTGGAGTGGCCATCACAAAGCCCTGACCTCAATCCTATAGAAAATGTGTGGGCAGAATGGAAAAAGCGTGTGCGAGCAAGGAGGCCTACAAACCTGACTTGGTTACACCAGCTCTGTCAGGAGGAATGGGCCGAAATTCACCCAACTTATTGTAGGAAGCTTGTGGAAGGCTACTCAAAACATTTGACCCAAGTTAAACAATTTAAAGGCAATGCTTCCAAATACTAATTGAGTGTATGTAAACTTCTGACCCACTGGGAGTATGATGAAAGAAATAAAAGCTGAAATAAATCATTCTGTCATAAATGTCAGGAATTGTGAAAAACTGAGTTTAAAATGCATTTGGCTAAGGTGTATGTAAACTTCCGACTTCAACTGTATATTATGATCACTACATCTGATGGATGTGGATACTGCTTTAGAGCAGATTTCTGCAGCATTAGTAAAGATGTGATCAATACATATGGATTATTTCAGTGTATGTAAACTTCTGACCCATTTCACACATATTATCCAGATACTGACTGTTAGCACTTGGTGGTCTATAGCAACTTCCCACAAGTATATGCTTTAGGTATGCCATATTACTCCAACAGCATTTGACATGAGATCCTCTCTAAGCTTTACATGAATATGACTGAATATGAACAGCAACACCACCCCCATTGACATTTTTGTCTCTTCTGTAAGTGTTTTAACTGTTTACCTACTTGAAAACTATTTTTTTATTTGGCTCCTGTGCTACTTATGAGTTGCCACACACACACAGTGTTTCCCATCAGAAGGCGAAACCAATGCAAATAAGCTGCTGTCATTCCTAACGGAACAATGTTTACAAGGCCTTCCTGGCAGAGCAGCCGATCAAGGTTTTGGGCTCTGCCAGTGAACACGGACCCCCAGCCACCCCTCTTCTTTGAACTTCAGGAGACTGGTGGATGCATTGTGCTGTACTGATTGATAAATGTAGATTAACAGCTGTATACTAAGCCTGCAGCACACCATCCGTTAGCCGAGCAAGGTCCAAGGTCGAACTCAAATGGAATCACATTCAAAGAGGGTCAGATAGATGCAAAGGCATTCAAGACCAAAACGAGAAATTATTTTGAATGTGAGAGCTTTATGCTTTGCTTTTCTCTCACCAAAGACTCTTTCTCACTATATAGAAGTGGAGGGGTTGTGGAATGCAAAGAGGAGCCAAGACCATATCACTGTCACTGTTGTCAGTCTGGGGTAAGAACTGGCTCTGGGTAAAAAATATAATACATGCCATTTAGCAGACACTTTTATCCAAAGCAATTTACAGTAGTGAGTGAATACATTTTCATAACAGTGAACTCAGCAGGAAACAAACCCACAATCCTGGTATTGCAAGTGCCATGCTCTACAAACCGAGCCACACAGGATCAAAGAGGAGGACATGATGAGAAGTGGAGGCAGATATACCATGATGCCATCACACTGTTGTGATCTTAATCATCATACCACCACCAACCTCAGATTGGATGACGCAAGGGGGCCATTTCCTCCTGAGCTGTATGCAGTGCCACATTAGCAGTTTAATACTGGGTTCAAGAGGACTAATTCATCTTCAATGTGCTTGACCCTGAATGAGCCAAAGAAGCGCTAGTGAGGACATGGGTGTCACACTGAACAACAGCCACCAGACCTCCTACTGTTGGAAAATGCTGCACCTGCCCCAGTTCTAGCCCTAGAAACGGATTCATGTTAGAGTTGGGACGAAAATCCGAAATGATCGTCACCGAGCACTTATCGCAGGCATTTCGCCGATATCGTTCATTTTATGATAATTAGCCTATACTAGAGAAATGTGAAGTTTGAAATGAAATAACTTTGCTAATATGGGTAATTGTTAATGGGACAATTGGTGGCTAAAATCATCAAACTAGTAGTTTAAAAGATAATAACAAAAAACGGTGGTGCACGTTAATGTTATAAACTTAGTGTTTTATTTAGGGTTATCGCATCAATTATTGTTGTCCATATCGTCCAGCTCTAGTTAATGTCCTAATTAACTACCCCAAATGTCTTAGTTACAATGCCACTAACACCAGACTAGTTCCATACAATTATCACAAGTACTTGGTAGGGTTGTGGTGGTCATGACATTTTGTCAGCCGGTTATTGTCATGCAAAAGACTTCCTGTCTCGCGGTAATTGACCGTTCCTTAACATAAACATGTGATGCGGGCCTTTGGAACATCTACATTTTAAAAAGTCTAATAAATCAATTTAATATATACTATCACAATACATCCAGTATTTACTTTAGTCGGGTCTAAAGAAACATTATGATATGAAGAAAATGTATTTCAGAAGAACAGAATATGAGTGGGCCTAGTGTAGGCATATGTTATTTGGCTATGCTCCATGCCACAGGCTGTAGGCTTGCTCATTAGCTGAAAAGATATGCTTCAGGGAAAGGGAATGCATTCAGTTGTACAACTGAATGCATTCAACTGAAATGTGTCTTCCACATTTAGTCCAGTGCTATTATTTTATTTGGGGGGATTTTATAGTAAGAAGAATATAATTAAACTTAACTGAATAAGTGCGCATATGAGCCTAAAAATGATAATTTGATATAGGTTGTATATGCTAGATTTAGAGTTACTTGGCAACTTTAGTTCTGAATAATACAAAACATAGACTGTCTTAGAAATCCAAACAAATAGAAAGAATAAAGGAGAGAGAGGAGGTGATGGAAACGCATGGTGGTGAGATATTCTGTATAGCTAAAGGTAATGTGTCACCTAATTAATTGTGAAAAAATAAAAAAAATCCCTATTACCAGGCTATTCAAAATCGAATACAAATTCCCTAATTGTAAGCTAACTGTAAGTCGCCCTGCACAGTCAATGAACCAACAGCATCGCCTAAGGCTATACGTTCTATCCCAGACTCATGGACAGACATTTTGGAGCATAGCATAAGGTAACGAGTCCATCCAGTATGCATAATAATACAGTCCAAACTCAAAGGCGATTACTCAAATTTGTACCAAAGACCACTTAAATTGTTTGATGTTTTTGTGCAATCATTATTTTAATTCAGGTTTTTCTAACGGGCTCATAAGCCTATGCAAACTGTATGCATCAGCTCTAATATGCGTATGGGTGCATTGAATTAATCACCACCTTAGAAAGCGCTGTCCATTTCGTTGTGTTAGGCTGCGAAACAACATCCACGACAACCATGTTTTAAACTGTTTCAACCTACTTTTGAGCTTCTTTCTTCAAATTGAGCAAACACAGTGAGGTGAGTTTTAAAAGTATAACAGGCCTATTGTTTTGATGATGAGTGTTTGATGTTATTTTCGACCGCATTTGCATTGTTGTCAGAGAGGTTAGAGGGACAATAGAGCCCTGAGTACCAGGCCATTAGAACCTGATGGTAGTTAGCAAGTTGGGTACTACCAGAGTGCATAAAAGGAAATTACTGTGACTCAACAGTCAAGTAGAATTTTACTGCGGTCATGACCCATGACTGCTAGTGTAGCCTTTCGCTACACCCGCAATAACATCTGCTAAATATGTGTACGTGACCAATACAATTTGATTTGATAATAGGGCCACCGCAACAGCCCTAGTACTGGGTAATGTTTATTAGGGCCTGAAACATATATATATACATATATATATATTTAAACAATTTTCTAACAAAAAAGTGAAATAAGTGTTTCTTATTGGAATCCAGGTGGTCCCCTCCCTGTTTATGTCAGTTTTGGCTTTATGGCTTTAGTTTTTTTTTTTTTTGGCTTTAGTTTTGTTGCCTTATGAATAATGACTTCCCCTTGCAGTCAGTGAGATACTCCATTGGTATTGAGACCTCAGTTCAAAGTGAAAGAGAGATGAGCCAGGTACTGTAGTGGTGCTATAAATTAGGAGACAATGAGTATGAATTAGACAGAGAGCACTAAGTTAAATATAGAACAAAGACTTTAGTTCTGCCAGTCAAAGCAAAAAGTGTGTCAGCAAGGGTACAGAGAGAAGAGAAAGCAAAATATGTACCTGGTTTTCTGAAAGTGTGTTTGTCCACACTTATTTAACCCCAGCTCACAGGGGTGTGTGTGTGTGTGTGTTTGTTTGTTTGTTTGTGTGTGTGTGTGTGTGTAAGCACATGCATTTGTGAGTGCCCCCAAAGTCTTGACCCCTACCTCTTCTCCAAAGGACAAGGAAATACCTCAGTTAGGCCACAACTAGGCAGCTTGTATACTGTGTTAATTGTCAGTTTACAGCTAACGGTGCTAACAGAATGTTAGTGCTTTCCGCCTGTACATTATTCATGCTCTGAGAGAAGCCTGGGCACTTGTTTTGGCGCCTGCTTGTTTTTTTTGTTCTGCTTCCCTGGTACACAGCCCCTACCCACCCACTGTTCCCACATTTTTAATTCTTAATCAGAGCCTTTCATTCAACAACCTTGTTCGGCATCTTGTCATCTTCCGAATCTATTTACTGAAACAGAACACTGATTAATTGATATAATCTGATAATAGTGTATAATGAAGCGTGAGTTGGCACCTGAAGCACCAACCATCTCCAGAAGGTAAAACTGTCTATGAGTCTTACTTTATTTGATCATTGAACTACATTTTTTTGTAGGACAGTCATGTACAATGCCTTCGAAAAGTATTCAAACCCCTTGACTTTTACCACATTTTATTGTGTTACAGGCTGAATTTAAAATAGATTAAATTTAGATTTTGTGTCACTAATCTACAAAAAATACCCCATAATGTAAAAGAGAAATATTTACAAATTAATTATGTCTTGAGTCATTAAGTATTCAACCCTTTTGCTATGGCAAACCTAAATAAGTTCAGGAGTAAAAATGTGCTTAACAAGTCACATAGTAAGTTGCATGGACTCACTATGCATGCAAAAATAGTATTTAACATGACTTTGAAATGACTACCCCATCTCTGTACCCCACACATACAATTACCTGTAAGGTCCCTCAGTTGAGCAGTGAATTTCAAGCACTGATTCAACCACAAAGTCCAGGGAGGTTTTCCAATGGTACGCAAAGAAGAGCACCTATTGGTGCAGTTATTAATTACACTTTGGATGGTGTATCAATACACCCAATCACTACAAAGATACAGGCTCCTTTCCTAATTCAGTTGCCAGAGAGGAAGGAAACCGCTCAGGGATTTCACCATGAGGCCAATGGTGATTTTAAACCGGTGACAGAGTTTAACGACTGTGATAAGAGATAACTGAGGACGGATCAACAACATTGTAGTTACTCCACGACACTAACATAAATTACAGATTGAATACAAAGCGTTATGTTTGGGGCAAATCCAACAGAACACATCACTGAGTACCACTCTTCATACTTTCAAGCATGGTGGTGGCTGCATAATGTTATGGGTAGGCTTGTCATCGGCAAGGACTAGGGAGTATTTTTTGTTGATAAAAAGGAATAAAGCTAGGCATAGGCAAAATCCTACAGGAAAGCTTGGTTAAGTGTGCTTTCCAACAGACACTGGGAGACAAATTCACCTTTCAGGACAATTACCTAAAACACAAGTTCAAATATACACTGGAGTTGCTAACCAAGATGACATTGAATGTTCCTGAGTGGCTTAGTTACAGTTCTGACTTAAATCGGCTTTAAAATATTTGGCAAAACTTGAAAATGGCTGATATTATATCATGTGCAAATATTGTACAATCCAGGTGTGCAAAGTTCTTTGACACTTATCCAGAAAGACTCACAGCTGTAATCACTGCAAAAGGTTATTGTAACATCTATCGACTCAGGGGGTTGAATACTTATCTAGTCAAGGTATATTAGTGTTTAGTATTTTGTGAAGATTGTTTGTAACGCAACAAATTGTGGAAAAACTCAAGGGGTATCACTTAATTAAGTATTCAGACCCTTTGCTATAAGACTCAAAATTGAGCTCAGGTGCTTCCTGTTTCCATTGATCATCCTTGAGATGCTTCTACAACTTAACACGAGTCCGCCAGTGGTAAATTCAATTGATTAGACATGACTTGGAAAGGCACACACCTCTCTATATAAGGTCCAAAAGTTGACGGTGTATGTCAGAGCAAAAAACAAGCCATTATGTCGAAGGAATTGTCCGTAGAGCTCCGAGACAGGATTGTGTCGAGGCACAGATCGAGGCTGTAATCTCTGCCAAAGGTGTTTCAACAAAGTACTGCGTAAAGGGTCTGAATACTTACGTAAATGTCATAGTTCAGTGATTTTATTTTGTCAATTTGCTTAACATTATGGGGTATTGTGTGTAGATTGATGAGGGAAAAAAACTATTTAATCAATTTTAGAATAAAGCTGTAATGTAACAAAATGTGGAAAAAGTGAAGGGGTCTGAATACTTTTCGAACGCACTGTATGTACGCATTTGTGTGAGTACTAGTGTGGATGAACATGCACGTGTGTGACACCCCCTTATAAAACCAAAACAAGTCCACCATGAAGCTTTTCCAGGGAGGGGCTGATCCGGCAATCAATGCTGAATCAAGTTAAACCGACATCCTCGGGAGCCAATTGACTTAATTGAAAAGCCAATGAGTGTAGACCGCCGTGCGCTATAAAAAGCTAGGGTCCATATTGAGAGCCTGATTGAAGTGCACTCACACAGATGTGCGATGGGATGGGAACCAGCCTGGTGGAGTGGACTAGCTGGTGGCCAGGCTAGTGGTTGCTATGGTCTAAAACAGATTTTTATTTGGACCATTAAAGCCTCGTGCCAAACCCAATTTGAGGCGTTTGTTTCCTCGCCATCGCTAGCTGCTAACAAAAATCTGAACCTGGAGAAGAGGGACAACAAGCCTGGTTAGCCAGACTGAATGCTGCACTCAGCCACTCACCATAGTTTCACTTGAGCATAGCCTTCAGCCTGGTTTAACCTGCTTAAACCAAATATTTAGAGAGAGGGACAAAAAGAGGGGGGATGTGGAAGGTATAAATGAAAGCTGAATGACAGGGGAAAGCCCCATCACCATAAAATGTAATCTATTAAAGTTTAGCCCCAGACAGGATACCTCCATCTAAATTCATCTGGGACTGTCAGTCCATATTTTGCGTAAAATCTTGCAGAATGTAATGTGACTTGACAGGACATTTCAGGGGAGTGAAGGGTATCAATGTCACCAAATGGATATGAACATGTCCATTATATATCCAACCAACTCACAGCATCCCTGGGACAAAGTATGATATTGTGTGCCATATTTGGTCCTCATATACAGTCAAATCTTTAGGGGTATAATAATAAAAGGTCACATCACAGACATTTCCACTAAATACACAAATACCAACATGGTATCATTAGAATAAGCATATTAGTTACATGTCACTTACTTATCAAGACCAGATACTATCCCAATCAATTATTTGTCACCAAATACAATGGGAACGGATGTAAACTTTACAGTGAAATGCATGCTTACAAGCCCTTCCCAACGATACAGTTAAAAAATAAGAAAAATGTAAATACTAACACAAGAGGAATAAAATACACAAGAATTAAGCTATATACAAGGAGTACTAGTACCATATCACTGTGTAGGAGTACAAGGTATTTGAGGTAGATACAGTGCATTTGGAAAATACATTTGACATTTTAGGAATTTAGCAGACACTCTTATCCAGAGCAACTTACAGTAGTGAGTGCATACATTTTCATACTGGTCCCCCGTGGGAATTGAACCCACATCCCTGGTGTTGCAAGGGCCATGCTCTACCAAGGGACCAATATTCAGACCACTTGAGTTTTCCACATTTTGTTGCGTTACAGCCTTCTTCTAAAATGTATTAACGGAAAAATAAATCCTCATCAATCTACAGTCGTGGCCAAAAGTTTTGAGAATGACACAAATATTAATTTCCACAAAGTTTGCTGCTTCAGTGTCTTTAGATATTTTTGTCAGATGGAATACTGAAGTATAATTACAAGCATTTCATAAGTGTCAAAGGCTTTTATTGACAATTACATGAAGTTGATGCAAAGAGTCAATATTTGCTGTGTTGACCCTTCTTTTTCAAGAACTCTGCAATCCACCCTGGCATGCTGTCAATTAACTTCTGGGCCACATCCTGACTGATGGCAGCCCATTCTTGCATAATCAATGCTTGGAGTTTGACAGAATTTGTGGGGTTTTGTCTGTCCACCCGCCTCTTGAGGATTGACAAGTTCTCAATGGGATTAAGGTCTGAGGAGTTTCCTGGCCATGGACCCAAAATATCAATGTTTTGTTCCCCGAGCCACTTAGTTATCACTTTTGCCTTATGGCAAGGTGCTCCATCATGCTGGAAAAGGCATTGTTCGTCACCAAACTGCTCCTGGATGGTTGGGAGAAGTTGCTCTCAGAGGATGTGTTGGTACCATTCTTTATTCATGGCTGTGTTCTTAGGCAAAATTGTGAGTGAGCCCACTCCCTTGAATGGTCTCAGGATGCTTTAATGTTGGCATGACACAGGACTGATGGTAGCGCTCACCTTGTACTCTCCTGACATGCTTTTTTCGGAATGCCCCAAACAATCGGAAAGGGGATTCATCAGAGAAAATGACTTTACCCCCGTCCTCAGCAGTCCAATCGCTGTACCTTTTGCAGAATATCAGTCTGTCTTTGATGTTTTTCCTGTAGAGAAGTGGCTTCTTTGCTGCCCTTCTTGACACCAGGCCATCCTCCAAAAGTCTTCGCCTCACTGTGCTTGCAGATGCACTCACACCTGCCTGCTGCCATTCCTGAGCAAGCTCTGTACTGGTGGTGCCCCGATCCCGCAGCTGAATCATCTTTAGGAGACGGTCCTGGTGCTTGCTGGACTTTCTTGGTCGCCCTGAAGCCTTCTTCACAACAATTGAACCGCTCTCCTTGAAGTTCTTGATGATCCGATAAATGGTTGATTTAGGTGCAAACTTATTGGCAGCAATATCCTTGCCTGTGAAGCCCTTTTTGTGCAAAGCAATGATGACGGCACGTGTTTCCTTGCAGGTAACCATAGTTGACACCCCAACCATAGTTGACCATTCCAACCACCACCCTCCTTTTGAAGCTTGTCTGTTATTCGAACTCAATCAGCATGACTGAGTGATCTCCAGCCTTGTCCTCGTCAACACTCACACCCGTGTCCACGAGAGAATCACTGACATGATGTCAGCTGGTCCTTTTGTGGCAGGGCTGAAATGCAGTGGAAATGTTTTTTGGGGGATTCAGTTCATTTGCATGTACAAATAGGGACTTTGCAATTAATTGCAATTCATCTGATCACTCTTCATAATATTCTGGAGTATATGCAAATTGCCATCATACAAACTAAAGTAGCAGACTTTGTGAAAATTAATATTTGTGTCATTCTCAAAACTTTTGGCCACGGCTGTACACACAATACCCCATAATGGCAAAGCGAAAACAGGTTTTCAGAAATGTTTCTACAACTTAATTGGAGTCCACCAGTGGTAAATTAAATGTATTGGACATAATTTGGGAAGGCACACACCTCTCTTTATAAGGTCCAACAGTTGACAGTGTACGTCAGAGCAAAAACCAAGCCATATGAGGTCGAAGGAATTGTCCGTAGAGCTCCAAGAATGGAGTTTGCCAAAAGGCACCTAAAGGACACTCAGACCCTGAGAAACAAGATTCTCTGGTTTGATGAAATCAAGATTGAATACCAAGCATCACGTCTGGAGGAAACCTGGCACCATCCCTACGGTGAAGCATGGTAGTGGCAGCATCATGCTGTGGGGATGTTTTTCCAGAGGCAGGGACTTGGAGACTATTCAGGATCAAGGGAAAGATGCTTGGAGAAAAGTACAGAGAGATCCTTGATGAAAACCCACCCCAGAGCGCTCAGGACCTCAGACTGGGGCGAAGGTTCACCTTCCAACAGGACAACCACCCTAAGCACACAGTCAAGACGACGCAGGAGTGGCTTCAAGAACACAGCAGCCGGAAAATATGATGAGTGTGCATTACAGCTATGAAAGAGGAGAACTCCAATATAACCATAACGACAGCTCTCTGTAACTCACCTTGGATAATCACATGGATCACACCAAGTGTCCTCTAACACTGCTTCAAGTATAATTTCAGAGAATACTGTTATCTAGCTGAGCACTCACACTTGCCTTTTCATATCTCTCGCTCTCATACACCCTCATTCTCAAACTCTTATTCTCTCTATTACACTCTCTCTCTTTTTATTCCTTTCTCCCTCTCTCACACACTCCCTCTCCTTCAATCTGCCAGACGGCCAAAGCCCAAGTGCCTAGAAACAATGTACCAATGATCAGACAAGGACTGGTCATTGCGCCGGTTCTAATCCTGTGGGATTTACCCACCAGTGCTGTGAGCTCAATGCTGTCCTGGAAACGGACATACGAAGACTACTCCAGCCAGGAGCAAACGGCTTTAATGACCACCCATTGCAGTACTACTGAAGCAGAGCCAGGGAAGAAAGCCTTAAATACACTGAGTATACCAAACATTAGGAACACCTTCCTAATATTGAGTTGTACTCTCTTCTATTAATTCAATTCAATTCAAGGGGCTTTATTGGCATGGGAAACATATGTTAACATTGCCAAAGCTGTTACTATTACTTCTCTTCTCTCTGCCTTCTATTACCTGCTACGAAATCTGACAGGAAATAATTATCTGACAGAATGACATATGAAACTAAGGGAATGGTATGTGTTATAATTATTAAATGACTGGTTGCTTGGAAGTTGTGGGAAGGAACGTTTTTGGTATCCCACTGGTTCTGGGAACGAAGCCATAGATTTCCTAACCGGTAAAACTGAACGTTTTTAAAACGTTCTGAGAATGGAAATGAACATTTTGCCTGTTCTGGGAACATACATTTTAAGGCTGCAGGGAGGTTCGGAGGACATTTTTTACTATGGTTCCCTAAAAGCTTTCCTGGGAGGGTTTATTCATGTTCTGAGAATAGAAAATATAGGTTATTTGGAGGTTTTTTAATAACTTCCTTAAAACTGTCCCTGAATGTTTAAAAAAAAATGTAATAACACTGTTAGCTTATTTTGGTTTCAGTTCTTTTAACTCCAAGCACAGATACACTAGGACACATGGAAATGATTGTGACCCGGCATCAGTGAGATTCAAACCTATAATCTTCTGTTCTCTATCCTTGGAATTAGTCCACTGTGCCACCGGCACCAGGATGGAGCTAGCTTCCCATGTATTTTTAACTGATACAAAGCTGTTCATTTTACAGACCCCATTTCAAAGGAAACACGCACTCATTAAGATCAAGTGTGGCCAATTAGTGGGCGAGTCCAACACACTTGAACACACTTAACAAAATAGTTTTGTTGATGCTGAGAACGGAATGTATATGTTTTTAAATAACATTCCTAGAACATACTCTGAACGTTCCAAATGTTTTCTTAACATTCTTGGAACAATTTGAGAAGATGACTTTAAATAGAACCTTGAGGAAACCTGTAGGAAATGTTATGCTGAGGTACTGACATTTCCACAGAAGAACATTGTTTCTTAACTTAATTTGAGAACATTCCCAATGTTGGAGAAAGTTTCCACATTTGAATGAAATGTAACCACGTTTGAACTTTTAGGGAATGTTCTGTTAAGGTAACAAAATGTTTTATTTTATTTTATTGTTTTGTCAAGTTCCTTAAAACTATGCACAGAATGTTACAAAGCCGAGCAACTATCCTGCACAGAAAGAAAGTCGTTGGAAGGTTGTAGGCAAAATAACCATAAGGACAACCACACTCTTACCTAGCTCTAAGAAACGTATGGTTCTCAGAACCTTTCACACTGTTTGAAAAGTATATCTCAATCCAGACATGGTTTTTGAATTATTCTACTGAGAACTGAAAATGCTTTGTGATACCTAAGTGTGGTTTGTTAAAAACTCTTCTGATGCAGAAAAAAGTAGGGTGCTATTATGACTTCCCCAAGCAGGTTAGGATTTATCGCAGTTCAATATTGGGGTCTGTCTGTCTAAAATAAAATGGGATTTGACACATGCTTCGAAAAAAACAGGTGTAGACTAATAGTGAAATGTCGTACTTAAGGGCCCTTCCCAACAATGCAGAGAGAAAAATATAGTCTGTGGATTAGGCTGGGCTGGTATGAATTAGAGGTCTGGGAGCTGTTGGTTCTCTTCAGAGAAACATATGAGCTGGATTACAGCCAAAGAAAAGGTTACACACTCCAGTGACTGTGAGAGAGGGATGAGCTCTGAGAACAAGCTTATACGGAGGAGCAGGAATCATTTCATTACAGATACAGTACTTCCCCTCTTTTCCCCAAACACTGCCTTAGAGAGAGTAATGGCTGGTTTGGGAAGAGGGTGCTGCATGTGGAAAACACTGCAATTGAAGTGGATATAACAGAGGCTACAGGAGCACCCCAACAACAATGCCAATTTTATGACACCCTCAGCCTCAAGCTTCACCTTTCCTTGAGTCAACCCTCTTTGAGTCAACCATTGGACCATCAGATTTGCCACCAATGCTCCTTATAGGACATACCACTGCACTCTCTCTGTAAACTGGTAATCTCTGTATACCCGTCGCAAGACCCACTGGTTGATGCTTATTTATAAAACCCTCTTAGGCCTCACTCCCCCTATCTGAGATATCTACTGCAGCCCTCCTCCTCCACATACAACACCCCATTCTGCCAGTCACATTCTGTTAAAGGTCCCGAAAGAACACACATCTCCGAGTCGCTCGTCTTTTCAGTTCGCTGCAGCTAGCGACTGGAACGAGCTGCAACAAACACACAAACTGGACAGTTTTATCTCAATCTCTTCATTCAAAGACTCAATCATGGACACTCTTACTGACAGTTGTGGCTGCGTTGCGTGATGTATTGTTGTCTCTACCTTCTTGCCCTTTGTGCTGTTGTCTGTGCCAAAAAATGTTTGTGCCATGTTTTGTGCTGCTAGCATGTTGTGTTGCTACCATGCTGTGTTGTCATGTGTTGCTGCCTTGCTATGTTGTTGTCTTAGGTCTCTCTTTATGTAGTGTTGTCGCACTGGTCCTGATGTGTGTTTTGTCCTATATTTATATTATATTTTTTATCCCAGCCCCCAGAGGAGGCCTTTTGGTAGGCCGTCATTGTAAATAAGTATTTGTTATTAACCAACTTGCCCAGTTAAATAAAAGTTAAATAAATAAAATAAATAAATTATCCTCACCCCTTATCCCTTGGGCCCCTGTGGGGTGTCCTAAAATGGAACCTGTACATCACCTGACACAACTCGCGAGCTCTGCTCCCTCTCTCATGGACCTTGGTGGGTCTCCTCTGCACTGCTACACTGCTGTGGGAGTGAATATACATAACAGAGGCTCCAGAGTTAGGTGCCACACCCAAGCACACCCCATAGTTTTTTCAGTGGACTATGCTTCCTTTCTGAGGGACCCTGGCAGGCTCTCCTCTGCACTGTGGCTGATAAGGCATTAACATTCCAGCCCTGTGTAGAGGATCAGCCAGGACCAGGAGCCTGTAATTACTGCAGTCCACTGCTGCTCCACATACAGCAGACGTGTGGCAACTGGACTGAACATGTATGCACACCATTTGGATACATGGGAAAAAATGTGTGACGGAAATAATGAAAAATAATCATGAGAAAACAGGGTTGGGAAGATATGGCAAGAAATGTGTGTAGTGTTTAATGATGGGAGTTAATAGGAATTATCCCCTGAGGTGGGACTTCCAGCTGTTTAATATGTGTTGAACAAAGAGAGAGTAGGTGGATAGGGAAGATAGTGTGTAGAGATGTATGGAATTATTCATCGCAAGTGCAGCGAAATGTTTGTTTCTAGCTCCAACAGTGCAGTAATACCTAACAATTCAAAACAATCGCAAAAAGAAAAAGAAAGGAATTAAGATATATCCGAATGAGCTACGTCAGAGTACGGAATATAAAAACACTGAACAAAAATAGAAACACAACATGTACATTGTTGGTCCCATGTTTCATGAGCTGAAATAAAAGATCCCAGAAAAACTTAGTTCTCTCAAATTTTTGCACACAATTTTTTATATCTCTGTTAGTGAGCATTTCTCCTTTGCCAAGACAATCCATCCACCTGACAGGTGTGATATATCAAGAAGCTGATTAAATAGCATGATCATTACACAGGTGCACCTTGTGATGGGGATAACAAAAATACTGTGACGAGATCCTGAGGCCCAGGCGTCTGTTTCTCAAACTAGACACTCTAATGTACTTGTCCTCTTGCTCAGTTGTGCACCGTGGCATCCCACTCCTTTTTCTTTTCTGGTTAGAGCCAGTTTGCGCTGTTCTGTGAAGGAAGTAGTAAACAGCATTGTACTAGATCTTCAGTAATTTCTTCCTGTCTGCGTGATGGACGGAGAACCCCGCTGGCTGAAAGGACGGGGACAGTATATCCGGAGAGAGCCATGATTCCGTGAAACAGAGTATGTTACAGTCCCTGATGACTCTATGGAAGGAGATCCTCGCTCTGAGCTTATCTACTTTATTGTCCAGGGACTGAACATTAGCGAGTAATATACTCTGAAGCGGTGGATGGTATGCATGCCTCCCGACATCGGCTAAAAGCCCACTTCTTATTCCATTTCTCCGTTGACGGCGTCTTGGAGCAACCTCTGGGATGAATGGAATTGCCTCGGGAGTTCTAACAAAGGATCCAATTCAGGAAAGTCAAATTTATGGTCAAAGGGTTGGTGAGTGACCGCCAATCTAATGTCAAAAATGTGTTTTTGGCTGTAAGTAATAATACATTAAACATTCTTTGCAAATAATTAAAGAAATAACAGCCCACAAAAATACTGCAAAGTTGGCTAGGAGCTAAAAACTGGGTGACCATGTATGTCGGCGCCTACTTATTCCACACACACAGAGACACACACACACACATCCAGAACTCAACGAGGTGTTACAGTAATTATACTGCCTGTGGAATTCCAGATTTTAGGCTGTGAACACTGCGAGTATAGGAACATTCCAATCTCGTTAATCTAAGAATTTAAATTGTAGGAACTGCAAAAGCTCAGAGACGGTGCACGTGCAAACACTGCAGAGCGATTAGGGTTAGTCATTTTCTCCAAGTCTAGAGTATAAGGGAATGCTGCTACTCCGAGGTCAGACCTGGTTGGATCTGATGAGCGGGCGCTAGGGAATTTCAAAAGAAATGTCAAGAGACTGGTCTATTCAGAAAGTGTATTAATTAATTTGATTGTGTGTTTGTGTGTGTGTGTGTGTGTGTGTGTGTGTGTGTGTGTGTGTGTGTATGCTACTCTGCGTGCCCTTCATCCAGACTGTTCCTTACAGCATATGTAATGCTTTGTTAATTTAGCTTTAATTACCACACAGGCCCAGCAAGGAATGCACGAAGAAAGCAGCTTGTAATCGCATGTAGGGAAGGATGGAGGGAGGGAAGGATGGAGGGATGGACAGAGGGAGGGAGGGAGGTAGTAGAGGGAGGGAGAAAGACAGACACAGAATACAAAAGAGACCGTATGAAACCAGATCGCCAGCTGCTCCCTGCTTGACGGAGGCTGTAAGGCCTGGGGTGAGGAGAGGGAGCTGAGGAAGGAGGGAGGGTGAGGATAGGAGAGAGGAGGAGAGGAGAGGAGTCAACGGAGCTGTGATTTGAAGGCCAGAAGCAAAAGGTGGAAGATAAAGCCGGTAAGCACAGATTAACTAGCACAGGGGAGGGAGCCCTGTGGTGCTTTTAGCGATGTAAGGGAGAGACATCTCACAGAGAAACGATGAGACAGTGGGTGGGACAGAATCATATAATGTGGAGGGTTACATTGGTCAAACCAATGAAATAACACCAAAGCTAAATTATTGTATGTTTCTCTATTATCAAGGTGACAGGTCAAATAAGTTACAAAGAGAGGGCTTTTGATGATACATGTCATGTCATTGATTCACGTAAGGGAATTGAAACTCATGACTAAGATGATATTACCGAAAATCACAACTAACCTCATGCATACTGTATGTCTCAGACTCTAAAATAAAAGGTTTGCACCAAATTTGAAGATATATGACTGAATGCCAACCCTGGGTTTCAACAACTCCTATACGTCACATGCAGTTGAAGTCGGACGTTTACATACACTTAGGTTGGAGTCATTAAAACTAGTTTTTCAACCACTCCACAAATGTCTTGTTAACAAACTATAGTTTTGGAGGTTAGGACATCTACTTTGTGCATGACACAAGTAATTCTTTACAACAATTGTTTACAGACAGATTATTTCACTTATAATTAATTCACTGTATCACAATTCCAGTGGGTCAGAAGTTAACATACACTAAATTAAGTGTCTCTTTAAACAGCTCGAAAAATTCACAAAAATGATTATGGCTTTAGAAGCTTCTGATAATTTGAGTCAATTGGAGGTGTACCTGTGGATGTATTTCAAGGCACACCTTCAAACTCACTGCATCTTTGCTTGACATCATGGGAAAATCAAAATAAATCAGCCAAGACCTCATAAAAACAATTGTAGACCTCCACAAGTCTGGTTCATCTTTGGGAGCAATTTCCAAATACCTGAAGGTACCACATTCGTCTGTACAAACAATAGCACGCAAGTATAAACACCATGGGACCACGCAGCCGTCATACCGCTCAGGAAGGAGACACGTTCTGTCTCATAGAGATGAACATACTTTGGTGTGAAAAGTGCAAATCAATCCCAGAACAACAGCAAAGGACTTTGTGAAGATGCTGGAGGAAACAGGTACCAATGTAATTATATCCACAGTAAAACGAGTCTTATATCGACATAACCTGAATGGCCGCTCAGCAAGGAAGAAGCCACTGCTCCAAAACCGCCATAAAAAGCCAGACTACGGTTTGCAACTGCACATGGGGACAAAGACTGTGCTTTTTGGAGAAATGCCCTCTGGTCTGATGAAACAAAAATATAACTATTTGGCCATAATGAACATTTTTATGTTTGGAGGAAAAAGGGGGAGGCTTGCAAGCCGAAGAACACCATCCCAAACGTGAAGCACGGGGGTGCCAGCATCATGTTGTGGGGGTGCTTTTCTGCAGGAGGGACTGGTGCACTTCACAAAATAGATGGCATCATGGGGGTGATCAAATATGTCGATATATTGAAGCAACATCTCAATCCATCAGTCAGGAAGTTAAAGCTAGGTCGCAAACGGGTCTTCCAAATCGACAATGACCCCAAGCATACTTCCAAAGTTGTGGCAAAATGGCTTAAGGACAACAAAGTCAAGGTATTGGAGTGGCCATCACAAAGCCCTGACCTCAATCCTATAGACAATTTGTGGGCAGAACTGAAAAAGTGAGTGTGAGCAAGGAGGCATACAAACCTGACTCAGTTCACCCAACTTATTGTGGGAAGCTTGTGGAAGGCTACCCAAAACGTTTGACCCAAGTTAAACAATTTAAAGGCAATGCTACCAAATACTAATTGAGTGTATGTAATATTCTGACCCACTGGGAATGTGATGAAAGAAGTAAAAGCTGAAATAAATCACTCTCTACTATTATGACATTTCACATTCTTAAAATAAAGTGGTGATCCTAACTGACCTAAAACGGGGAATTTTTATTTGGATTAAATGTCAGGAATTGTGAAAAACTTTGTTTAAATGTATTTGGCTAAGATTAAGGTAAATTTCCGACTTCAACTGTATGTGAATCAGCTATGTGTCACTGATAATGGCCTCTATAAGCAGAATTCAACCTACAATCTACAATAAAAACATGCCTTGCTATAAGGAATGTTGAAACACTGTACGCACAAAAAGAAAAGTTGTCAGGTAGTGCAGTGCAGCAGAGTCCAAAGTGTCAGATAAATAATTATGCAGCAAAGTAATGTTCTGGCTGCATAGCATAGGACAGCCAGCAGCAACCAGATAAGGAGGTGCTAGCTTCATAATTCTGCATTGTACAGCCAGCAGCACAGTACATGAGCGTGGTAATGCAACAGAGGCACTTGATGAAACAGTGTGAGTGCTGTACTGCGGCAGGGCAGGACCTGGGATGGGGAATGGAGTGGTGTGTGTGTGTGTGTGTGTGTGTGTGTGTGTGTGTGTGTGTGTGTGTGTGTGTGTGTGTGTGTGTGTGTGTGTGTGTGTGTGTGTGTGTGTGTGTGTGTGTGTGTGTGTGTGTGTGTGTGTGTGTGTGTGTAGGATGGCAGAGGAATGCACAGCGAGAGGAGGGTAAGTGCTCTCTGCTCCAGTGAAAGGGTCCTGTGTGAGATGGTGGCTTCCAGGCCTGACCCTCTCAGGGAGGCAGGCGTGACAAAGAACAGCCAGGGTCGGAGTTAGTACAAAACCCAGTCAGCTAGAAAGACTAAGCTCCAAAGGCACAAAGAGAACCAAATTTCCTCTGTCCCCCGTTCAGTGAAAATGGACAGATCTCCCTAAGGGCTGGGCGACTCGCTATCTCTATCCCTTGTTGGAAATATTTATCTCTCTCAATTTCTCTCTTTCTTTCTCTCTATCCCTCTCTCACACCCTCTCTCTGTCTGCTTCTCAATTTCCTTTCCACTCTTTTTATCTGTGGTGTTACCCGGTCTCTCACAAGTGGCGGTCGGTGCCATTTAAGTTTAGGGAGGAAGTAATTTTTTAATGAGCATGGCCTTATTTCTTAACAGCATATTGTATGACTGTCATTCATATTCCATTCACCGAGCTCAATGTAACATCGATAGGTTTATGCTACTACATGATACTCACATTTTCCATATACCCATCATGAGGTTGCTACAACCTTGCCCAAGAATGAAAGTTTATAATGTAGGTGCACAGGTCGAAAGAGACAAATTGTAGTAATCAAGGTGACAGACAGTGACGCATTCAATACCGCCTTTCACACTCTTGCCTGCATCTAGCTGATCTAGGGTGGAATCAGTAGTCTAAACAGTTGCACACAATAGTTTCTATTGGAAAAATTGAAGTAGGTTTATCTCAGTTTCATTCAGTTTACTTTGATTAAGAAACGTTTTTCAACATAATTGACGGAATGAATACACACCTGATCACCACACTTTCATAGCAGCCGCATACAAACAGCATCATCACTTTTCTCATTGTATAATTCCTTCTCGCATCTATGTGCTCTCCTCCGCTCACCTTTCTCTTCGCTTGTGGACTTCAGTGCAAAACACATCTGTCTATGACCAGGCGAGAAAACCTTTACAAGCCAATACTTCATACCATAACTGCTACACACAGCCTATTTCATTGTCACCATATTAGCTAATGTTATAGTCAACATGCACCAAAAGTATGTGGACACCCCTTCGAATTAGTGGATTTGGCTATTTCAGCCACACTTGTTGCTGACAGGTGTATAAAACCTATTACATAGCCATGCAATCTCCATAGACAAACATTGGAAGTAGAATGGCCTTACTGAATAGCTCAGTGACATTCTGCGTGGTACCGTCGTACCATCCTAAGATGCCACCTTTCCGACAAGTCAGTTCATAAAATGTCTGCCCTACTAGAGCTGCCCCTGTAAACTGTAAGTGCTGTTATTGTGAAGGGAAAATGTCTAGGAGCAAAAACTGCTCAGCCGCGAAGTGGCTGGCCTGCACTAACCTCAACCTCATCCCCCAACCTCACCAATGCTCTTGTGGCTGAAGGGAAGTAAGTCCCCACAGAAATGTTCCAACATCTAGTGGAAAGCCTTCCCAGAAGAGTGGAGGCTGTTATGGCAGCAAACGGGGGACCAACTCCATTTTATTGCCCATGATTTTGGAATGAGATGTTCAACAAGCAGTTGTCCACATAGTTCTAGTAGATACTTCTGGTCCTGTAGTGTAGCAATCACACAGTACAGTGTACAGCAACCAGTTTAGCAGTTAAAACGGTGGGCCTCAGTGGCAATAAATTAATAAAACCAAAGCTTACCTTGACATGGAAGAGTTCCAGTGTTGGATAGCCGTAGCCAGCTAGCTAACATAAATATCATTCGTCTCTGTTTGAGTAGGCTAAATTAGCTAGCTGCATTAGCTAGCTAAGTAAGTGAAAATAATTCAACAAAATATAGCTATCTAGTGCTCTCTCTGTTATTTTTTTATTTAATACATTTGTTCAAAACTATTGTCTCTCTCTCACTTGGAGTCAACTACTCACCACATTTTATGCACTGCAGTGCTAGCTAGCTGTAGCATATTTTTTCTGTTCTAGATTCATTCTCTGGTCCTTTGATTGGGTGGACAACATGTCAGTTCATGTTGCAAGAGCTCTGATAGGTTGTAGGACTTCCAGAGGACGTGTATCAAGAGGAGGATGGAAAATGTCTTTCCTCCGGCTACACCATGGTTCTACCCAAGAGAGTGCTGTTGAGGCTACTTTAGACCATCATTGCTAAACAGTGTTTTAATCAGTTATTTTGTGATATGTTTTTGTTGTGTTACAGCCTGAATTCAAAATGGATAGAATATTTTTTCTCACCCATCTACACAAAAAAAGTGAAAACATGTTTTTAGACATAATTTTCAAATGTTTAATTTACATAAGTATTCACACCCGAGTCAACAGATGTTAGAATTGGCAGCAATTACCTTTTATTTCTGGGTAAGTTTCTAAGATTTTTTCTCACCTTGATTGTACAATATTTGTACATTATTCTTTTAAGAATTCCTCGAGCTCGATTAAATTGGTTGTTGATCATTGCTAGACAGCCATGCTACTAGACAGCCGTTTTGCCATAGATTTTCAAGACGACTTAAGTCAAAACTGTAACTAGGCCACTTAGGAACATTCAATGTCGTCCTGATAAGCAACTCCAGTGTATATTTGGCATTGTGTTTTCGGTTATTGTCCTGCTGAAAGTTGAATTTGTCTCCCAGTGTCTGTTGGAAAGCAGACTGAAGCAGGTTTTTGTCACACCCTGGCCATAGAGAGGTTTTTATTCACTATTTTGGTTAGGCATGGGTGTGACTAGGGTGGGCATTCTAGTTTCTTTATTTCTATGTTGGTGTGGTTCCCAATTAGAGGCAGCTGTCTGTCGTTGTCTCTGATTGGGGATCATATATAAGTTGTCCTTTTTCGTTTGGGTTTTGTGGGTAGTTGTTTTCTGTTTAGTGTCTGCACCTGACAGGACTGTTTCGGTTTTCCCTCTGTTATTTTGTTCGAGAGTTTTGAGTATTACATTTATCATGAACACTTACCATGCTACGTTTTGGTACACTCCTTCATATGACAATCGTTACAGTTTTCCTCTAGGATTTTGCCTGTGCTTAGCTCTATTCCGTTTCTTTTTATCCCAAAAACTCTCTAGACTTTGACGATGACAAGCATACCCACAACATGATGCAGCCACCACCATACTTAAAAATATGAAGTGGTACTCAGTGATGTGTTGTATTTGCTGTCCTGAATACAAAGCGTTCATTTCTTTGCCAATTGTTTTTGCAGTTTTACTTTAGTGCCTTATGGCAAACAGGATGCGTGTTTTGGAATAGTATTATTCTGTACAGGCTTATTTCCTTTCACTCTGTCATTTAGGAAAGTATTGTGGAGTAACTACATTGTTGTTGATCCATCCTCAGTTCCATCCCCAATCACAGCCATTAAACTATGTAACTGTTTTAAAGTGTAACTGAAAGCTTTTGAATTACTTTGCAGAAATGAAAAAAAAAAACAGACAATCATATCAGTAAAAAATACAAAATTCACATTTATGCTACAAAATCTAATTTATAAGAGGTTTTAAAAATAGGTTATATTTGACCAAAAATTCCATGACATACCGACCGACCATGTCGTGTGAGCGAGCTTTGCAAAATACATTTCCCATACATGTTATTCAATCATTGGACCCACACTGCTCGGGCATGTCTGCGTAGCCAGGCTCTAAAATAGAACTTGGTTCTATTTGTGATGCTTGATGAGCTGCAATTCCCGCCTCTCCCATCGCCGCATTGGTTTTAAGGAGCATATACCCACGTGGGTGATTGAAAGATGCACTGGAGGTCCACACTCCAGTACAGTTGGTGGTGGTAATGGACCTTAAAGTTGGTTGCCAACCACCATATAAAGTCCAAAGAAGAAGAAGAAGCCTGAAGGAGGAGAGATTACTAGAAACTAACTCGGGTTACCCCTTTATCTGTGGATTCATTGTCAGAGTAGAGGACCTTGAGCATTTCAGGTAAAATAACAACCCAATGTTTATATCCCAGGACAAATTAGTTAACAACAGCAAGCTAGCTAGCTAAATTGCCATAAATGCTTTTTGACCTGTCCACAAATCTATAATCAACATGCTCTCCAGCGGTGTGGTCAGCATGTAAGGCATTGTTCGCAGAATAGATGGATGCAGTTCAATGCATTATTAATATAATTCACCAATACATTTCTTGGTAGTCCCAAAAATATTGCTATCAGGTTGAAAATCAAAGCTGGCCTGGTAAATTTTTTGCTACCTCCACCCATTAGGGATGCACAGTTTTTAAATATAACCTATGCCCTGCGACAAACCATCAAACAGGCAAAGCGTCAATACAAGGCCTAGATTGAATACTACACCGGCTTCGATGCTCGTATTATCTGGCAGGGCTTGCAAACTATTACAGACTACAAAGGGAAGCACAGCCGCGAGCTGCCCAGTGACACCAGCCTACCAGACGAGCTAAATCACTTCTACGCTCGCTTCGAGGCAAGCAACACTGAAGCATGCATGAGAGCATCAGCTGTTCCGGACGACTGTGTGATCACGCTCTCCGTAGCTGACGTGAGTAAGACCTTTGACCAGGTCAAATACACAAGGCTGCGGTGCCAGACGGATTACCAGGACGGGTGCTCCAGGCATGTGCTGACCAACTGGCAGGTGTCTTCACTGACATTTTCAACATGTCCCTGATTGAGTCTGTAATACCAACATGTCCAAGAACACAGAGGCAACCTGCCTAAATGACTACAGACCTGTAACACTCACGTCCGTAGCCATGAAGTACTTTGAAAGGTTGGTAATGGCCCACTTCAATTTGCTTACCGCCCCAAAAGATCCACAGACAATGCAATCGCCATCGCACTGCACACTGCCCTATCCCATCTGGACAAGAGGAATATCTATATGAGAATGCTGTTCATTGACTACAGCTCAGCATTCCACACCATAGTTCCCTCCAAGCTCATCATCAAGCTCGGGACCCTGGGTCTGAATACCGTTCTGTGCAACTGGGTCCTGGACTTCCTGACGGGTTGCCCCCAGGTGTTGAAGTCAGAAAACAACACCTCCACTTCTCTGATCCTCAACACAAGGGCTCCACAAGGGTGCATGCTCAGCCCCCTCCTGTACTCCCTGTTCACCCATGACTGCATAGCCACGCACACCTCCAACTCAATCATCAAGTTTGCAGATGACACAACAGTAGTAGGCCTGATTACCAACAACGACGACACAGCCTACAGGTAGAAGGTGAGGGCCCTGGGAGTGTGGTGCCAGAAAAATGGAAAGGAGCAGGGCAAAGGGAGGAATCGGCAGAGGGAGCATGCCCCTATCCACATCGACGATACCGCAGTGGAGAAGGTGGAAAGCTTCAAGTTCCTCTGTGTACACAACACTGACAATTTGAAATGGTCCACCCACATAGACGGTGTGGTGTAGAAGGCACAACAGCCTTTTTTGGCTTGGCCCCTAAAACACTCACAAACTTTTACAGATGCACAATTCAGAGCATCCTGTCGGGCTGTATCACTGCCTGGTATGTCAACTGCACCACCCACAACCGCAGGGCTCTCCAGAGGGTGGTGCGGTCTGCCCAACGCATCACTAGGGGTAAACTATCTGCCCTCCAGGACACCTCCAGCACCCGATGTCACAGGAAGGCCAAAAAGATAATCAAGGACAACAACTACCCGAGCCATGACCTCTTCACCCCGCTGTCAACCAGAAGGTGAGGTCAGTACAGATGCATCAAAGCTTGGACCGAGAGACTGAAAAACAGCTTCTACCTAGACGGCTTCCACCCGGTTACACAACCCTGCACCTTAGAGGCTGCGTCCCTATATACATAGACTTGGAATCACTGGCCACTTTAATAATGTTTACATATTGCTTTAGTCATCTCATTTCTATATACTGAATTCTATTATACTGTATTTTAATCAATGCAACTCCAACATTGCTATATCTAATATTTATATATTTCCTAATTCCATTCTTTTACTTTTAGATTTGTGTGTATTGTTGTGAATTGTAAGATAATATTGCACTGTTGGAGCTAGGAACACAAGCATTTCGCTACACCCGCAATAACATCTGCAAAATATGTGTATGTGACCAATAAACATTTATCAGTGTAATTTTTGATGGCCAACTAGCTGAAAAAGTTTGAGAGGGTTTATCTAATGTTGTGCCATTAGATTTTAGTTAATCTCGTTCTGGCTAGCATTAGCTAGTTGTTGATCTTGTTGTTGTTGATGTGCTATAAAGAGAACCTACCTTTTCATGGTTGTTTGATCAAGTTCCCAAATATAAGAGGACAAACTTGGTATTTACATATTTTCAGAAATCTATCTATTATTTTGTGGATTTTGGCAAATGTGTTCTAATTATGTAAAGTCGCGCTGTTGCTACTGGCTGTAACACACAGTCCAATTCAAAGTGAATGATGGCAGGCCAGTCCTGGACAAGACCGGTGTTTTTATTATGTTTTATATACTGCAGTGTCTATTCATTGTTAAAACGCAAGATCGGCTTCCCACTCTATATTGCTATATAATTTTCACGAATGCCTATTCCCAGACATTCTATCAATTAATGAAAATGTGAAAATGACCATATCTAAGAACTCGCTTGACAGTGTCACATTCTTTATTTTTTTACCCCTTTTTCTCCCCAATTTCGTGGTATCCAATTGTTGTAGTAGCTACTATCTTGTCTCATTGCTACAACTCCCGTACGGGCTCGGGAGAGACGAAGGCTGAATGTCATGCGTCCTCCGATACACACCCCAACCAGCCGTACTGCTTCTTAACACAGCGCGCAGCCAGCCTACACCGTGCACCTGCGCGATGGTGCGCGATGAGACAAGGAGATCCCTACCGACCAATCCCTCCCTAACCCGGACGACGCTAGGCCAATTGTGCGTCGCCCCACGGACCTCCTGGTCGCGGCCGGTTACGACAGAGCCTGGGCGCGAACCCAGGGACTCTGATGGCACAGCTGGCGCTGCAGTACAGCGCCCTTAACCACTGCGCCACCCGGGAGGCCAGTGTCACATTCTTCCTGTGGCTGTATATGATCGGAATTTAATACGATTTCATGTTGTTAAAACACTGTCAGTTCCACTTAAAAGTCACCAATGGCCTAAAGGTCAATTCTCTGAGCAGTTTCCTTCTTCTCCGTCAACTGCGTTAAGAAGGACGCCTGGATCTTTGTAGTGACTGGGTGTATTGATACACCATCCAAAGTGTAATTAATAACTTCACCATGCTCAAAGGGACATTCAGTGCCCTTCTTTGCGAGGCATTGGAAAAACTCCCTGGTCTTTGTGGTTGAATTTGTGTTTGAAATTCACTGTTCGACTGAGAGACCCTACTGATAATTGTATGTGTTGGGTACAGAGATGAGATCATTTTTTAAAGACTATGTTAAACACTATTATTGCACACGGAGTGAATCCATGAAATGTATTATGTGAATTCTTAAGCAAATGTTTACTCCCAAACTTATTTAGGCTTGCCATAGCAAAGGACTCAAGACATTTTAGCTTTTCGTTTTTAATTAACATAATTCCACTTTGACATTATGGGGTATTTTGTGTAGGCAAGTGACAAAAAACGTGAATACTTTCTGAAGGCACTGTAATTGTATCTATACTGAACAAAAATATAACTGGAACATGCAACAATTTCAAAGATTTTTCTGAGTTACAGTTCATATAAGGAAATCAGTCAGTTGAAAAATGAATTAGGCCCTAATCTATGGACTTCACATGACTGGGCATGGGTGCAGCCATGGGTGGGTCTTGGAGAGCATAGGCCAACCAACTGGGGAGCCAGGACCAGCCAATCAGAATGAGTTTTTCCCCACAAAAGGGCTTTATTACAGACATGAATACTCCTCAGCAACCCTCCTCACCTCCACTCAGACGAGCCCACAGATGAAGAAGCCGGATGAGGAGGTTCTGGGCTGGCGTGGTTACACGTGGTATGTGGTTGTGAGGCCGGTTGGACGTACTGCCAAATTCTCTAAAACGACGTTGGAGGCAGCTTATGGTAGAGAAATGAATATTCAATTCTCTGGCAACAGCTGTGGTGGACATTACTGCAGTCAGCATGCCAATTGCATGCTCCCTCAAAATTTGAGACATTATGGCATGGTGTTGTGTGACTAAATTTAAAGGGGCCTATTATTGTCCCGAGCACAAGGTGCACCTGTGTAATGATTATGATGTTAACCAGCTTCGTGATATGCCACACCTGTCGGGTGGATGGATTATCTTGGCAAAGGAGAAAAGCACACCAGCAGCGATACAAACAAATTTGTGCAAATTTCTTTTAAAGAGAAATTTGTGTTTTTTTTAAATCCAGCTCATAAAACGTGGGACCAACACTTTACATGTTGTGTTTATATTTTTGTTTGGTATAAAAATGATAACTTTTTATGTTTTACTATTTGTATTATTATGAACTTCACTGAGTTGGATGGTCCTCCCCTTCCTCCTCTGAGGAACCTTCACTGTCTCTCGATCTCTCTCTCTTTCTTTCTCAATTCCAATTGTCTTTTTGCGTCCCTCTTTTACCTTCCCTCCGCCATTCCTCTTCTTATTGTGAGGAGTAGAGAAGAGGGTTTCCACAGTGTTTCGCATTCAGCACCTCTCACTGTAGCATCACAGGCCTGTTTGCATCAGATACTTACTCCAGGAAAAATACACTTCTTGGAGGGAATTCTGTTTTTACAGTTTGCTTTTGCAGTTATGGTGCACAAATGCACATGCACAACACTACATGGCCAAAAGTATGTGGACAACTGCTCGTCAATAAAAATAGAGTCACACACTCCATATATAAACTACCAGTAATTTATTGGGCAAATCACCAATGTTTGGGCATCACTGTGCCTTCTTCAGGGTAATGTCATAAATGCTTGAACCAGGTTATGTAGATAAACAGTGAAATTAGTGCAACCAATGACAATAATTAGGGGTGTGTCATAATTATTAAGTTAATTAGAATGAATTGAGTGAAACTGTTAAAAAACAATAGTTTATGGCATACTGAATATATTAGGCTATTGTTATTATATGGAAACATAATTGAATATTGTACATAATATTAGCATCAACATACATTGTTGTTTAATTCAATTTCACATATATATTTAATTGTTTCCTATTTCATTTCATTTTTTTGTTGCATGTAATCTTTTGGTTCAATCATAATAAGCATCAACGGGGGAACATATTGGGTGCACGCTGATAAGCTGTAGAAAGAATATATCAATTCATAAGAGTTGTTCGTAAAAGAGAGATTTGTTCATAAGGGCCTGAGATCAAAGTCAATATTCAAACCACTAGGGGTCAATGTTTTTAGATAGGATATCCAGTAAGCCTCCCTTTGTAGTATTAGGATCTAGATGTTACCTCCTCTCCTTGGTAGAGCAACATACTCAATGTCTGTGTATTTGAGAGAGGAGATGGTTAGCTTCAGCAAAGTGAGCTGCTACTGGTTAGTCAATGTTCTTACATCTGATTGAGCTGCGATGTTCAGCTATGCGTTGTTTTAATTGTCTTGTTGTTTGTCCTACATAGGCTTTCCCACATGAACAGGTGATGAGATAGATTACTCCCTTGGTCTTGCATGAGATGATACCCCTAACCGGGATTTTGCAACCTGTATGTGGGTGTCTGAAGAAGGATGTTTTTATAGTGCTATTGCACTGTGCACCATATGTAGTTCCCATTTAGAATGGTTGTCAAGAGTGTCTGAGGGGGCTCAGGAGGCCTTTCAGATCTATCCAAGCTATTTCCAATATTGTGACCACGCAGAATATGCCAGTGCTTTTTCAGGATTGCTTTAAATTTTCTCTCAACATTTGGAGTACTTGGTGCAAAGGACTGTTGCATTGTTTTTCTTCATTGGCTGAGTTTTTTGCAATTCCTCTCTTGGTTTTTGAGACAACTGCTCGTCGAACATCTCATTCCAAAATCATGGGCATTCATATGGAGTTAGTCCCCTTTGCTGCTATAATAGCCTCCACTCTTCTGGGAAGACTTAGATGTTGGAGCATTGCTGCGGAAACGTTCTTCCATTCAGCCACAACAGCATTAGTGAGGTCGGGCACTGATGTTCGGCGATTAGGCCTGGCTCGCAGTGGGCATTCCAATTCATCCCAAAGGTGTTCGATGGGGAGGTCAGGGCTCTGTCCAGGTCAGTCAAGTTCTTCCACACCAATCTCGACAAACCATTTTTGTATGGACCTCGCTTTGTTCATGGGGGACATTGCCATGCTGAAACAGGAAAGGGTCGTCCAGAAACTGTTGCCACAAAATTGGAAGCACAGAATTGTCTAGAATGTCATTGTGTGCTGTAGCATTAAGATTTCCCTTCACTGGAACTAAGGGGCCTAGCCAGAACCATGAAAAACAGCCAAAGACTATTATTCCTCCTCCACCAAACTTTACAGTTGGCACTATGCATTCGGAGAGGTAGTGTTCTCCTGGCTTCCGCCAGAGAGCGTGTTTCCACTGCTCCAGGGTCCAATGGCAGCAAGCTTTACACCACTCCAACTGACGCTGGGCATTGCGCATGGTAATCTTAGGCTTGTGTGTGGCTGCTCGGCCATGGAAACCCATTTCATGAAGCTCCCAACAAACAGTTATTCTGCTGACGTTGCTTCCAGAAGCAGTTTGGAACTCGGAAGTGAGTGTTGCACTCAGCAATCCCATTCTATGAGGTTGTGTGGCCTACCACTTCGTGGCTGAGCAGTTTTTGCTCCTAGACTTTTCCACCTCACAATAACAGCACTTACGAACACACCCACAGACAAAACACAATAAGTATATGCAATGAAACCCATGAAATGAGTGGATGAATGTTAATACCTTAAACATGGCATTCGGCACACATACGATTAACCTTGAGTAATTCGGATATGAATCGTGTGGGGGAATTTGCATGATTTCCTCTGTGCTTCCTCAGGTCAAACTGCTAATGAACAGCCTTCACTCTTTCAATACCTACTGTCTTAATTCCTCCATTGGTTTGTGCACATAATTCTTAACAACACTGTTAGTCTGTATCTACATTATGATGGAATTATTAAGAGAGCATATTCGGAAAGTATTCAGAACCCTTCCCATTTTCCACATTTAGTTACATTACAGCCTTATTCTCAAATAGATTACATTTTTTACAAATCCTCATCAATCTACACACAATACTCTACAATGACAAAACCCCAAAAGTTTAGAAATGTTTGCACATTTATTACAACAACAAAAAATACATTATTTACATAAGTATTCAGACCATTTTCTATGAGACTCGAAATTGAGCTCAGGTGCATTCTGTTTCAATTGATCATCCTTGAGATGTTTCTACAACTTTATTGGAGTACACCTGTGGTAAATTAAATTGATTGGACATGATTTGGAAAGGCACACACCTGTCTATACAAGATTGACAGTGTATGTCAACCACAGTTGACAGTGCATGTCAGAGCAAAAACCAAGCCATGACAGGATTGTGTCGAGGCACAGATCTGGGGAAGGGTACCAAAACATTTCTGCAGCATTGAAGGTCCCCAAGAACAGAGTGGCCTCCATCATTCTTAAATGGAAGAATTTTGGAATCGCCAAGACTCTTCCGAGAGCTGGCCGCCCAACTAAACCTAGCAATCAGGGGAGAAGGGCCTTGGTCAGGGAGCTGACCAAGAATCTGATGATCCCTCTGACAGAGATTCCTCTGTGGAGATGGGAGAACCTTCCAAAAGGACAACCATCTCTGCAGCACTCTACCAATCAGGCCTTTATTGTAGAGTGGCCAGATGGAAGCCACTCCCCGGTAAAAGGCACATGACAGCTGGTTTGGAGTGGGCCAAAAGGCATCTTTTGGCCAACTACAAACCATGATAAACATGGCCAACTCAGACCATGATAAACAAGATTCTCTGGTCTGATGAAACCAAGGTTGATCTCGTTGACATGAATGCCAAACGTCACATCTGGAGGAAACCAGGCACTATCCCTACCGTGAAGCATGGTGGTGGCAGCATCATGATGTGGGGAGGTTTTTCAGCAGCAGGGACTGAGAGACTAGTCAGGATCGAGGGAAAGATGAACGTAGCAAAGTATAAAGGGATCCTTGATGAAATCCTGCTCCAGAGTGCTCAGGACCTGAGACTGGAGCAAACAGGACAACAACTCTAAGCATACAGCCAAGACAATGCAGGATTGGCATCGGGACAAGTCTCTGAATGTCCTTGAGTGGCCCAGACAGAGCCCGGACTTGAACCCAATCAAACATCTCTGGAGAGACCTGAAAATAGCAGTGCAGCAACGCTCCCCATCCAACCTGACAAAGCTTGAGTGGATCTGCAGAGAAGAATAGGAGAAACTCCCCAAATACAGGTGTGCCAAGCTTGTTGCGTCATACCCAAGAAGACTTGAGGCAGTAATTGCTGCCAGAGGTGCTTCAACAAAGTACTGAGTAAAGGGTCTCAATATTTATGCAAATGTCATATTTCATTTATTTTTATTTTATACATTTGCAAAAATGTCTAAAAACCTGTGTTTGCTTTGTCATTATGGGGTATTGATGATTTTTTAAAATCCATTTTAGAATAAGGCTGTAACGTAAGAAAATGTGGAAAGTAAAGGGGTCTGAACAATCTGGCATTATGAAAATATGAATTTGTTCTTAACTGACTTGCCTAGTTAAATAAAGGTCAAATAAAAAAATATATAAATTATGTGGCATTCATGGCTCCGCCGCTAAGAGCATGCTGCTAACAATACCAGGGTTGTGAGTTCAATTCCTGCTGGGTCTACGTGCTAAAATGTATGCACTCACAATCACTTACTATTAAAGTTAATACTAAACTCAGCAAAAAAAGAAACATCCTCTCACTGTCAACTGTGTTCATTTTCAGCAGACTTAACATGTGTAAATATTTGTATGAACATAAGATTCAACAACTGAGACATAAACTGAACAAGTTGCACAGACATGTGACTAACAGAAATGGAATAATGTGTCCCTGCACAAAGGGGGGTTAAAATCTAAAGTAACCGTCAGTATCTGGTGTGGCCACCAGCTGCATTACGTACTGCAGTGCATCTCCTCCTCATGGACTGCACCAGATTTGACAGTTCTTGATGTGAGATGTTACCCCACTATTAAACCAAGGCACCTGCAAGTTCCCGGACATTTCTGGGAGGAATGGCACTAGCCCTCACCCTCCGATCCAACAGGTCCCAGACGTGCTCAATGGGATTGAGATCCGGGCTCTTCACTCGCCATGGCAGAACACTGGCATTACTGTCTTGCAGGAAACGAGCAGTATAGCTGGTGGCATTGTCATGCTGGAGGGTCATGTCAGGATGAGCCTGCAGCAAGGGTACCAAATGAGGGAGGACGATGTCTTCCCTGTAATGCACAGTGTTGAGATTGCCTGAAAAGACAACAAGCTCAGTCCGATGATGCTGTGACACACCGCTCCAGACCATGACGGACCCTCCAGCTCCAAATCGATCCTGCTCCAGAGTACAGGCCTCAGTGTAATGCTCATTCCTTCGTCAATAAACGTGAATCCGACCATCACCCCTGGTGAGACAAATCCACAACTCGTCAGTGAAGAGTCGTTTTTGCCAGTCCTGTCTGGTCCAGTGACAGTGGGTTTGTGCCCATAGGCGACGTTGTTGCTGGTGATGTCTGGTGAGGACCTGCCTTACAACAGGCCTATAAGCCCTCAGTCCAGCCTCTCTCAGTTTATTGCGGACAGTCTGAGCACTGATGGAGGGATTGTGCATTCCTGGTGTAACTCAGGCAGTTGTTGTTACCATCCTGTACCTGTTCCGCAGGTGTGATGTTCGGATGTACCGATCCTGTGGAGGTGTTGTTACACATGGTCGGCCACTGCGAGGACAATCAGTTGTCAGTCCTGTCTCCCTGTAGCGCTGTCTTAGGCGTCTCACAGTACAGACATTGCAATTTATTGCCCTGGCCACATCTGCAGTCCTCATTTCTCCTTGCAGCATGCCTAAAGCACGTTCACACAGATGAGCAGGGAGCCTGGGCATCTTTCTTTGGTGTTTTTCAGCGTCAGTAGAAAGGCCTCTTTAGTGTCCTAAGTTTTCATAACTGTGACCTTAATTGCCTACCGTCAGTAAGCAGTGTCTTAACGTCCGTTCCACAGGTGCATGTTCATTAATTGTTTATGGTTCATTGAACAAGCATGGAAAACAGAGTTTAAACTCTTTACAATGAAGATCTGTGGAGTTATATGGATTTTTACGAATTATCTTTGATAGACAGGGTCCTGAAAAAGGGATGTTTCTTTTTTTGCTGAGTTAAATATGGCATGGCATATTTTACACCACTAATCGGGGATTTACTGAATCTGTGTATAAAAAGTAGGTTGTATCTATCGATTCAATTTGTCTCTGAGCACTTGTGGGATGAGGTATTTGGTGGGTGTGTTGTCCTGCCTGTGGTTGTGTATTTCTAGCAGCAACAGTTCCCCAGATGAGGTAGCATAGCTCTAACCTGCAGGGTGACTGTTTAGCGACTCTAGGGCTAGCAGTAGCATAATTTAAAAGCACTAAAGCTCTATGAAGCAGGAAGGCTATTAAGAGAGGGAGGTTAGAATATCCCACCAGATCAGCCACATACCCTCACTATTTATGCCTCAATGAGTAAGGGGGAGAGAAGTGATTGATAAATATTGTCCTAACTGGCCTGTCCGCTACGCCTACAGTAGGCTGTTACTGGGTCCCTGTGGCTTAGCTATGCAGTTCGTTTTTAACTCTACTTCCATACCATGGAAAATGATGCAATACATTAGCAAAGCGCATGACCACCCACCTGAGAGTATTTTACGCCACCTCCTGTGTTTGAGTGGTGCAAAATCCTCGTCACTTAAATTTAGCTGGATTGATATCTTTAATTTTACTCTGGCGATTCTTTCCCAGTCTTGCTTGTGCCATTTGTTTTTTCCTGTTAACGTAATGACCACAGAATTGTTTATAACTACCTGTCAAACAATCCAGTCATGGCTGAAATGGGTTCAATGGAATGCTGTACATTGGCTTAACGTTGCAGCTATAAGAACGCTTTGTCGGGGATTTTGTCGAGGGACAACGTTATTTTCGGGGGTGTTCATTTTTTTGTGCAATTTAAAAAAATTCATGATTTAATATAGTTGAAATGTTTATAAATGAGATCCGCTTAAATGACTTCTGAAAATGAACACTGGTTATAGTGATGTTATGTCTGATATCACAAACAATGTAAAGTATGAATAGATAGGTGTAACCTAGAGTCAAGAGTTTTGAATTAAAATTGTGCTGTCTCCTTGTCTTGACAAACTAGTTGAATTATGCAAGATAACGTGACAATAACATTATTAATGAAGAAGTCTAGACAGCACAGGTGAGTGAGTGCAGGTAGGCATAGACCGAGCAAGATTTGGGTTGTTGCAGCTCCATTCCTCCCCTTTAAATAAATGTTTTCATGTATGCAAATACAACCAGTATATATAATGCCTTCGGAAAGTATTCACAAGTATTTGACTTTTTCCACATTTTCTTAGGTGACAGCCTTATTCTAAAATGGAATACTAATAAAAAAAATCTCTCATCAATTTACACACAATGCCCCATAATGACAGCGCAAAAACAGGTTTTTAGAAAACATTTCAGGTCACTCTACCATAAAATGTTTGATTGGCGAAGTGCTGCAGAGATCGTTGTCCTTCTGGAAGGTTCTCCCATCTCTACAGAGGAACTCTAGAGCTCTGTCAGAGTGACCATCGGGTTCTTGGTCAGCTCCTTGACCAAGAATTTTCTCCCCCATTTGCTTAGTTTGGTCTTGGTGGTTCCAAACTTCTTCCATTTAAGAAAGAATGAGGCCAATGTGTTCTTGGGGACCTTCAATACTGCAGACATGTTTTGGTACCCTTCCCTAGATCTGTGCCTTGACACAATCCTGTCTCGGAGCTCAACAGACAATTCCTTCAACCTCATGGCTTGGTTTTTGCTCTGTCAACTGTGGGACCTTATATCGACAGGGTGTGCTTTTCCAAATGATGTACAATCAATTACATTTACCACACTCCAATCAAGTTGTAGAAACATCTCAATGATGATCAATGGAAACAGGATGCACCTGAGCTCAATTTGTAGTCTCATTGCAAAGGGTATGAATATTTATGTAAATAAGGTATCTGTTTTTTTATTTTTAATACATTTGTAAAAAAAAATATCTAAAAACCTGTTTTTGCTTTGTCACTATGGGGTAGATTGCTGAGGATTTGTATTTATTTAATCAATTTCAGATTAAGAGTGTAACGTAACAAAATGTGGAGAAAGTCAAGGCGTCTGAATACTTTCCCGAAAAACATTGTATATGCAAATGAGGCACCTAAAATTGTCTTTAATTTAATCACACAGTATAAAAAAAATAACTGATATACCATTGATATTTTACAATAAATGGAATACCTGAATTCCGACCAAAATGCCTGAACTCTGTGCTTGTACTTTATTTTAAGAATGTGAAATGTCAGAATAATAGCAGAGAGAATTATTTATTTTAGCTTTTATGTCTTTCATCACATTCCCAGTGGGTCAGAAGTTTACATACACTCAATTAGTATTTGGTAGCATTGCCTTTAAATTGTTGAACTTGGGTCGAACATTTTGGGTACCCTTCAACAAGCTTCCCACAATAAGTTGGGTGAATTTTGGCCATTCCTCCTGACAGAGCTGGTGTAACCAAGTCAGGTTTGTAAGCCTCCTTGCTCGCACACGCTTTTTCAATTCTGCCCACACATTTTCTATAGGATTGAGGTCAGGGCTTTGTGATGGCCACTCCAATACCTTGACTTTGTTGTCCTTAAGCCATTTTGTCACAACTTTGGAGGCATGCTTGTGGTCATTGTCCATTTGGAAGACCCATTTGCGACCAAGCTTTAACTTCCTGACTGATGTCTGAGATGTTGCTTCAATATATCCACATAATTTTCCTCCCTCATGATGCCATCTATTTTGTGAAGTGCACCAGTCCCTCCTGCAGCAAAGCACCACCACAACATGATGCTGCCACCCCCGTGCTTCACAGTTGGGATGGTATTCTTTGTCTTGCCTCCCCTTTTTCCTCCGAACATAACAATGGTCATTATGACCAAACAGTTCTATTTTTATACGAAAAGTATGACCTTTGTCCATGTGCAGTTGCAAACCGTAGTCTGGCTTTTTTTTATGGTGGTTTTGGAGCAGTGGCTTCTTCCTTGCTGAGCGGCCTTTCAGGTTATGTCGATATAGGACTTGTTTTACTGTGGACATAGATACTTTACTTTCACACCAAAGTACGTTCATCTCTATGAGACAGAATGCTCCTCCTTCCTGAGCGGTATGACAGCTGCGTGGTCCCATGGTGTTTATACTTGCATACTATTTTTGGTACCTTCAGGCGTTTGGAAATTGCTCCCAAGGATGAACCAGACTTGTGGAGGTCTAATTTTTTTTTAATGAAGTCTTGGCTAATTTCTTTTGATTTTCCCATGATGTCAAGAAAAAGAGGCACTGAGTTTGAAGGTAGGCCTTGAAATACATCCACAGGTCCACCTCCAATTGACTCAAATTATGTCAATTAGTCAATCAGAAGCTTCTATTGCCATGACATCATTTCTGGAATTTTCCGAGCTGTTTAAAGACACAGTCAACTTAGTGTATGTAAACTTCTGACCCACTGGAATTGTGATAGTGAAATAATCTATCTGTAAACAATTGTTGGAAAAATTACTTGTGTCATGCACAAAGTAGATGTCCTAACCGACTTGCCAAAACTATAGTTTGTTAACAAGAAATTTGTGGAGTGGTTGAAAAATGAGTTTTAATGACTCCAACCTAAGTGTATGTAAACTTTCGACTTCAACTGTGTGTGCTATAATTCAGTCAAATATCTACAAGTCTATTCATCCATTATCCAAACATTTATTAGGATAGTCTTTTAAACCTTTAAACAATTTAGATCATCTTTGCTAAATACATCTTGGAAATATGGGGCACTTCAATGGGTTCAAAATCTGTTCCACATAGAGGAGCACTCTACCATGGTAAGCAAACAAGACATCACTGGGATTCTAGAAGACATTTTTTATCTCACCTTCACAGTGCATGAAAACACTATTACCCACTACACTTGGAGGCGTGATATTTTGAAACTGCTCTTTTAATGCTGTCATTTAAATTAAACAATGTGAAAATGCAAGGCAAACATTGTGAGCAGCAGAATTCCAAACATATTTGGAATGTCCCACTATTCAACTGTTATTTAGGCATGAGTTTGCGATAAGGCAGAACATGTCAGCCTAGGTGTCTAATTGTCAGACTTTGAACCAAAACATATTCAGCCATTTTCGAAGAATCAGATTCACCGTCAAAACAAAGATTGATCAGCATTTAAATTAAGGACATAACATAAAATATTGTAGAAAAATGCTCGTGGGCAATTACATCAGATGAGATTAATTGTGTTTACCAGATGGCACTGAAAGATAATCTGCTTGGATGATAAGTAGGTAATAATATGAACGATGTCAAGTTAAACTCAGGTGAGCTTATCAAAGACAGTATCATTAGCTTTCTGTCACATCTTGAGTCCATGAGAATGTTTCTCCTCTCTAAAACTAATCTCTATTAGGCATGCAACATGTTTGAAATTAAACTAAATGCATGATTATATCTGTGTTTGTGTTTTCATTTTAAATAGTACAGTAGTTTATTGGCAGACTATAATATACTTTATGATGCACCTGATATTCTGTTATTAGACATTCTGTTGGAAGTAAAAAGGCAGAAACTAACTGTGCAGCTTGGCAGAGTGTTATGGGGGGAGTGTGTGGTCTTTGAGTGGAATTCTTTTGAGGAAATCCACAAACCAGAGTCCTCCTACTTCACTGTTATCCAACCCAATTAGCAACCAGCCAGACATTTGAAACCATTTGTGTTGGATGGAGCTGGTGGCTGTGGTCTGGCATCTAGCGTGTGTATGTGTGTGTATGTCTGTGTCTGTGTGCATGCATGCGTAGTGCAATGCTGACGCTATGCCTCTCGTTTGGATGTGCATGGGCTTTGTGCCATAGTTCAGTTTAACCTGGCACAGCACTAAACGTGCATGAGACACAGCTAGTGAGAGAGAGGAGATCAGACATTCAGAGAGCGGTGGATAAAAAAAGCACTATGGCTTAACACTAGAACAGCTGGGCGTTGATGGACCCCCAGTCAATCTGACAGAAACATTCTAACAGAGTAAATCATTTGTTTCATATATGCTATAGAAAAAAATTTATCATTTGTTTGTGTTTATGAAGGCCTTGGGTAACATTAGAATACAATTTGTTCTTCATTTCAAATAACACAATAGCATTTTCATTAGTTTATGTTACTGTATATATGTTCAATAAAACATTTTTGTGGATTGCCTTTTTTTAAACTATGAAAGAGAAAGCATTTGCGTTGGAACATGGGAACAGCTTGTTTTTACAATGACAAAATAAATAAAAAATAAATAAAATGTCCTGGGATAAAAACATTATTTTACCTGAAATGCACAAGGTCCTCTACTCTTGACAACTAATCCACAGATAAAAAGGTAAACCGAGTTTGTTTCTAATAATCTCTCCTCCTTCAGGCTTCGTCATCTTCTTTGGACTTTATATAACAGTTGGCAACCAACTTTGAGGTCCATTACCACTACCAACTGGACCTCAGTTCATCTTTTAATCACCCATTTGGGTATATGCTCCTAAAAACCAATGAGGAGATGGCACGTGGGTATATGCTCCTAAAAACCAATGAGGTAATGGGAGAGGCGGGACATGCAGCGAGTCAAGCGTCACAGAAAAAAACAAGTTCTATTTTAGCGCCTGGCTACACAGATGCTCGTTGACACCCACGAGCAGTGTGGGTGCAATTATTTAATAACATCTACAGTACCAGTCAAAGGTTTGGACACACCTACTCATTCAAGGGTTTTCCTTTATTTTTACTATTTTCTACATTGTAGAACAACAGTGAAGACATCAAAACTATGAAATAACACATATGGAATCATGTAGTAACCACAAAAAGTGTTAAACAAAGCAAAATATAGTAGCCACCCTTTGCCTTGATGACAGTTTTGCACACTCTTGGCTATGATGAAACTGGCTCTCATGAGGACCGCCACAGGACGGGAAGAACCAGAGTTACAAGTTCATTAGAGTTAACTGCACCTCAGATTGCAGCCCAAATAAATGCTTCATAGAGTTCATGTAACAGACATCTCAACATCAACTGTTCAGAGGACACTGTGTGAATCAGGCCTTCATGGTCAAATTGCTGCAAAGAAACCACTACTAAATGACAACAATAAGAAGAGACTTGCTTGGGCCAAGAAACACGAGCAATGGACATTAGACCGGTGGAAATCTGTCCTCTAGTGTGATGAGTCCAAATGTGAGATGTTTAGTTCCAACTACCATGTCTTTGTGAGAGTTGGTGAACGGATGACATCCGCATGTGTGGTTCCTACCGTGAAGCATGGAGAAGGAGGTGTGATGGTGTGGGGGTGCTTTGCTGGTGACTGTCTGTGATTTATTTTGAATCCAAGGCACATTTAACCAGCATGGCTACCACCGCATTCTGCAGCGATTTTTCATCCGAGCGCTTAGTGGGACTATCATTTGTTTTTCAACAGGGGAATGACCCAAAACACACCTTCAGGCTGTGTAAGGGCTATTTGACCAATATGGAGAGTGATGGTGCTACATCAGATGACCTGGCCTCCACAATCACCCAAAATCAACCCAATTGAGATTATTTGGGATGAGTTCGACTGCAGAGTGAAATGGAAAGCAGCCCACAAGCGCTCAGCATATCTGGGAACTCCTTCAAGACTGTTGGAAAAGCATTCCTCATGAAGCTGGTTGAGAGAATTCCAAGAGTGTGCAAAGCTGTCATCAAGGCAAAGGGTGCATATTTGAAATATATTTGGATTTGTTTAACACTTTTTTGGTTACTACATGATTCCATATGTGTTATTTCATCATTTTAATATCTTCAATATTATTCTACAATGTAGAAAATAGTAAAAATAAAGTAATGCCCTTGAATGAGTAGGTGTGTCCAAACTTTTGACTGGTACTGTATGAGTACATTTATTTTGCAACGAGAGCGGTGTGGTCAGCATGTAAACATCATTATAAGCGGCAAGTCGCCTTGATAAATAGTGAAACTTGGCAAAAAAGCAATAGCAATAGCATTATAACGTATATTACTGTTGATATGACAGCAGTCAAAAATAGTCAATTATTGTCAGCTCGTACTTGTGTGCATCTTCACCCGACGCTGGAGATGGGAAGCAGGTACGGGGAGGTGAACATTTTAATGAAGAACAGACAGGTAACAGGACAGGAACAGCGTCAGCACACGGGTACACAAAGACATATGAACATTAAGGCTGAAGCGGGGAACAGAGCGGGGAAACAGAGAGATATAGAGGAAGTAATGACAGAGGTGATTGAGTCCAGGTGAGTCCGATAATTGCTGATGGGGGAAGGCAGGTGTGCGTAATGATGGTGGCAGGAGTGTGCAATGCTGGGGAGCCTGGCGCCTTCGAGCGCCATGGATGGGGAGCGGGAGCAGGCGTGACACCAATGGCATCAGCTGAATTTAATTTATCTGTTATCCCTTGTCCTAACAATTGACAAAATGTTTTGTAACATTCACTTACTTGACACACTTTGACATACCTTTGTTTGGTTGTAGTGCGTAATAGTATGTGGCTTACTCTTGAATGTGTCCCGTTGTCTTATCATTCTTTAGCAAGTGCCGTTTTTTTTACGCAGAGGGAGGGAGCTCCCGTCTCACTTCGTTCATGGTGCCGGTCAGACCTGATTTCTTTGCAAGCAACTTGTTCGCCAACGACAGTTGAAGTGAAGGAATAGAATGGCCCGCCCTGTTCTTCATTCACAATTGGTGATTCCACTTCTTTCGCTTCTCCTCGCTCATTAACTCACCCATTCTCCATATGATCCTTCACTTAATTTCAAAACACTGTTGGTATATGTGTGAAACTGGTGTGAAAATATGTGTGACATTGACAACAGCAGTGTGTTATATCAACTTAGTTAGGAAAAGTCAAGGACGGAGGTTGGCATGAGCTAAAAAATGGCAGGGAAAAAAATACAAAATCACGAGCAGTCAAAATGACTGTTAAGTCCAAAGTTAAACACCAGCAGAACACTGAACTAACCACAGTACAGAGAGGGGGTGTTCTACAATTAATCCAAACATGCAGTGTTCTATGCATGAGACAATGTACTGCGGAAAGGAGAGATGGGAACGGTAATGTGAGTGGAAGCAGCCTCTCCTAAAGGATGTTGTAGGTCTGAGTCGGTTTTACTGAGCAGTGGGACAATCAAAGGGAACCGCTGAGCCCTGCAACTCCCCTGCACCTACACCTCCAGCCACCCAGAAGTTGAATTGCCCCCCAATGGGAGGGAGGTGCCAGTACCAACCATATTGGAATTCAAAGGGGGGAATCCCGACATAACTGTTGTCTACATCAGGATGACTAGCTGTCCAGCACTTACATCCCACATTTGGTGAGAGACAGAAACAATGACTATTGTCATGTAGCAATACCATAGTGCAGTTATTCCTGGTTGACTGCCATTGTTTTCCACAAGAAAATAACCCAATAACAGTAAACTGATTTCTCCAGAATTCCTATTCTAATCCTGTAAATGGCATTCCTATGCACAAAACAATCCTACCAGATGCCTACATGAGAAATTACTGGAGTGGAAAAGCGCCCTCTAAACAGTGGATGTGAGGGGCTGCCAGGGCGGCTGTTAGAAGTGAGAAAGGGCCTGTGAGGCCGTGCCAGATCGGCAGTAATTGGAGGGACCTTCGCATATGCAGTGCCACGTCGGAGGGTTGTACTCCCAGAGCAGAGGAGAGCAAGGAAGAGTCCAGTGCCAGGGTTAAAAAAAAGTCTAGTTATGAGAGAGTGAGAGAGGCAGAGAGAGAGACAGAAAGAGAGAGAGCTGAGAAAAAGAGCTGAGAAAGAGAGCTGAGAGCGAGAGGTCTGAGAGAGAGAGGTCTGAGAGAGAGAGAGAGAGAGAGAGAGAGAGAGAGAGAGAGATGGCTGGCTGGCAGCATCCCCCACCCTAAGTAGCCTCACTACTGCTCTGAGTGCCCCTCACAATCAATGACAATCACTCCCTGTCTATCAAGCCACACAGGTTTGGTTTGGAATTTGTTCACTTCTATAAGCCTTGTCATACTCTCAACCTCTGTCATTGATAATCACAAAAGGACAGCTTAGTCATTAAAGGACTGCGTTGCTTTTCTCCCCATGGCTATTTTATCTCAGAACACTGCGTAGCTGCACTGGGCCCTCTGAACAGGCTAAATAATAGCTGAACACAGTAGACAGGCTTATCTAATCTGAATCGGACACAGTTAACAAACACGCAGAAACAGGCAAGCACGCAAGCAAACACGCAGGCACACATCCGCACGCGCACACACACAGTGGCTGAAGGGTATAACTACCTACTGAAATATTGCAAAACAATGCCCCTTCAATGCCAGAGGAGTGTTTTTCCCTGTCTGCATCTGTAGACTGTAAGCTGTCATCTGTCAATTGGGATGGGCCAGCAGCCGTTATGACAGGATAACAGTGATTTAGTGTGACAGGGATACAAGGCCACGGTATCCATCACAGGGGAATGGCCTGCATACTCTGACTTCAAAACTACCCCACCAATCCCCACTCCTCCCACTTTACGGCGCAGCCTATCACGGCTGATTTACACCATGCCATGGCACCAAAACAGGATGTCAATTTATGGAGAGTAATAGACACCATCAACTCTGCCAGACAGGAGCCCTGCCCTGTTATTCTTACACAACAAGCAGTGGGTGCATTTCATTATTTACCATAATAAGCTGCATTATGTACAAAAATATAGACAAGAGAAACTTTTGGACAGAAATAAATGTCCAATGTGTGATTAACTCTTACTGTACCATAGAAGTACAGTATAATTCCTAGAACAGACATCCGCATTCACGTCAACAGTCTTTAATAGGGGGACCAGTGGCAGTATTGAGTGGATGTTATACCCATTAACCAGGGAGTAAAAGCAGGAATTTCATCATTCAGTGTGTGCTTTATTATCAAGCCATTCTATTTCTATGTACTGTACCTTGCGGAGTCGGCTGGCGGGGGAGCCGCTGCCGTTGACTGGGTGACATTTGAAGTTGAGCAGCAGGTCCCCGATGGCATCCTGGTCCCCATCGGCCCTCTGAGTAGAGAGGGGTGGAAGGGGGGCTCTCTGTCCTGCCGTACACGAAAGACCCTGGAAGTTAGACGGCCTGATCAGAAAGGCCTCCAGGGCTATGTTAGGAGACACCTGGATGGAGACAGAGTGATAGGGAGGGTGGAGTGAGATTATCCTCCGGGTCTGACAGAAATTGCTGATCATTGAAATTGTTGTCATTTTGTGTTGAATCAACAACAACAAAAAAAGATGTTGACGAAACTAAACCAAAGTGCTGGTCATGCTGAGCTGTGAGACTAAAAGAATGATGAACTAGCTTTGATTCTGAAACCAATCTTGGTAGCATAAGGTGCAGATATTGGATCTTAATTTGGTCACTCTTTTGTCGCTGAGAATTTTCCCGGGGTTGCAGGAATGACATCAATTCACTGAACACCCGCACTAACACACGACTACATTAACAGTATTGCACGTTTCATGAAGCCTAATTTTGACCAGCTAAAAGCCTAACCACGATCAAGCAACATTACATCTGCGGGAAAGTGTTTATGGACTAAACGTTAAAATCCTATTGCTGCAGGATTCTTTTGCTGCGAACAACACTGGTCAGATCCAACACCTGTATCCTTTAAGGGGTTCAAATGTAATTTATAGACATTGAAGTGCATTTGATGTTTGTCTACCTACCTTTGATATGACCTGCGTGTCTATGGTGAGAGCCAGGTCGGCGATGCGTTCCACACACTGGACGATGCGAGTACACGCCCTGGCCTCGTTCTGAGCCATCCACAGGATGTGTTCCTCCACCAGCATCATGTTACTGGCTATGTCAGAGATATAGTCCCCTAGCTACAGGATTCAGGTAAAAGAGAGAAAAGTAGATCTGTCATTAACATCTATCACATCCACTAAAGAAAAGCCATTTATTATACCAAAACGGATTGCTCGAGGGTGGTGATGGTGACTTAATTCATTATATAAAGATTTAATTTAGATTAGCGTCTCCAATGGGGCATAATCACTTCAATGTGATGACAGTTGAACTATTTACATCAACGTCAGATTTTTTTAATCTAACTGTTCTGTAGAGATTGGGTTGGCATTAATCATTGTGTATCTGGGAATCCAAGTATTGGTAGGTTTTCTAGTATGACTGTGTTTACCTATGGCAAGTGGCTCGGAGATGAGAGCTCCAACTAATGATCTTCGCACAGAAAAAGCCAATTCCAATTCCAACACACTCCTCTGATCTGTGTGCCCAGACCCTGTAGTTGTCTTCAATCGTATAGAGGATAGACATTTTGAATTGGTTAAGGGGATATTATCTCTTAAATCACCACAACTCTCAGGTGCATTATTGTCACAAGCAAGAAAAAAAGTAAGATGAAAAGTGCACCGCTTTTCAAAATATATTGAAGGCTGTATGGTGGCAGGATAAGACTCTTTTATTCCTGAACTGTGAGTACATGAAGCATAAAGTGCTAGTTCCATTTACGCTACCGACTGATCAGTTTCATACAGTATGGCCTTACACACAATACCACATAACACACTACATCGTCGAACATCTCATTCCAAAGTCATGGGCATTAATATGGAGTTGGTCCCCCCTTTGCTGCTATAACAGCCTCAAATCTTCTGGGAAGGCTTTCCGCTAGATGTCGGAACATTGCTGCGGAGACTTTCTTCCATTCAGCCCAAAGAGCATTGGTGAGATCGGCACGGATGTTGGGGGCGATTAGGCCTGGCTCGGAGTTGGCGTTTCAATTCATCCCAAAGGTGTTCGATGGGGTTGAGGTCAGGGCTCTGTGCAGGCCAGTCAAGTTCTTCCACACCGATCTCAACAAACCATTTCTGTATGGACCTCACTTTGTGCAAGGGGGCAATGTCATGCTGAAACAGGAAAGGGCCTTGCCCAAACTGTTGCCACAAAGTTGGAAGAATCGTCTAGAATGTCATTGTATGCTGTAGCATTAAGATTTCCCTTTTCTGGAACTAAGAGGCCTACCCTGAACCATGACAAACAGCCCGAGACCATTATTCCTCATCCACCAAACTTTACAGTTGGCACTGCATTGGGGCAGGTAGCATTCTCCTGGCATCTGCCAAACCCAGATTCGTCAGTTGGACTGCCAGATGGTGAAGTGTGATTCATCACTCCAGAGAACACGTTTCCACTGCTACAGAGTCCAATGGCAGCAAGCTTTGCCGTTGTTGTTCCTAGATGTTTCCAATTCACAATAACAGCCCTTACAGTTGACCTGGGTAGCTCTACCAGGGCCAAAATTTGACGAACTGACTTGTTGGAAAGGTGGCATCCTATGACAGTTCCACTTAGAAAGTCATTGAGCTCTTCACTAAGGCCATTCTACTGCCAATGTTTCTCCACGAAGATTACATGGCTGTGTGCTCGATTTTATACACCAAATTTTACACATCAATCTATACACAATAGCCCATAATGACAAAGTGAAAACAGGTTTTATACATTTTTCAAAATGTATAAAAAATAAAGAAACAGAACTATTCAAACCCTTTGCTATGAAACTCGAAATTGAGCTCAGGTGCATCCTGTTTACATTGATAGCCCTGGAGGTGTTACTACAATTTGAATGGAGTCCACCTGTGTTCTTGATTGGACATGATTTGGAAAGGCACACACATGTCTATATAAGGTCCCACAAGTCATGAGGTTGAAGGAATTGTCCGTAGAGCTCCGAGACAGGATTGTATCTGGAGAAGGGTACCAAAAAATGTCTGCAGCATTGAAGGTCCCCAAGAACACAGTGAACCATCATTCTTAAATGGAAGAAGTTTGGAACCACCAAGACTCTTCCTAGAGCTGGCCGCCAGAGTTCCTCTGTGGAGATGGGAGAATCTTCCAGAAGGACAACCATCTCTGCAGTTATCCACCAATCAGGTCTTTATGGTAGAGTGGCCAGACATAAGCCACTCCTCAGTAAAAAGGACTCTCAGACCATGAGAAACAAGATTCTCTGGTCTGATGAAACCAAGATTGAACTCTTTGGCCTGAATGTCAAGCGTCATGTCTGGAAGAAACCTGGCACCATCCCTAAGGTGAAGTATGGTAGTGGCAGCATAATGCTGTGGGGATGTTTTTCAGCGGCAGGGACTGGGAGACCAGTCAGGATCGAGGAAAAGATGAACGGAGCAAAGTACAGAGAGATCCTTGATGAAAACCTGCTCCAGGGAGCTCAGGACCTCAGACTGGGGTGAAGGTTCACCTTCCAAAAGGACAACAACCCTAAGCAACACAACGCAGGTGTGGCTTCGGGACAAGTCTCTGAATGTTCTTGCGTGGCCCAGTCAGAGCCCAGACTTGAACCCGAACGAACATCTCTTGTGAGACCTGAAAATAGCTGTGCAGTGACATTCCCCATCCAACCTGACAGAGCTTGAGAGGATCTGCAGAGAAGAATGGGAGAAACTCCCCAAATACAGGTGTGCCAAGTTTGTAGCTTCATACCAAAGAAGACTCGAGGCTGTAATCGCTGCCAAAGGTGCTTCAACAAAGTACAGAGCAAAAGGGTCAGAATATTTATGTAAATGCGATATTTCAGGGGTTTTTCTATATACATCTCCAAAAATGTCTAGAAACCTGATTTTGCTTTGTCATTATGGGGTGTTGTGTGTAATTTGATGATACATTTTAGAATAAGTCTGTAGCGTAACAAAATGTGGAAAAAGTCAAGGGGTGTGAATACTTTCTGAATGCATTGTAAATTGCATGGACTCAATCTGTGTGCAATAATAGTGTTTAACTTGATTTTTGATTGACTACATCATCTCTGTACCATCATGTTATGGGTTTGCTTGTGAGGACTGGGGAGTTTTTCAGGATAAAAAATCAACGGTATGGAGCTAAGCACCGACAAACTCTTAGAGGATAACCTGTTACTATCTGCTTTCCACCAGACACTGGGAGATAAATTCACCTTTCAGCAAGACAATACCCTAAAACACAAGGCCAAATATACACTGGAGTTGCTTACCAAGAAGACCGTGAATGTTCCTGAGTGGACGAGTTACAGTTTTGACTTAAAATCTACGTGAAAATCTATGGCAAGACCTGAAAATGGTTGTCTATCAATGATCAACAACCAATTTGACAGAGCTTGTTGAATTCTGAAAAGAATAATGGACAAATGTTGCACAATCCAGGTGTGGAAAAATGTTAGAAACGTACCCAGAACGACAGCTGTAATCACTGCCAAAGGTGCTTCTACAAAGTACTGACTCAGGGTGCGAATACTTATGTAAATGAAATATTTCTGTATTTCATTAGTCGTCCACAATTTGACATAATTGTAAGGCACTGTATAGTTTCCCTTCAAATGGCATGATACGAAGTTGATGCACTGATGACATCTCAGCGAAATTAGCACCCAAAGTCTTGCCTTTATGGGGCTGGAGTAGACTAGCCAGCTACCGGAGCAAAAAGAGATAGTCATTCATATGTACCTTTCATTGGACTATAAACCGCTTGTCCAAAGAAAACAGCTTGTGTTCTTTATTGTATCATTCCTTGAACTTAGAGTGTGTGATCAAACACATTATAACATTTTAGTGGACTGCAGGATGGATGCTGAGGCTAAGTGCTGTGTGTGTTTTGTTTTTTGTGTGTTTGTGCGCGAGCGTGCATAGGTGTGTGTGCGTACATTAGTGTGTGCGTGCAACCTTCTGTGTGTGTGAACAGCAGATAAGTGCTGCTATCATACGTACGTCTCTTCGCTGGTCCACTAGGCGAGTCAGCCTCTCCACCAGGTGTGTGACAAAGATGACATCCATCACATCGCTGAAGTCCCCTGCCCTGCTGGTGAAGACTACCAGCTGCTGGGCTAACGGCTGGGCATTACTGGTGTTGATGGTCATCTGGAAACAGAACAGTGGTTGGGTTAGAAGAGGCTAGATCACTTGGATTTAGATGCATTTCATACGTGCATATGGGCATAAATTAAGCACGATATTAACTTAAATCAAATTTTAAATGCTAAGCACGGATAATATAATTGAAGATTCTTCAGTTTTCAACCCCCTTGTCTCACGTTGTTTCTGCTAGTGAGAAAGCCGGAAATCGATGTTTGAGATAATAGTGTGGATGTAAGGTGAGAGTTCCGTGCCTGACTCTCCTGGGTTAAAGGTGAGATTTGTGGAGTGAATTGCTGTCCTACCTGGGTGAGCTCATGCAGTACACGGGTCACCTCGCTGGCATACGGGCACTGGGTATAGTCGTCCTCTGCCCACTGGCCTGCCGGGTCACAGCGTCGCCAGGCCTTCTTCTCCCTCTGAGTGGGGTGGTGTGAAGAGGCACCAGAAGGGTGGGGGGCAGAGCCAAATGTGGATGGAGCACAGGGCAGGAAGGCCAATAACCCTGCCAGGGTCTTTGGCCACCTGTCACAAGAGATGGTATCGATATCCTTGTCACCATGATCCACCATAAGCCTTGATTTCCCGATGACATATGTGACACTTTGTTTTGCTTAAGTTATCATATACTGTTGATCTGCTGTTGATATGCATAACAAGTAAACAATCATAATGGCACTGCTTATTACATTTTAATCTTACTGCAGTCTATACCCTGAAAATACCCTAAAAAACAAGCTTATTTCATTTCACAATGTAAATTTGGCAATTTTCAAGAAGTGAAAACAAGAATAAATTGAGGAGAGACTGAGGAGAAATCTGTGTTCGTGAGGAATCTGTCTGGCTTTCTCCCCTTCATCACGGCACCGGCTACTTAGTAATTAATGTATGGCACTAATTTCCCCCCAACAAAAAAGGCTCTCATTTTCCAGCCCATTACGTCACTGCTGGGCAAAAACAAAGACTCTCTGCTCGCTGCACTGGAAGTGGGCTGTAAAGTACAGGAGAAACGCACAACAATGGAGCATACTGTACACGAAAACAAGACAGGAGGGAGAGAAAAAGTAAACTTCTCAAGTCTTCCAGACGCCAACAGAGATGGCCGCCTCTCTTCGCGTTCCTAGGAAACTATGCAGTATTTTGTTTTTTTATGTGTTATTTCTTACATTGGTACCCCAGGTAATCTTAGGTTTCATTACATACAGTCGGGAGAAACTACTGAATATAAGAGCAACGTCAACTCACCATCAGTACGACCAAGAATATGACTTTCCCGAAGCAGATCCTGTGTTTTGCCTTCCACCCAGGACAATGGATCGGATTCCAGCCGGTGACCCAAAACAATTTTAACAAGGCTAATCTGAAAACAAGACACCCTAAATTCTATCAGCATATCGATTGCGCAACCAGGGCTGGTAAAACACTGGATCATTGTTATTCTAACTTCCGCGGTGCATATAAGGCCCTCCTCTGCCCTCCTTTCGGAAAAGCTGACCAGGACTCCATTTTGTTGCTTCCATCCTACAGACAGAGACTAAAACAAGAAGCTCCCGCGCTCAGGTCTGTTCAACGCTGGTCCGACAAATCTGATTCCACGCTTCAAGACTGCTTCGATCACGTGGATTGGGATATGTTCCGCATTGCGTCCAACAACAACATTGACGAATACGCAGATTTGGTGAGCGAGTTCATTAGAAAGTGCATCGGCGATGTTATACCCACAGCAACGATTAAAACATTCCCAAAACAGAAACCGTGGATTGATGGCAGCATTCGCGCGAAACTGAAAGCGCGAACCACTGCTTTTAACCAGGGTGACCGGAAACATGACCGAATACAAACAGTGTAGCTATTCCCTCTGCAAGGCAATCAAACAAGCTAAGCGTCAGTATAGAGACAAAGTAGAGTCACAATTCAACGGCTCAGACACAAGAAGTATGTGGCAGGGTCTACAGTCAATCACGGATTGCAAAAAGAAAACTAGAACCTTCGCGGACCAGGATGTCTTGCTCCCAGATAGACTAAATAATTAGGACAATACAGTGCCACTGACAAGGCCCGCTACCAAAACCTGCGGACTCTCCTTCACTGCAGCCAACGTGAGTAAAACATTTATATGTGTTAACCCTCGCAAGGCTGCAGGCCCAGACGGCATCCGCAGCCGCGTCCTCAGAGCATGCGCAGACCAGCTGGCTGGTGTGTTTACGGACATATTCAATCAATCCTTATCCCAGTATGCTGTTCCCACATGTTTCAAGAGGGCCACCATTGTTCCTGTTCCCAAGAAAGCTAACTGAGCTAAACGACTACTTCCGTCATCATGAAGTGCTTTGAGAGACGAGTCAAGGACCATATCACCTCCACCCTGCCTGACACACTAGACCCACTCCAATTTACTTACCGCCACAATAGGTCCACAGACGACGCAATCGCAACCACACTGCCCTAACCTATCTGGACAAGAGGAATACCTATGTGAGAATGCTGCTCATCGACTACAGCTCAGCATTTAACAACATAGTACCCTCCAAACTCGTCATCAAGCTCGAGACCCTAGGTCTCAACCACGCCCTGTGCAACTGGGTACTGGACTTCCTGACGGGCCGCCCCCAGGCGGTGAGGGTAGGTGACAATATCTCCACCCCGCTGATCCTCAACACTGGGGCCCCACAAGGGTGCATTCTGAGCCCTCTCCTGTACTCCCTGTTCACCCACGACTGCGTGGCCACGCACGCCTCCAACTGAATCATCAAGTTTGCGGACGACACTACAGTGGTAGGCTTGATTACCAACAACGACGAGACGGCCTACAGGGAGGAGGTGAGGGCCCTCGGAGTGTGGTGTCAGGAAAATGACCTCACACTCAACGTCAACAAAACAAAGGAGATGATTGTGGACTTCAGGAAACAGCAGAGGGAGAACCCCCCCTATCCACATTGACGAGACAGTAGTGGAGAGGGTAGTACGTTTTATGTACTTCGGCATACACATCACAGACAAACTGAATTGGTCCACCCACACAGACAGCGTTGTGAAGAAGGCGCAGCTTCAACCTCAGGAGGCTGAAGAAATTCGGCTTGTCACCAAAAGCACTCACAAACTTCTACAAATGCACAATCGAGAGCATCCTGCTCCGCCCACAACAGTAAGGCTCTCCAGGGGGTAGTGAGGTCTGCATAACGCATCACCGAGGTCAAACTACCTGCCCTCCAGGACACCTACACCACCCGATGTCGCAGGAAGGCCATAAAGATCATAAAGGACAACAACCACACGCTAACATCCAGAAGGCGAGGTCAATACAGGTGCATCAAAGCAGGGACCGAGAGACTGAAAAACAGCTTCTATCTCAAGGCCATCAGACTGTTAAACAGCCACCACTAACATTGACTGGCTGCTGCCAACATACTGACTCAACTCCAGCCACTTTAATAATGGAAATTGATGTAAAAAATGTATCACTAGCCACTTTAAACAATGCGTCCAAATTAATGTTTACATACCCTACATTACTCATCTCATATGCACATGTATATACTGTACTCTATATCATCTACTGCATCTTGCCATCTTTATGTAATACATGTATCACTAGCCACTTTAAACTATGCCACTTTATGTTTACATACCCTATATTACTCATCTCATATGTATATACACTGTACTCGATACCATCTACTGCATCTTGCCTATGCCGTTCTGTACCATCACTCATTCATATATCTTTATGTACATATTCTTTATCCCTTTACACTTGTGTGTATAAGGTAGTAGTTGTGGAATTGTTAGGTTAGATTACTCGTTGGTTATTACTGCATTGTCGGAACTAGAAGCACAAGCATTTCGCTACACTTGCATTCAAGAAGAAAAAGAAACGCACACCTATTTAGGCGAGGTGCTGGCTAGCGGAGTAGAAAACTTGAAAATTAAAGAGAGCCGCACACTCTAGGAGCTCAGATGGAACAAAACAAATTACACTCGCATTAACATCTGCTAACCATGTGTATGTGACAAACAAAATGTGATTTGATTTGAGATGGACAGGGAGGGAGGCGCAGGGAGAGGTGGAAAGCAGACCTGGGTTCAAAAACCATTTGCAATCTTTTCAAATACTTTTATCTGTGCTTCACTGAGCTTGCCTAATGCAATAGCACCAATTGAATAATCCCAACATAGTAAAACCATTCCCATATGGCACTCCAGGAAGACTGACGCAAATGCTCATGGAGAGCCAGTCAGAGACTAATTGGACTGTTTTATAGGCATCTATAAAGCTCGGTACATATGTATTTGTCTTTTATTGATTGATATGAAACACAGAGCTTTCCTAATTTGTGGGGATAATTGCTAGCTAAACAGTACTTGCATTTCAAGGAAATGTTTTTCATTTGACTGTTTACTTACTTTGTTATCTAATATTCTACAGTAGTTTCCTATTTGAGCAGAGCTGAGTATAGTAAGTCATTGGGCTTTCACATTTCATTTTCTCATAACACTCTGTCTCCTTGAATGCCCACATAAGGTCAGGCATGTTTTTAGCCACCTTGCTGCACTGTAGCTGACCTTTGACATTGACATTTAGCCTCGAACCGAAGAGGTCCTTGTGTCTGGTCTGGTCAAAGCACTTACCTGAAGTCTCCCTTGTTGCCGCTGACCCTGTCTGCTGAGCAGTAGGGCGCTGACGTCTCCAACACAACGATCTCCATCTCTCTGGACCTGTTGCCACGGGAACTGGTCACCTGGCACTCCCAGTTGCCAGACAGGCTGTGGTCGATGTTGGAGAGGATGACTTCACTGGAGGAGACAAGAAGAAAGATTTGTGTGTGTGTGTGTGTGTGTGTGTGTGTGTGTGTGTGTGTGTGTGTGTGTGTGTGTGTGTGTGTGTGTGTGTGTGTGTGTGCATGTGTCTTTCTGCTAACCGCACAAGAACTACTCAGTTCAAGAGACAACTGTGACACTTAGAATAGTGATGTTTTGATGACTTATAGCTGTGCTTGTGACATACCATTGGTGATTGATACTTAAATGGAGCATATCTCCTTTGTAAGGAGGATATCTAATTGAATCGGACATCCATGGTTATATAAAGGATACATACATTACAATGACAACAGACAGATTATATCAATTATTGGATTTATGCTATTATTTAAATACATCAATTGAGAGAACGCACCTTGTGATACATTTGAAAATAAACCCAACAAACTGCTGGGCAAGAACCACTATCTCCATGGAAATATTTCTCAGCATAAAGCCAACTGTATTTTTTATTAGTAATGCATAATAATTGCCATAAAATCTACATTTCCATGTGGCACCTCAGAGCATTGACTGCTTTGCTCCACACTTTTGTTAAGCAGCGTTCAGTGTTGCTGAATAATAGCAGCCGCAGTTTCCCCAAAAAACATGACTTGTCAAATTCGACTTAGGATCAACACTATGCCATGGGTGTGTGACAGTTGACATTCAAATTATAAATGACAGGCAAGAGGAGGCACTCAAATCTCCACAGTAAAAAAATGTGTAGTTGTTGACTGCCGGAGAATAATCATTGACAGTGCTTCTGAACAGAGGATGTGCAATAAATATTTATTCAGCGACAAACTATAGTTCCGTGGGCCTCCCCGGTGGCGCAGTGGTTAAGGGCGCTGTACTGGGTTCGCGCCCAGGCTCTGTCGTAAGCGGCCGCGACCGGGAGGTCCGTGGCTCGACGCACAATTGGCCTAGCGTCGTCCGGGTTAGGGAGGGCTTGGCTGGTAGGGATATCCTTGTCTCATCGCGCACCAGCGACTCCTGTGGCGGGCCGGGCGCAGTGCGCGCAAACCAAGGTTGCCAGGTGCACGGTGTTTTCTCCGACACATTGGTGCGGCTGGCTTCCGGGTTGGATGCGCGCTGTGTTAAGAAGCAGTGCGGCTTGGCTGGGTTGTGTATCGGAGGACGCATGACCTTCAACCTTCGTCTCTCCCGAGCCCGTATGGGAGTTGTAGCGATGAGACAAGATAGTAACTACTAAACAATTGGATACCACGAAATGAATCCCATAGACATGATGACACTAATATTTGAAATTCCCTTTTAACACTATCGTGCTGATCTGAACCAAACTGTGCTGGCTTGGACATCTTTTTATATTGTCCTTTTCAGCACGGTTCCAGGATGTGGATGGATGTGTACCCGGCCAGGTTAGTACAGTTTGGCTGAGGGCTGTGGTGGTCATGAAAATGTCAGCTGGTGATTGTCCAGCAAATAACTGCCCGTCACAAGAAAATGGACAGTTAATTAACATAAACACATTTAGCATCTCCTGGCTTCCACTCATAGCCTACAAATCCCTGATGCGGACCTTTGGAACATCTACATTTTAAAAAGTCATTGAATATAGCATTCATTATCACAATACATTTTTAGACAGGTCTAAAGAAACATGATATTAAGAAAATGTAATCACGGACCTCTGAGACTATCACAGTGCAGGTGCATTTATACGGAGACTTGATTACACACAGGTGGATTGTATTTATCATCATTAGTCATTTAGGTCAACATTGGATCATTCAGAGATCCTCACTGAACTTCTGGAGAGAGTTTGCGGCACTGAAAGTAAAGGGGCTGAATAATTTTGCACGCCCAATTTTTCAGTTTTTGATTTGTTAAAAAAGTTTGAAATATCCAATAAATGTCGTTCCACTTCATGATTGTGTCCCACTTGTTGTTGATTCTTCACAAAAAAATACAGTTTTATATCTTTATGTTTGAAGCCTGAAATGTGTCAAAAGGTCGCAAAGTTCAAGGGGGCCGAATACTTTAGCTGAATAAAATAGAAAATATATTTTCTCCAAACGATAGGTCCTCCTATATGCTTCATTTAGAGTTATTTATGCAACTTTAGTTGTGATACAAACATTGGGTTATAGGTTTAGATGTTTTAATACAGTCTAAGGCTGCATGATGCAACTAATGATGATTTGAAAAAAGTTGCTTGAAATGGCATGAGCTCTGCTTTGTTTCTTGGTCAGGCTGCACACACTTCCTCAGTCTCTCATTCACAATTTTGACAAGAACTTGAAAATACCTCAAATTTCTCAGCAGAATCCCCCTTGTGTGGCCATAATGCCCCCTAAAAAAAAAACATGCCTTTTGCGGCCAGTGGCGTTGTGCCCCTGGGCTTAATATAATAATTATAATTCCCTTCTCCCGGCTGTATGCCCTGAAGCACCGCTCACTCACATGGCGCTCTCAGATATCTCAATTCTTATTAGCTGATGCCCGTCACAGGATCGGGTCCTTCTCACAGGCATCTCAGCTCCGAGGTAGGCTACAAGTGAAGACACATCGGGGACGCAACTGTGCACGTCCTTCGTATCGAATTCCGAGGCGCATATGTTAGAAGAATTGTCCACATTTACTTTTCGTCAGCCAATAAGATGAGTAGGCCTAACAAACAGCAAAAGCACTAGCCTATGTCAATATACTATCCCCCATAGTACAAAAGTAGACCTATTCCATTGGTCAACTTGTCCTTCTGTGCGAGAAATAAATATTCCAAACATAGTCTGGGACAGTTGTGGGATCTACCGCAATAGATCACAAATGAATACAACCACTCGCGTCAATTTTATTTTTCTTAAACCAATGAGGTTGATGCAACAGATCAAAACGTTTAGCTTAAATGTTGATAAACTATTACGCTATTACTTCATATTATACGCGCAGCAATCAGCAGTAAGCGTGAATGTTCCAAAATGCTATCAATTAGCTGGAAAACACCATTCTCAAAAGTGACCGCAAATGCGATTATGCATGTGATGCTTTATTGCAAAGGTGCATTACTTATTGTTTTGTGAACAATTGTCTTTAATTTTTTATAAAAGGTGCATTTTTTGTGGTGAAAATTATCTTCCCCAAACTTGAAACTCACCTATGTATGCCAGTTAGGCTCTACACCGGTTTTAATGTGGATTAATGTGCTTCATTTGAAGAAGTTATTTGTTATTTAGTTGTGATACAAACCCATGGGCTAGGCTACATGCGGTGTGTGACTATGATCTGAAAAAGTCGCAAAAAAAAGGCCCTCACTGTTTCTTGCCCTACTGCTGGGCATCATTCCCAAGTGATAATATATCATTCACAAGTGATAGGCTAATATTGTCACTCGTCAGACTATTCTTGATTTAATTTTGCCATTACATATACTAAATAATTTATGTGTGAAATTAATTGGATTTAGAATGGACCAGTAACATGCACCTGTCTCGGGAACAGGGGCAGCGGGAAAAAATACCTGTCATCTATGCACTTAAATAGCGAATGGAGGACGCTTTTCCTGTGGTTCATTTTCATGCCGGCCAGGTAGGATATACTCCTGTTGTAAAGCGAAGCAATGTGCTTAATATTAGGATAGTAAAATGGAGGGGGAGTCGAGAGCTGTGAGAGAGAGGACAAACTCCTGGATGTTTCGCAGGTCTGTTGGCTAAAAGCTTTGAACACTGATCATTATTTCATTGGCTGGAGCAGAAAGAAGAACCTGAGTGGCGTTTGGGATTTGAGTTCAAACTTGCTCTGAGACACAGTTTACCACAATGTTGTTATTTTCTGGTTGACAAGATGTCAAATAACCAAATTACAACCAATGGGTCTCTATTACAACCAGGTAAAGGTGTATTTTTCATGACCAAGAGCACATTTTGGTTGCTATCTGGTCAGATAACCAGATTAAACCAGATAAAACCAGATAAAGACATCTTCTTCATCATGAAACCTACTGGTGACCCGGGATACTTCTCCTCCCTTTCCCACTCAGGAAAACATCCTTATACATCGAGATAGATGTAGCTAGATTAATTATTATTTCCTTCTTCCCTTGCTTAGCTCCCTTGGCTATGCCCAGTAATAAACCACTCTACCACACAACATCAGAGTGACTGATAAAGTGAGCACTCTGTGTGAGTCCAGTCCAGTGATGTTGAGTAACCCTGTGATAGCATGGGAAACCCAGTGCTGCTGCTGCTACTGCCACTGCCTCGGTCATCTCCACCACCACAGGCAGAAATAGAACACAGCTCTCTCTCCCTAAATCAGCAGTGCTCCTTCTAAGGGACACAGCCACAAAGTAGTGGATCAACTCTCCAGTCAGATCCTAAATAGAGCTTAGTCCAATATCCACTTGTCGGATATCTCTATGCAAGCAGCTTGCTTGTCCTTAATTTCTAGGAAAGAGAAAACTGAGGAGAAGGAAGCATTGAAACATATTATGATGACGATAACGACATGATGATGATGTTGATGATTACTTCAAGACTTGATGATGGCAATAATGACCAGTCAATAGTGAAATAAAGTGGCGTGTCTGTCTGTCTGTCTGAGTGTGTGTTCATGTGCAAGTCTGTGTGTGAGAGACTGAGACATGAATAGTGTGCAGAGTTACAGTACATCACTGGTGAACAGGCCAACCAACACATACTATATAAAGGGAAATAAAGTATCTCTTCCCCTCCTCACACCCCCTCTCACTCTCTACTCTCCCAGCTCTAGCCCCCAATCCCCCTTTCCATCCTCAATTTCGCCTTCTTCTCCCTACTGCCTGAGCAAAGCAAACTCAATGCTGAGGATTTAAGCAACAAAATGGAAGCTAGATTAAATCAAATCACATTTTATTTTTCACATACGCATGGTCAGCAGGTGATAATGAGAGTGTAGCGAAATGCTTGTGCTTCTAGTTCCGACAGTGCAGTGATATCTTATAAGTAAACTATCAAATTCATAACAACTACCTTATACACACAAATGTAAAGGGATGGAATAAGAATATGTACATATAAATATATAGATGAGCGATGGCCGTGCAGCATAGGGAAGATTCAATAGATGGTATGAAATACAGTATATACATATGAGATGAGTAATGTAGGATGTGTAAACATTATTAAAGTGGCATTATTTAAAGTGACTAGTGATACCTTTATTAAATTAATTAATTAAAGTGGCCAGTGATTTGGGTCTGTATGTTGGCAGCAGCCTCTCCATGTTCGTGGTGGCTGTTTAACAGCTTGATAGCCTTGAGATAGAAGCTGTTTTTCAGTTTCTCTGTCCCAGCTTTGATGCACCTGTACTGACTTCGCCTTCTGGATGATAGCGGGATGAACAGGCAGTGGCTCAGGTGGTTGTTGTCCTTGATGATCTTTCTGGCCTTCCTGTGACATCGGCTGCTGTATGTGTCCTGGAGGGCAGGTAGTTTGCCCCCGGTGATGCGTTGTGCAGACTGCACTACCCTCTGGAGAGCCTTGCGGTTGAGGGTGGTGCAGTTGCCGTACCAGGCGGTGATACAGCCTGACAGGATGCTCTTGATTGTGCACCTCTAAAAGTTTGTGAGGGTTTTAGTTGACAACCCAAATTTCTTCAGTCTCCTGAGGTTAAAGAGGCGCTATTGCTTTCTTCACCACACTGTCTGTGTGGGTGGACCATTTCAATTTGTCCGTGATGTGTACGCCGATGAACTTAACACTTTCCACCTTCTCCACTACTGTCCCGTTGATGTGGATAAGGGGTGCTCCCTCTAACTGTTTCCTGAAGTCCACAATCATCTCCTTTGTTTTGTTGACGTTGAGTGAGAGGTTGTTTTCATGACACCACACTTCGAGTGCCCTCACCTCCTCCCTGTAGGCCGTCTCGTCGTTGTTGGTAATCAGGCCCACTACTGTTGTGTCGTCTGCAAACTTGATGATTGAGTTGAGTTGGCAAGACACTTGAAGAAACCCGGTGGCTGTACCGACTCTGACAACATATCCTGAGTGAGCCAAGTTTCTGTGAAACAAAGAATGTTACAATCTCTGATGTCTCTCTGGAAGGCAACTCGTGCCCTAATTTCATCCACCTTGCTGTCTAGAGACTGGACATTGGCGACTAATATGCTCGGAAACGGTGGGTGGTGTACTCGCCTTCTTAGTCTGACCATGAGGCCACTCCGCCTGCCTCTCCTGCGGTGACAATGTTGTTTTGGGTCAGCCTCTGGGATTCGATCCAATGTCCAGGGTGGAGGTCCGAACAAAAGATCTGCTTCGGGAAAGTCGTATTCCTGGTCGTAATGTTGGTAAGTTGACGTTGCTCTTATATCCAATAGTTATTCACAGCTGTATGTAATAACACTTAAGATTTTCTGGGCTAACAATGTAAGAAATATACATAAAAAAGTCATTACTGCATAGTTTCCTAAGGACTTGAAGTGAGGCGACCATCTCTGTTGGCGCCATCTTGCCAGATCACAAACTCTCCCAGATATCTGCTACACAGAGCTTAACTCAGACCCAAATAAACAGATTGTGTATAGAGGGTTTGTCCAGCTCCAGCAGTTTGGTGGTTTGGTGGTTTGATAGAAAACATTTTAGGAAGGTCGTCCTCAAAGGCTTACAACTGAGTAATAACTATGAGAGGAAGCTTGGAGCTGGGAGCGCAGCCCTGCAGCACTGAGCGGGACAGGGGCACAACACAAAGTAATGACCTAAATCCACACTAACACTGCGCTATTGTGGAGCTGTCTGCACCCAACGCTTCCCAAAGGCCTAATTAGGAATTCTTACGCTCTTGCGCTGATATGTAACAATTTGTTTACATAATGCCTGCTTTTACAAGACAGTAAACTTCAAAAGCGTCCCCTCCCCAACAACAAACCAAAATTCCAACTCTCAGGCATTTTACAAGAGGCTCTATGCCACAGAGTTGGTTTCCTACTTTCTCTAAGTAAGTGCGTGGGTGCTTCCGATCATACATTCAGATGAACAGCTACTGTATTCTTGCAAACAAATAAACATACTGAAGAAAACATAATCAAGATAATTTTCTATATGGGGACCATAGTTAGCGAACACACACACACACACACACACACACACACACACACACACACACACACACACACATACACACACACACACACACAACTGCAGTCCTGATGATAAACACTTTAATAGGGAAGGCTAAATCTGGGTATGAATGGTCGGACTTAAAGCATTAGTGTGTGATTTGGGAATAAATAAAAGATCCCTCACCCATAAAAAGAGAAGCAGCTTCTTCCAAAGACATTTGTTCTCCCCCTCTCTTAAGCCACTCCAACCAGTGTTGTGACCCCATTTAGCTTAACTTCATCCACTACGGATCATAGCCATGTGTAAATAGGGCTAAAGAATCCTACTATAAATGACATGACCATGGGCTACAGGGCCCAATTAAGAACACTATTCATTTGTATTTATTTTATCTTTATTTAACTAGGCATGTCAGTTAAGAACAAATTCTTATTTTCAATGACGGCCTAAGAACAGTGGGTTAACTGCCTGTTCAGAGGCAGAACGACAGATTTGTACCTAGTCCAACGCTCTAATCACTAGGCTACCCTGCCGCCCCATTCAAGAACCTTGTGATTGAAAATTGAGTTAAAAGGGAGCAGTCTGTATTTCTTTGCATTGTGTACATCGAAGAAAAAAAAACTTTGTAACAGTGTAACTCTACCAAAGCTTTTATGTGCAAAAATGTAAGGCTCTCACTTTGCCACTATCTACCGTATGTATCGTCACTGTAATGCCATCAACTAACCTACCATCCCTCTGGCAATCAGAATTACTACTCCCTCTGACCTGCTCTACGTTCTCTCATGTGCTGGATTAGAACACAGTGGCAGGAAAATTCCAAGAGCCAATCAGCTTGAGGAGAAGTGTGAAGGAAAATCAAGGGATGAGGAGAAAGAGAAAGTTAGAAATAGAAATGGGAGAAACAGAAAATATATTTTTGAAATGCCTGGAGAGCGAAAGGTGTGAGGGAGAAAAGAAAAGGAGAGAGCAGAGAGAGAGAGAGCAGAGAGCGAGAACAGAGAGAGAGCGAGCGAGAAACCCATCAGAGCAAACGAGGTAGAGCTTTTCCTCTCAGTTCAGTGGCATATTAGGGTGATTAAAAATGGAGGGGATTAAGAAAGATACCTCCGAAGCGGAAGCTAGCTGCAGGCTTTCAAGTGCTTGATTAATGGGGCATGATTCACATGCTGGTCCCAACATTACGCAGTCTGCAGCAGCCTGGGCCAGCCACACACACACACACACCCACACCCACACCCACACCCACACCCAGCACTGGCATTAGTATTCAGGGAACATTATTTGGGGTCAAAATTCTGAATGAAATAGGGAAATGGAAGATCTTATCATCCTGTGCCTGTGAGCATCACCCCAAATGTCCTCAGTGACAGCAAGACTACGTAACAAGAATGTTTACACTGGCACATTCTTTAACATGGCACCCTCTGAGGAATGGGCAACATTGGTTTGGGACCACACTCAACTGAGGTGAGAGAAAAGCTATGAAAACATTTTGGGAACACCTTAATAGGGGTCATAAAAATCCAAATGTCAATATGACTTCAGGGTGTCTGATCAAAGAACACATCGGGGGGGGGGGGGGGGGTTAAGCTACATCTTAAATCCTGTGTTTTTAGACTTTTCCTCTCCAAAGGGCCATCATACAGGGCTAGAGGTACTGACTCACACACACGCAGACACACACGCACGCACACACACCGCTAGGAGAACGTTATTTCAACGTGAACTCCATCAACAGAGAGAGCATAACGATTGAAAATACGGCCTCATGTCATTAAACTGGCATTGACTCAGGCCTAGTGGCTGGCATGGCGGGCAGGTCAGAGCATTACTAATCCCTGATGCTTTATTTAATGAGAGCACCAGGGCCAGAAAGTCCCCCCTCTCTCTAATTCCCTACTTGTCTGTCGACACACTTGTTGATGATATAGGAGCTCCGACTGGGCTGAGAGCTGTGTTTTTGTTGGATGGGACGTTTTATACACTCAACATTCTGCAGTGGAAACCAAGGCAGTTCCTCAGTTGCAGCTTGCCTTTTTTTTCTCTCTCTGCTGGGAAAGCTTGACTGTGTCTGTGGCTGCCAAGAGCAACATGACCGTATAGGTTCCACTTCGAGGGAGAAAATTACATAATTTGTGTATACAAGGGAAAGCGGCGGCTAATTGCGAGTCCTAATCAGAATGAGAGTGAGGCTAAATCCATCACATTCCGCACAGGGACGCAGTAGTGGAAAAGGAGAGTTGGAAGTGTTTGTGTGTGTGTGTGTGTGTCTACGCGTGCATGCGTGCGTCTCTACATGTGCGCATATTGCTAGTGTTTTCCTGAGGTGCGTGTGTTGCAGTGAGGAGTCAGAGGGCTCGACTCACACTGATGAACGTCACAAATCACCCCTGAGCCACTTAATGGAGTTAGATTACGTAAGGAAGTCCCATTAGAACAGAACACCACCTAACAATGGACACTGGGTTGATTCTCTATCAGGCCAATCCACTCCGCTCCGTATGCTGTAGAGTACACAGGCATGTGTTAATCACTCTTCAGCCCATTCACACATACAAGTGATTCATTCACCAGAGCAGCTTGATGGGCTTTTGTGTGTACACACGATTCGCAACTTAACACTACAGCTGCTAGTTACCATTAGCGACGAATGATCCACAGCCATTAGCCAGTTCGGAATGAGTGGCCAGGTGTGAATTACAGACCTCATTGGAGAGGCAATGCTAAGTCATTCTATTTTGGCAGTCCGCAACAGAACAATCTGTCAAGACAAACTAAATGCAGGGATGAAGGGTAGCACTGAATGCAATTAGCCTATTGAGATATTTAAGTGGACACGAAAACATGTCTTTTCACTCATCCTCATACTAAGAGACAATCAACTCAGCCACAAAGCTATAGAGAATACAACATAATAGTACACTTCAACATCAAGTGGGAATGTTGGTCTAATCAGAAGCAGTGGGAACTGGGAAAGGAGCTGGCATTCCGGATGCTATGTAAACCGTGACAATGAGCGTTCCGGCCCTGTTGACACAGGGAAAAAATATTTCTGTCAACACTCCATCAATATTTATGTTAGAGCCCCCGGCTCAGAGAATAGCAGCAGTTAAACTAATCAACAGCCATGTGCTCTTCCATATGAGCATGCTTGCCGCCAAGCCAAGCAGACCTGGATTCAAATACTATTTGAAAATTTTTCCAATACTTTGAGGGTTCGCTTCAGCATGTCCAGAAGGCCAGATGGGCGGGATTTACCGGTTTGAGATGATTTGATTGGTGCAATAAGCAAGGCAAACTCAATTGAGCACATATAAAGTGTTTTAAATATTTAAAATCGTTTTTGAATCCAGGTCTTCCGCCCAAGCTAACAGAAACAGTAGCCTGAAGAGGAAACAAAGAGAGGAAGAGGATGTGTGGCGACGGGCCCCAAAAATGTGAGAAAAGCAGCGCTGCTGACCGCATTATCACTATAATTATGCTTCCGCATCTGTTCCTGTCAGTGTGTGATCACCGAATGCTCCGATAACGTTCCCGGAGCCCTCTGAAAACCTCCAGAGGGGCACAGATTGGCTCTCAGAAGTGGTGGCACACTGCCAACCCAATTCTGTCCCTGTCCTTTCAGATCCCTATCAAGGGTGGACAATAACATGTGGTAAATCACAGCTACAATAAGGGAGAGAAAGGGGATGGTGTGTGAGTGTTTGTGTTGTGTATGTTTGCATACAGATGTGTGTGGTTGTGTGTCAGGGCATGTGAGCATGATAAGCGAGACGCAGTGATGTGGGTGAGTATTTGTGTGTGTGTGTTCTGCACAACTGTACCGCATGAGCATATACACGTACTGCATATACACGTACTGCACTGCAGAACTGTTACGCATGAGTGCATGCGCACGTGTGTGTGTGTGTGTGTGTGTGTGTGTGTGTGTGAGCGAGCGAGCGCGATTAGCTCTCCCCTCACGTCCCCGATACCCCCTACCTGGTTAGCAGGCAGCAGTCGTGGACCAGGGTTTCCTCCACATAGACACCCCTGCCCTCGTTGCTGTGGATGGCGCGGCCATTGTGGCGCCAGCGCAGCTTGACAGAGGGATCCAGGTATGACACCGTGCACTGCAGAGGTAGCCGGTCCCCACGGAACACCACCTGTCTCTGGGACGGGATCAGCTGGAACAAGGGCAGCTCCAGAGGCCCATCTGAAGAGGAAAGGCAGATACCAGGGAGAGGAGAAGGGGAAGGAGAGAACTCATTCATCCAGAGGGAAGGAGAGATTGGTGGGGGATGGGATTTGATGATTCCCCATGGCTGAAGTCATGTCAGTTGTAAAGTATTGACAATGTTACCACACAAAAATACACATACAATATCCACAAATACACATGCACACACACATCAGCAATCAGGAGAAAGCAATGTGCTTGTAGGACTGAATGAAAGCTGTGGGGAACATAGAGGATTTACAGCCAAGCAAATCATTTAATACCAGATGAATTATGATTTTTGTGGTTGTTGGCTATATAAAAAGGCTAGTAAAGGATTTAACAGCTTTCTTCAGTCTCAATCTTCAAAAAAAGCTAGCGCTGTACCTGGAGCTGCTTGCGTCGGCCACGCGTCTACATACCGATCTGAGATTATCGTAGTAAACTGGCTCGCTGTGGGACCTTGGGAATTCCGAACTCAGGGAACATGTTTGATTGGGCACATAAAAACATTTCCTTGGACATGCTCCAAGAAGTCGGCTAAGCGGCCTTCAGTTCCATTCAGATCAATGGGGAGACCGAGCAGTGCTTACAGTGTGACGGACCATTCAGTACACGCGGGTCATAAAGCGCTCCCATTTGTGGATGCTGATACACTCAGTTCAAACTCCAACGTCTCTAGCTATATTACATCTCTATTCTAAATGCTATATACTGGATCTGACTGAGAGATAGTGAGATAGCGAAGGCACGGCACCATTCCATCTCTCTGGAGATGGTTTAACTAAGCCAAAAACACAGCCAATAAACGTTTCTTTTAATGTATGATCTGGGAAACGATCAAGGCCGATTTAGTGAGACGTCGCCTGACCTTGATTTTATGTATGCACACTCTAATGCAGGGGTGTCAAACTCATTCCATAGAGGGCCTAGTGTCTGCAGGTTTTAGTTTTTTCCTTTCAATTAAGACCTAGACAACCATGTGAGGGGAGTTCTTTACTAATTAGTGACCTTAATTCATCAATCAAGTGCGAGGGAGGAGCGAAAACCCGCAGACACTCGTGTTAAATGCATTCCATGGAGGAACACGTGCTCTAATACATACATAAATAGAAATAATGCATAATGCATACTATTAACATAAATAAGACATACGTGCTTCTGTACTAAAGTACGCAATTAACATGCTCATCGATGTGGGCTAACACCTCATCTCTTGATATTAAGATGCTCATCTACTGGTCTAACACCACATCTCTTGAAATTAACATGCTCATCTACTGGGCTAACACCACATCTCTTGAAATTAACATGCTCATCTACTGGGCTAACACCTCATCTCTTGATATTAAGATGCTCATCTACTGGTCTAACACCACATCTCTTGAAATTAACATGCTCATCTACTGGGCTAACACCTCATCTCTTGAAATTAACATGCTCAACTACGAGGCTAACACTACATCTCTTGATATTAAGATGTTCATCTACGAGGCTAACACCACGTCTCTTGATATTAAGATGCTCATCTACTGGGCTAACACCATGTCTCTTGATAATTAACATAATCATCTACTGGTCTAACACCACATCTCTTGATATTAAGATGCTCATCTACTGGTCTAACACCACATCTCTTGATATTAAGATGCTCATCTACTGGTCTAACACCACATCTCTTGATAATTAAAATGCTCATCTACGAGGCTAACACCACATCTCTTGATAATTAAAATGCTCATCTACGAGGCTAACACCACATCTCTTGATATATTTACATGCTCATCTACTGGGCTAACACCTCATCTCTTGATATTAAGATGCTCATCTACTGGTCTAACACCACATCTCTTGATAATTAAAATGCTCATCTACTGGGCTAACACCTCATCTCTTGATATTGCAATTTTCATGTGTTTTAAAGAGTGTCATTTAATTTGTTGATAATTTACATAGCCATGTATTGGTAGTTGGACATGAAGCAGTGCAGAACTGGAGCTACTGCATAACCTGTAACTGACTGTAGCTGGCTAAGTGGTACCACATAAAAACAGCATGGGGCAATGGACTGTTGATCTGCTGTTATGCTGATACTGTTGAATCACACTCAGAGCCAAAGGATCAGAGCAGCAAAACGCCTGTGCCTATCAGGCACTGCCAGGGTGAGACTGTGTGTGTGTGTGTGTGTGTGTGTGTCATTGGGCTGCAGTTAACACATTAACCACATAAACTAATGTAATCCAATAGTGGCAGCTCTGATATTGCTAAAATGTGGAATATAAGTAGTCAATGGTCTGCCCTGCATACAGAAATAAACAACATTAGGATCTCTTAAAACATTTAGGAAATATAGACCTATAAACGCACAGATACAATAGGCATAAATATAAACTATGAATATTTATGTTGAATGTATGATTTATGTTCACTTTTTGGTAGCTGTTCAATAGACAACTTTCCAAGTCAATTCTGCTCTCATTCAGTGCTGTATATTTAACCTTTATTTAACAAGGCCATGCCATGCCTCTGTTGTGTTTGAATAGCCGAAGCCAACTACTTTCTCAATGTGTGTGTCACATCTGCTCCTGCTTCTCCCCTCCTCTTTATCAAATGTTTCACAGTTGTTTTTATGTTGAATGTGGCAAAAAGTCCTGCAGGTTACATCCAACATATTTCTTTTTATTTCTTTGGAAGCCAGGTAGGATGATAATTTGGCCAATATTAACCGTGGGTGGTTGGCATTGATAACAGACTGGAGCAGACACCCAGCAGGAGATGTGGCGAGTGACAGAGCCTGTGAGGGTGACCTCAGGTTACTTAGAGGTTAGTTAGAGTGTAGCTAGGTCATACAATGACTAAGAAGTGTTGGTTGTAAGGGACATAGCACAGCCCCACACACATACATTTGAAGATGATCTCTGGGCTTCGATGGGCAGTAAAAGGCTTGCTGAGGAGGTAGAGCTGATCAAGTATGATGCACAAAGAACACTATCAAGGTCAATCCCCAGCCACCAAATAAACACTCACATACAGAAAGTTTTACCATTCTAAGGTGCCTTGTTTCCCATAAATAGCATATGTCCTTAGTGGGATTACTGCAGTTTCCAGACTAATACATGAGTCACCCCAGCATGAAAGCTCATTCTTCACATGCGAGTCCAGTTCAGGTGTCACATGAGCTGGCCAGCCATGGTTGGTAGCAAAGCAGGTACATATGAGGACAATGCACGCCAGCCATTTCCAGATGCTGTTGTCCTGAAGTGGCAGTCCAATTCCATGGTGTCTCCATCTCTAGTAACTGCCCGAGAGAAGGACTGATGGTGGAGTGAGCCTATCAAGAACAGTTCTGTGAGATTCAGGACATCATTGGCATTGGAGAAGTGTAATTCCTATACCATGTGAAGGCCCAATAAGTTCTTGTCAGTTGTCAATGAGTGTCAGATTGCATTGGTTCATTGCAGTGAATCTTATGCTCTGGTCATGTTTGGTTGCATCCTCCCCATACACCAAACTGTCACCAAGTCAACATATATGGCAACTCCAGGGCAGACAGCCAGGATGGTGGATATGATTGGCAGGAAGAAGCAATGCGTCAGCTCAACTCAAAAATAATAATACACCTTTCAAACCAAAACGCGTTTTCCGGCAACTTTCGCATCCCGCCAATTTTTTTATTACTTTTTATTATATACATTTGAAGTCGGAAGTTTACATACACTTAGGTTGGAGTCATTAAAACTTGTTTTTCAATCACTCCACAAATTTCTTGTTAACAAACTATAGTTCTGAAATGTCGGTTAGGACATCTACTTCGTGCATGACAAGTCATTTTTTACCAATTGCTTACAGACAGATTATTTCACTTAAAATTCACTGTATCGCAATTCCAGTGGGTCAGAAGATTACATACACTAAGTTGACTGTGCATTTAAACAGCTTGGAAAATTACAGAAAGTTATGCCATGGCTTTAGAAGCTTCTGATAGGCCAATTGACATCATTTGAGTCAATTGGAGGTGTACCTGTGGATGTATTTCAAGGCCTACCTTCAAACTCAGTGCCTGTTTGCTTGACATCATGGGAAAATCAAAAGAAATCAGCCAAGACCTCAGAAAAACAATGATAGACCTCCACAAGTCTGGTTCATCCTTGGCAGCAATTTCCAAACGCCTGAAGGTATCACGTTCATCTGTACAAACAATAGTACGCAAGTATAAACACCATGGGACCACGCGTCCGTCATACCGCTCAGGAAGGAGGCGCATTCTGTCTCCTAGATGCGAAAAGTGCAAATGTACTTGAATGTGGACATCACAAAGCCCTGACCTCAATCCCATAGAAAATGTGTGGGCAGAACTGAAAAAGTGTGTATTCCGAGGAAGGAGGCCTACAAACCTGATTCAGTTACACCAGCTCTGTCAGGAGGAATGGGCCAAAATTCACCCAATTTATTGTGGGAAGATTGTGGAAGGCTACCCGAAACGTTTGACCCAAGTTAAACAATTGAAAGGCAATGCCACCAAATACGAATTGAGTGTATGTAAACTTCTGACCCACTGGGAATGTGATGGATGAAAGAAAAAAAAGCTGAAATAAATCATTCTCTCTACTATTATTCCGACATTTCACATTCTTAAATAAAGTGGTGATCCTAAATGACCTATGAAAGGGAATTTTTACTAGGATTTAATGCCAGGAATTGTGAAAAACTGAGTTTAAATGTATTTGGCTAAGGTGTATGTAAACTTCCGACTTCACCTGTATGAAAGGTATTGCCGACAACAAAGCCTATACTTTTATGTCCGCCAACCGACCTAGGCATGATTGCGGTAAAGTTCTGCCTACGACTTAGTATGAAATGTGCCATAATGCCGAGGTGGCATTCGCACGCACTACGCTCTTAATAGTTACTACTATCGTCCTGAAAGTTCTAAACTTTGGCATATCACTTCACCAATCTCTTTGCATAGTTCACCACACATCTTTTTTTCTTCACCACAACTAGATGGATCCATAAAGAATTACTGTGGTAATAAATACTGTATCACTGAATGATAAATACTGGAATAAAGTAGGCTAATGCAATTGAAGGCATCAAATTGGTGTTACTGAAACTCCCAAAGTCATCCAATTGTTAAAATAAAATTGATTGAAGCAATAGCCTAGCAATAGCCTACCTGTGTGTGGTCAACTATTTCAGCACCATTTTTCACTGCTTTGAGGCAAATGTGGGGTCTTGCAAAATCTATCAATATCCCAAGTAGTGCAGAGGTCTAAGGCACTGCATAACAGTGCTAGAAGATTTACTACAAGACCTGGTTTCAATCCTGAGCTGTATCACAACCGGCCGCGATCGGGAGTCCTATAGCGCAGCGAACAATTGGCCCAGCGTCGTCCGGGTTAGTGGAGGGTTTGGCCGGGGTGGGCAATTACTTGGTTCATCGCACTCTAACAACTCCTTGGGGCGGGCCAGGTGCCTGCAGCCTGACCTCGTCGTCAGGTGAACGGTGTTTCCTCCGACACATTGGTGCGGCTGGCTTCCAGGTTAAGCGGGTGGCAGGTCATGTTTCGGAGGATGCATGACTCGACCTTCGCCTCCCGAGCCTGTTGGGGAGTTGCAACGATGAGACAAGATCAAAATTAGGGAATTTAAAAAAATAAAAATCTATCAATTTCGATTTTTCTTTTCACCGAATCTCCGTTTGCATATTGGTTAGGATACAATTGGGCTGTGGTAATGTTAGCTAAATTGAGGTGAGTGCTGCTCATGGTCATCTTGTCTGGTTGGCACATTTATTAGCACTGATCAGAACATTTTGCCAGCATGTTGTCATGACGTTGGCCTGGGGGTAGGTTTATGACAGTCATAAATACCTCTTTCCGGTTCTGGGAACATCAGAAGGTGGGGGGAAATTAACTATATTCTGGTAATCCGACCAATTGAACATATGCGGTGGTACTTAATGAATATGATGTCAGTTCGGTTGTCATCTGAGACATTCTCATCAATGATAAGATTACATAAATTCTACAGTGGAAAGTCTACACATCAGAGTTATCGGATTCACATGGAACTGTTGTTCAATTTAAATGTTTGATTATGAAATTATTTGTGATGGGATGAAATGTGATTTTAGCTTCTAAAATGTGAGATTTGGGTTTTCATAAGATAGGGCTCTGCTCAATCAGTGGCCCGCCCCTGTGAAGGGACATGGGCTATAAAACTTTTCAAACACGCCCTCCTCTCCCTTCCTATATAAAGCCTTGACGACAATATAACCTCCTGTTCCGAGGATGTTTGGACAACGGTCCGATGTCAGAATGGTTCAGATAATAACTACAGAACGAAGCCAACATCAGCGTGAGCTTTGGTTGCGAATGGTATGAATTTTGAACTCTTATTCACCACAGAAGTGATACCTCCTAGCCGTGGAGTTAGCAACAGCAGATGCAACGAGGGTTAGGAAGGAACAGACAGAGTATCCCATCTACCAAACAACGACATTAATACAACGTATCCAATTTACCAGCAGAGACATTCTTCAAAGGACAAAGGACTCGGTTGGGCAACATGGCCTTCCATCTACCACCAACCTACCGAAGCGCAGCTCAGTGTAAATATTTATTGCATTTTCCTTTTCCAAATAGGCGGTAATTTAGAATGCATAAGATTCTGTATTTACGATAGCACAGCTTCGCCCTTAGTTCCTCAGTCTTCCTGCTCTTTCACTCAAACCCAGCCCTTTTTTTCCCCAAACCAGCTGTCATATCGGTTCCGCCCGCTATGGTGTAATTTGTAATCAAGTTATGATTTAATTATGTGTATGTGTAATTCTGTGTGACTAGTTAGGTATTTAGTAAATAAATAACTAAACCCAATTTTGTATTGCTGATTCAACTTGTTAGCCAGGGTTCATGCAGATGAGACTGAATTAAGAGGACGATTAATATTGATGTAAAATATTACTAGGTCTTTAAGAGTTTATTCGGAAGATAACAGCTCTATAAATATTATTTTGTGGTGTCCCGACTCTCTAGTAAATTACATTTACATGATTAGCTCAATCAGGTAATATTAATTACGGATAAATTATTTTATAGAATAGCATGTCATATCACTTAATCCGGCATAGCCAAAGACACGACAATGTTATGTAGCTTAACAAGTGGATGATTTTGCGCTTCACTGGCAGTCACTTAGTAGCCTAGGCCTACTCCCGACCAAAAGCCTGTGACTTGTCTTAATCAATCAATGTGATTTTGTTTCACTGAATCTCCATCTGTATATTTCGTTAATTCTCTGGCTGGGCAAATACGTGGAGGTGGTATAGCTTATCTATTTGTTTGCTCATCTATCACTGATCAGAAACATTCAGAATGCCATAAAGTAGGCTAAATCAAGTGTAGGCCTTTTGCTTGATCATGGATAGGCAACTCCAAAAGCTGGCGGAGGTTGCGAAACATTAACACACAAGACTCGAATGCTTTTGAAAAACATAGTTTGCTATTATTTTCAATCGGTATCATGATGAAGACACTCTCAACGTAAGACTCTTCGCCTGCATTTCTATTCATTTTAAAATTCATTTTATTAGTCTTATAACGTTTATTAGGACCAACCTAAACAAATTAATGATGGATTTATTTTTGATGGTGTATATTCTCAATAGATTAATTAAAATAAACTCCCTGCCACATCAGCACACCACTACTACCATTCACCCGCAGCATGCCGGCATGCACACGGGAGGTATAAAAGACGTATGCAGGTTGTAGATCATGCAGATTGTAGAAATGGGCCTGTTTGTAATGGCGTCATGTAGACATTGCACCGTTTTTTTCCATAGGCAAAATACCATACATCATATGTGAAAGTAGTATAAGAACATGGGAACATCACAATGTGTATCACAAATGCAATGGGCCAGCAGGTCATGTTGGATTCAGGCAGACGTGTTGGACTAGCAATAAAAAAAGCTCACTTCTAAATGATGCGGAGGTGAATTAATTAAGAGCCCAATCCTGGCAGGGAACTTATACCACAGTGGGGGCTAGTTGTTGAGCTAGGGAGAGAGTGTCAGAGTTGGATTCTCTTTCCTTTTGCTGGAGCCTCACATTTGTCTCAATGATCGTCAAATAGACTTAAGACTAATTTAAAACGTGTAGATGTACAGGTGATTAAATCACCATTTAAATGGTATTGTGGAAGCCTTATTGGATTTGATGCCATATTGGATTAGGAGTTACAGTGGGGCAAAAAAAGTATTTAGTCAGCCACCAATTGTGCAAGTTCTCCCACTTAAAAAGATGTGAGAGGCCTGTAATTTTCATCATAGGTACACTTCATCTATGACAAACAAAATTAGGGAAAAAAATCCAGAAAATCACATTGTAGGATTTGTAATGAATTTATTTGCAAATTATGGTGGAAAAAAAGTACTTGGTAACCTACAAACAAGCAAGATTTCTGGTTCTCACAGACCTGTAACTTCTTCTTTAAGAGGCTTCTCTGTCCTCCACTCGTTACCTGTATTAATGGCACCTGTTTGAACTTGTTATCAGTATAAAAGACACCTGTCCACAACCTCAAACAGTCACATTCAAAACTCCACTATGGCCAAGACCAAAGAGCTGTCAAAGGACACCAGAAACAAAATTGTAGACCTGCACCAGGCTGGGAAGACTGAATCTGCAATAGGTAAGCAGCTTGGTTTGAAGAAATCAACTGTGGGAGCAATTATTAGGAAATTGAAGACATACAAGACCACTGATAATCTCCCTCGATCTGGGGCTCCACGCAAGATCTCACCCGTGGGGTCAAAATGATCACAAGAATGGTGAGCAAAAATCCCAGAACCACACGGGGGGACCTAGTGAATGACCTGCAGAGAGCTGGGACCAAAGTAACAAAGCCTACCATCAGTAACACACTACGATGCCAGGGACTCAAATCCTGCAGTGCCAGACGTGTCCCCCTGCTTAAGCCAGTACATGTCCAGGCCCGTCTGCAGTTTGCTAGAGAGCATTTGGATGATCCAGAAGATGATTGGGAGAATGTCATATGGTCAGATGAAACCAAAATATAACTTTTTGGTAAAAACTCAACTCGTCGTGTTTGGAGGACAAAGAATACTGAGTTGCATCCAAAGAACACCATACCTACTGTGAAGCATGGGGGTGGAAACATCATGCTTTGAGGCTGTTTTTCTGCAAAAGGACCAGGACGACTGATCCGTGTAAAGGAAAGAATGAATGGGGCCATGTATCGTGAGATTTTGAGTGAAAACCTCCTTCCATCAGCAAGGGCATTGAAGATGAAACGTGGCTGGGTCTTTCAGCATGACAATGATCCCAAACACACCGCCTGGAAGGAGTGGCTTCGTAAGAAGCATTTCAAGGTCCTGGAGTGGCCTAGCCAGTCTCCAGATCTCAACCCCATAGAAAATCTTTGGAGGAAGTTGAAAGTCCGTGTTGCCCAGCAACAGCCCCAAAACATCACTGCTCTAGAGGAGATCTGCATAGAGGAATGGGCCAAAATACCAGCAACAGTGTGTGAAAACCTTGTGAAGACTTACAGAAAATGTTTGACCTCTGTTGCCAACAAAGGGTATATAACAAAGTATTGAGATAAACTTTTGTTATTGACCAAATATTTATTTTACACCATAATTTGCAAATAAATTCATTAAAAATCCTACAATGTGATTTTCTGGATTTTTTTTCTTCTCATTTTGTCTGTCATAGTTGAAGTGTACCTATGATGAAAATTACAGGCCTCTCTCATCTTTTTAAGTGGGAGAACTTGCACAATTGGTGGCTGACTAAATACTTTTTTGCCCCACTGTAAATCTAGAAGGGTCCCCCGAACGTAATTCCAAGAGTAGGGGCTAAATACATACAAATCCACAGAGGAAGCTTTGATTGGAAAAAATGACAGCTTTCAGTGTCTTAGCCCACCAATAGACACCGAAAAGAGAGAGCAAATTGAACTTGGAAAGTTGACTATTGAACAGCTACCAAAAAGTGAAGTTTACATTCATCATGGCCCGGGTATCCTGGAAGTATATTGACATCATCCCGTAAGTAGAGGATGCCTGGTTGCTCTTTAAAAGTGCTTTCCTCACCGTCTCAAATAAGCATGCCCCGTTCAAAAAAACGTGGAACCAAGAACAGATATAGCCCTTGGCTCACCCCACACTTGACTGCCCTTGACCAGCACAAAAACATACTGTGGCGTTCTGCATTAACATCGAATAGCCCCTGCGATATGCAATTTTTCAGGGAAGTCAGGAACCAATACACTCAGTCGGTTAGGAAAGCTAAGGCTAGCTTTATCAAACAGAAATTTGCATCCTTTAGCACGAATTCCAAAATGTTTTGGGACACTGTAAAGTCCATGGAGAATAAGAGCACCTCCTCCCAGCTGCCAACTACACTGAGGATAGGAAACATTGTTACCGCCGATACATCGATAATAATCGATAATTTCAATAAGCATTTTTCTATGGCTGGCCATGCTTTCCACCTAGCTACCCCTACCCCGGCCAACATCTCAGCATCCCCTTCAGCAACTTGGCCAAGCCCACACCACTTCTCCTTCACCCAAATCAAGACGACTGATGTTCTGAAAGAGCTGCAAAATCTGGATCCCAACAAATCAGCTGGGCTAGACAATCTGGACCATCTCTTTCTAAAATTATCTGCCGAAATTGTTGCAACCCCTATTACTAGTCTATTCAACTTCTCTTTCGTATTGTCTGAGATCCCCAAAGATTGGAAAGCTGCCGTGGTCATCCCCCTCTCCAAAGGGGGTGACACTCTAGACCCAAACTGTTATAGACCTATATCCATCATGCCCTGCCTTTCTAAAATCTTCAAAAGCCAAGGTAACAAACAGATTACCGACCATTTCGAATCTCACTGTACCTTCTCCGCTTTGCAATCTGGTTTCCGAGCTGGTCATGGGTGCACCTCAGCCATGCTCAATGTCCTAAACGATATCCTAACCGCCATCGATAAAAGACAGTACTGTGTAACCGTCTTCATCGACCTGGCCAAGGCTTTCGACTCTCTCAATCACCGCATTCTTATCGGCAGACTCAATAGCCTTGGCTTCTCAAATGACTGCCTCGCCTGGTTCACCAACTACTTCTCAGATAGAGGTCAGTGTGTCAAATCGGAGGGCCTGTTGTCCGGACCTCTGGCAGTCTCTATGGGGGTGCCATAGGGTTCAATTCTCGGGCCGACTATTTTCTCTGTACATATGACGTCACTCTTGCTGTTGGTGATTCTCTGATCCACCTCTATGCAGATGAGACCATTCTGTATACATCTGGCCCTTCTTTGGACACTATGCTAACCAACCTTCAAACGAGCTTCAATGCCATATAACACTCCTTCCGAGGCCTCCAACTGTTTTTAAATGGAAGTAAAACTAAGTGCATGCTCTTCAACTGATTGCTGCCCACATCCTCCCGCCCGACTAGCATCACTACTCTGGACAGTTCTGACCTAGAATATGTGGACAACTACAAATGCCTAGGTGTAGGGTTAGACTGTAAACTCTCCTTCCAGACTCACATTAAGCATCTCCAATCCAAAATTAAATCTATAATCGGCTTCCTATTTTGCAACAAAGCCTCCTTCACTCATGCTGCCAAACATAACCTTGTAAAACGGACTATCCTCCCGATCATTGACTTTGGCAATGTCATTTACAAAATAGCCTCCAACACTCTACTCGCAAACTGGATGTAGTCTATCACAGTGCCATCCGTTTTGTCACCAAAGCCCCATATATTACCCACCACTGTGATCTGTATGCCCTCGTTGGCTGGCCCTCACTACATATTTGTCGCCAAACCCACTGGCTCCAGGTCAACTATAAGTCTATGCTAGGTAAAGCCCCGCCTTACCTCAGCTCACTGGTCACCATAGCAACACCCACCCGTAGCACACGCTCCAGCAGGTAATTCTCTTTGGTCATCCCCAAAGCCAGCACTTCCTTTGGCTGCCTTTCCTTCCAGTTCTCTGCTGCCAATGACTGGAACAAATAGCAAAAATCACTGAAGCTAGAGTCTTATATCTACCTCTCTAACTTTAAGCATCAGCTGTCAGAGCAGCTTACTGATCACTGTACCTGTACACAGCCAATCTGTAAATAGCACACCCAACTACCTAATCCCCATATTGTTATTTATCCTCTTGCTTTTTTGCACCCCAGTATCTCTACTTGCACATCATTATCTGCACATCTATCACTCCAGTGTTAATGCTAAATTGTAATTATTTCGCCTCTATGGCCTATTTATTGCCTTACCTCCCTACTCTTCTACATTTGCACACACTGTATGTAGATATTTTTATTGTGTTATTGACATTTTGTTTATGTGTAACTCTGTGTTGTTTTTGTCGCACTGCTTTTCTTTATCTTGGCCAGGTCGCAGTTGTAAATGAGCACTTATTCTCAACTGGCGTACCTGGTTAAATAAAGGCCAAATAAAAAAATAAAAAAATCATAAATATGAATAATTGATATTTCCGCCCAATGTATCTGTGTGTTTACAGGTCTATATTTCTAAATTGCTTTAAGACATCGTAGTGCTGTTTGTTTGTGTCTGTAGGGCAGACAATTGACTACTAGTATTCAACATTTTAGCAATATCAGAGCTTGCAATATTGGGTTACATGAGCATATGCCCCCCCCCCTCCAGCCAGGCATTATTCTGCACTGTTTGAGTTAAGGGATTGTGTCAAAATATCCATCAATTTAACCTCTTTTTCAGTAAAACAATTTCATACAACCATCCATTACATATATAGGAGACCTTTTATGGAAAAACATGATTGTGCTTTGTTATACATAGGGTGGGGGTATCTCAAAAACGAAAGCTTTTTTTGAGGATTGGCCGCTAGCCTAGAAGGATCCATTCACATCACTGCAGAACAACTCCATCTTAGCACGGTCCCAGATATCTTTGTGCTGTCTGGCCAAATATGACAATGACCATAGGAGTTGGCCAACACAGCACAAACAAATCTGGGACCAGGCTCACCGACCCACAACTGCTAAGACAGTGAGCCACATCAGTCAGGATGGGAAGCCATTAAATGAGAAACCCCTCATTAATAAAAACAAGTCCAACCCTGCTATTTCCTCAGTAGGATTAGGCCCTTTCACACACACTGGTTACACTTCTCTTATTGTATCCAGATGTTGCTTGGATAATATTCTGTCTTTTTCAGAATATGGAGTTAATTCAACTTGAAAGCAAGTTCTACTGGCCTGACCACAGGGTCTAAAAGGCATATAATTCTCATCATGTGCATAAGGCCTGTAGTGACCATTAGGACCCTGACACTGCCATGGCGTCATACACTAAATAATTACCCAGACACCAAAGGCCCTAGGTGTGTGTGAATCAACTAATCTCTTCTTACCGTAGGCTATGTATTCCATTTCATATGCGGCAGGTAGCCTAGTGGTTAAGAGTGTTGGGTCAGTAACCGAAAGGTCACTGGTTTGAATCCCTGAGCCAATGAGGTAAAACAAAAATAATCTTATGTGCCCTTGAGCAAGGCACTTAATCCCAATTGCTCCTGTCAAGTCGCACTGGATAAGAGCGTCGGCTAAATGACTAAAACGTACAATTATACGCATTCTACACAGAGGCCACTGAGGAGCCTTGAGGAAATCAAAGAGGGCCCTGCTCCTTATTCAGTGTGTGTGTGTGTGTGTGGGTATGTGTCTGTGTCTCATTTCTCAGTGTTAGATGAGCTGAACAGACATAGCCTTGACCCCCATCTGAGGAAGCACCTGATCCTGGCAGGAACCTTCTCCTCCCTCCGTTTCCCCCTCGTTTGAGAATGACACTTGACCCGAACGCAATGTCAGACACCCCAAAGGAGGAGAAGCACTTTAAGATGTGTTCACCCTGACATCTGCTACTCATCACATCACTTTGGAGAAGAAGAAAAAGGGGACGACATGGCTGGAATAACAGCAAGATTGCACCTTGGATAGTTGTCTGGTATGAGTGAGAACTATTGTCCGGTACGAGTGAGAAGGCAAGCTCTGTCATTTGTCATCGTATCGACTGTCATTCTCAGTAATACCTTGACCTATATCACCAGGTGCTGAACAAAAGCAGCTGATACGTGATGAAATGCTAATGGCCACAGTATAGTAGTGCTGCCTTCCATTGACATAAAGTGAACCCATATGGAGATAATAAGCTGCAAATAACATTACAAGAAGGGGTTGTTAGAGCACTGTACAGTGTCCAATCAATTGTAGGAGGCTGTTGTAGAGGGAGTCCTGAACATTATCACGTTAATCCCATAATGGATGTGTTAGGGTGAAAGGAGAATTCTATACTCCAACCAGCCTAATTCCACTCCTGGCTCTATGTCATAGGACTGTGTGGAATTACCCTGTAATTGCTTGGATTGTTCCACATAATGAAAGACACACTCGGGATTATGTAGAATAACTTCAGAATGTCTCTAGTGTTGTGTACATGGATACACCCCCCCCCCCCCCCCCCCCCCACCACACACACACACACACACACACACACACACACACACACACACACTTACATTTCTAGCAGTGACGCGTGTTATTTTCTCATCCCAGTGCAATATCCTCTAAGCATGTGCAGGATGTAGGAGCAGAGTTGCTTTCAGACATGAGATGTGATTCCCCCATGGTTCAGAGCACACAGCAGAGCATATCACAAAGCTGAGATGGAAACACCAGAACACTCTAGCTAGCTACCACACCAATCTCTTCCTCACAGGTGATTCACTCACCTCATATACACAGAGGGGTGACCCGACAGACAGCAGGGAATATTCAGCCGTTGACTTTCAGACATACTCCTCATAACCCATACTCATTTATTTTGGGGGACAATACAAATTCAAACATATACAGAAAAAAAATATATTGAGATGCTTACTCTGTGTAGGTGTTCTGTATGCCTTATGTAAACACAGATATTGATGGTGTGAGATAACTTACCACATCTGAGCTGTGTCTCCCTCAGGTTGCGGACCTCCAGGCCGTGGAGGTGTGTGGGGTACACACACAGGGTGTCGTTGCCCAGGCGCACACCGTTCGCCCTGGCCCACACCAGCAGCCACTCCAGCTGACAGTCACAGAACAGAGACTCTGTAGAGAAGTGCCTGAGGGGATACGACAATGGTATTACAACCATCATCGAACTGTGTAGGTATCATGGTACAGTGTGTGTGAGTGAGTGATTATATGATTGTGTGTGTGTGTGTGTGTGTGTGTGTGTGTGTGTGTGTGTGTGTGTGTGTGTGTGTGTGTGTGTGTGTGTGTGTGTGTGTGTGTGTGTGTGTGTGTGTGTGTGTGTGATTTTGTTTTCTTACAGGACTTTGAGAGACACGAGGTGTGTGAATAGTCCCACCGGCAACGAAGAGAAAATATTTCCAGATAGATTCCTGTGGGGAGAAAAGGGTAAATACACATCAAACTGGTTTATTTTGTACCAGTAAAACACCACAGTATCTGCTAATGCATTACTTTGAAAGAGGCTTATCTAAGAAAAACAACATATTTCCTACACACGCATCTCAAATTGTGCGTACCGTACCGTACTGTATGTTTTCAATTTAGAGATACTCACAATTTAGAAAGATTGCCAAGGTCTACAAACATTTCAGGAGAGAGGCAGCCAATCCGATTGTTGGAGAGATCCCTATAAGGACAAAAAGCAAACTTTAAATTGTGGCTTAGAGATAAGCCAAGCACATCTGACTTAAAGCATTAAGGGCACTGATCATAGCAGAAGAGCTGGCAGTGAGGGGACGTGTGTATGAGAGAACACAGAACGAGCTTGGCTGTGACAACAAGTGTGTGTGTGTGTGTGTGTGTGTGTTATGTGCCGTCTCGTCTCATAATAATCTATTAACGAGAGCTTAAGCAGCTCAAGGAACTGTGATGTTAAACCACCAGTCCAATGTTTATTTATTCCAACTCGCGAGATATCAACAATGACCTTCTGTAACCCCCTTCACCTCTCACATCCCCATCCATCCTCACACGCGCACACGCACACACACACTGAGGGCTGTCGTGGCTCCGTGCCCTTTCCCTCTGTAATTAAAGAGCTGCTTTGCTGGAGCAGCTGTGGGAAAATAAGCAAGGCACTCGATTAATCACCAGTTGGGGAGCAATTAAATGAGCACTCTGCTGCTCCCAGAGCCAGGCGCACACGCCAAAGTTATTATAGTAAATGAAAACTGAAAAGAAAATAAAAACTCAAATTGTAAAAACAATTTAGTCAATTGAAATAAAAGAATTAAGAAAAACAATTTTAAAAACTAAAACTATACTGTATGGGATTATTTTGAGAACGTCGCTGGAAAGGAGAAAAGGTAAACATATTGTAGAATCCCGAAAAAGGCAGCGTGTGTGGCACAGATATGAAAGGGAAAAACCCAACCAACCTCAAAGTTCATCTGAACAGCACCCGCAAAGAATTTCAGGATAAAGAGTTGAGACAGACGTTATTTTATCTTTGGAATTCGGGTCAGAATTCTTCTCTTGGTATCATATGAACACACGTAGAACGTGAAAAATGTGTGAGCTTGACAAAATGAGCTTTACAATTTGCACACATTTATTCACTGGCAACAAGAAGGGTCTCAAATAGTACTTTAGTACCCCTGCTAAAGGCCTAAAACACGTAAATGTCGCCTCTCATGCATAAGGCTACTTTCTGACCCGAACACTAAAACAAAATAATATAAAAACTGAATAAAAACTAAAACTGAATAAAAACTAGTAAATCAAGTCTGAAAACTAAAACTAAAATAAAAATCTAAAAACAAATAGAAAATCACAAAACGACACTAAACTTGGCACACGCACCCCAAATCAGCACTGTTGCAACACCCCAGCAGCCTAAAAACCCCTAACAATCACGGAATTAAGTCATTTACGCCAGAGAGACAGAGAGAGAATGTGTGTGTTTCATCTACCACTTCAAGAAAGAGTGAATCTGCTTCTTCTTCTTTAATTATGATGAAGCCATCAAAGGAAGCTCTTCTGTCATAATTGCCCTGTGGAATAACTCACCCCTCTCCCCTGCCTCCCTTCAACTCACCAACGGCACCCTAAGACCCTGGCCTTGTCACTCTGGGTAGCCCAACCACTATGACAAACCCCTTCATACTCACAGTCTCCTCAGAGCCACCAGTCCACGGAAGGCCCCGTGCTCCACCGTGCTAATTAAATTATTCCTCAGGTCCCTAGAGAGACAGAGAGAGAGAGAGACAGAGAGAGAGAGAGAGACAGAGAGAGAGAGAGAGAGAGAGGCAGAGAGACACAGAAGATAGAGAGAGGGGAGGGAGACAGAGCCAGATACAGAAAGACAGAGAAAGAGCGAGAGAGAGAAAGAGCGCGTGCGTGAGAGAGAGGGAGAGAGACACAGAGACACAGACACACAGAGACAGAGAGAGAGGAGGGAGGTAGAGCCAGATACAGACAGAGAGAGAAAGAGCGAGAGAGAGAAAGAGCGCATGAGAGAGGAGGGAGACAGAGACAGATAGATAGAGAGGAGGGAGACAGAGACAGACAGAGACAAAGAGCGCGTGCGAGAGAGAGAGTGGAGGGAGGTAGAGCCAGATACAGACAGAGAGAGAAAGAGCGAGAGAGAGAAAGAGCCCATGAGAGAGGAGGGAGACAGAGACAGATAGATAGAGAGAGGAGGGAGACAGAGACAGACAGAGAGACAAAGAGTGAGTGCGAGAGAGAGAGAGAGAGAGAGAGAGAGAGAGAGAGAGAGATACTTATTATGCAACTATGGGTTTTAAGAGTCACATTGCTGGAGACAGGGAAGGGGACTGCCCCTTAAAATGCTCCCATCTGGCAGTAGTGGTTGGCAGTTAGCAATGACATTCACTGAACTGGGCTCTCAACGGGGACAAGCATGTAAGCTCATTGTGACATTAAGATGTAAACTCTAGCCTCCCTCCAACAAAATGCTATACTGTATATCCATTTAAAAACATTTTGGTAAATTAGCTTTGGTTGTTTAGAGAAATAATGAAAGATTAGTGTTTTTTTCACCATCTAATCATGGCATGGGGATGTTCAATGACAGATTTGTTTAAAATCTATCACATGATGGTTTACTTATTTAGAGAAACAAATAATCATGTAATTTTGCTAAATGCTATATATCCGCCTCGCTCTCAGAGAAATGTGTAGTACTTCTAGGTTTTATACAGTCAAATGTTACAAATAACAACTTTTTTATAAAGAACTGTACAAATGATACATTTGACATCAGTGCATTCAGAAAGTATTCAGACCACTTTACTTTTCCCACTTTGTATTCTAAAATGGATTAAATCGTACCGTCCCCCCTATCAATCTACACACAATACCCCAAAATTACAAAGCAAAATCAGGTTTTAGAAATGTTTGCAAATGTATTAAAAATAAAAAACACTGACATTTCACATTTAAGTAAGTATTCAAACCCTTTACTCAGTACTTTGTTGAAGCACCTTTTGCAGCCATTACAGCTTTGAGTCTTCTTGGGTATGACGATACAAGCTTGGCACACCTGTACTCGGGGAGTTTCTCAAGGGCACGTTGACATATCTCCCACAAGGTCAAAAACAGGGACCCGAACCAGCGACCCATCAGCCCTAGCTCCCAACCACCAGGCCACCAGACCTCCAAGATCCCCCCTCACAGTTCCCCAAGAGCTGCCCCTCAACCATCCGATCTAAGGGGCTTTTATATAATTCTAAATGAATTCATAATAATAATAATAATTGTGCACCGCCCTATGAGACTCCAAATCACAGTCGGATGTGATACAGCCTGGATTCAAACCAAGGACTGCAGTGATGCCTCTTGCACTGACATGCAGTGCCTTAGACCACTACGTCACTTTGGAGCCATGACCAATATATAATTGTCCTGCTAATAGCCCATCCTAGAAAAGTTGTTTGCAGAATTCACAGCCTGCTATGCTTGTGAAAAACAGGGTTAATAGTCATAATACCTTTTCCCCCTTCCACATGTTAAAGGTTCCAATTGATAAAGCTTTCTTATTAATTAGAATATTTGAGTTTAACTACAATATTTGTTGAATTATTTGTTAATTTTTTTCTGGTGGATTAAACTGAAATTGCAACCAATCACGGCCAGCTGTGATACAGCCAACCTAAATAAGAAATACATTTGACGATACAATTCTCCCCCTTACCATCCTTCTTGGCAAGTCTATTGTCCTGCTAATAGCCCATAATGGCTCTGTACCGGTCGAGAGTAGGCTACAGTACTACAGTAAGAGCAAAATAATCCTAACATGTCCACACCCTAATTGTAGTCTAACCAATACCCAAACAGAGATTCAGTGAAAATAAAAATCTTGTTGATTTATCAAGACCAGTCTCCATGCTTGTCTCAGAGCAGCGCTGTCTTGACCTCTGAATGCTGTCTCTTCCATTCATTTTGAAGAGTATTATAACGTTTAACTTCACTAGGGTAGGGGGCAGCATTCGGAATTTTGGATGAAAAGCGTGCCCAAAATAAACTGCCTGCTACTCAAGCCCATAAGCTAGGATATGCATATAATTAGTAGATACAATTATAATTAGTAGAAATGCATATACTTAGTAGCACATTAAGGTCCTGGAGTGGCCTAGCCAGTCTCCAGACCTTAATCCCATAGAACATCTGTGGAGGGAGCTGAAGGTTCGAGTTGCCAAACGTCAGCCTCAAAACCTTAATGACTTGGAGAAGATCTGCAAAGAGGAGTGGGACAAAATCCCTCCTGAGATGTGTGCAAACCTGGTTGCTGACTACAAGAAACATCTGACCTCTGTGATTGCCAACAAGGGTTTTAACACCAAGTACTAAGTCATGTTTTGCAGAGGGGTCAAATACTTATTTCTCTCATTAAAATGCAAATCAATTTATAACATTTTTGACATGCGTTTTTCTGGATTTTTTTGTTGTTATTCTGTCTCTCACTGTTCAAATAAACCTACCATTAAAATGATAGACTGATCATTTCTTTGTCAGTGGGCAAACGTACAAAATCAGCAGGGGATCAAATACTGTTTTCCCTCACTATAAATTATTAATTTTAATGCTATTTATTTAATGCTATATTCGTATGTTAAACACTTGTATATTTTATCAATGTTTATGATGAGTATTTCTGTTATTTGATGTGGCTCTCTGCACTTTCACTGCATGTTTGTTTGAGACAATGCATTTATGAACATAAAACACCAATTTCAAATTAGGTTTTTTGACAAAGATTAACTTTATCGAACAAAACACACATTTATTGTGTAACCTGAAGTCCTGTGAGTGCCATCTGATGAAGATCATCAAATGTTAGTGATTAAAATTTATCGCTATTTCTGACTTTGTGAGCCCTCGCCTTGGCTGGAAAATGGCTGTATGGTTTTCTGTGACTAGTTGCTGACCTAACATAATCGTCTGGTGTGCTTTCGCTGTAAAGCATATTTGAAACCGGACACTGTGGCTGTATTTACAAGAAGTTCATCTTTAAAATGGTGTAAAATACTTTTATGTTTGAGGAAATGTAATTATGGGATTTCTGTTGTTTTGAATTTTGCGCCCTGCAATTTCACTGGCTGTTGTCGAGGTGGGACACTAGCTAGCACACTTGTACCATAGACGTTAAGGTACGACCCAGATGCAGAAAGTGTTGAAGAGACAAAAGTGTATTCCTTAAACAGGGGCAGACAAGCGACAGGCCAAAACAAGCAGGGGTCAATAATCCAGAGAGATGTAAGGGTCCAGAATGGCAGGCAGTCTCAGGGTCAGGCCAGACAGTAGTCAAAACCAGGAAAGACTAGAAAATCAGAGCAAGAAACAGGCAATAGCAGGGAAACAAATACTGATAGGTTCTACGAACAAAACGAACTGGCCACAGACAAACAGAGAACACAGGTATAAATACACAGGAGATGATGGAGAATATGGGCGAAACCTGGAGGAGGGTGGAGACAAACACAAAGACAGGTGAAACAGGTGAGGGTGTGACAAGTATTTTCCAGCAAGCAACAATTTGTTTGCCTTCATTAGCCTACTTTGTTCCAATATTTCTGTCATTCAGTGATATTTATTCATTATGGATCCATAAGGGAATAAACATCTGCATTTTAAGAGTATTTTTACAATTATTTTGTTAACGAAAGCATACAAATGCTGATGAAATACAGTACTGTACAGTATATGCTATATCCGACATTTTGCGGTTGCATGAGGTCGCTCGCACGCACTTTAAACATTTGGATAATAAAGCATTTAAAGCATTTTGCACATGAGGGCGATACCAAAATAAATGGTCTATTGATCTGCAGAGCTGCGATGATTGTATGTCCCATATATTAAACATATTGTTGGTAGCAAAAATTCTGTACAATAATTTTAGCTGAAAAACACGTAATATTGACTCTTTGGTCCTTTTATATATCAACTCATACCATGGATTCAGTACATCAAAAATCTCTTCAACTTTTTTGCAATCTGTATGGCACAGAACGTGTTCAGACCCCTTCCCCTTTTCCACATTTTGTTACATTACAGCCTTATTCTAAAATGGGTTGAATATTTTTTTGCCCTCCTCAATCTACACACAATACCCCCATAATAACAAAGCAACAATTGTTTTTTGGAAATGTTTGCAAATGTATTTAAAAAAACTGAAATACCTTATTTACATAAGTATTCAGTCCCTTTGCTATGAGACTCGAAATTGAGCTCAGGTGCATCTTGTTTCCATTGCTCATCCTTGAGATGTTTCTACAACTTGATTGGAGTCCACCTGTGGTAAATTCAATTGATTGGACATGATTTGGAAAGGCACACACCTCTCAATATAAGGTCCCACAGTTACAGTGCATGTCAGAGGCAAAAATCAAGCCATAAAGTCGAAGGGATTTTCCGTAGAGCTCCGAGACAGGATTGTGTCGAGGCACACATCTGGGGAAGGGTACCAAAAAATATCTGCAGCATTTAAGATCCCCAAGAACACAGTGGCCTGGATCATTCTTAAATGGAAGAAGTTTGGAACCACCAAGACTCTTCCTAGAGCTGGCCGCCCAGCCAAACTGAGCAATCAGGGGAGAAGGGCCTTAGTCAGGGAGGTTACCAAGAACCTGATGGTCACCCTGACAGAGCTCTAGAGTTCCTCTGTGGAGATGGGATAAACTTCCAGAAGGACAACCATCTCTGTAGCACTCCACCAATAAGGCGTTTATGGTAGAGTGGCCAGACGGAAGCCACTCCTCAGTGAAAGGCACATGACAGCGTGCTTGGAGTTTGCCAAAATGCACCTAAAGACTCTCAGACTATGAGAAACAAGATTCAACTCTTTGGCCTGAATGCCAAGCGTCACGTCTGGAGGAAACCTGGCACCATCCCTACGGTGAATAATGGTTGGGCCGCATCATGCAGTGGGGATGTTTTTCAGCAGCAGAGACTGTGAAACTAGTCAGGATCGAGGTAAAGATTAACAGAGCAAAGTACAGAGAGATCCTTGATAAAAACCTGCTCCAGAGCGCTCAGAAAATCAGACTGGGGTCGAAGGTTCACATTCCAAAAGAAAATGACCCTAAGCACATAGCCAAGACAACACAGGTGTGGCTTCGGGACAAGTCTCTGAATGTCCTTGAGTGGCCTAGCCAGAGCCCGGACTTGAACCCAATCGAACATATCTGAAGAAACCTGAAAATAGCTGTGCAGCAACGCTCCCCATCCAGCCAGACAGAGCTTGAGAGGATCTGCAGAGTAGAATGGGAGAAACTACCCAAATAAAGGTGTGCCAAGCTTGTAGGGTCATGCCCAAGAAGACTCGTGGCTGTGTAATCGCTGCCAAAGGTGCTTCAAGTACTGAGTAAAGGGTCTGAATACTTAGGTAAATGTGATTTCAGTTTATTTTTTATAAATTAGCAAAGATTTCTAAAATCCTGTTTTTGCTTTGTCATTATTGGGTATTGTGTGCAGATTGAGGGGGGGGGGGGATATTTAATAAATGTTATAATAAGGCTGTATTTTAACCAAATTTGGAAAAAGTCAAGGGGTCTGAATGCTCTCCGAAGGCACTGTATATACAGTACCAGTCAAAAGTTTGGACACACCTACTCATTCAAGGGTTTTTCTTTATTTGTTACCAATTTCTACATTCTAGAATAATAGTGAAGACATCAAAACTATGAAATAACACATACGGAATCATGCAGTAACCAAAAATGTGTTAAACAAATCTAAATATATTTCAGGTTCTTCAAAAGTAGCCACCCTTTGTCTTGAAGACTGCTTTGCACACTCTTGGCATTCTCTCAACCAGCTTCATGAGGTAGTCACCTGGAATGCGTTTCAATTAATAGGTGTGCCTTGTTAATTTGTGGAATTTCTTTCCTTCTGAATGCATTTGAGCCAATCAGTTGTGTTGTGCCAAGGTAGGGGTGGTATACAGAAGATTTGTTTAACACTTTGTTAACACTATTACTTTACAATGTAAAAATAGTACAAATAAAATGAGTAGGTGTGTCCAAACGTTTGCCTGGTACTGTATATATATATATATTATTATTCAATATAGTAATATGAGATCTGTATGTGAAACATTTACATTTGACATTTTAGTCATTTAGCAGATGCTCGTAGCCAGAGCGACTTACAGTAAGAGCATTCATCTTAACATTTCTAGGTGAGACTACCACATATCACAGTCAAATATACAGGACACAAACATTCCATTCCAGATAAACAGTGGATATATAGAGTTTGCAACAACAACAAAAAAAAAATCTAAAAATAATCTAATAAAAAATATGAGAATAGTAATATTTTACAAACACATGAAGGGTACCCATAAGCAATCATTTCTGATGAAAAAACACAAATGCAAAAAAAAATTGGTATATGTATACCATACCGTACAATATAGAGTAGGCTACACTGTTAGCATATTTTTATTCTATCTAGAACTTAAAAGGGTTATTTTTCTGTCCTCATATGAGAACTCTTTGAAGAACCCTTTTTGGAACCAAAAAGGCATTCTCCTATGTGGACAGGCGAAGAACTCTTTTGGAACCCTTTTTCTAAGAGTGTAGAGAGGTGAAACCTAACAGTGTTGTTCCCAAAGATCACATGGTCAAGAGGACTCATTGACATGCAAAGACGTCAACTTTGACTAGTGCTGTACTACCATGATGAAACCCAGTCGTGAATACACAGCTAACTCTGAATGGTCGTCTCTATTCAGAAAGGAAATAACACTCTTTATCTGTTTTGAAGCTATCAGATATTACATACATTTTACAATGACCATCATATATTCCGTGACAGTGACAGTGAATGACAGTGCCATGTCAGACTGACACAAACATTAGAAACATTAGTGTCTTCAGCCAGGATCACTCTGTTCCCAATCCCCACTCCCAGTCCCTCGATTTCCCCAGACCCGACATTGCTAAAAATGGACTGGCATCATTTCATAACTCAACTTTTTGGTCGTCTCGGGCCAAAGAAAACTTCCTGAAATTGTGTCCCCCAGGTTTCCTTTGACTGGGCTTGATGAGAATAATTCAGGAGTTATGAGAATTAGAAGGAGCCTGGCTCTCTCTCTGTCCAGATGTGTGTACAGTACAGTACACCAGTGCAGTATGGGTAGTCTAGTCTCATACTCTGTGCCCAACCCCAGCTGCTGGTCACCTCAGCATTCATATAAACAAGCAAGGCCAGTCACAGGGAATAAAACAATACCACTAGCACTAATAAATATACTGCACCCCTTTCCCAATGTAGCCATTAAAAAAATGTCACTGTGATAGACTTCATTTATAACAAGGGACTGCTTAGAAAACAAACAATCTTATTCAGTTGTTTAAAGCCAGAGTAGAATAATTAAATGTTTTACTGTTTATCCAATGCATGAGTTGAGTGCCTCTGTTGAATGAATCTGACAGACTGACAAAGAATTAACCACATCTCAAACTACTAAAGGGCATTTTTTCTGCACCATTAGAGATACAGTAGGCCTGTAGACCACCGGCAATGATTGAATGATCTGATGGAACTGATGCTAATTCAGTCAACGTAAAAAGTATTACACACACACACAAAGAACGCACAATCATTATCGTCAGATAAATTACTCTTGTCTGTAGTTAATGATGTGTGTCTGCTGTTAAATTGTTCAGTTAAAACACACTTGGCCTGCACCATTACCCCAACCCACCCTCTTTACTCTACCAGTTCATAGGCTAACATTATCCTTGAAGTTGCGATTCACTGCATGCTCATTCACTTTAATATATTATTGTGCGTGTAGATTTTTTTGTGTTACACAATGATTGGCATACCAGGATTGAGGTTTGGAAATATACATAGGCTTTCCATGGACCCGACAGTACATAGTAGGGGCAGTTTCTCTCCAACCCAAATGTTGGTATTCAAGCACTGCCTCACTATATAACAACCTAGCTAGGACATCCGAGCAAGCTAAGAGAGTGGACACAGTAGAAGGGAGAGTGGATATTGAGTGAAGAGTGGAGTGCTCTATAGACAGAGAGACAGCTACTGTATCACCAGGGTAGCTTAGATCTCCCCTCGTGTCGATGGGAGCCTTTGATCATATAAAGCATGTTCTGAGGGAGAAGGTGGACTGTCCGAGGGTAAGGTTTCAATGTGCCACTTTCCTAACGCCTTTTGTTCACAGCACACGCAGCAGCCAACCACAGCCAGAGGCCAGTGCTCCTGTGTCAGAGTTAAGCAGTCAGCAGTTTCTAGCCAGGCCCCAGGCCAGAGGTCAGCAGTGAGAGAGGTCAGAGGTAGGGGAGAGGTAGGTAGAGGACACAGGTGGGCAGACTAGTGCCAACACAACACAGCAAACGCTGCAGGGTACCTGTTACTGTGTATTGTATGCTGCCATACATTGTGTCTCAAGGTACTATGAGCACTGAGCAGACAATAATTACAGCTGTAACAGCTTCGGTCATGACATGTACGGTGGGTGTGGGGGTTCTTTTGTACTGTGAGCAGACAATAAAGACAGCTGTTGTTGCTTTGATCATATACTGTGGGTTACTCTGTTATCATGTCAATCACTATCCCATTTAAGCATAGCTCATTCTGAAGTGGAGGTTGTTGTGTGTTGTTACATTGTTGTATTGTATTATTAGGTGATTGGCAGCAGAGAGAGAGAAAGGCAGGATGGAAGTCCAGTTGAATAAATAAGTCTTCCTGTTTCCTGAGAGAGTTCTGTTTGTAGCTCCGGTCAGGAGGTGCTTACCAAAACACGCACATACATAAGAGCGCACGCACAGAAACACACACATACGCACGTGCACACACACACGAGTGCACACACAGACACACACTACCTACTGTTACCTACAATTGAATTCACTCTAAAACATGTACAGCTGGCTAAACTCAACAAGAGCTGGATGTTTAAACAATAAGCGGTTTCTACCCCCGAACCCTGAGCATTTGAAGTGTGGCTGGGAACTACACTGTGCGTGGTTCTGGCTTTTGTAAAACCCTGACATAAACTCCAATATTTGTGGCTGATGTGTGGAAAGCTACTGAAGTGGTTCCCAATTAATTTTGGCTGTGCTGTAGATCTTAGACTGCTGAAGTTTGGCCCTGAGGATATTAGGATGTTCACCATATGACACTAATGGGAAGATTCATCTCCTTCTCTGGCCGTTCAACACAAACACATGCACACACATACAGTACACAAACACGCACGCACAAACATGCACGCACGCACAAACATGCATGCACACACACATGCAGACACACAAACGCACACACAAATGAAAGTCCCAGGGGACATTGACCTTGGACCATAGACTGTACTCTGACTGGACCACACACACATGCTCCCTAGCACGGCCCACAGACTCGGACTTGACATAGTGCAGGATCTGATCACCCATGTCTCCGATTCAGCAGTATGGCCTTAGATTCAAAGCAGTTTACATTCTGGCATTTCATGAACAAACAAAAACAATTAGTGAGTGACCAGACACTAGGCACTGATCCAAGGGTATACAGGTTACATGATAACATACCATGAAAAATGGATTTTCTCTGACCAAAACCCTTTTTTTCATTTCATACAATTAAATAGAAATGACTAATTACTATTTAAGTAACTGGATCCAGAGCTTTTTTTTAGTTCACTCAACTTTTCGGTTAAAGTGTTACCTGAACTTAAATGTTCAGCTGGCAAAACAACACTTTTAACATAGTGTTTTCAACATACATATTTGACACAGCTTCACATACAGTACATGATTACATTGTAAATTTATAGAGTAATTATTATTCAACATTTATTTCTTAACCCTTATTTTACCATGTAAGATGACTGAGAACACATTCTAATTTACATCAAAGACCTGGGGAATAGTTACAGGGACGAATGAGCCAATTGTGAGCTGGGATATTTCTTTAGCCCAGAGAAAAGGGGACCTCCTACTGGCCTTCCAACACCACCTGGTCTGAAGCTTAGCTTCAGAAGCAAGCAAGCAGCGGGATGCAGGGTGGTATGCTGCTGTCCTCATCTGGGATTTGAACTCACAACCTACTATGCCACCATGTCTGTGTCAATCATCAGTTAATCTGGCTATTTTCTCATAACTGATTTGATTCAATAATTTCAGCAACTTTAGGGTTTTCTGTATAGTTGTCTAATGTTGATGGAGAATATTACTTTGTTTTAATGTTACGCCTTGATCACTATGATAAATACAATAGTTTTACTTGAGTATACTTTTAACCTCTTGGATCTCTAGGGGCGCTATTTCATTTTTGGATAAAAAACGTTCCAGTTTTAAGCGCAATATTTTGTCACGAAAAGATGCTCGACTATGCATATTATTGACCGTTTTGGAAAGAAAACACTCTGAAGTTTCAGAATCTGCAAAGATATTGTCTGTAAGTGCCCCAGAACTCATTCTACAGGTGAAACCAAGATGATACGTCAACCAGGAAATGAGCAGAATCTCTGAAGCTCTGTTTTCCATTGTCTCCTTATATGGCTGTGATTGCGCAAGGAATGAGCCTACACTTTCTGTCGTTTCCCCAAGGTGTTTGCAGCATTGTGACATATTTGTAGGCATATCATTGGAAGATTGACCATAAGAGACTACATTTTCCAAGTGTCCGCCTGGTGTCCCTGCGTCGAAATTGGAGCGCAAAGCCAGGTGCACTTATTTTTCCATTTGAGAGCAAGGAGAAACCAGGCTTCCACGAAGGATATATCATCGAAGAGATATGTGGAAAAACACCTTGAGGATTGATTCTAAACCACGTTTGCCATGTTTCAGTCGATATTATGGAGTTAATTTGGAAAAAAGTTCGCGTTTTGAGGGCTGAATTTTTTTATTTTATTTTATTTATTTTTTTTATTTTTTTTTGGTAGGCGAATGTGATGTTCAAAACGGAGCTATTTCTAATACACAAAGAATATTTTTGGAAAAACTGAGCATCTGCTATCTAACTGAGAGTCTCCTCATTGAAAACATCAGAAGTTCTTCAAAGGTAAGTTATTTTATTTGAAGGCTTTACTTGTTTTTGTGATAGTTGCTTGCTAAATGCTAACGCTAATGCTAACGCTAAATGCTACGCTAGCTAGCTACTGTTACACAAATGATTGTTTTCCTATGGTTGAAAAGCATATTTTGAAAATCTGAGATGACAGCGTTGTTAACAAAAGGCTAAGCTTGAGAGATAGCATATTTATTTCATTTCATTTGCGATTTTCATGAATGGTTAACGTTGCGTTATGGTAATGAGCTTAGGTCTATAAATAGAATCCCGGATCCGGGTTTGGTCGTCGCAACAGGTTAACAGAGCTGAGGTTTACTTTGAAGTGCAAAGTGTAGCAATACATGTGAAATAATTTGTTTGTTTGTCTTATCCCGTCCCGTCCCGTGTATATATATATGGTTTTGCTTCGTATATATTTTGTATATATTTTTTATCTCAATTTACATCTATCGACTGAATATACTCTCCTGCAACCCACCTCACCCAATGTGATATGGAACTGCTATTTTTTATACTTTAGAACAGGAACCCCCTTCAGAAGCACGCCAGCTAACTAGCTACTAGCTAGTAGTCAGTTAGCCACTGCTAGCGGTCATCACCATTAACTCGGACATCTGCCAGCCTCAGCCCGGTCAATTCCTGCCAGTCTGCGCAGCACGATATAAACCCAGAGCATATAGGACTGCTTTTCCTCTACCACATCTCCAGATTCCTACCGCGAGCTAAAAACCTTTACTCCGGATCATCACAGCTAGCTAGCTGCTATCCGAGTGGCTGCTCCTGGCTACTCCCGTCTCTGTCCCGAAGCAAGCACCAGATAGCATGGAGCTAGGCCCATCTCCCGGCTAGCCAAAGAGATCCATCAGACAATTCCTGGGCTTCAACACTTCTCTTGCCAATTGCCCTGTACCCTTTGCTGCCAATACGGCACCATGCCGATCCATTACGACTGGTCTGCCGACGTAACCGTCCGAGGTGGTTTCAACAGGCTCTTCAGTTGCGACATCCCCGAGGCCCATCTGCTAGCCTGCTATCCCCGGCCTCCTAGCTGTCTGAATCGCCATGCCTCTAGCTCGCCCAACCCTCTAAATACACCTTTGCTGTCTTCAAACAGGATCTCAGAGATCAACTGCCTCATTGCCTGAATGTGTAATGGGTCCGTGGTCAAACGACCACCCTTAATCACTGTCAAACACTCCCTAAAACAATTCAGCGAGCAGGACTTTCTAATCGACCTGGCCCGGGTATCCTGGAAGGATAATGACCTCATCCCATCAGTAGAGGATGCCGGGCTGCTCTTCAAAAGTGCTTTCATCATGGTCTTAAATAAGCATGCCCCATTCAAACAATGTTGAACTAAGAACAGATACAGCCCTTGGTTCACCCCAGACTTGACTGGCCTTGACCAGCACAAAAACATCCTGTGGCGTTCTGCATTAGCATCGAATAGCCCCCGTGATATGCAACTTTTCAGGGACGTCAGGAAACAATACACTCAGTCAGTTAGGAAAGCTAAGGCTAGGTTTTTCAAGCAGAAATTTGCTTCCTGTAGCACTAATTCCCAAAAGTTTTGGGACACTGTAAAGTCCATTGCAAATAAGAGCACCTCCTCCCAGCTGCCCACTGCACTGAGGAAAAGAAACACTGTCACCACCGATAAATCTATGATAATCGATCATTTCAATAAAAAAAAATTATACGGCTGGCCATGCTTTCCACCTGGCTACCCCTAGCCCGGTCAACATTTCAGCATCCCCTGCAGCAACTTTCCCAAGCCCCCATTCCACTTCTCCTTCACCCAAATCAAGATAGATGATGAAAGAGCTGCAAAATCTGGATCCACTGGGCTAGTCAATCTGGACCCTCTCTTTCTAAAATGATCCGCCGAAATTGTTGCAAACCCTATTACTAGCCTATTCAAATGCTCTTTGGTATCGTCGGAGATCCCCAAAGATTGGAAAGCTGCCGCGGTCATCCCCCTCTTCAAAGGGGCAGACACTCTAGGCCCAAACTGTTATCCTGCCCTGCCTTTCTAAAATCTGCGAAAGCCAAGTTAACAAACAGATCACCGACCATTTCGAATCGCACCGTACCTTCCCTGGTTTCCGAGCTGGTAATGGGTGCTCAGCCACGCTCAAGGTCCTAAACGATATCATAACCGCCATCGATAAAAGACAGTACGGCTTCAATGTGTACAACACTCCTTCAGTGGCCTCCAACTGCTTTTAAAATGCTAGTAAAACTAAGTGCATGCTCTTCAACCGATTGCTGCCCGCACCCTCCCACCCGACTAGCATCACTACTATGGGCGGTTCTGACCTAGACTATGTGGACAACTACAAATTCCTAGGTGCCTGGCTAGACTGTAAACTCTCCTTCCAGACTCAGCACATTCTTGAGCATGCAATACAGCTTTCCTCAGTACAAAATCCTTATTGACCCACGGTGCTGTCAGACTCATAATGCTCATGGGGCTGACAGCATGTGTAACTCTGGTAGGGCAACATCTGAAGAACAGCGCCTACTTGGTAGTGTGTACCGGTGCTCAACCAGTCGGCGAAAGCCAACATCATCCACAACAGAGAACGGTTGATTGTCAAGGACAATGAATTCCATTATCTTGGCATTAACCTCTCTAGGGTACGTGGGACGCTAGCGTCCCATCTGGCCAACATCCAGTGAGATTGCAGAGCTCCAAATTCAAATACAGAAATGCTCATTATAAAAATTCAGAAAACAAAACATATTTTACATAGGTTTAAAGATTAACTTCTTGTTAATCCAACCACGGTGTCAGATTTATAAAAGGCTTTTCGGCGAAAGCATACCTAGCCCAGAACATAGCCTAGTTGACAAATTATTACAAACAGTAACCAGCCAAGCAGAAGCGTTACAAAACTCAGAAATAGAGATAAAATGAATCCCTTACCTTTGATGTTACTTCATATGGTGGCACTCAGAAGACATTAATTTACTCAATAAATGTTCCTTTTATTCGATAAAGTCTCTTTATATCCAAAAACCTAAGTTTTGTTCGCGCGTTTTCTTCAGTAATCCACAGGCTCAAACGCAGTCAAAACAGGCAGTCAAAATCCAAATTGTATCTGTAAAGTTCATAAAAACATGTCAAACGATGTTTATATTCAATCCTTAGGTTGTTTTTAGCCTAAATGATCTATAATATTTCAACCGGACAATAACGTTGTCAATATAAAAGGTAAACAAGAAATGCACTCTCTCCGGATTGCGCATGAAAAAACTTCTCAGGTTTTCGCCTGCCAAATCAGTTCTGTTATACTCACAGACACTATTTTAACAGTTTTGAAAACTTTAGAGTGTTTTCTATCCACATCTACCAGTTATATGCATATCATATCTTCTGGGCCTGAGTAGCTGGCCGTTTAATTTGGGCATGCTTTTCATCCAAAATTCCAAATGCTGCCCCCTACCCTAGAGAGGTTAATGGATTTCGCCTTTGAGTTGTCTCGCTGAAATGTTCTTACTCTTTCAAATGACTGCTCGACCCACACAGCAGACATTGTGGGCTAGGTTAGGAATGCTGTGTTGCACGTGTAGCGCTATATTTTCTGTGCCGTGATTACGTCATCTACCTACATTATATAGGTACGCAAGTCAGCTTTGATATCGGTTATGCACATCGGTGTTAAACTAGACATCGGGCCGATGCTGGCATTTTTAGCTAATATCGGACGATTCCAATATGCTTACCAATATGCTTACCAATATACAGTGCCTTGCGAAAGTATTCGGCCCCCTTGAACTTTGCGACCTTTTGCCACATTTCAGGCTTCAAACATAAAGATATAAAACTGTATTTTTTTGTGAAGAATCAACAACAAGTGGGACACAATCATGAAGTGGAACGACATTTATTGGATATTTCAAACTTTTTTAACAAATCAAAAACTGAAAAATTGGGCGTGCAAAATTATTCATCCCCTTTACTTTCAGTGCAGCAAACTCTCTCGAGAAGTTCAGTGAGGATCTCTGAATGATCCAATGTTGACCTAAATGACTAATGATGATAAATACAATCCACCTGTGTGTAATCAAGTCTCCGTATAAATGCACCTGCACTGTGATAGTCTCAGAGGTCCGTTAAAAGCGCAGAGAGCATCATGAAGAACAAGGAACACACCAGGCAGGTTCGAGATACTGTTGTGAAGAAGTTTAAAGCCGGATTTGGATACAAAAAGATTTCCCAAGCTTTAAACATCCCAAGGAGCACTGTGCAAGCGATAATATTGAAATGGAAGGAGTATCAGACCACTGCAAATCTACCAAGACCTGGCCGTCCCTCTAAACGTTCAGCTCATACAAGGAGAAGACTGATCAGAGATGCAGCCAAGAGGCCCATGATCACTCTGGATGAACTGCAGAGATCTACAGCTGAGGTGGGAGACTCTGTCCATAGGACAACAACCAGTCGTATATTGCACAAATCTGGCCTTTATGGAAGAGTGGCAAGAAGAAAGCCATTTCTTAAAGATATCCATAAAAAGTGTTGTTTAAAGTTTGCCACAAGCCACCTGGGAGACACACCAAACATGTGGAAGAAGGTGCTCTGGTCAGATGAAACCAAAATTGAACTTTTTGGCAACAATGCAAAACGTTATGTTTGGCGTAAAAGCAACACAGCTGAACACACCATCCCCACTGTCAAACATGGTGGTGGCAGCATCATGGTTTGGGCCTGCTTTTCTTCAGCAGGGACAGGGAAGATGGTTAAAATTGATGGGAAGATGGATGGAGCCAAATACAGGACCATTCTGGAAGAAAACCTGATGGAGTCTGCAAAAGACCTGAGACTGGGACGGAGATTTGTCTTCCAACAAGACAATGATCCAAAACATAAAGCAAAATCTACAATGGAATGGTTCAAAAATAAACATATCCAGGTGTTAGAATGGCCAAGTCAAAGTCCAGACCTGAATCCAATCGAGAATCTGTGGAAAGAACTGAAAACTGCTGTTCACAAATGCTCTCCATCCAACCTCACTGAGCTCGAGCTGTTTTGCAAGGAGGAATGGGAAAAAATGTCAGTCTCTCGATGTGCAAAACTGATAGAGACATACCCCAAGCAACTTACAGCTGTAATCGCAGCAAAAGGTGGCGCTACAAAGTATTAACTTAAGGGGGCTGAATAATTTTGCACGCCCAATTTTTCAGTTTTTGATTTGTTAAAAAAGTTTGAAATATCCAATAAATGTCGTTCCACTTCATGATTGTGTCCCACTTGTTGTTGATTCTTCACAAAAAAATACAGTTTTCTATCTTTATGTTTGAAGCCTGAAATGTGGCAAAAGGTCGCAAAGTTCAAGGGGGCCGAATACTTTCGCAAGGCACTGTATCATGCATCCCCAGTAAATACAAGCCATATTTATGTTTATTTCTATCCCCTTTTGTACTTCAACTATTTGCACATCGTTACAACACTGTACGAAGACATATGTCTTTATTATTTTGGAACTTTTGTGAAGGTAATGTTTAATGTTAATTTTTTATTGTTTATTGTGTATTTCACTTGCTTTGGCAATGTAAACGTGTTTCCCATGCCAATAGAGAGAGAGAGAGAGAGAGAGAGAGAGAGAGAGAATGTAAACAGAGAGATACACTAATGAGAGTAGAGAGCAGTCTCTGACAGTGAGAAAAGGCCACAATGTAGCCTAACTATGGTCATTGTATTCTGCCTGGAAAAACTGCTTCCTCTGAAGGTTGGACTGCATTTGACACTACAGAGCCACTTCAGTTCAAGACATCTCATTATGTATTCCAATCCATCCATGAATGCACAGAATAATACGACACAAACATTCTAATTTGCCTGACAATTGATAAGAAAATATTAAAACTGCCAAGACATAATTTTCCGTTCTTAATGGTACAGTAATAACTTGTTAGTTCATATTACAAAACCTGGGTCAATTTGCTCTCCCACTGAGGAAACAAGGCGGCAGGAAGACATATCTCATCAGACACTTCAAATTAGATAAAGCACATCTAATTAGGATGGATAACCACAGAGTGAAATGTAAATAAATATGCTTGAGATCTCTCAGAGGAGAGTAAAAGAGGGACAGATAGTAAGACAGTTCAGTCCAATTAGAGCGACTGAGGGTACACCATGTCACAGTAATAGCAACCACTGCCAGAGGATCAAAAGAGACTGGGATTCCCTCAAAATCAGTTACATACCAGAAAATAACAGAAAATAACATAAAACACACTGGCAGGTCCAACCATCATGCATTAATAATAACTGCCTGACAAGAAAATACCACGCGTTGATAGAATCTATTTCAAATGGCCCAAGCTTGTGGGTATATGAGTTTATATTTTCATTACCTTTTAAGATATCAATTATTTGCTCTTTCAGTACTTCAACACTCTCGTTTAATCATCGGTTTGATTGGAATATTTCTAAAATGCAACTCAAGCACAATTTATTCCTCACATTTTTGCAGAAGGAACTCTGGTCTCTGGTACATTTTAATGGCATCTGAAATACACAGCAAAATTATTGAATATTTTATCGAGTTTACCTCCCAGATTGGAAATATGTGTTGCATTATGTAGAAAGACAGTACAAATTACTGACAATGTATGATTTCAGTGTTTTGGGTATTATCTAGGTCTAGCCCTCTATGATCAGGACTATTTTTCAAGTAAGAAAGCATTCATCCATAAACATTTAATCACAATTCTCAAGTCTTCTCTTGAGAATAAAGTCTTATTTTACTGCAAGATATGAAATGCTACAATGATATTTGTTCTTCAAATTGTATTTTATTAAAACAGAAAAATTATGTAAATATCTCACATTATCTTGAAAAATACATTTTAAAAGGTTTTGATTTCCAGGTTTTACACATTACAACATTTACAACATTAAATCGTATGTTCTAGGTACCCCAACAATGCTTAAACCACATCAGGAGATCACTTTTGAGGTCTGGGAAAAATACCAACTGGATTGATGAAAATAATCATCAATGATTATGATATCATTCTACCAGGTAAGCATGAGCTACTTTGTAGTTAAAATTTAATTGAGAAGATTTTTTAGAAAAGCCTTTACATCTGTTTTCATTAGCACCATCGCTAACGGCTTCACAAATTGGGAGCGACGAGCACCGCACATGGCCCTAGAAAGACAGGGAAATCTCATTGTCTCTTCCGAAAGTTGCAGGAAATACGAATCACTGATGATTATGTTCATGGCTTTTGATAAACTTGGGCAAATTCATTCATTTTCAATACATTTAGTTGATTCCCTACTAAGGTGAATACATTTTGGAAAATTATTGAATATTGTTTTAATGACTGGATTCCGTGAGGGCCCTAATTATCATATTTGGACCAGAATGAGGCTCACAACTACCTATACCAGTAGCTCATGCAAATTAGGGAGTCAAATGAATGGCTCTCTCACCGATGCGATTTGGTAGGCTACACTCACTGACGGAGGAGTCAGTCACTTTAGTGTCACCGTCTGGCAAGCCCCAACATCCTAGGAAAGGAAACCTAGGATCCCAAACGTTTTATAGCCCCGTACGTACCCCTTCAAACATTCAACCTCCAGCTGTGTACCCCCTCTAGCACCAGGTTCAGCGTACTCTCAAATTTTGTTTTTTGCCATCATTGTAAGCCTGCCACACACACACTATACGATACATTCATTAAACATAAGACTGAGTGTGAGTTTTTTTCACAACCCAGCTCATGCGAAGTGACAAAGAGCGCTTATAGGACCAGGGCACAAATAATAATAATAAATAATTTTGCTCTTTATTTAACCATCTTATATATATATAAAACCTTATAGGTTCATCGAAAATGGCGAATAACTCACCACAGGTTAATGAGAAGGGTATGCTTGAAAGGATGCACATAACTCTGAAATGGGTTGTATTGGAGAGTCTCAGTCTTAAATAATTTTTCACACAGTCTGTGCCTGTATTAAGTTTTCATGCTAGTGAGGGCCAAGAATCCACTCTCACATAGGTACGTGGTTGCAAAGGGCATCAGTGTCTTAACAGCTCGATTTGCCAAGGCAGGATACTCTGTGCGCAGCCCAATCCAGAAATCTGGCAGTGGCTTCTGATTAAATAACATTTTTCAGATATCGGTAAATGGATTGGAGGCAGGGGATGAAAGGGATAACGAATCCAGTTGTTTGTGTCATCCGTTTCGGAAAGGTACCTGCGTAATTGCGCACCCAACTCACTCAGATGCTTCGCTATATTACATTTGACATTGTCTGTAAGCTTGAGTTCATTTGCAAACAAAAAAAAATCATACAATTATGGAAAGACTGATGCGCAGAATAACTGATGAATTTACGAATGCTCAATACCCGTTGAGATGCTTTGCGGTTCGTATGGATAGCGTAGCTAACAAATTGTCACTCAACATAAGGTGTAAGGTAACTTATTTGAAAATACATTACTTTATTACATTGGTCAGCATTTTGTTAACATTTGTCTCTGTACTTTGCTCTGGTCATATTTGCCTCAATCCTAACTAGTCTCCCAGTCCCTGCTGATGAAAAACATCCCCACAGCATGATACTGCCACTACCATGCTTCACCGTAGGGATGGTACCAGGTTTCCTCCAGACGTCACGCTTGGCAGTCAAGTCAAATAGTTTAATCTTGGTTTCATCAGACTGGAGAACCTTGTTTCTCATGGTCCGAGAGTCTTTAGGTGGCTTTTGGCAAACAAGCGGGCTGTCATGTGCCTTTTACTGAGGAGTGGCTTGCGTCTGGCCACTCTACCATAAAGGCCAGATTGGTGGAGTGCTGCAGAGATGCTTGTCCTTCTGGAAGGTTCTCCCATCTCCAAAGAAGAACTCTGGAGCTCTTTCAGAATGAACACTGGGTTCTTGGTCACCTCCCTGACCAAGGCTCTTCTCCCCTGATTGCTCAGTTTGGCAGGGCGTCCAGCTCTTGGAAGAGTTTCTTCACCTGTGGTGAAGAAGCCGGATGTGGAGGTCCTGGGCTGGCATGGTTACACGTGGTCTGCGGTTGTGAGGCCGGTTGGATGTACTGCCAAATTCTCTAAAATGACGTTGACAGCAGCTTATGGTAGAGAAATTAACATTTTCTGGCAACAGCTTTGGTGGACATTCTGCAGACCCAGGGTGATTTCACACACTTCCTGTCTGGAAACCGTAACAAATGTTGTAAATAAATAATTATGTTCAAATGTTGATCCAAAATCGTAAGCAAGGGGGGAATGCTCCTTTTTTTTAGGCAGAAAAACAGAGTTGATGATAGCCTTGCAGAGAGATCCACTGAGACCAGGCATCACAGAGGCAACAATGAAGAGAGAGAAGAGAAATTGGCCTCTTTAGACATTGCCTGCATACCAGTGTTAATTTTTAAAACTACAGAACATTTTGGTCTAGTTAAAGGGACACTTTGGGATTTTGGCAATGAAGCTTTTTATCTACTTCCCCAGAGTCAGATGAACTCGTGGATACCATTTTTACTGCATGCAGTTTGAAGGATGTTGTTAACTAGCGTTAGCCTTATTGATGACTAGTGTTAGCGCAATGACTGGGAGTCTATGGGAACTGCTAGCATGCTATTAGATATCATAGACTTACAGTCACTGCACTAAAGCTAGCTAGAATTGGCTCGTGAAACGACCTCCAACTTTCTGCATACTGGACGCATAATGAAGATCCACTCGCAGCCAAGTTGCAGCCTTCTGGCTGAGGCGATAAGGTTTTTGCCTAAGTTCATGATGACATTGACCACTGGAAGCAAAATAGCACCATAACTTCAAAGATCCACCACCATATTTTACAGTAGGTTTGAGGTATTTTCTGCATTTTATTTTTTTTAATTTCACCTTTATTTAACCAGGTAGGCAAGTTGAGAATAAGTTCTCATTTACAATTGCGACCTAACCAAGATAAAGCAAAGCAGTTCGACACATAAAACAACAGAGTTACACATGGAGTAAAACAAACATACAGTCAACAATACAGTAGAAAAATAGGTCTATATACAATGTGAGCAAATGAGGTAAGATGAGGGAGGTAAAGACAAAAAAAGGCCATGGCGGAGTAGTAAATACAATATAGCAAGTAAAACACTGGAATTGTAGATTTGCAGTGGAAGAATGTGCAAAGTAGAGATAGAAATAATGGGGTGCAAAGGAGCAAAGTAAATAAATAAATACAGCAGGGGGAGAGGCAGTTGTTTGGGCTAAATTATAGATGGGCTATGTACAGGTGCAGTAATCTGTGAACTGCTCTGACAGCTGGTGCTTAAAGCTAGTGAGGGAGATAAGTGTTTTCAGTTTCAGAGATTTTTGTAGCTCGTTCCAGTCATTGGCCGCAGAGAACTGGAAGGAACGGCGGCCAAAGGAAGAATTGGTTTTGGGGGTGACCAGAGAGATATACCTGCTGGAGTGCGTGCTACAGGTGGGTGCTGCTATGGTGACCAGCGAGCTGGGATAAGGGGGGACTTTACCTAGCAGGGTCTTGTAGATGACCTGGAGCCAGTGGGTTTGGCAACGAATATGAAGCGAGGGCCAGCCAACGAGAGCATACAGGTCGCAGTGGTGGGTAGTATATGGGGCTTTGGTGACAAAACGGATGGCACTGTGATATCAAATCAAATGTATTTATATAGCCCTTTGAACATCAGCTGACATCTCAAAGTGCTGTACAGAAACTGCATCCAATTTATTGAGTAAGGTATTGGAGGCTATGTTGACATCGCCGAAGTCGAGGATCGGTAGGATGGTCAGTTTTACAAGGGTATGTTTGGCAGCATGAGTGAAGGATGCTTTGCTGCGAAATAGGAAGCCAATTCTAGATTTAACTTTGGATTGGAGATGTTTGATGTGAGTCTGGAAGGAGAGTTTACAGTCTAACCAGACACCTAGGTATTTGTAGTTGTCGACATATTCTAAGTCAGAACCGTCCAGAGTAGTGATGTTGGACGGGCGGGCAGGTGCAGGCAGCGATCGGTTGAAGAGCATGCATTTAGTTTTACTTGTATTTAAGAGCAATTGGAGGCCACGGAAGGAGAGTTGTATGGCATTGAAGCTCGTCTGGAGGTTTGTTAACAGTGTCCAAAGAAGGGCCAGAAGTATACAGAATGGTGTCGTCTGCATAGAGGTGGATCAGAGACTCACCAGCAGCAAGCGCAACATCATTGATGTATACAGAGAAGAGAGTCGGTCCAAGAATTTAACCCTGAGGCACCCCCATAGAGACTGCCAGAGGCCCGGACAACAGGCCCTCCGATTTGACACACTGAACTCTATCAGAGAAGTAGTTGGTGAACCAGGCGAGGCAGTCATTTGAGAAACCAAGGCTATCGAGTCTGCCGATGAGGATGTGGTGATTGACAGAGTCGAAAGCCTTGGCCAGATCAATGAATATGGCTGCACAGTATTGTTTCTTATCGATGGCGGTTAAGGTATCGTTTAGGACCTTGAGCGTGGCTGAGGTGCACCCATGACCAACTCTGAAACCACCAATTGTGCAAGTTCTCCCACTTAAAAAGATGAGAGAGGCCTGTAATTTCCATCATAGGTACACTTCAACTATGACAGACAAAATGAGAAGAAAACAATCCAGAAAATCACATTGTAGGATTTTTTATGAATTTATTTGCAAATGATGGTGTAAAATAAGTATTTGTCCAATAACAAAAGTTTATCTCAATACTTTGTTATATACCCTTTGTTGGCAATGACAGAGGTCAAACGTGTTCTGTAAGTCTTCACAAGGTTTTCACACACTGTTGCTGGTATTTTGGCCCATTCCTCCATGCAGATCTCCTCTAGAGCAGTGATGTTTTGGGGCTGTTGCTGGGCAACACGGACTTTCAACTCCCTCCAAAGATTTTCTATGGGGTTGAGATCTGGAGACTGGCTAGGCCACTCCAGGACCTTGAAATGCTTCTTACGAAGCCACTCCTTTGTTGCCCGGGCGGTGTGTTTGGGATCATTGTCATGCTGAAAGACCCAGCCACGTTTCATCTTCAATGCTCTTGCTGATGGAAGGAGGTTTTCACTCAAAATCTCACGATACATGGCCCCATTCATTCTTTCCTTTACACGGATCAGTCGTCCTGGTCCCTTTGCAGAAAAACAGCCCCAAAGCATGATGTTTCCACCCCCATGCTTCACAGTAGGTATGGTGTTCTTTGGATGCAACTCAGTATTCTTTGTCCTTCAAACACGACGAGTTGAGTTTTTACCAAAAAGTTTTGGTTTCATCTGACCATATGACATTCTCCCAATCTTCTTATGGATCATCCAAATGCTCTCTAGCAAACTTCAGACAGGCCTGGACATGTACTGGCTTAAGCAGGGGAACACGTCTGGCACTGCAGGATTTGAGTCCCTGGCAGTGTAGTGTGTTACTGATGGTAGGCTTTGTTAATTTGATCCCAGCTCTCTGCAGGTCATTCACTAGGTCCCCCCGTGTGGTTCTGGGATTTTTGCACCAACATAAAATGTCTTAGTATGTTGTTGGGCCATCACGAGCCAGAACAGCTTCAATGCCCTTGGCATAGGTTCTATAAGTGTCTGGAACTCTATTGGAGGGATGCGACAGCATTCGTCAATGAGAAATTCCATCATTTGGTATTTTGTTGATGGTGGTGGAAAACATTGTCTCAAGCGCCGCTCCAGAACCTCCCATAAGTGTTCAATTGGGTTGAGATCTGGAGACTGAGACAGCCAGGACTATATGGTTTACATCATTTTCATGCTCATTAAACCATTCAGTGACCACTCGTGCCCTGTGGATGGGGGCATTGTAATTCTATGGGGGCATAGCCATGGTTGCCAAAATAATGGCCTGCCAAGCATTTATACATGACCTTAAGCATAATTGGGATGTTAATTGCTTAATTAATTGTTCATGTTAATTGATTAATTAGGAATCACTTCTTGTATCCCTCATTTACTCATGTTTCCATTATTTTGGCAGTTACCTGTACATATCACATGCTACATAGGTCACATACTATTACTGAATTCTCAATTTGACGACATGGGTTTCAAGGAAATTAAATGCTATGGAATGGGATAGTTTACATTGTGGGAACACATTGAACTAGTAAAGCATCACATCTGGACAGAGAACAGTGGTGTCCTTTGTTCATATGCATGCTATAAATTTGACCCACTTTGACAGATAATGAGCCCAGGACTATATGGTGAGATTAAAGCCATCACCCAACACGTCTCCTCTCTGAGGTAATGAAATGTATCAATTCCAGTGTGGGTAAAACAAAAAGGTAAAATAATTGCGTCGAACATGAATCTCCATTTTGAGCAGGTGGTTGCAAATATATGCTAATCAATGGTACATAGCCAGCAGCTCAATAACCAAAACATTATATAATCTTTAAAACAGAACAATATGCAGAATAATAGTCCATACCCTCAAATGCTTGAGTAACTAGAAACACCAGGCAATATGCTGTATAATCATCACCTCAGTCTCATCCCAATGTGTCTAGCTACCTCCTCTCCCTTCCAGATCCAGGGTACAGTAATGGGGACTCTGGTCACAGTGTGGTAGAATCAAAATTCCACAGCATCACAGACGGTGCTGGGTAAGCCCGTCAGTCAGCCATAGCACCACAGCCTTCTGGGCGCCAAACGTGCAGACTCGGCAACAGCTGGCCCCCACAGCCCACTCACTGAGGGCACCTGTAAGCGGTGCTTTGGCACACCCCGCTCGTGATAGCACAGCCGGTGTGCACTGCCAACAGCTACAGCTGGCAGGATGGACGGACTGGTCATGAGAGAGTCTTGCCCATCCCTATGTAGCCGTGAGATGTTGCCAACAATTTGTCAGTGGGATCCGCTATTGGTTCCTTGATTTGTCGCTAGAAGTGACGTTTTGCTGTTGCACCTATTTGCCTTGCTGCGGTCCCCAACGAAGTGTTTTCACACCCTCTTCCACCGCACTCCCGCTCTTCTTGTGCTTCTCTGCCTGTGTTCACATGAGCAAACTAGGTGAAAAATCTGTCGATGTGCCCTTGAGCAAGGCACTTAACCCTAATTGATCCTGTGAGTCGCTTCGGATTAGAGTGTCTGTTAAATGATTAAAATTTAAAATTTAAAATTTTGAGAGCAGAACCTTGAAAACAGAAACCTGGCAAAACAAAACAGGGAAAATGGAATTTGGGAAAAAACTAAACGGAATCAGGCAACAAATAAATGGGATTTTATAGGACCCTATTTATGATATGATGTACACTGAGCATACCAAACATTAGGAACACCTTCCTAAGATTGAGTTGCACTCACCCCTTTGCCGTCATAACAGCCTCAATTCATCAGAGCATGGACTCTACAAATTCTAGGAAGTGTTCCACAAAGATGCTGGCCCATGTTGACTCCAATGCTTCTCACAGTTGTGTCAAGTTGGGTTGATGTCCTTTGAGTGGTAGACCATTCTTGATACACACGGGAAACTGTTGAGCGTGAAACAGCGTTGCCGTTCTTGACACAAACCAGTGCGCCTGGCACCTACTACCATACCCTGTTTAAAAGGCATTTACATTTTTTGTCTTGCCCATTTCACCCTCTGAATGGCACACATACACACACTCCATGTCTCAATTCTCTCAAGGCTTCAAAATCCTTCTTTAACCTTTCTCCTCCCCTTCATCTACACGAATTGAAATGGATTTGACACTTGACATCAATACGGGATCATAGCATTCACCTGGATTAATCTGGGTCAGTCTATGTCATGTTTTGTACACTCAGTGTATATTCTACTATATATTTTAAATATTAAGACATTTACTCAGGCAATTGATGTTAAGTGCAGTGTCTTGAAAGTGGAAGTAGTCAACTTTTGATTTGGGCTAGCATTAACAACAAGATCTCCTTGAGCTTTACCCTAGCCCCCGTGGCTGTCCCCTTGCACTGTCCCTTCCACAGCGCAGGCAGGGTCATTCTCATGATGACAGCCATTATGGCTCAGGGGAGGACAAACAGAACAATTCCCAGCAGCAGATGGCTTACTTACAGTTTCTCCAGGACTGTCAGGCCAAAGAAGGAGGCATTTTTCAGCAGTGAGATCTTGTTGTTACTGAGGATCCTGTGGACAGAAGAGTGGAAAGGTTGACTGTGAGATGGTGAGCCTTTCGACATATTAGTAGACTTATTAGTAGATATCACAAAAATACAGACAAATGTCCAATAAATTATGCATCCTGTCAATAACTTGGTGAGAGATAGAAATGTATCTCTGATTTAATCTGGCCTTAAATCTTGGATGCATTTTTTTGGTCTTATTTATGGATTTATTTATTTATTTATGGATTTTTGTGGCTATTGTTTGCCATTTTTGATGGCTAGGAAATATAACCTCATTGAAGACCGAATGCGACTCCCGGGGCAAAACTTGTTTGACCCCCCTGATCTACAGCTACCACTATGAACCGCAAACAAGTCAATGATGTGCATGTGCTCAACAGGTACAGTATAGGCAATAAATACATATTTGCCCCAGGACTCTATGTGGATATACATTTCTGTTCTTGTTGAAGTATATTTAAAGGGTAAAGTAGTGCTTTATTTTAAAAGAATCTGGGGAAAAGGATCTTGAGTATTTATCTTGTAATATGGGTATTTGTTTGTGTATCAAGGAGGGTTAAAAACATTCATTCAAGACTCTCTGCAAAGCCTCTTAGCAGAACACACCCAATTACTCAAAAACATCAGTCATAACACACTGAGCCTCCGGAAGGAGTTCAGCTAACCACCATCACAGAAACAATTACACAAAAGCAAGGACGAATGCAGTGCACAGACACACAAATGCACATCATCCCATAGTGAAAAACAGTAGCCCATCAGTGTTGTGTCTGGAGGGTCCAGGGGGACTCGTTAGGACACAGATGGAGGGCTGTGTTACCTGCTGCTCTAGTGAAACAAACAAACATATCAGACAAAAGATAAAGTCCACACACACCCCAGTAAACAACCACTAGTCTGTGTTCAACCACACATTCACACGCACACAGACATGTACACCCTGCCTGCCAACACTTTACGAACAAAGCAGGATCTCGGCAATGTTCTTCCATTGATTTCCACTCATGGACTTGAATACAGCAGTAAATTATTTTGACTTTGAATGCTGAGATACCTAGTTCACCCCTCTCTACTGACCCTCCTTCCCTTCAGAGCTGTAGGCTGAGTGTGTAATGATTTATGTCACGCTCATTCCTCTGCCCAGATGCACATAATTTGAAATACACCTAAAATGGCATTTTGGGGATTTCATATCTGCTAAAATATTAAATCGCTCTTGCCAGACCTTAGATCATCCTGTCTGCTGCAGGGCTGGCCTGGCGGTAAGGCCATGCAGTGCGTGATGGAGCATGGCAGTGAGTCTGCATGCAGACGGGGCCTGCTGCTTTGCATGCACCACGTTGCATGTCTCCTACTGGCACGCTCCTACGGACAGACACCCAAGGTCAAATCACTCGCTCGTCTTCTTCCTCCCCTTCCATTCTCAGGAGTAATGGCAGAGGTTTGGCAAGAGTGGTAATTAGGTTGTGTCACGAGTCATCTTCTTTTGTCACCTTCTAATGCCCTAGGATTAAGCAGTGTGATCCCACAATGCATTGTGCTTAAGAGGCAAATTACTCACCAGCCTAGCGGGAGGGGGGTGGGGGGTTGTAGTTATTTTGGAATTGGCATGATGTGGGATACACACAGTGAAAATGTACACAAAAAAAAATTATATTCAAAGAACATTTTGAGAGCATAAATACAGTGTATAATGGCATTAAAGACCTTTAATAGAGACTGCTGAGCAAGTTCATATTAAATCGGTCAACGGAGAGACAAGCTACTGCATAGGAGCACAAGTTGAGAGTTAAAAACTGAGCATCATAAGAGTTTTGCCAGAAGTTCAAAAGAAGTATTTCACTAATTTAAAACTTGATGTTAGATGGTTCCTCACCCTGAATGTAGTATATTGACCAGGAGAAACTGAAATCCATGGTTCTGTTTTTTTTAAAGCAGCCACTACAAACAAGACCAATTTGCATACCGCCCTGAAAGATCCACAGACAATGCACTCGACATTGCTCTACACACTGCCCTATCCCATCTGGACAAGAGGAATACCTATGTAAGAATGCTGTTCATTGACTACAGCTCAGCACTCAACACCATAGTACCCTCCAAGCTCATCGTTAAGCTTGGGGCCTTGGGTCTGAACCCCGCCCTGTGCAAATGGGTCCTGGACTTCCTGACGGGCCGCCCCCAGGTGGTGAAGGTAAGAAACAACACCTCCACTTTGCTGACCCTCGCCACAGGAGCCCCACAAGGATGCGTGCTCATCCCCCTCCTGTACTCCCTGTTCACCCACAACTGCATGGCCACGCACGCCTCCTACTCAATAATCAAGTTTGCAGACGACACAACAGTAGTAGGCAATGACGAGACAGCCTAGAGGTGAGGGCCCTGGGAGTGTGATGCCAGGAAAATAACCTCTCACTCAATGTAGAAAAAACAAAAGGAGCTGATAGTGGACTTCAGGAAACAGCAGAGGGAGCACACACCTATCCACATCAACGGGACCGTAGTGGAGCAGGAGGAAAGCTTCAAGTTCCTCGCCGTACATATCACTGATGATCTGAAATGGTTCACACACCAACAGCGCCTTCACCACTCAGGAGGCTGAAGAAATTTGGCTGCACCTTAGAGGCTGCTGCCCCCTATACATAGACTTGACATCACTGGCCTCTTTAATAACGGAACGCTAGTTACTTTAATAATGTTTACATATTTTTGCTTTACTCATCTCATATGTTTATAGGTCTCGTATGTATATAGGTCTCATCACATAGGTATATAGGTTTCTGTATAGCACTTTGAGATATCAGCTGATGTAAGAAGGGCTATATAAATACATTTGATTTATACACACACTGTTTTCTATTCTACTGTATTTAGTCTATGCCACTCCGACATTGCTCATCCTAATATTTATATAATCATTAATTATTATTTTTTTACTTTTAGGTTGCGTTTATTGTGTGTATTGTTAGATATTATTGCACTGTTGGAGCTAGAAACACAAGCATTTCGCTACACCCGCAATAACATCTGATTTGATTTCTCACATACTCCCTGTACAGGCAGAACACCCCTCTGAAGGGCAGGCAGACAGTGGCATGTAATCATGGATGCCAAGGGAAGCCAGACTTCCCAAAATATTTTACATTCATTTATCATTTGTATTTTTTATTGGTTTCTTTCGTCTCTCTGTGTTTTCATAATTTTCTTTCAATTCGTAAGTGACTTTAGATCACCGGAGAAATCGCCCGAGCGAGGGAAACAGCCAGTATGTGTAGCCCAAGTATGTGATTCTGTCTGGAGAAAAAGACTAGGCCATGCCTGCGTAGAATTTGATTGATTGATGCCAGCAAGCATTTGGCCTCCCTTTGGCAAATCAGCGTTGAGCTGAGCTCAACTGTTGGTAGTCCTGGCGCAAAACCACCCACCAAGGGAGGCCAGTTTGGATTTGGCTTCACTCCAATAAAAATCACATCAAAAGCAAAACGTATTTGTCAGAAAAACATGTCTGTTTCTGGTCTGCTTGTGTTGTTGGCCCTTTCCTAAGCAAAGGATGGAGATGGGGAATTGGTCTTAATTCTCTGTACAGGACAATGACAGAGATTGTAATCTAACCATAAATTTGTATATTGTGCCTCTGGCCTGAGACGATTGAAGTTCAGTATGTAGTCTAGTAGGCTCACGTTAGCTGGTTCATTCTTGCCCTTGCGAGGAAGTCAGGCCAGCAATCATTTTAGCCAGGTAGCCTTTGACAACAAAAACTAAAAAGTGTGTATGACACAGTCATAGACCGTTTTGTCAACATGAAAGAGAGGAGGATGGCAACTAGTCTACATGTAGGGCGAGTCAAGAGGTTTTTTTTTCTTGCACACACACACACACACAAACAGAAAACAGTCCCATGGACTGCCACATGACAATTTGTTAAATTGATTGGACTAAATTGTTTTTGGTATTTTTAAGATTGTTTTCACTGTATTAAACTAAGGATATATAGTCTAGTTGATTTCATGAAGCTTAAATGTTTAAGTCGAAATGGTGCTGGAATAGTGGAAGCAGTGGTCTGTTTTCTCTGTGATGACTTGCAGTAATTCTGTGGTTCTAAATCAGTAGTTGTTTAGTAAACTGTCGGAAAAACATGAACCTGCATGACCACGCTGTAGGTCATGTAACTGTTCGTTACACGCAATGTTTTCATTGTGGACTTCACAGCACAGATGTTGCTCTACGGTTTTGTGATGAAACAAATGTACACTACCTTTCAACATTGTGGGTCACTTAGAAATGTCCTTGTTTTTTTTTGTCCAAAAAAATAACATCAAATTGATCAGAAATACAGTGTAGAAATTGGTATTGTTGGAAATGACTATTGTAGCTGTAAAAAGATGATTTTTAAATGGAATATCTATAGTACATAGGCGTACAGAGGTCCATTATCAGCAACCATCACTGCTGTGTTCTAATGGCATGTTGTGTTAGCTAATCCAAGTTTATCATTTTAAAAGGTTAATTGAGCAATAGAAAACCCTTTTGCAATTATGTTAGCACAGCTGAAAACTGTTGTTGTGATTAAAGAAGCACTAAAACTGGCCTTCTTTAGACTAGTTGAGTATCTGGAGCATCAGCATTTGTGAGTTCGATTACAGGCTCAAAATGGCCACAAACAAAGAACTTTCTTCTGAAACTCGTCAGTCTATTCTTGTTCTGAGAAATGAAGGCTATTCCATGCAGAAACAGACGGCTCGGCTCACAAGTCCTCAACTGGCAGCTTCATTAAATAGTACCCGCAAAACACCAGTCTCAACGTCAACAGTGAAGAGGCGACTCCGGTATGCTGGCCTTCTAGGAAGAGCTCCTCTGTCCAGCGTTTGTGTTCGTTTACCCATCTTAATCTATTATTTTTATTGGCCAGTCTGGGATATGGCTTTTTCTTTGCAACTCTGCCTAGAAGGCCAGCACCCCGGAGTCGCCTCTTCACTGTTGACGTTGAGGCTGGTGTTTTGCGGATACTATTTAACAATGTTACCGTTATTTGGTTATACCTTCCTTAATGATATCACAAAACAACAACTTATTTGACATGATTATTGTTTAGAGCCCCATGAACCATTTACCACATTATTTAGGTTAGACATATTGTTTCAATGTCCAACCTTGTGATGTTACAGTTCTGCAAAATCTCTCTCTGTTGTAACAAAGGGATTTTTAACTTCCATTTCTGCAGAGTGGGAGAAAGTGTTGCTGCAAGGTATTTACGACCGTCATAAAACTGGCCAACTCCGCCCCCCCTTCCTCTCTGGTTGGAGAGGGGGCTCTCTCTGATCTTCACCCAGGAGGGAAAGTCATGACAGGAGATTATGAGGAAATGATCAGAAGATAGATAGGAGTTACATAGTTCAGAATACACAACTCATCTTTCATTGACAAACTATAAGACAATTATTGATGCCCAGAGCTGGAAACACATCAGATGGCTTCCACAACATGTGAACAATATCAGGAGATAAAAATGGGATCGATAAACCTAACAACTTGAAATGGGCAGATGTTTTCGTATGTGGTGTCAGGTGTGGTCACGGGACGTTTCAAAGTGTCCCTAAACCTCTCCAAAGTAACATATGTCTGTAAATTAGATAACTCCAGTGCTATTACATATTTGCAATCCCTAAATTATATTTGTTCAGTATAAAAACACAATTTATTCCATATCAACCTCCATATCAAACATTCTGGTGGTGTTAAGGGGTATCTAGGGTACATTCAAGTGTCCTTTTAACCTCTCCAAAGTGTCCGGATGTGGTAATTGCACTGTTATGCACACTGTATGTGCCTAAAAGTTATTGTTCACTATAAAAACAATGTTTCTACAACAGCAACCTCTCTCAAACATTGTGCTGGTCTTGGGGGACATACAGGGGATATCCAAGTGTTTTTTCAAATTCTCCAAAGTGCCTGAACATTTTGCCTAGGCATATTCAATGTATTGGTCCCACATATAAATTAACTGTTTACAAAAATAATATAAAAGCAACAAATACAGTGGGGCAAAAAAGTATTTAGTCAGCCACCAATTGTGCAAGTTCTCCCACTTAAAAAGATGAGAGAGACCTGAAATTCTCATCATAGGTACACTTCAACTATGACAGACAAAATGAGAAAAAAAATCCTGAAAATCACATTGTAGGATTTTTTATGAATTTATTTTGGAAATTATGGTGGAAAATAAGTATTTGGTCAATAACAAAAGTTTATTGGTCCCATTCATTCTTTCCTTTACACGGATCAGTCGTCCTGGTCCCTTTGCAGAAAAACAGCCCCAAAGCATGATGTTTCCACCCCCATGCTTCACAGTAGGTATGGTGTTCTTTGGATGCAACTCAGCATTATTTGTCCTCCAAACACGACGAGTTAAGTTTTTACCCCCCAAAAATTATTTTGGTTTCATCTGACCATATGACATTCTCCCAATCTTCTTCTGGATCATCCAAATGCTCTCTAGCAAACTTCAGACGGGCCTGGACATGTAGGCTTAAGCAGGGGGACACATCTGGCAAATGATAGTCCCACTAAGCACAACCTGGATGGGATGGCGTATTGCTGAAGAATGCTGTGGTAGCCATGCTGGTTAAGTGTGCCTTGAATTCTAAATAAATCACCAACAGTGTCACCAGCAAAGCACCCCCACACCATCACACATCCTCCTCGATGCCTCATGGTGGGAACCACACATGCAGAGATCATCCGTTCTCGTACTCTGAGTCTCACAAAGCCTTGGCAGTTCGAACCAAAAATCTCACATTTGGACTCATCAGACCAAAAGACAGATGTCCACCGGTCTAATGTCCATTTCTCATGGTTCTTGGCCCCAGAAAGTCTCTTCTTATTATTGTTGTCCTTTAGTAGTGGCTTCTTTGCAGCAATTCGACCATGAAGGTGTGATTCACGCAGTCTCCTCTAAGCAGTTGCTGTTGAGATGTGTCTGTTACTTGAACTCTGTGAAGCACTTATTTGGGCTGCATGTTCTGAGGCTGGTAACTAATGAACATATCCTCTGCAGCAGAGGTAACTCTGGGTCTTCCTTTCCTGTGGCGGTCCTTATGAGAGCCAGTTTCATTATAACGCTGGATGGTTTTTGTGACTGCACTTGAACAAACTTTCAAAGTTCTTGAAATGTTCCGGATTGACTGACCTTCATGTCTTAAAGTAATGATAGACTGTCGCTTCTCTTTTTTTCCTTATTTGAGCTGTTCTTGCCAGAATATGGACTTTGTATTTTACCAAATAGGAATATATTCTGTATACCACCCCTACCTTGTCACAACACAACTGATTGGCTCAAAACGGAAAGAAATTCCATTCCATCAAGGCAAAGGGTGGCAACTTTGAAGAATCTCTGTTTTGGTTACTACATGATTCCTTGTGTTATTTCATAGTTTTAAGGTCTTCACTATTATTCTACAATGTAGAAAATAGTGCAAATAAAGAAAAGCCCTTGAATGAGTAGGTGCGCAAACTTTTAACTGGTACTGTATTCCGCCACTGTGTGACGATTGTCTTTTTGTTGTCTCTGCGTTATTGTATACTATATAAAACACAACATGTAAAGTGTTGGTGCCATGTTTCATGAGCTGAAATAAAGAGAGAGAAAAGCACAAAAAGCTTTTTCTCTCAACTTTTGTGTAGAAATTTGTTTACATCCCTTTTCCAATATAATCCATCCACCTGACAGGTGTGGTATGTCAAGAAGCTGATTAAACAGCATGATCATAACACAGATGCACCTTGTGCTGAGGACAGTAAAAGGCCACTCTAAAATGTGAAGTTTTGTCACGCAACAAAATGGCACAGATGTTTCAGGTTTTCAGAAAGTGTGCAATTGGCATGCTGACTGCAGGAATGTCTACCAGAGCTGTTGCCAGATAATTTAATGTTAATTTCTCGACCATAAGCTGCCTCCAACGTTATTTTAGAGAATTTTGCAGTATGTCCAACCGGCCTCACAACCACAGACCACGTATAACCACGCCAACCTATGACCTCCACATCCGGCTTCTTCACCTGCGGGATTGTCTGAGACCAGCCACCTAGACAGCTGATGAAACTGAGAAGCATTTATGTCTGTAATAAAGCCCTTTTGTGGGGGAAAAAAATAATTCTGATATGCAAGGCCTGGCTCCCAAGTGGGTGGGCCTATGCCCTCCCAGTCTCACCCTTGGCTGTACCCCTGCCCAGTCATGTGAAATCCATAGATTAGGCCCAAATTAAGTTATTTAAATTGACTGATTTTCTTTATTAACTGCAACTCAGTAAAATAGTTGAAATTGTTGCATGATGCGTTTATATTTTTGTTCAGTATATATCACGGTGGCATAAGAATGAATGGGTTATAGAGCAAACAACGCAATTACCACAACATCATTTTAATATGGCTTTTTTCCAGGCAGCTTCCTCGGTGATTTTACCCATGCACCGCTAATGCAAGCAGCCTCTGTTTGTGCAAACTCAAGCGTGTCCCGCACTGTGTATGCAGAGGAAACCAGCTCCTCGGCAATCCCCACATACCTCTCTTAGGCCTCTGCACAACGTCCAGGAAATCAGAGGCAAAACATAATTGAACATTATGTAAACAGCGCATGACTAAATTCTAGAGTGTCCTTCCAACTTTCTATTTACAATATCAATTATGTTCTCCTAGGATAAGCTGCTTTCAGGGCAACGGACAAATTAAATATTGTCTGGCTGGGCCGGAACAAATGGTGTATGTCATCACTCTCTGCATGTGTTTCTCTGATTAGCACTAACATGCAAAGGGTTAGGCCCTGTGAACCGCAAGAGGACACGCACACGCGCACACACGCAAATACACACAGGCTGACATGGCTCATTCATACAGCGTAACACAATTTAAAACTGAATGTTTTCCTTAAAGTGGCAATCAGCAGTTGAAACAATAATAAAGTGTCCACCCTGCTCCTGTTTCGGTAAAAACCTGAGGGATGGGGCTGGAGATATGTAACCACTGTCAAATTCATAGACAGAGCTACGAATGCAAGGACTGACCAGCCATGATATCAAACATATAGTTTTAAGGCTATGTAGTGTTTGTTTACATATACTTTGTTTACAAACAATGGAGTAAAACAAGCTTATATTTTGGGTTGTTATGGGGTACAACAGTTGAACTAAGCTCATGAAGCATTTATCATTTATATTCTTCAAGAATCAATGAGTACACACCATTAATTTATCATTCCAAAAATGGATGCAGCAACTGCAGATTACCTCTTTAAATGGCGCGAATTATCTTTGTTTTGAAAAAGATCCATGTCTCATTGGACTTGTGTGTTGTTCTAATTGGTTGAACTTGGTGTACAACCTCCCTATCAGCTCTTCTCCTAGAGCACAACCCTGGCTTTCATTTTTCCCTCTGACCACAGACAGCTGAGATATTTCTGTGAGGTCTAAACAGCCCTATTACAGAACGGAGACAGCCATACACCAGAGACATTCGACTGTATTATTATAAAAGTGCAGAAACAAAAATAACTTCAAATGATGTGATCCAAGACACCAATCATCGGGACCAAGTAGGGTAAAGATCACAATGTGAACTATTGCAAGCATTCAGATAGGCCTGGCCCCATGATTTCCAGGCACTTCTCTTCAAACATTGCAAACCCTCTGTTATTCTATAATATCCAGTTACTAGGCACAGCTAACCAAAATAACATATTTCATATAGAAAAACATTGACCTTGGACGCAAAACAGACATTGCTCTGGAGTTCAAGTGGGTTATAGCAGAACTTCAAATAAGCCCTGCCTGACAGCTGAGCACATCTGTACATGTCGCCGCCCCACTGGACAAGGAAGGGAGTACACTGTGACCATGAAACTGTTTCCTCAAAAGGATCTGGCTTGGTTAGTGCAAATCAGTAACCTTGCAAAGCCCACATTTTTAAGGCTAATGCTGGACGGCATGGAACATTTGAAATAATCAATTCCATTTACCAAGACAAAATCACATAGTAGGTCGATGGTTGAGCAACATGTGGTTTGAAATTGTTTGCAATTTGAGAGGGTGACACACAAACACACAAACGGAGAGGGCAGACTGAGTAAGTGGTGCTGCATGTGGTGTGTTGAGGACCCATGTAGTGCAGAGCCAAGAAAGAAGTTAATATGTTCCCTACGGTTAGTGCTGAGCGAATAACCACCACTTTTTATTTTTGGGGGTTATTAAAAAACGAATTGATTGAAGTCTTTTCAATTACTTGAATTCCATTTACTTTGGGTTCTTTGTGAGCCCAATGTGCCGTTTCTCTAGGGAGAAATCAAATCGATCACAATAGATATCAAGTTAAGAACTATGTGGGACGCTGGGCTGAAGGGAGTGGTAGATTTCATTAAGCAAATAACATTTCATTTGTCACATGCTTTGTAAACAACAGGTGTAGACTAACAACGAAAATATTACTTACAGGCCCTTCTCAACAATGCAGATAGAATAAAAAAAGAGCAATAGTAGAAATCATATTTTTTTAAATAACACAAGGAATAAATACACAATGAGTAATGATAACTTGGCTATACACACAGTCATGTGTACCGAGTATATGCGCAGGGGTATGAGGTAATTGAGGTAGATATGTACAGTAGAAGTCGGACGTTTGCATACACCTTAGCCAAATACATGTAAACTCAGTTTTTCACAATTCCTGACATTTAATCCTAGTGAAAATTCCCTGTTTTAGGTCAGATAGGATCACCACTTCATTTTAAGAATGTGAAATGTCAGAATAATAGTAGAGAGAATGATTTATTTCCTTAAGCCATTTTGCCACAACTTTGGAAGTATGCTTGGGGTCATTTTAACTTCCTGACTGATGTCTTGAGATGTTGCTTCAATATATCCACATAATTTTCCGCCCTCATGATGCCATGCACAAAATAGATGTCCTAACCGACTTGCCAAAACTACAGTTTGTTAACAAGAAATTTGTTGATTGGTTGAAAAGCGAGTTTTAATGACTCCAACCTAAGTCCATGTAAACTTCTGACTTCAAAAGGTACATATACAGTTGAAGTCGGAAGTTTACATGCACTTAGGTTGGAGTCATTAAAACTCGCTTTTCAACCAATCAACAAATTTCTTGTTAACAAACTATAGTTCTGGCAAGTCGGCTGGGACATACATCTACAGTGGGGCAAACATTTTTTTTGTGTCAGCCAACAATTGTGCAAGTTCTCCCACTTAAAAAGATGAGAGGCCTGTAATTTTCATCATAGGTACACTTCAACTATGACAGACAAAATGAGGGAAAAAATCCAGAAAATCACATTGTAGGATTTTTTCTGAATTTTTTTGCAAATTATGGTGGAAGTATAGAATCAATCTTTAGGATGTTTTTATCATAAATCTTCAATAATGTTCCAACCGGAGAATTCCTTTGTCTGTAGATATGCAGTGGAACACAAGCTAACTCTCACGTGAATGCGCGTCACGAGCTCATGGCACTCTGCCAGACACCTGGCTCAAACAGCCCTTATTCACCCCCACTTCACAGTAGAAGCATCAAACAAGGTTCTAAAGACGGTTGACTTCTAGTGGAAGCCTTAGAAAGTGCAAAATGACCCCATAGACACTGTGTTTTCGATAGGGAATGAGTTGAAAAACAACAAACCTCAGATTTCTAACTTCCTGGTTGGATTTTTTCTCAAGTTTTTGCCTGCCATATGAGTTCTGTTATACTCACAGACATCATTCAAACAGTTTTAGAAACGTCAGAGCGTTTTCTATCCAATACTACTACTAATAATAATATGCATAATAATATGCATATATTAGCAACTGGGCCTGAGTAGCAGGCAGTTTACTCTGGGCACCTTATTCATCCAAGCTACTCAATACTGCCCCCAGTCCCAAAGAAGTTTAAAACAACTTGGAAAATTACAGAAAATTATGTAATGGTTTTAGAAGCTTCTGAGAGGCAAATTGACATCATTTGAGTCATTCAGAGGTGTAGCTGTGGATGTATTTCAAGGCCTACCTTCAAACTCACTGCCTCTTTGCTTGACATCATGGGCAAATCTAAAGAAATCAGCCAAGACCTCCACACGTCTGGTTCATCCTTGGGAGCAATTTCCAAATGCCTGAAGGTACCACGTTCATCTGTACAAACAATAGTATGCAAGTATGAAGACCATGGACCACGCAGTTGTCATACCGCTCAGGAATAAGACGTGTTCTGTCTCCTAGAGATGAACGTACTTTGGTGCGAAAAATGCAAATCAATCCCAGAACAACAGCAAAGGACCTTGTGAAGATGCTTGAGGAAACAAGTACAAAAGATTCTATATCCACAGTAAAATGAGTCCTATATCGACAAAACCTGAAACGTCGCTCAGTAAGGAAGAAGCCACTGCTCCAAAACCGCCATTAAAAAAGACAGCCTACGGTTTGCAAATGTCCTCTGGTCTGATGAAACAAAAATAGAACTGTTTGGCCATAATGACCTGTTTGGCCATTATGTTTTGAGGAAAAAGGGAGATGCTTGCAAGCCGAAGAACACCATCCCAACCGTGAATCACGGGGGTGGCAGCATCATGTTGTGGGGTTGCTTTGCTGCAGGAGAGACTGGTGCACTTCACAAAATAGATGGCTACATGAGGATGATCAATTCTGTGGATATATTGAAGCAACATCTCAAGACATCAGTCAGGAAGTTAAAGCTTGGTTGCAAATGGGTCTTCCAAATGGACAATGACCCCACGCACATTTCCAAAGTTGTGGCAAAATGGCTTCAGGACAACAAAGTCAAGATATTGGAGTGGCCATCACAAAGCCCTGACCTCCATCCTATAGACAATTTGTGGGCAGAACTGAAAAAGCATGTGCGAGCAAGGAGGCTTAAAACCTGACATCTTTACACCAGCACTGTCAGGTGTTTGTGGGAAGCTTGTGGAAGGCTACCCGAAACGTTTGACCCAAGTTAAACAATGTAAAGACAATGCTACCAAATACTAATTGAGTGTCTAAACTTCTGACCCACTGGGAATGTGATGAAAGAAATAAAAGATGAAATAAATCACTCTCTACTATTATTCTGACATTTCACATTCTTAAAATGAAGTGGTGATCCTAACTGACCTAAGACAGGGAATTTTTACTTGGAGTAAATGTCAGAAATTGTGAAAAACTGAGTTTAAATGTATTTGGCTAAGGTGTATGTAAACTTCCGATTTCAACTGTAGGTAGGGATAAAGTGACAAGGCAACGGGATAGATAATAAACAGCTACAGCAGTGTATGTTCTGAGTCAATTAGATTATTGCAAAAAGGGTCAATGCAGATAATCTGGTTAGCTATTGGTTGACTATTTAACTATCTATTAAGCAGTCTTATAGCTTCGGGGTAGAAGCTGTTCAAGGTCCTGTTGGGTCCAAACTAGGGTTGTTGCGGTGACCGTATTACCTCCACACTGGCGGTCACAAGTCATGAAGGCAGTCAAATTCCACATGACCGTTGAGTCACGGTAATTAGGCTTCTCCAAGCTCTGATGCTGCTGGTTATTAATAGCCTACCGAACTTGCTAACTGCTTGGTACTCAGCACTCTATTGTCCCTCTAATCATGCTGACATCAATGCAAATGTATTAAAAAATCTAATCAAACACTTCATGTTACGCAACATTTCAACTGGCTATGCAATTGCGGGAGAAAACTGAGTGATGGCCGCTAATAAAAAGACGAGGCTCCCATCAGCTTCATCAACTTTCCTAATATTAAGCACATTGCTTATATTTACAACAGGAGTAAAGCCTACCTGGCCTGCATGAAAATAAACCATGGGGAAAAGCGTCCTCCATTCGTTATTTAAGTGCATAGATTACTTTTTTCCCCGCTTGCCTCTGTTTTGATACAGGTGCATGATAATGGTCCATTCTAAATCAAAACAAATGTTAAAAATATATTATTTAGTATATTTAAAGACACGATTAAATCAAGAAAAGTCTGATGGGTGACAATATTAGCCTATATATATTATCACTTGTGAATGATGCCCAGCATAAGAAACAAAGCCTATTTTTGCGACCTTTTCTCAATCATAGTCGCATTTTCTCAATCATAGTCCTTAAGTAGTCTAGCCCACATTTTTTATACTAGTGGTTGTATTAATTTGGGATCTATCGCATCCCACAACTCTCATACTATGTTTGGAATATTTATTTCTCGCACAGAATAGGTTGACTTTGTACTATGGGGGAATAGTAGATTGACATAGGCTAGTGCTTTTGCTGTTCATTGGGCCTCCTCATCTTGTTGGCTGATGAAAAGTAAATGAGGACAGTTCTTCCAATATCTTCAATATGCACCTCGGAATTGGATAAGGACGTGTGCAGTTGCGCCCCGGATGTGTCGGCCTTCATTTATAGCCTGTGAGAAAGACCCGATCGCGTGAAGGAGAGCCATGTGAATGAGGGCTTCCGATTGCGCAGCACACTCGGGGAGAAGGGCACGACGTAGCATTCCGGGCCGCAAAAGGCATGGATTTTTTTAGGGACAGAGCCACAAAGGGGATGCCACCGTGAAATGTTAGGCATTATCAAGTGCTTGTCAAATTGTGAATGAGAGACTATTGGAGTGCGTACAGCCTGAGCAAAAAAACAAAGCAGAGCTCATGCCTTTCAAGCAACTTTTTTCAAATCATCATTTGAATCTCATCATGCAGCCTTACAATGTATTAGAAATTAAACCGTATAGCCCAATGCTTGTAGAACAACTAAAGTTACAGTAATAATTCTAAATGAATCATATAGGAGTACCTATTTCTTCGTTAACTGCTCAACACAGAATAGGTGCACGCGCACACTCCAAACCGCTTGGGGAAAATGTGTATATTTTATTCAGCTTTGTTCAATTATATTCTTCCTACTATAAAGCCAAGGAATTATAAGCAAATCGTGTCTGCTAAATGAACTAGTGTAGCCCACAGCCATTTGGCATAGCCGCATTAGGACCTAACATAACTCACAGTATGCTATTCTTTTCTTCTGAAATAGACTACATTTTCTTCAAATCATGCTTCTAAATAATGGATTTATTGTGAAGGTGTAGGCTATATTACTTGGATTTATTAGACTTTTTTTAAATGGCTGTGTGGAAGCCAGGATATGTTAAATGTGTTTATGTTGATTAAGGTCAATTACTGTGAGACCGACAGTTATTTGCTTGACAATCAACGACTGACAAAATTTCGTGACCGCCACAGCCCTAGTCCAGACTTAATGCAAAACAAGCCCAATGCTTTTCTATGGGCCTATTTTGGACTGCGCTTGTCGCCTGCCTTCTCAACTTTTCTTAGGGCGAAGACATGAGCATCTCGTCATTATACAGATCTCTGGAAGGACACACTTCTATGCCTGCTACGTTAACTTATTAGATACACACAGACAGCATGAGAGAGAAATGTACACAACCCTATGATGAGAGGGTCAGAGACAGTTTGTGACAGAATGCCTTATCTACTTTGAAGAAATAGTCAAATAATTCTTCCAGACAGCTCTGCAGCATACTTAGGCAGGCTAGCTAAACGGGAAGACTAAAGACTACAGTATGGGGAGCACATAGATAACGTTAGATGGTCTGGCTAGCTGACTGCTACTGCCTGAGCAGCGATTACATGACGACTTAAAGGAATGAAAAATAATAAAGTCATTCAATAAATACAAAGTAATATACAGAACTGCAATATTTGATTATTTCATAGTAATTTCTTATTTTTCTATTTATCTGTAGGGCTGGGCGGTACACTGTATTTGATGATATACAGTGCCTTTGGAAAGCATTCAGACCCCTTGACTTTTTACGTTACAGCCTTATTCTAAAATGTATTCAATGTTTTTTTTCCACTCCCCCACTCCCTCAATCTACACACAATACAAAGCAAAAACTGGTTCTTAGACATCTTTGCTAAATTTATACCAAAACAAAAACAAAAAATATCACATTTACATAAGTATTTAGACCCTTGACTCAGTTCTTTGTTGAAGCACCTTTGGCAGCGATTACAGCCTTGAGTCTTCTTGGGTATGATGCTACAAGCTTGGCACACCTGTATTTGGGGAGTTTCTCCCATTCTTCTCTGCAGATCCTCTCAAGTTCTGTCAGGTTGGATGGGGAGTGTTGTTGCACAGTTATTTTCAGGTCTCTCCAGATATGTTTGATTGGGTTCAAGTCCGGGCTCTGGCTAGGCCACTCAAGGACATTCACTTGTCCCAAAGCCACTCCTACATTGTCTTGGCTGTGCGCTTAGGCTCCATTCATCTTTGCCTCGATCCTGACAAGTCTTCGAGTCCCTTCTGTTGAAAAGCATCCCCACAGCATGATGCTGCCACTACCATGCTTCACCGTAGGGATGGTGCCAGGTTTCCTCCAGACATGACACTTGGCATTCAGGCCAAAGAGTTCTTGGTTTCATCAGACCAGAGAATCTTGTTTCTCATGGTCTGAAAGTCCTTTAGGTGCCTGTCACGTGTCTTTTACTGAAGAGTGGCTTTCGTCTGGCCACTCGACCATAAAGGCCTGATTGGTGGAGTGCTGCAGAGATGGTTGTCCTTTTGGAAGGTTCTCCCATCTCCACAGAGGAACTCTAGAGCTCTGTCAGAGTGACCATTGGGTTCTTGGTCACCTCCCTGACCAAGGCCCTTCTCCCCTGATTGGTCAGTTTGGCCAGGCGGCCAGCTCTAGGAAGAATCTTGGTGGCTCCAAACTTCATCCATTTAAGAATGATGGAGGCCACTGTTCTTGGGGACCTTCAACGCTGCAGACATTTTTTGGTACCCTTCCCCAGATTTGTGCCTCGATACAATCCTGTGTCGGAGCTCTAAGGACAATTCCTTCGACCTGATGGCTTGGTTTTTGCTCTGACATGCACTGTCAACTGTGGGACAGACAGGTGTGTGCCATATTTAAAATATGGCTGTAACGTAACAAAATTTGGAAAAAGTCAATGGAATACTGAATACTTTCCGAAGGCACTGTACCATTATTGATGCACAGATCGGTTTGGGTTTTTACTTTACCTTCTATAACGGTATTTGAATGTTCGGTTTGTTAAATGTGATACCCCGTGTGTAAAGTCAATTTTTATAGTTTACTTCGCTACTTGAGTCATCTCTCACCACTCTCTCTCTCTATACCACTTTCCACACAGACCTAGCCCCGCCCCCACTCATGGAGAACATTTGTTGTTCCTCGACCACGAGACACTTGCATTCAGTCTGCATGGTCAATGTAGCACATGCAACAATTTTGATGACAACGATGCTGTTTTCTCTTTGCTTCTTTGCATTCTAGAATTGCACTATTAGTTTGTGTTTCTTACTGCAAACAGCTAGTTTGTCTTTTCTTAGCAAGTTGAGCCTAAATCTTGTTAGCAGCTAATGCTAATCATTCGTTAGCTGGCTAGATAGCTAATAAATGTACTGAGTCAGAGCAAACGTAATTCGCCTCTACAGCCTGATAATACCAGTGATGGTGTAGACCTAAATCAGCATTGAGTTTGTGTAACAGTATCTTCTAAATCAAAGGAATACGTGAAGCATGAATACGTTAGCTACTTAAAGTAGCTAAGAGAAAACATGAAATGTAGCCAAAGATCATAGGGTCCCCTAGGAAACACTTATCAACACTTTGGTTGCTCTAAATCGCAAGTTAAATCACAATTGCAAGGCCTAGATTGTTTGCCCATATCGTGCAGCCCCAGGTGTCAGTGTGGAAATGATCTCAAATGAGTGCCTGAAATGCAAAAAAAAAAAATGGGATTGAATTTGAATTGCAGAAAACAAATCAGAATGGAGAAAGAACCATTGAAATCACTTAGAATGTATGTGTTGCCACCCTAGGTTCTCACACCACTCAAAGCAAATTAAAAACTTTTATTATTCAAAAACATAAAATACCGTCCAATCGTTATAAAAATACAGTGATATGACATGTTGGCCATATCGTCCAACCCTGCACAATGTGGACCTGACAGAGACAATGGAATAATTTTCAATGTTTTGGCGATTGAATGTTCACTATTTTTGCCTTTGGAATTTCAATTAAAAAGCTAAAATCATTCTAATGTCATTATTTCATAATGCATTTTATATAATTTAAAAAATACAAAAAAACTGAAAATGGAGCAACCTCAAAAAGACTACTTACTGTGACCACTCCCTGCAACAGAAGTAGCGCACTGCAGGCTTTTAATCGCTGTTTTACGACATGTCAAAAAATAAAAAATGGGGAAAACAAAACATGCTTCCAAAGGTTTGGCTGCCTGCACGATAGCAGACATATGAAAGTTTAAATAACCTTGGTATTTACTCAATGGTGAAGGGAGGAGGTAAGGATAACAGACCAGAGAGTATCCTTGGCACACATTGTATTTTTCTTCCTTAATATTTTTAGACAGTCCACATTCGCACTGCGTTTGTACACATTCTTGGGTTTTCGAGGGTATTGTGTGATTTGCAAGCTTTCCGCTCACCCAATGGTCACGAACACTGGTGCTGTGAGTCATTATCATCTCATATTGCAAAACTGATCAGGGTGTCCTTTGAAACCATAACCTATATTATAATACAGCATTTGACACCCAATGCTAACAAATATTTTCCAGAGAAAGCTAGCAGCTTGATATGATTCATTACTGGGCACTGTGAAGTGTGGCTTCTTGGACAGCCTAACAATTACACTATAGACCAACAACAACAACAAACCACTTCAAGTTTCTTAAAAATAACATGCAGTCTAAATCCATCTCCCACAATAAAACATTATAGCCACAGATCGTAGAGATCCCTCAGGTTGTGGTCTTGCTACTGTGGGTCAATGTCAAGTGTGATAAAGGTATAGGGCCTAAGGCTTTGAAAGGGTTACATACAGGGTAATGGATGAGCCTGACTTCTGAGTCCCCGGACTCCTATAGATCCTATAGTAGCATCTGGGGACATAGTTCTGAGAAAATAACCATTTCCTCTAGGCTTGGGAGATTATTACTGGAAAGTCACTTATCAAACCTAAACTAAGGGCACTGGGAAAAAAAGCGCCAGGAGAGGGAATGACAAAGAGACCATGGATAAGCATTGCGGCTAGTAGCTTCAGCCGCATTCCCCTGTGACTGTATATAGGGTCTATTTGGCCATGTCTCTTTAGATTAAAGGCCTGCGTGTAGCGTATTAAACTGCTACCTTTTACGGACCGAGAGGCATTCGTTCTCTGCTCCATCCCTGCTAGTGGGGTCATCTGTGTGATAATGCACAGATAATATAGAGGGGCTACTCGTACATGTCTATGAAATATTCATGATAAACCACTCAGAACAGAGAAGAGCAGAGCAGCCGCCAACACCACCTGAGGAACAATAGAGCGAGGCAAGCAAGGAAATAGGTTTATAGATAGCACACAAAAACACTCCACGAGGACAGAAAGGCCATCTTTCATAAGCAAGGTCACCGGTGTCCTTCTTATACCTTGTTCCTTCAAGGCTCTGGCTTATCTGACGCATACTGGTCAATACTAGCCACAAGCCAGTCCAACATATACTGTAGGTAAACAATCACCTGACATTATGAGTGGGGAAAATAACACGAGTCATACAATGTAATATCCACTCCAAGTCTAATTTTTACCCATCTAGAAAGTGAAAAAGCCAGAAATGGAGGTTCATACTGACCTCACATTTCTGGTCTAACACAGGTGAACAATCATAGTCATCATAACGAGTGGGGAAGACATATGCAAAAGCACTTCCTATCAGTCCCACTGTTGTGGGGTTGCCTTCCCTGCAACCCCCATCTATGAATGTTTTACATTACTATGTCATTCCCAGAATAATGTGAAGGATGGCCTCACGATCACTGCCATCCAGACTACCACTAACAGCCCCTCCTGTCTCCAGTGTGATCATCGCCCACAAAGGCTACTGTAGACCTATGCCAGACATGTTCCTACCCCAAACCAATGCACTCATTTTATTTTCCACAAGCTTCACCTTGGGAGAGACTGGAGCCTTTGGGGGCTTTTTTGTGGCTCTTCTGTAGAGGATGTCCAAATCTGAAAGTAGATAACCGTTGGCAACTGAAACTGTAAATGCTATATGCATGCTGATGCTACATTAGCTACAAGCTTATACTGCAATGTTCTTAAAACTGAGTCTTACAAGGTAAAAAATATGACAGGACTGTTGCACTGCAAATCTCTGAGAAGGAGACAAACAAAGTCCAAACTTCTTTGCTGTCAGCTATGCAAATGCAGAGCACACATCTTGTCAAATACAATATCTAAAAGTAGAAAGATCTTGTTTGCAGGGTAGGTTTGCATTACAACTATGACTGAGCAACAACCGCCTGCAAACAATGTTTGTGTTTCTCTGTCACGTTCTCTCCATCGCTCCTTCCATCTCATTAACCCAAACATCTCTTTTCACAACACTTCCTGTCTCCCTCTGTGTTCTGTGTCACTCTTTCCGAGTCTCCTTCCCTGTCACTTCCTCTATCCTTCTAAATGTTTCTCTCTCATTTTCTCCCTCTCGCTCACTCCCTCCCACCATATGCCCCCCGGCTCCTCTCTCTTACTTTCTCTCCCTCGTTCTCCCCTCTGTCTCCCTTCTCTCTTAGGCCAGTGCCATGTTCACTAGCCAATGCTTTGCTTAAGACAGGTGTCAGCTACAATCCCTGCTACTGTTCTCCACAGAGACACAGCGCCTCTCTCTCCTTCTCTCCTACTTGCCACTGAAACAATTACACCAGATAGGCCTCAAGGTCAACAGAGCTGTCAGGCTCCACTCCAACACTGGAGCAACTTCTCCCACGTCTTGGATAGGGAAACAGGCAGAGGTGTTAATAGAGGGTTTCTGCTGCTCTGGAGTCTACAGCTGCTAGGAATGATGGACATCACACACATTTCATTTTCTCTTCAATCAGTTATGTTAGGAGTCGTTTGTAACTTCATAGAAATATGTAATTCATTGAGACTAGAGATGCACATACAACGAATGCAATATAGTGAAAATGAGAGCAAAGACGTGTGGACAGTGCTGCCATTTCATTACAAGCTCTACACATATATTTACTTGTGAATAGAACGCATCCACTCTGGGGAAAGAAATACTGAAAGTGCCATAATGAAAAGGCTACTGATACAGAACTCATTATCTGTAGAGCTGAAGTGAATTAAAGGGACAATGAAGGAGGCCAAAGGGAAGCATTAGGAGAGATCCGCTAGTTAGGGAATCCACTTGGTGTATGACACGATGTGCACAGCCTACTTTCCTCTCATATCTGTTTATTTTCATAGCATGTCTAAATAAAATGGAGATGCGGGAGGCCACTTCGGCCCGACAAAGGTCACGTTTCCTAATGCATGAAAACTGCTTCCCGGCCAACCAAGGGGCCTGCTTGAGGATATTGGCTTGTTGACCCGGGGAAAGACAGGGATCATTACATGTATCAGTTTAAATTACTTTATTATTATTTTATTTTTTTACTTTTTTGGTATTTGTATTCTTAAAAATATTTTTACTTAAAAATACTATTTTAATTGTAAACTGTTGTTACAATGAAGGATACACCTAATTTCCTGCCAAGGGGCGTTGATTTATCGGACAAAAGTGTGCTATTTCAGGGGACAATTAATTTATCCTAAACATGACCAGGAACCCATGAAGAACACTTCATCAAATCAAAATGTTATAAACCGCATCCAGGCACAACTGCAACAACAATTGAAGCAAGCAAAGACTAGATTAGCCTTGGCGCATAAGTAACCATGTATCTCAGAGCAGCGGAATTACTCTGTTTAACATTAAATATGGCCAAAGCTACTCAGAATGTAATTTAATATCCATATTGCTATAATTAATTATAGCCCATCAACATTCATATTTCAACAATCTTCTGCAACAGTGTTTGGAATAGAGAAGCTCCCTTTACATTTCCTATTTGCTTTTTTTCTCCCTCAAAGAAATACCTTTCCATACAGTCTATAACGCTAGTGGGCCTAGTCAATTTCCACACCTGCAGGTTGAATGTGCTTAGGTAAGCTCTCCACTCTCAGAACTGTAAAGTGCTTTCTCTTATTTCATCTGACAGGCCCTGTATGGTGAATAAGATTATTCTTGCTTGTTCCTTTTTAATCAGTTTATTCTCTTTGAGCAACCTTTCATACATTACAAATGGTGCATCACCGGATATTGGAGAGGAAAATGCTGAAAATAGTTATTTTTGTAGAGCTGGTCAGTCAAAAGGAGGTAAAGGAAAAGGCACACTATCTATAACTTCTTCAGTGACCAACATGTACAAAGGATATGCAGAAGGGGGAAATACAGTGATTTATAATTCCATACATGGTGTGTACAACTGGTCTGCTGAGTACTAGGTTGCCATTTTTGTCACAGATATCTAAGATTAATGGATGCTGTGATATTCTTCCTTACAAAAAAAGATAGCAGTTTCCTCTCATATCTGTTAATTTTAACAGTAGGTCAAAAGTGCAGTAACTGCAGTGGACTGTAGTATTTTGGATGCAGTAATTGCATAATAACTGCAACATACTGCAGTTATTATGCACTCCAGTTACACTGCAAAATTACCGCAGTAAATGTTTTTATTTTGGAAGCAGAATTTGCTGCATACTGCAGTTATATTGCACCCTTACTGCAGTTATAATGCAGTGTACTGCACTCTGACTACACTATTTTTTCATAAGTGGTGCCCTGGTTAATGATTTATCTATTTTTAACAACCTTTGTTCAACTACTGTTTTATTGATTGTTTAATGTCATACTCACAGGGAAACTGTTTTGTTGGGTAAGAAACTGGGTTGTAGAGTGTCCATTAATTCCACATCATCACACACCACCTTCACCCAGACATTTTGTCTGCTCAATTCCTTGGACCTCTCAGAGGTGCAATGACAGCTGTCAATGAAGAGGTCCGGGCAGTTTCTGTTCGTCAGGCATGTCCTCCACAACCCAACAACAACGCAAAGTAATCTCAGCATTTTCATTGTGGATTGAGCCATTTATTGAATTGTTCTCAAGTTATCTCTTCCCGGTCTGTAAAGCAAGTGGAGACCATTTCACATAGGCTTCTTCTTTGTGGATGGTTAACGTTAGCTACCGACCAAGTGACTTGTTCTTGTATTTTAATCAAAGTCTGCGCGTTACTACTGACAACACCTGTTGTGTCTCATAATGTGCATGCTACCTGTAAGTCAAAAATAAAATAAAAATCATGCATAACGAAGGTCTTTGCTTTGTAACATATTGATTCCCCGCGCTGTGCCATTTCTATCATTTGTTTCTCATTTACACAGAAACGTGTCGCTTTTGTCGACTACCAAAACGTTCCTAGATAAAGGTTTGCAAGTTTGTTACCGGTATCCTAAAAGTTTGACGCGTGGGAATGCAGTAGCGTATTACGCCGTCTTCGCCGTCGGCAGGAACAAGATGTTCTTTCAATGTGTCGATTGTCACTTTTGTCATAGTACTCCTACTAAGTTATCCATTGTCATAACTCCGTTATCAACAGGTTGCCACAGATATTCCCATCCACGTCTCGCGTCTTCAACCATGGGACTTGTTGCGAAGTCATCAGCAGCATGGAAGCTGAAGTCCCTCCCCCTCGAAACCAAGGGGCAAAAATTTGTATTTTTATTACATGGGTAAACCTCAAATCAATACATTCATGTAACCTGTTCTAAAACAAAAACATGTAATTGTATTTAGGACCACAGTGAACATTATATTATGCAAACCATATAAATAAAAATGATTAGACCTAGAATTAATAGTAATTCTATTTGTATGATGTCAACACACATCAATCTAAGTATCACATGGTTCTGAAATTGAATGGCACAGGGGCTCAGGCTCAGATACATCTGCCATCAGATGACCAGTTGGTAAACGGTCATTGGAGGACACCCTTATAGCCTAAATAAATATATCAATTTGTTCCCTGGCTCCAGGATTCAAACTCAATGCCATGCTGAAAGAGAGATGTTAGATAATTGCTTACTTATTCAGGAAAAAATGCATCAGCACCGTCTCACCTTAGCAACTAAGAAAAAAGCATATTCTACCTTGATAATACGTGTAATCTCTAGGGAACCAAATAAAAGTACCACAGGGGAAAAAACGACATTGAAATCTCAGTCTTATAACCTATGACTGAATAAAAATTGTGCTTCATAGAAAGCTATAGCAGTAGCAGGCTCATTATTGAATGCCTCCCGTCAAGTTGATAGGCAACAATAAGCTATCAATGGACTACTGACAAACACACGAATCGACAACGCATAGTCCATGTTTTGTATACACTCATTGGAGATGAGTAATGTGGGAGCATAGACCTACAGGCTACAATATACCTATTCAACAATAAGATCCGAACGTAAAGCAAATAGATACATTCATGGCATGACTTTACACTAATAAAGCAGATATAAGATATGACTTGGTGGCTCTCACAAAATAAAAGGGGACTTGAGGGAGAAAAAAATGGGCCAGCATCTTAGAAATGCCAGGGCTGATTTCTGGTCCCAGTCCGCCCCTGCAGTAGGTCCACATTTTTAGGGAGTGTAAGTTGTTCAGTACTGTATCCTACAGAAGATGAAATAATATTAATAATTTTCCACGCATGCCTGTAGTCAGAGCACAGTCCTGGGAGACGCAGAAGCCTAGACAGCTGGTTGGCCTCCTGAGGCTGGGCGAGGTGCTTCCCCTGTGTTTGCACTGTGCTCCACACCAAATTCCACTCTCATTATCCGCATTGTCTCTGACACAGCTAGACTGGGAGCACAAAGGAGGATTTTAAAACGTCCCATGACCCTTCTGAGCAGCCCATGTTTCTCATTCATCTCCCTGACAGGCAGTACACAGCAGTACACAGGGCAGAACAGATTCCCTCTTCCTCCCTGTTTTTCACAGAGGGAAACTAAAGCCATATGTACGCCTTATTTTCTCCCATGTTGTGCTGCCGGCCCTTTGACTGCCACTCACACTTGTTTGCACAGATGTATATTTACCTTGCTCGTGAAAGTAAGGAAGCAAATCTCCCAGTCAGCTGACCTTTGGGACGCTAGTAGGAAAATAACCAAGTTGAGCTGACATCATCATTTGACATGATAAATCTTTAATGGAGCGCAGACAGAAACATTTATTTGGATGCAGGCCAGCAGTGTTCACTGGGCTACTTGCATGGACTTAATGGAAAACAGAGTCCTCGCAGCCTCGCTGTTCTGTAAATATTTTCTTTGTGGCAGAGACGAAGATTTTCACATCGACAGCCGTGAAGTGATATCTAAACAACAAGCACATTCAAAACACATCTAAACAGTTTGAGAGAGTCAACATATGCACGCACTGTATGTTGAAAAGTGATGCTAGTAACTATATAATCATAATTTGTATTCATATAGCACTATGTTGTTATAGGTTGTTATTTAAGTATGATTTTGATCAGCCAAACATACAGCATATTGGAAATTGTGAACATGTCTTGTATTGGATTGTATTCCAGCTGCTATTTATAGCATTCTGTACATAACCCATTACTGCATTAAATAGAGAACAAAGATAGAAATACTCATTAGTGCAAAATGGAGCAAGGAAGTCAGTGATATTGAAACAACGCAAACAGTCTTTTTTTTCTAAGTCAGTGTTGGGCTGTTTTCTCAGCCACTTTTCTGTCAGCCCTAACTTGTGTTAGTGTTCACAGCTCTCCATTATTCCCTCATGACAGAGATTAATGAAGCATGGCTGCAAGGCAATCCCAGTCCTCACTAAATATTTACATGCACCGCTTCAAAAGGCCAAAGCGCTAGCTACCACACCAGGATGACAGAAGCGTCATTGTTACTTCATGACTAAGTTGTTTCTCCTTCGTATTCTCTAGGCATTTCCCCCTTGAGTGAGTGGATTTCACTATAGAGACGAATGTCAGTGCTGACTGCCTCCACTCAGCAATGACATAGGGTAGGCCTACGTTCAGGCTAATTCTAAAATCTTTAATCACGTTACATTTCAAACAATGTCAATAGAATGCTGACTGTGCATCCATTTCAAATGAGGCCATGACTGGTTGATCCAATCTAAATCACGATTGGAAGTCTGCTTCCTCTGAGAATGAGGTTGGCATGTGGTCTCCATGTGATATGTACGACGGTCCAGACATATGTGTACTGTACAGCATAGGGATTTCGAATTATACTGCATTTCTGGCTATGGACATGGACAGTATTTTAGGGAATGCAGTGATCAAATAAGGAGGGGGGACACAAGGCACCTGTGACAAATACACTATATAAAAAAGTATGTGTACAACCCTTCAAATGAGTTAATTTGGCTATTTCAGCCAGACCCATTGCTGACAGGTGTATAAAATCGAGCACACAGCCATGCAATCTCCATAGACAAACATTGGCAGTATAATGGCCTTACAGAAGAGCTCAGTGACTTTCAACACGGCACGGTCATAGGATGCCACCTTTCCAACAAGTCAGTACTTCAAATGTCTGCCCTGCTAGAGCTTCTCTGGTCAACTGTAAGTGTTGTTTTTGTGAGGTGGAAACATCTAGGAGCAACAACGGCTCAGCCGTGAAGTGGTAGGCCACACAAGCTCAGAATGGGACCTCTGAAGTGCATAGTGCGTAAAAATAGTCTGTCCTCGGTTGCAACATTCACTACCGAGATCCAAACTGCTTCTGGAAGCAACGTCAGCACAAGAACTGTTCGTCAGGAGCTTCATGAAATGGGTTTCCATGGTCGAGCAGCCGCACACAAGCCTAAGATCACCAAACGCAATGCCAAGCGTTGGCTGGAGTTGTGTAAAGCTTGCCACCATTGGACTCTGTAGCAGTGGAAACGCATTCTCTGGAGTGATGAATCACACTCCACCATCTGGCAGTCGGACAGACTGATTGCATTGTGCCAACTGTAAAATTTGGTGGAGGAAGAATAATGGTCAGGGGCTGTTTTTCATGGTTCGGGCTAGGCCCCTTCGTTCCAGTGTAAAAAAATCTTAATGCTACAGCATATAAAGACATTCTAGACGATTTTGTGCTTCCAACTTCGTGGCAACAGTTTGGTAAAGGCCCTTTCCTGTTTTAGCATGACAATGCCCCCGTGCACAAAGCGAGGCCCATACAGAAATGGTTTGTCGAGATAGGTGTGGAAGAACTTGACTGGCCTGCACAGAGCTCTGACCTCAACCCCATCGAACACTTTTGGGTTGAATTGGAACGCTGACAGCGACCAAGGCCTAACATCAGTGCCCAACCTCACCAATGCTCTTGTGGCTGATTAGAAGCAAGTCCCCTCAGCAATGTTCCAACATCTAGTAGAAAAACCTTCCCAGAAGAGTGGAGGCTGTTATAGCAGCAAAGGGGGGACCAACTACATATTAATACCCATGATTTTGGAACGAGATGTTCGACAAGCAGGTGCCCACATACCTTTGGTCATGTAGTGTATGTTTGCAACACAAATTTGATGGGTATACAAATGTGAGTGGAAAGGCAGCACTAAATAACTGAATGCTCAAAGTCACTGCCACTTAGGAAAATATCAGATAAAGCTATATGGAGGGTAACACAAAGTGAACTACTGATGATGTGAGGATTTTAATCTTTCACATGTTGAGTAAAATCAATCTGTATAATCTGCATAATGTAGGATTAGAAAACATCAATGTACAACCTCATCAGGGGGCCAAATAATGCATATTACTGAATGTTCATCCAAACAAGATCCAGACAGTACCTATAATGCCATGGGTAGAAGACATTAGGTCTGTAGTGTTCAAGACTAGTCCTGGACTAAGAAACACACTGTGCAGGACTATGCATAATCTGTGTCTGGAATACTGGGTATATAAACAAAATCGCAATGGTGCCAAGAAGAAACAGAGGAGGAAACCAGAGTTGCTTTCAAACTTTCAGCATGTCAAGTGATCTGGCCTGTGTGAGCTGGCCTGTTGACGTACCCACCATGTACCCACAGTGTTCCAGTGGCAGGGCGGAACCGGCTGATCCACTGACCAACCCTGACCACCAGCCACCAGATCACTGCTTAACTACTTCACTGAGGGTTTGGTCCGGGCATAATGTTCAAAACAGAGACCATAGGAAACCCAAATTACTTCTATTGAGACCATTTTATGACGTTCAGTATGCTATATTGGTTATTTTACCATTGGTTGTTTGCTGAGGGATAGGCTAGGCACTTGTTTGGCAAATCTATTTCACGAGGGTATATGATCGTTGCATAACACACATTTTTATCAGTTTGATCATTAGTTGTCACTGTGTTTTTTATCTGTATACTATAGGTATTTGACAAAATCACACACTGTCCTGCTATACACTAGTGCCAGTAGAAAAGCATGCCCTATGACGAAGGCTTTGCTGTCTGACAGTCATTCATTCAATCTGTTACCTAGTGTAGCTACTACTCATTAGCCTGAAGACACGCTAGACCTTCAGTTTCTCTATTGTATTTGTGCAGAATTTGCTTGTATTTTTTTCCCGATGTACATGAAAAAAGGGTATTTAGTTTCCTAATCGTTCTCAACTAAATCCAAAGCACAAAATGCAGACAACTTATAAAAAAAACTAAATACATATAGTACATTAGCTATATAAAGACAATTTACTTATTGATCTAAAAGTGGATCCAATCCTTCTAGAAAGAAATCTTCATCGGCCGAGTAAAAATCCTCGTCCAAATCGCTCTCCTGATCCGAGTCCGACCAGTATTTTATTCAAAGCTTCTATGTCAGTATACTTATTCATAGCTGCCTTATTTTTAGCTTCCTATTTGATATTCCTAGTTTGAACTTTTTTCCCCCCTTGAGAAGCCATCTTTTATGCTAAAGGGATGAAATTAAAGCGATGAAATCTGTTTACAATGTAATGCGTCTCAGTGCGTCTCATCTCTGAGCCAGGTAACAATAGTTAGCATTACGCATAAAAGGTTCTCGGCCTTGTTTTGTCCCACCCAGGTCAACTGCATATCCCTGGAAAGCTTATCTCATTGTGTCTTACAACAATATATCCTTTTATTTTATTCACCACGGACTGGAGGATATAGAGGGTTTGGATGATGACGTTTGGGAGCCACCCCTCCCCAGCAACCGCCCCCACTGGTCAAGGTCTTCATCCCCCACTGCTATGTCAATCACCCCACCGGATGGTTCTACATCCACTTTTCATAGACCTATTAAAAAAGAAAATAGGGGCTTGTGGCACCATTCATCCTAACAGAATCAGTTCCCCCAATACCAAGGTAAACAACATGACAAAGAGAGCGGCAAGGGATCAGGACAAACAAGCTGCTTTTTGTGAAATGGAAGGACACTAGGGAAGTAACCATGCTCACCACACAGCATAAGGCATTCAATAATAACCATGTCTCAACAAGGGTGAAAAAGGAAGAATGTCCCCATTCCTGTTTCTGTGAAGGACAACAATGCCAGCATGGAGGGTGTCAACCTATCTGATGCTCTGATAGGCTACTACCATGTCCTCCACAAGACCAGGTAGTTGCGTAATACTTTTTTTTTATCACTTTGTGGACATTGACAGATTTCCACTGCTCTAATGACCATTGCTCGTGTTTCTTGTCCCAAGCAAGTCTCTTCTTCTTATTGATGTACTTTAGTAGTGGTTTCTTTGCAGCAATACGACCATTAAGGCCTGATTCAACTTGTTAGCCAAGGTTCGTGAAGATAACCAATCATTTACAACTTTCAGATGAGACTGAAATAAGGTGACAATTAATATTGACTGCTATTGATGTAAAATATTACTAGGTCTTTAAGAGTTTATTCGGAAGATAACAGCTCTATAAATATTATTTCATGGTGCCCCGACATTCTAGTTAATTACATTTGCATGATTAGCTCAATCAGGTAATATTAGTTACAGAGAAAGGATTTTATAGAATAGCATATCACTTAATCTGGCAAAGCCAAAGACACGACACCTGTGTAACCACGCTTGTGTTTGATAATACATTTTTATATATGTTTTAATGTACAGTACCAGTCAACTACTAGTGAAGACATCAAAACTATGAAATAATACATAGTAACAATTTATTTTTTAAACAAATCAAAATATATTTTAGATGCTTTTTTAGCAGCCACCCTTTGCCTTCATGAAAGCTTTGCACACTCTTGGCATTCTCTCAACCAGCTCACATGGAATGCTTTTCCAATAGTTTTGATGAGCACTTGTTGTCTGCTTTTCCTTCACTCTGTAATCCAACTCATCCCAAACCATCTTAATTGGGTTGAGGTCGGGTGATTGTGGAGGCCAGGTCATCTGATGCAGAACTCCACCACTCTCCTTCTTGGTCAATTAGCCCTTACACAGCCTGAAGGTGTTTTGTCCTGTTGAAAAACAAAATAAAGTCCCACTAAGCGCAAAGCAGATGGGATGGCGTATTGCTGCAGAATGCTGTGGTAGCCATGCTGGTTAAGTGCGCCTTGAATTCAAAATAAGTCACTGAAAGTGTCATCAGCAAAGCACCCCCACGCCATCACACCTCCTCCTCCATGCTTCACGGTGGGAACCACACATGCGGAGATCATCCGTTCACCTACTCTGCGTCTCACAAAGACATAGGGGTTGGAACCAAAAATCTCAAATTTGAACTCATCAGACCAAAGGACAGATTTACACTGCTCTAATGTCCATTGCTCGTGTTCCTTGTCCCAAGCAAGTCTCTTCTTCTTATTGGTGTTCTTTAGTAGTGGTTTCTTTGCAGCAATACGACCACGAAGGCTTGATTCATACAGTCTCCTCTGAACAGTTGATGTCAAATCAAATCAAATGTTATTGGTCACATACACGTGGTTAGCAGATATTATTGTGAATGTAGCGAAATGCTTGTGATTCTAGTTCCGACAGCACAGCAATATCTTACAAGTAATCCAACAATTCCACAACAACTACCTAATACACACAAATATAAGTAAAGGAATGGAAGAATATGTACACTATCGTTCAAAAGGATGGGGTCACAAAGAAATTTCTTAGTTCTTGAAAGAAAAGCATTTTTTTTGTCCTTAAAATAACATTAAATTGATCAGAAATACAATTTTCACATTGTTGATGTTGTAAATGACTATTTTTAGCTGGAAACGTCTGCTTTTTAATGGAATATCTACATAGCCGTACAGAGACCCATTATCAGCAACCATCATTCCTGTGTTCCAATGGCACGTTGTGTTCGCTAATCTAAGTTTAGCATTTTAAGAAGATAATTGATCGTTAGAAAATTATGTTAGCACAGCTGAAAACTGTTGTCCTGATTAAAGAAGCAATAAAACTGCTTCTTTAGACTAGTTGAGAATCTGGAGCATCAGAATTTGTTGGTTCGATTCCATCTCAAAAGGGCCAGAAACAAAGTACTTTCTTCTGAAACTCGTCAGTCTATTCTTGTTCTGAGAAATGAAGGCTATTCCATGCGAGATTTTGCCAAGAAACTGAAGATCTCGTCACACCAAACTTTTGAACGGTAGTGTACATATGAGATGAGTAATGCAAGATATGTAAACATGATTAAAGTGGTATTATTAAAGTGACTAGTGATCCATTTATTAAAGTGGCCAATGATTTCAAGTCTATATTTATGGCAGCAGCTTCTCTGTGCCAGTGAAGGCTGTTCAACAGTCTGATGGCCCTGAGATAGAAGCTGTTTTTCAGTTTCTCGATCCCAGCTTTGATGCACTTGTTCTTACCTCTCCTTCCGGATAGTAGCAGGGTGAACAAATCAAATCTAAGTTTGCCACGTGCGCCAAATATAACAGGTGTAGGTAGACCTTACAGTGAAATGCTTACTTACAGGCTCTAACCAATAGTGCAAAAAAGGTATTTGGTAAACAATAAGTAAGTAAAGAAATAAAACAACAGTAAAAAGACAGGCTATGTACAGTAGCGAGGCTATAAACGTAGCGAGGCAACATACAGACACCGGTTAGTCAGGCTGATTGAGGTAGTATGTAAAGTAGATATGGTTAAAGTGACTATGCATATATGATAAACAGAGAGTAGCAGCAGTGTAAAAAGATGGGTTGGGAGGGGTTGGGGGAGTACAAAATGCAAATAGTTCGGGTAGCCATTTGACTACCTGTTCAGGAGTCTTATGGCTTGGGGGTAAAAACTGTTGAGAAGCCTTTTTTGTCCTAGACTTGGCACTCTGGTACCGCTTGCCATGCGGTAGTAGAGAGAACAGTCTATAACTGGGGTGGCTGGGGTCTTTGACAATTTTTAGGGCCTTCCTGGATGGCAGGCAGCTTAACCCCAGTGATAGCCCCTGAGGGGGAATAACCTTTGTCGTGCCCTCTTCACAACTGTCTTGGTGTGTTTGGACCATTCTATTTTGTTGTTGATGTGGACAGGCAATGGGTGGTTGTTGTCCTTGATGATCTTTTTGGCCTTCCTGTGACATCGGGTGCTGTAGGTGTCCTGGAGGTCAAGTAGTTCGCCCCCGGTGATGTGTTGTGCAGACCGCACCACAATCTGGAGAGCCCTGTGTTCGTGGGCGGTGCAGTTGCCGTACCAGGCGGTGATACAGCCTGACATGATGCTCTCAATTTTGCATCTGTAGTTTGTGAGGGTTTTAAGTGACAAGCCACATTTCCTCAGCCTCCTGAGGTTGAAGAAGCGCTGTTGCGCCTTCTTCACCACACTGTTTGTGTGGGTGGACCATTTAAGTTTGTCTGTGAAGTGTGCGTCGAGGAACTTAAAACTTTCCACCTTCTACAATGCTGTCCCATCGATGTGGATAGGGGGGTGCTCCCTCTGCTGTTTCCTGCAGTCCACGATCATCAACTTTGTTTTGTTGACGTTGAGTGTGAGGTTGTTTTCCTGACACCACACTTTGAGTGCCCTCACCTCCTCCCTGTAGGCTGTCTCGTCATTGTTGGTAATCAAGCCTACTACTGTTGTGTCATCTGCAAACTTGATGATTGAGTTGGAGGTGTGCATGGCCACGTAGTCATGGGTGAACAGGGAGTACAGGAGGGGTCTGAGCATGCACCCTTGTTGGGCCCCATTGTTGAGGATCAGCGAAGTGGAGGTGTTGTTTTCTACCTTCACCACCTGGGTAGCTAGCTGCCTGTCAGAAAGTTCAGAACCCAATTGCACATGGCGGGATTGAGACCCAGGGCCTCAAGCTTAATGATGAGCTTGGAGGGTGCTATGGTGTTGAATGCTGAGCTATAGTCAATGAACAGCATTATTACATAGATATTCCTCTTGTCCAGATGGGATAAGGCAGTGTGCAGTGTGATGGCGATTTTATCGTCTGTGGACCTATTCATGATGACAGAATTGAGTGTTACAGGGAGAAAGTAATTTAGTTCAGTTACCTTAGCATTCTTGTGTACAGGAACAATGGTGGCCATCTTGAAGTATGTGGGGACAGCAGACTGGGATAGGGAGAGATTGAATATGTCTGAAAACACACTATCCAGCTGGTCTGCGCATGCTCTGAGGACGAAGCTAGGGATGCCGTCTGGGCCGGCAGCCTTGCGAGAGTTAACACGTTTAAATGTCTTACTCACGTCGGCCACGGAGAAGGACAGCCCACAGTCCATGGTAGCGGGCAGCGTCGGTGGCACTGTATTATCCTCAAAGCGGGCAAAGAAGGTGTTTAGTTTGTCTGTAAGCAAGACGTCGGTGTCCGCGACGTGGCGGGTTTTCCTTTTGTAGTCTGTGATTGTCTGTAGACCCAGCCACATACGTCTCGTGTCTGAGCAGTTGAATTGCAACTCCATTTTGTCTCTATACTGACATTTTGCTTGTTTGATTGCCTTGTGGCGGGAATAACTACACTGTTTGTATTCGGCCATATTCCCAGTCACCTTTCCATGGTTAACCTCTTGGATCTCTATGGGCGCTATTTCATTTTTGGATAAAAAACGTTCCCGTTTTAAGCGCAATATTTTGTCACGAAAAGATGCTCGACTATGCATATTATTGACCGTTTTGGAAAGAAAACACTCTGAAGTTTCAGAATCTGCAAAGATATTGTCTGTAAGTGCCCCAGAACTCATTCTACAGGCGAAACCAAGATGATACGTCAACCAGGAAATGAGCAGAATCTCTGAAGCTCTGTTTTCCATTGTCTCCTTATATGGCTGTGATTGCGCAAGGAATGAGCCTACACTTTCTGTCGTTTCCCCAAGGCGTTTGCAGCATTGTGACGTATTTGTAGGCATATCATTGGAAGATTGACCATAAGAGACTACATTTTCCAAGTGTCCGCCTGGTGTCCCTGCGTCGAAATTGGAGCGTAAAGCCAGGTGCAATTATTTTTCCATTTGAGAGCAAGGAGAAACCAGGCTTCCACGAAGGATATATCATCGAAGAGATATGTGGAAAAACACCTTGAGGATTGATTCTAAACCACGTTTGCCATGTTTCAGTCGATATTATGGAGTTAATTTGGAAAAAAGTTCGCGTTTTGAGGGCTGAATTTTCGTTTTTTTTTTTTTTTTTTTTTTTTTTTGGTAGCCAAATGTGATGTACAAAACGGAGCTATTTCTAATACACAAAGAATCGTTTTGGAAAAACTGAGCATCTGCTATCTAACTGAGAGTCTCCTCATTGAAAACATCAGAAGTTCTTCAAAGGTAAGTTATTTTATTTGAAGGCTTTACTTGTTTTTGTGATAGTTGCCTGCTAAATGCTAACGCTAATGCTAACGCTAAATGCTACGCTAGCTAGCTACAGTTACACAAATGATTGTTTTCCTATGGTTGAAAAACATATTTTGAAAATCTGAGATGACAGTTTTGTTAACAAAAGGCTAAGCTTGAGAGATAGCATATTTATTTCATTTGCGATTTTCATGAATAGTTAACGTTGCGTTATGGTAATGAGCTTAGGTCTATAAATAGAATCCCGGATCCGGGTTTGGTCGTCGCAACAGGTTAAATGCGGTGGTTCCCGCTTTCAGTTTTGCGCGAATGCCCCCATCTATCCATGGTTTCTGGTGAGAGTAGGTTTTAATGTTGAGATGTGTCTGTTACTTGAACTCTGTGAAGCATATATTTGGCCTGCAATTTCTGAGGCTGGAAACTCTAATGAAATTATCCTCTGCAGCAAAGGTAATTATGGGTCTTCCTTTCCTATGGCAGGCCTCATGAGAGCCAGTTTCATCACAGCGCTTGATGGTTATTGTGACTGCACTTGAAGTAACGTTCAAATTCTTGAAATTTTCCGGATTGACTGACTTTCATGTCTTAAAGTAATGATGGATTGTCATTTTCTCTTTGCTTATTTGAGCTGTTCTTGCCATAATATTGACTTGGTCTTTTACCAAATAAGGCTATCTTCTGTATACCACCCCTACCTTGTCACAACACAACTGATTGGCTTAAACACATTAAGAAGGAAAGAAATTCCACAAATTAACTTTTAACAAGGCACACCTGTTCATTGAAATGCATTACAGGTGAAGCTGGCTGAGAAAAGGCCAAGCTGTCAAAGGTAAAGGGTGGCTACTTTGAAGAATCTCAAATATAAAATATATTTTGATTTGTTTAACACTTTTTTGGTTACTACATGATACCATATGCACAATTTCATAGTTTTGATGTCTTCACTATTATTCTACAATTTTTTTAATAGAAAAATAAAGAGAAACCCTGAGTGAGTAGGTGTGTCCAAACTTTTTACTGGTACTGTATATGTGTTGCTTTTATAAACAGTTGATTTATATGTGGGACCAACACATTGATTATGCCTAGGCAAAACGTTCAAGCACTTTGGAGAAGTGTGTATCCCCCGACACCACCACAACGTTTGAGAGAGGTTGCTGTTGTAGAAATGTTGTTTTTATAATGAACAATAACTTTTAGGCACATACAGTGGGCAAAAAAAAGTGCAATTACCACATTCGGACACTTTCGAGAGGTTACAAGGGGTTAAAAGGACACTTGAATGTACCCTGGATACCCATTAACACCACCAGAATGTGTATTTATATTGAACAAATATAATTTAGGGATTGCAAATATGTAATAGCACTGGAGTTATCTCATTTACAGACATAGGCCACTTTGGAGACGTTTAGGGACTCTTTGAAACATCCCGTGACCACACCTAACACCACTTATTAAAACATAAAACATCTGCCAATTTCAAGTTGTTAGGTCTATTGATCCCATTTTTTCCTCCTGATATTGTTCATATGTTGTGGAAGCCATCTGATGTGTTTCCAGCTCTGGGCATCAATAATTCACTTACAGCTTCTCAATGAAAGATGACTTAGAAGAAAAAATAAGAAGGTTATTTTGTGTGTGCTTGATCTTGTATATTCTGAACTATGTAACTCCTATCTATCTTCTGATTATTTCCTCATAATCTCCTGTCATGACTTTCCCTCCTGGGTGAAGATCAGAGAGCGCCCCCTCTCTCACAAGAGAGGAAGGGGGGGGGGAAGTGGGGGCGGAGTTGGCCAGTTTTATGACGGTAGTAAATACCTTGCAGGAACACACTCTCCCACTCTGCAGAAATGGAAGTTAATCCTTTCACACGTACCACCCCATGGGTGTGATCGTTCTATAGGGTCCCTGAAGCGTACGATCACACCTGTGTGATTAGAACACTTCTTTAGAACGGACAGTTTGTGTGACGCAACAATCAGCGTTTGAGCTGGCCACACTTTTTTTCCAGAAACTATTTACACAAAGACAGTCCTTACAAAGTTATGTCCAGAATGTGAGCAGTTTATTTTTGGATGCAATGTTCAGATAATCACAGAAGTATCTGTAGCATAACACAATCATCCAAATTGGAACATTTTTGGTTACATTTGTCCTAGCGCTAACTGAGGTAAGATTGACGCAACACAAGCGGTCATATTTTATAACTCTTGGCTGACAAACTACAATATGAATTAGCTAAGAGCAATTACTATTTATAATTAATCACGCGTGAGCTCACCATTGATCGAAATAATTGAGTAAAACACTTTCTAGAAATCGAATGAAATCCGACAATGATTAGTTTCAGCCTGCTTTTTTTCCTTACAGAAACCAAATGTAATAAGAGAAGACAAGATGAGCTTGGTATGTTTATAGTATGCATGTTGAAGGGGTGTGTTGTCTACCATCGTTCACATTCCACTATTCACTTCCAGAAGTTCTCAAAAAATTTGTGAACCCTTACTCAGCTCATTTTGTCATAGCATCTTTGGTCCGACAGACGATTACGTGAAACCCAGAATGCATTGTATGTCAACAAACATGGCTACACACATAGCTGGAATTAGCTTAACTCATCATAACCAGTACAACTTTTTTAAAAGTATTTTACACACATAATATGTGCCCATTACAATCTATGCAAGAATCTGAATGCATGATGTATCACTGGTACTTGAAAAACATGAATAAAACAGTCAATATATCAATAATTACCACACAAAACATTTTCTGATAGTGATTTATTAATACAAATGGCGCGTGCAGGCAGTCAATCACTTAACCTCTCACTCCCACTCTGAGTCATTCAGTGTTGTTGTTTATGTATGTTTATGTATGTAGCTAGTGAGCTAAGCTGTAGCATTAGCAATGTCTTTCAAAAGGAGACAACTCACAAATGCGGAAATTCTGGAGATTTAAAAAAATTCTGACAATGAGTCTGAAAGTCAGGAATCAGATTCTAACAGTGACAGTGAGGAGCTGCCCCCCAGCCATTGAGAACCCTGAATCTGAGGATCCCTTGTCCACTGACAAAGTCCCAGTTTCCTTTGAAGATGCTGGTGGTGATGGAGGCAGACGGACAGTGGATGAAGTACAGGAGTTCTGTGCTAGCTGGCAGGCTGCCAGCCATTTCACCCCTCCTGGCCCTGTTGTTTGCTTTGATGAGTCCCAGTCTGGAGTGCCACGCCCCTTGCCATTTCCATCTAAGGCAGAGTGCTTCAAGTTATTTCTGACAGAGGAGCTGGTGGGAGACATACCAGAGACCAATCACCTATGCCTTGGAGCTACAGGAGAAGAGAGAGCCAGGAGTGTGGGGGGAGGGGCAACCACAATTAGTGAAATGTATACCTTCCTGGTGTCTTTCTCATGGGGATAGTAAAGAAGAACTCCCTAAGAGAATACTGGAGCACAGATCCTTTGTTTGTAACTCCCTTCTTTGCCACCCTCTTTTCCCAAGGCTGCTTCCTAGTTCTTCTGCGATGACCGCATTTCATCAACAATGCTACTGCCATCCTAAATGATCCGTTATACAAAATAAGAAATGTCAACAGCTGGCAGTAAAGTGGCATGACAAACGAGACATCCATGTCCTCTCCACTGTCCATGTTGGCCACAGGGAAGGTGGACCACCTGACTACGTGCTTGACTATAACCTCAAAACGGCAGTGGATAAGGCGGACATGATGAACAACTTTGAGGAATGCACTCAGAAAACGACCAAGTGGTATAAGAAGATATTTTTCCATCTGATCAACGGAGCCCTCAATGGCCACATAGTTCACCTCCAACTAACAGGTGAGATGATTACTGAATAAGTGATATTTTGTAATTGGACATACAGTTCACATGCAAATCACATACAGAAACTATTAACATAATAAGGCACTTACTTTGATAGAAACGCGTAAGCTTCAATATACAACAAGCCAGTACTTCTCTGACGCAATTAGAATTGCTTTACAGAGCTAATAGAATGTAGCTAGCTACATAAGCACGATTGAATATAGCACCAAAAAGGTTATGAAATGAGTAACGTTATCTCGCGTGCCTGCAGGCAAGGAATATGTGTATAAGGAATATACACAAAAATATGATGCTACAGTAGAAATGTCATAACACGACATGCAGAAACCTTTATAACGTAATGAGGCACTTACTTTGATAGAAATGCACACATTTCCAAAGTTATTGTTGGTAACGAAAACAACTATGACTGTGATGCAGGCAACAGACGGAAAATGTGAACAGTGTGTGCAGGACGGGAGATGAGCAAATGTCTGCAGACTTGAACTGCACAAACAATTGGGAAGTGTTTGGGGAACTTTGTCCAGGTCAGAAATATCATAAACATTTATTGGTCCGCAAAAGTAAAATGGACTACTTTTATGTGAATGAATGAGGCGGAACACACCTCATTTCAAACTGTTCTTAGAAAATAAAAAACATGTTAGAAAATAATTTGAAATTGACAAGTTGAAAACAGCCTATTAATAAAAACAGGCTGTAGGCCTTGGTTTGACGGCAGCACGGATTAAATGTACTGTTGCATAACAATCACATTCTGTAATGGAGAGAATGTTCTAACATCACGTGCATAAAAAAACTCACGCTGGGGCAACCATTAGAGATATTTGGAACTAAAAATTCCTTTGTTACAACAGAGAGAGATTTTGCAGTACTGTAACATCAAAAGGTTGGACATTGAAACAATATTTCTAATGAAAATAATTAGGTAAATGGTTTGAGGAGCTCTAAACAATAATAAAATAAGTTGTTGTTTTGTGATATCATTAAGGAAGGTATTACCAAATAACGGTAACTCTACAAATGTATAGGTCCCAGTTACCAGATTTACATCTAAATGTTGTGGACTTATATGATTGAAGATGAAATGTTCCCCTTTCATTGTGTAACAAGCCGTCATATCGGATTAGTCCAAATTGCCTTATGTAGTCATCAATGTATAATCTATCCAGTGTGTTATGTAATTCTGTGTGATTAGTTAGTTAGTAAATAAATAATGAAGCCAATTTGTGTAAGCTGATTCATGGAGACTAGGGTTCGTGCAGATTTATAGGATATTACGACCTTCAGAATGAGACTGATGAGGTTGTCATGTTCTGACCTTAGTTCCTTTATTATGTCTTTGTGTTAGTTTGGTCAGGGCGTGAGTTGGGGTGGGTAGTCTATGTTTGTTTTTCTATGTTGTATTTCTGTGTTTGGCCTGGTATGGTTCTCAATCAGAGGCAGCTGTCAATCGTTGTAGCCTGTTTTCTACTTAGGTAGCATGTTTTCCCCATTTTGGTTGTGGGTGATTATTTTCTGTTTAGTGTTTTTCGTCACCTTACAGGACTGTTCGTTTGTCGTTTTTTTGTTGTGTTGTTCAGTGTTCCGTTGTTTTATTAAAATAATGAACAGTTACCACGCTGCACCTTGGTCCTCCTCTCTTTCTCCAGACGACAGTCGTTCCAGAGGTATATAAGAATTCATCAATTGACTGTGACTGATGTAAGAGACATATCTTTAGAGTTTAGTCGGGAGATAGTAACTCGTTAAATAACCTTTCCCTTGGTGCCCCACGATTACTAATGAGTTAATTGTTGCATGATTAATCATTGTAATAATTAAACGTCTTTAATTGATTTGATAAAATAACAGTCAAACACATTAATGACAGCAACGTCACGACACTACCAAGTTTTGGCATGTCAGAATCATGTAATTACAGATGAATAGCAGTTACTTTTGGGTATGTCTATTTAGACTCAATAATGTGATAATATATTTTTTACAAAGATCATCATTAGTCCTTATCATCATTAGGACTAACTACTGACTACTGTCGTGGTTTAGTAATAATAACAAATATTTCAGCTCATTATTGCTCTTGGCTGATGTTGTCTCTGTCTGTTGTGTGTTATTTAATATAGTGGAGCAGCGACAGGACTCAAAAGAGACAGGGAATCCATATCCAAACGCTGTCAGTGGTGCAGCGGTGAACTTGCCCTCATAAGTATTTTGGTCCCCGGCAGTAATCCGGCTTGCGTGAGCAGGGACCCAATGAGAAGATGAAGTCTCAATGGAAACTGATTTTTTTTCGGAGGGGGGTGGGGTGGGGGGGGGGGGGGGTGGACAGAGAGTGTTTCTCTGCTGTCCTTTACTTGTCCTCTGTCTGAGTTATCACAGAGGGCTGTCTTTCCCAGTCTCCCAGTCTAAGCAAGGCAAAGGGCTGGGAAAGGGCAACACATACGCAGTATCTCTCTAAAGAAAAATGAGTCCCCCGCCCCAGACAGACAGTCAGACACACACACGCACAGCAGTCTCCAGTCAGTCCAGTGGCCTGTGACATCAAGATGGAAATGAAGCCACAATCCTGTGTCTTCTGTAAGAAGATAAAGATAAAGATTTGTTTACTGTCTTCCTCTTAGAGGTCCATGCGAGGAGTGCTCATACTCATAATCCCAACAACAGCTCCAACACTTTCTTCATTCACAGCCAGCAATAATGGTGATTCATTTAAACGGCAAGTCCCTATTTACATACCTTAAAAGGCAAATGGACAGGTAACAAGGGAGAGGCAAAACCATATTAAAACAAGCAAACTATTGAAAGGTCTATTTTACAACCTTTTAAAACAAAGAGATTGTCTAAGGACATGATACTTAAAGATCCCTCTGGGTTGTTTGCTGTGTGAACTTTGACCCTGGTGGCCACAAAGCTAGGATAGCATGAATGCCATGCAAAGGCTCCGGTCTTGTCTTTCTTCTCCACCCATCTCTACAGCATAATTGGTGCTTGTTCTCGGAGATACTGTCAGGTCATCATGGAGTCAGCCCAGAGCTCTCCCACTCACCACTGCAGAGATTTTACCATGCCATGCTATCCGACTGTCGGTGAAGCTCTCTAGCCTTACATGTGCTTTCTCTATTAAAAGGACACGCTTTAATAGAGATGTCTTCATCATAACCGCGGAGGATAGGAGCTTGAGGCTAGCCTCCTGGGGATGCGTGCAAACAGACCCAGGTTCCTACTGCTTCTCTCTGTCTGCTACAGCTCCCGTGCCCTGTAAAGAGTCCTCCTGTTAAATCTTTAATTCAACAGACCTCAACTAGTCCTTTATATGCTTCCCTTCCTCCTAGCTTTCAAGGGTAGGAACTTCAATATCCATTTCATCCTCTACGTTAAAAAGGATGCATGAAAGAAAATCAAGAAATCCTATGACTTACAGCTCACCACAGGAACCGCTGTAGGAAATTCTACAGAAGGCATGATCTAGCATGGAGCTTTGGCAGAGGACTAAAGCCGTGTTGGGCTCTGGTGGTGACACATGCTCTCTGTCATCTAATGGAATGATGAGCCGGTGACCGGTTCCCCATCTCCCTCTTGTGTCATCCCACTTATGCTTCCACACGCCCTAAACCACCCATCCAATCGAAACCAGGCTTCTGAGCTCAAAGCTCTCTAATTGGTTCAAACCACCAGTTTGGCTCGTGTGGCGGCATCCCCAGATTCCCCACAGAATTTCCTGCCGTGCTGCCACACTAAAGCCTGGGAGGATGCAACGTGTAACGGGCTGTGGGCATGGAAAGGGAGGGCAGCGCCATCAGAAACCATGACCTCAAAACCAGAGGGTCACACATGTTGAAATCCCAGATGATCTAAGAGGCAGATAGCCTTGAGAAGCTGTACAGCTGTGCTTGTAAACTCAAATGCTTCTGTGAGAACTACTGTGAGAGTGGTCTCTGGGTGGAAAAGCACGAGACAATGTCGGACAATGTCAATGAAAAAGTGAGTATGGTAACGCTTGTTCTAACAGTGGTGGGATTTGGTGTAATGCTACCTTTCCTCAGACATGCTTGGGCTAAATATCACAGCTGGAAAGAAGAGGCTCTCCTTAAACCCCTCCATCCCTCCTTAGCCTGCGGCTGGGGCTGTTGGAAGGGGAGAGCAGGGGCCCCAGCTGGTATAACAGTGCGGGGCCACATCCAGCTGAGAGAGAGCGAGAGGCAAGCTCGCTAGTTGGCATGGGTCCCCACGCTGCAAGCGGAGGAGTGCAGGTAAAGCCGGGTGTACACAACACAACTTTTAAAATCCTAACATCGCTAAACCTCTCACATTAAACAATGACATTGTAGTATTTTATGTCTCGCTAACGTAGTGGTGCGCACACTAAACTATGTGGCACAGACAAGATTCTTCACTCGGTCTTAAGGATTCTCCATACCACACTGTGAAAACAATGATGTGATTATGTTTAATTTGTTCATTTTATATTATTTAACTAGGCAAGTCAGTTAAGAACAAATTCTTATTTACAATGACGGCCTATGATATGATTAGATTCAACGTAGCCACAACGAGCTGTGGCTCAAAGCAGACTCAAATGTTTTCAGTCAGACATTCACGCTCGCCATACAGAGTTGAAATATCTAGCCGACATTTTGAATGTAATAAGATTGTTTTAGAACTTCACAGCTGTAACAATTTGAGTATTTTGATTTAAAGGCAAGTACAAATGCATACTAGTAGTATTCATCACACCTTCCCGAGAGTCTACACATTCTGAGTGATGCGAAACGACGGCATCATCTCACTGGCTTCTTCTCTGGCGAGCTCTCATGGGCTATTGCCGATCACCATTCTCAAAACGTGTCGTTCCACATCTCACACTACAAGAGCATTGCAGATTTTGTGCTGGTAAAATCAGACTTATTTGAAAATATTGAGACATCTGGGACTTCTCAAAGAAGACTGACCCACTCACGTTAAACAAGTGTCGGTGACGGCCGTGTGCCCCGAGTAGGCAACGACCTGGGGATTTTGTTTCCGATCTTAAAAACTCGTCTCGGATAGCTAAATCGGGGCCAAGATCGTGTAGAGTACACCCGGCTTTAGAGTGCTTCATAATATACGGTGGGAGGACCACCATTACGGCGTGCGTATTAGGACATATACCATCAGTATGATGGCCAACAAACCTGATCCCTCTATGCTCTCTTGGCAAAATATCCTGCCGAAATGGTCAAATAGAAATGTGCTAAATGCAAAATGTTCCTACTCAACCACTTTATTTCATATGCAACTTTTATGGGAATATGGCTTCATGCTGAAGCTGCAACACATGTAAATGGGGAATTTATTAACATTATTATACAATTAAAAAAGGCACAATAAATGTCATTCCCTCTACTTTTGGATGGTGAATCTTCAAGTAGCGTCTTAGCCGTACACAGAGAGATTTTAATGACTGTTTTTTTGCTGTAATTACCAGGCATGGCATACTTTCTTTGCCCTCATTAAACAACATGTTTAATGGATGAGGTTTGAAATAAATAAAAATTCTCACAAAGCAGTACATATTAACTTCATTCAAGCTCTTATTTCGGACAGCCCTATTCTTTCAGAACCCAGAAACATTCGACCTGGACTGAGAAACAGAAGGACAGTAGGATGTAAGGTCAGTGGAAAATACAGCTTCTCTTTGTAATAGGAATAGGAGGGCAGCAAGGGCACCCACCCGATTCTGTAAGCCCACCATCCTGTCCCTCTATTATCAGATCATGCTTTTTCTGGTTCAAGTTAACACAGGCCAAATGATTTCTCATGTTCACAATGTCTCTGAGGGGGCCTTTGAGGGAGAGTTGGATGAAACCAAACCCTGAGCCCAGATCTCATATTCCCCCTCTCCGTTCCCCAGCCCTGGGCACCTCTGCTCTGCTGCACTCCCTCCACTCTGGTCAAACGTGTGTTTTCTCTCTCTCTCCTGATTTCCTGGCCTTATTGAGTCATGATTACAAGCCCCGCGCCCAGTGACAGACGCTGTCAGTTGGCTGTCAGGCATTCAGGGAGGCTCCAGCTAAATCAACACTAGGCTCAGAGAGCGGTCCACACACATACACAAATGCAGGCGTATACACACACACGGGTGTGTATGTGCGCGCACACACACACACACACACGTGCGCACACTCACACACACCAATCACGCAATAGGGAAGGGGACGGCAACAGGCGGCCAACGTGCCAAAATCTATTATCAAGTATTCCCACAAATAAAAAAAGAGACCTGATCACGTCTCAGTGTAATCAAGGTATGAAATTATTGAAAATAATCTAATTTTGGGCTTAGTTATGGTCAATTTGCGGTGTACAAATTCTTATAATAATTTACCGGCCCCCTGACCATTCACAAAAATCAGCCTGTGGATAAATCCAATTGCCTACCCCTGCAATAGGGTGAACATTAGGCTGTGATGCGAATAGATGTTGAGTAGGGAAGAGTCAGAGGGAAAGAGAAAAGGACAGAAGGAGGAAAATGGATTCATAAAAGTGTGGATGCACAGTGCTATAGAAAGTCAAGAAGAGAGTTAGGAAGGGGAAAGAAATATTTACATCACTCCAATGCCTTTTTTATCGACTTCAGACGGTTGTAATATGGCTTGCAGGGAGGGTCCTACCCCAGAACAGGCCTCTCTCTGGCCCCCCTCAGTCCCAGTGCTCCATACATCTCTTTGACGCACAGCAGGAGTTAAAAATATACTGCCGCCTTCTTGTTCTCTTTATTCTACTCATTCCCTTTCCCCCCCTTTAGTTCATGAGGCTGGAAGCCTGCCAATCAAAACGCTGATTCCCGATTCCACACCGTTGGTTCGGTCGCAGAGCAGAATCACCATTGGGCAGGGCCTCTGTCCTGGCCCTCAGTTCCCGCAGCCCACAGGCAGTACTGTCCTGTGATTGGCTGTCAAACAGTGGCAGGTAATTAAAGGGGCTCAAGGGATTGGCTCACATGCTGTGGCAGAGAGTTCAACAACAGCTTGTTGGATGGAGACCACTGACTATGCATGGGACATCAAAACATTGCAATGCTAACCTCGTGGACAAATGCACGTAACATAAATGGTATTAGCATTTGTCGACAGACTGTGGAACGCGACGACTAACGAGGAACTTTGATCTGGTACGCAGATTTTTTGTCACTGATCATTTGGACATATGACGATATCACAGTTGCTCGCATCTATCGAATTTCAGAAGGGGAGGGGGACATTTGTCCCAATAGACTTGCCCAAAACTGTCTGAGACTTTCTGTTTAGGGGTTTGCAGACTTCGCTAGTGTCGTTAGTATCTTTTTTAACACGTCTTCCCCCAGAACGTAATCGAGCATCTGACGCAATTACGTTATTCAATTTTGGTTCTGGGTGTCTGAGATTAATGCAATGCAAGTGTCACTAGAGCATGGATTGTATCTTCAAAGACATGTTCTGGTATAATGTGACTGCTGCTGCTGGTCAGACATGATGGAGTTCAAGACATTCTCACGACCTGCCAAGACATTCTCAGAAAATACCTCAGTGGAAAACGAATCAAAGACAACAACAACGAAAAGGCACATAATGTTTCCCTCACCCCCTCTGGGTTTTATACCCTCTGGGTTATTGACATGCAGTGCAGCAACCAATTCACAAAACATCTGAGCTCTTGGAGTCAAACACGAAGGACCTCCCTCAGAAGCGTGGCTGTTCTCATCAACAAAAAAGAACAAAATAAAAAAACCCAGTGACCCAACATTTACTTCCATCTGGTAGCGCTTGAACCTGAACTATCCCTACCTTTCCAGTTACAGCACCAACCAGGCTGCCGGAAAGCGACCCAGCTTGGAGCAAAATGCCACGCTGCAAATTGGAAATGGGAGCATGACTGCCAACGACCCAGCTACCCCTGGCACTCCGTGACATCACATCCTGTCATTGTGTCTGCAGACCTGACTGGATCGGCGACTTCCCAATCAATGCTCCCTCTCTGCCCTCCAGAGCCCCCAAGAAAAACACTCACAATCAGAGGAAAACAACACAGGAGGCACATGAGAGATTCTGGTGGGAGTTGTGACATATTGTAGACTCATTCGAATATTGCTTATCTGAGCAACAAAACCAGAATATAAAGTATGTATTCTATAGCACATTTTACATTCAATAACCTAGTATTTTATCCAGGGGCAAAACTGCGAATAAATAAATGTGACTTAAAATATACGGATCCTGGACTTCCTGACGGGCAGACCACAGGCTGTGAGGATTGGCAATAACAGCTCCTTTACACTAACACAGGGCCCCCCAGGGGTGTGTCCTCTACTGTACTCCCTGTTCACCCACGACTGTGGGGCTTTGCATGACACCCATCTCCATCATCAAGTTTGCTGACGACACTAAGGTTGTAGGCCTGATAACCAACAACGATGAGTCAGCCTATAGGCAGGAGGTAAGTGAACTGGCATTGTGGTCCCAGGACAAAAACCTCTCCCTCAACGTCAGCAAAAATAATGAGTTGATTTTTGACTTCAGGAAGCAGAGGAGGCAACATGCCCTAATCCACATCAACGGTACCGCAATAGAGAGAGTCAGCAGTTTTAAGTTCTTCTGCATTCACATCATTGAGGACTTGACATAGACCAACACCAACACTCTTTAAAAGAGGGCGCAACAGTGTCTCTATTTCCTAAGGCAGCTGAATAAATTTGGAATGCCACCCCTGGTCCTCCCAAAATAGTACAGCTTCACCATCGAGAGCTGGTTGCATCACGGCCTGGTACGGGAATTGCTTAGTCTACGACCGCAAGGCCCTTCAGTGGGTGGTAAAGACTGCCCAATACATTACTGGGAACGTGTTCCCATCCATCCAGGACATCTACTCAAAATGGTGCCTGAGGAAGGCCCGCAGCATCATAAAGGACCCCACACACCCTGCCACGAACTGTTCACTCCCTTACCGTCGGGCAGACGGTATCGGAGCTTGTGGTTGGATACCAACAGGCTCAAAGACCGTTTCTATATACAAGCCATCAGACTGCTGAAAACTTGAACTGGACTGACCACCTGCACTGACTTTCCGCACCTCAGTAATCACACACACACACACACACACACACACACACACACACACACACACACACACACACACACACACACACACACACACACACACACACACACACACACACACAGCTCCCAGCCTCTTACTATTGCTAAATAGTGCACAATTTAAACATTTAACCCCCAACCCCCCTCCCCCAAAAACATGTGTAAATATTGGACTATCAAATGTGCCTTCCTGTATATATTATGCCTAAATGTTTATTCTATTCCACTGAGTCATTAACTTATGTTCATACTCTTATATTGTATTACTTCTTATTGTTGTTCCATTGTCGAGAAGGAACCTACAAGTAAGCACTTTGTTGAAGAGTATACCATGTGTATCCTGAACATACGAGTAAAAAAACGTGAAACTTCAAGCTCAGCCTCATTATCACCTCATTATTACATTTCCAACATCCTTTAATGTTACTACCTAATGTATGTCCTTGGCTGCTCAACAGTTGCTGTGCTCTCTCATGTTATTGGGTTGAAATTAGCTCCTTTCATTTAAATTAGCTCCTTTCAAAAGCAGTAAATGAATATTCATGAAGACCTGAAGCACTTGATGACTCTATTTCACACTGAGGACTGTGTGGGGAGCAGCTGGGACCTACGTTTGAACCCTGACTGCTTACACCATGTCCTTACTCCAAACTGACTAAACACGATCTGTGCACTAAAATTTACCTGCAGGCTACAATAATGATTAGAAACATGTACTTGTGGGCCTCCCAAGTGGCGCAGCGGTTGAAGATGAATCACCACAAACCCGGGTTCGATCCCGGGCTGTATCGCAGCCGGCCGCAACCGGGAGACCCATGAGGCGGTGCATAATTGTCCCAGCATTGTCTGGATTAGGGGAGGGTTTGGCAGTGCTGGGATGTCCTTGTCCCACCGCTCTCTAGAGACTCCTGTTGCGGGCCGGGCTCATGCACGCTGACACGGTCACCAGTTGTATGGTGTTTTCTCCGACACATTGGTGCGGCTCTCTTCCGGGTTAAGCGAGCAGTGTGTCAAGAAGCAGTGCGGCTTGGCAGGGTCGTGTTTCGGAGGATGTTTCGACCTTCACTTCTCCCGAGTCCGTACTGGAGTTGCAGCGATGGGACAAGACTGTAACTAGTAATTGGGGAGAAAAAGCTGTAAAAAAAGAAAAAAGAAAGAAAGAAACATGTTCCTGTCTAACCTGTAATAGGTTTACCTTCCAACAGGACAACAACCCTAGGCACACAGCATGACAACGCAGGAGTGGCTTCAGGACAGTCTCTGTATGTCCTTGAGTGGCCCAGCCAGAGCCCGGACTTGACCCCAATCGAACATCTCTGAAGAGACCTGAAAATAGCTGTGCAGCGACGCTCCCCATCCAACCTGACAGAGCTTGAGAGGATCTGCAGAGAAGAATTGAACAAACTCCCCAAATACAGGTGTGCCAAGCTTGTAACGTAATACCCAAGAAGACTCGAGGCTGTAATCACTGCCAAAGATGATTCAACAAAGTACTGAGTAAAGGGTCTGAATACTTATGTAAATGTAATATTTCAGTTTTTTTTATTTGTAATACATTTGCAAACATTTCTAAAAACCTGTTTTTGCTTCGTCATTATGCATCTTGAGTGTAGATTGATGAGAAAAAACATTGAATCCATTTTGGAATAAGGTTGTAACGTAACATGTGGAAAAAGTGAAGGGGTCTGAATACTTTCTGAATGCACTGTACTCTGAGAGAGACAGACAGAGAGAGACAGACAGAGAGGTCTACAGGTAACTGCCAAAATAAAGGAAAAACCAACATAAAGTGCCTTAATAGGGTGTTCAATGCGCCTTGACATAGATTCTACAAGTGTCTGGAACTATATTCGAGGGGTGCAACACCATTCTTCCATGAGAAAGCATCATTTTGTGTTTTGTTGATGGCGATGGAAAACGCTGTCACAGGCACCACTCCAAAATCTCCCATAAGTGTTGAATTGGGTTGAGATCCGGTGACTGAGACGACAATGGCATATGGTTTACGTCGTTTTTGTCTTCCATTCAGTGACCACACATGCCCTGTGGGTGGGGACATTTGCCAGGTTCCAAAAAACTGGGAACTCGGAAATCTCTGACTTCCATGCGTTCAAAACAACTGGGAACTCTGAAAAAAACTAGCTCTGACTGGGGAAAATGTATTTGAATGGTCATCCAACTCGGAATTCCAACTCGGGAACTCTGGCCTCTATCTAGAGCTCCGACTTTCCGACCTCAAGATCACTAACGTCATGATTTGACCTCGTATTTTACCAGTTGTTTTGAACGCGGTAATTGTCATCCCATGGTAGCCAAAATAATAGCCTGCCCAGCATTTTTATACATGGCCCTAAGCATGATGGGATGTTAATTGTTTAATTAACTTAGGAACCACACCTGTGTTGAAGCATCTGCTTTCAATATACTTTCAAATGTATCTCTCGTTTACTCAAGTGTTTCCATTATTTTGGCAGTTAACTGTAGCTACTGTTAGTCATTGGAGACACTTCTCTAAACATCTGTTTCCATTAGTAAATAATAGATCTTGCCCACAGGTGTGTTAAATGCTTTTCCAGTACCCAAACAACATTCCTACATAACAAATTCCTGTAAAGCCTAGTATTAGAGTGGTTGTATTAAGGATTAACAGTGCCTTCGGAAAGTATTCACACCCTTGACTTTTTCTAAATTTGTTGTGTGACAGTCTGTCATTTAAATGGATTCAATTGAGATTTTTGTGTCACTGATCTACACACAATACCCCACAATGACAAAGTGGAATTATGTTTTCCATAAATGTTTACAAATGAATTATAAATGAAAAGCTAAAATGTCTTCAGTCAATAAGTATTCAACCCCTTTGTTGTTAAGACAAGTCTAAATAAGTTCAGGAGTAACAATATGATTGAAAAAGCCACATAATAAGTTACATGGACTCACTGTGTGTGCAATAATAGTGTTTAATAGGATTTTTGAACGACTACCTCATCTCCGTGCCCACACATACAATTATCTGCAAGGTCCCTCAATCGAGCAGTGAATTTTCCACCCAGATACAACCACAAAGACCAAGGTTTTCCCAATGCCTCGCAAAGTAATGTGGGTGTCTCTTGTGTGTGTTCGCACGTGGCAAGCGTTTGTACATTCACTCTGGCAAAACAGTACACAGTTAATCACTCACCCTACTAGATAACTTGAAACAGTCTAACCAGGTCTTGTGTCTTACAAGACAAGTCGCCTAGGCTAGCTAGTGTTCGCCAACATAGCTTCAGCCAGCTGGTGTGTTACCATGGCAAAGTTGGTTTGAGATTGGATATCCTCTCTTTGGGGCTAGTAAAGGACTGTCAATAAATGATCATGGAACATATATTCATTCATATTCATAATCGTTCAGTTGTCTCATTAAATGCTTTCAATATTTGCATATGAATTTCTACAATTTAAAGTTGGTTTGAGGTTGAAGTCATTTGGAGCTATTGGCATTTAAAAATATTGCACCATGTACATTGTGTAATTTACTGATGGACCCTAACTAGCCCCATAGGGATATCGAATGTCAAACCAAATTGACCATGTGTGTTATGATTCGGTCACGTGCAGCTCGCTCTTTAATTAGACTGTGGGCGGCTGGTCCGGGGGGATTTCAACACTATGTAAACATCATGATTCAGTGAGGTGAGCACGGTCCACCAGCTGCCAAAGCTTAGTGAGAGGATGACAACAAACAGGTTAGGTCAGAAGTCTACAGTGGCAGTTATGGAACCCATGATGGACTCAGGGGTCCTGTTTCAATGCTGCAAACAGGACACCAGCCCATAGAAATATTTCACTTACTGTCCACTGAGCTATTTCAATGGAAGCAGTCTGCGAACGTGTGGTGACAGTAGTGAGAATAGGTCATCTTGGCTGTCACCACAAATGCCATCTGTAAATTCTAATATTATGAATTGTTGAATTCTGCTACCCTTGAACGGTGGCTAAATAATGTTAATTGCTTTATCAAAAAGGATTTAGACCCATTAACAAGGACACAGAGAGTACTAGTGTCCTGATGTTTACTACATATCTGCACATGCATTACATTGCATAAGCCCTAGAAGTGAGACTATACAAAAGGCTTATAAGGGTATTAGCATTTTGGTGGCACATGGTCAAATAGGGTCAACATCCATTGATAATCTATTCAATTGAATGCCAAGTATCTATATGCATCTGTTTATCACAGATACCTTAAAAAAGGAAGGTAGGTGGGTGGATCAGAAAAACAGCAAGAAACTTGTGTGGCCACATGCAGAGCGATATATCTCCTTCACGTAGAGTTGACCAGGCTGTTGATTGTGGCCTGTGGAATGTTCTCCCACTCCTCTTCAATGGCTGTGCGAAGTTGCTGGATATTGGCGGGAACTAGAATATACTGTCATACACGCCGATCCAGAGCACCCCAAACATGCTCAATGGGTGACATTTCTGGTGAGTATGCAGGCCATGGAAGAATTGGGACATTTTCAGCTTCCAGGAATTGTGTACAGATCCTTGCGACATGGGGATGTGCATTATTATGCTGAAACATGAGGTGATGGCAGCAGATAAATGGCACGACAATGGGCCTCAGGATCTCGTCATGGTGTCTTTGTGCATTCAAATTGTCGTTGATAAAATGCAATTGTGTTTGTTGTCCGTAGCTCATGCCTGCCCATACAATAACCCCACCGCCCCCCTGTTCACAACGTTAACAACAGCAAACCAGTTACAAACACAACGCCATACACATGGTCTGCGGTTGTGAGGACAAAACAACATTGGAGGCAGCTTATGGTAGAGAAATGACCATTCAATTCTCTGGCAACAGCTCTGCCAATTGCGTGCTCCCTCAAAACTTTAAACATCTGTGGCACTGTGTTGTGTGACAAAACTGCACATTTTAGAGTGGCCTTTTATTGGTCCCAGCATAAGGTGCACCTGTGCAATGATCATGCTGTTTAATCAGCCTCTTGATATGCCACACCTGTCAGGTGGATGGATTATCTTGGCAAAGGAGAAATACCCACTAACAGGGATGTAAACAAACGTGTACACAACATTTTTGAGAAATAAGCTTTTAGTGTGCATGGAACATTTTTCTGTGATCTTCTATTTCAGCTCATGAAACATGGGACCAACACTTTACATGTTGCGTTTATATTTTTGTTCAGTGGAAATCCAATCATAACACTTCTCAAAACACCTGCTCATTAACGTATCACAACACAGCACTCTGACTCATACTGCCTCTATTACACAGAGTGAGGCGATAATCAGCATTAGTTGCAGATGTGTTATTTTTTATAAGTATGGGGGGAGATGGACGTTTTTTGATGATGCCCAGGCCCGGGGTCATCAGTGTGCCAGCTGGTGGCTGCCGGCCCAGCACACCCGCCCCTATTAGCATGTCTCTTTGCATAGTTCTCCCCTTCTTCTCACATCGCGGTGTGCTTTGGAGGGCTACTGACCCTAATCCCAAACTGCTGCTGTCGCTTCTGCTTAGAGAGTGCCTCTGATTAGACTGCAGGGGTCCACCATAAAAAAAAGTTTTCTCATTTTTTTCTTCCTCAGCACAGAGAGCAGATGAAATGTGATTTGAACGAGTTCACGAATAGGTTGAGTGGGTTGGGTTGTTGTTTTTCGACTCCCGGCGTGCCCTTGTCCCCTTAAGCACACTTGCACGTTTTGGATTCCATGGAATATTGGATGGTTGATTTTAAGAATGTAAATGCTTTAACTGTAGCTTAGAAGACAATCCAACTCATGTCATTCTCTTTTATTTACTTCCTCTAAATTTGAGATTTTGCCATTTTGACTGAGTGATAGTTTGAAAAAAGTGATCATTTTCAATTCTCTCTTGAGGAATCAGGCTTAGTCAAATTGGCAAAAGATACAATACAATATTTGATGGTTCATACTGTAAATAGGATTGTTAAAAAACGAATGTTAACAAGTTAAACAAGAAAATTGCTGTTTATCATAGCCTCACTTGATATTCACCTCCATTTTCATGCTATTCCACTACAACCTTTTTATACGAATGCACTGTATGCAGGAGACCTTTAAATTCCGTATATACTGAAAAAGACGGGGAGAAATGCCATATTTGACAGATCAATGGACTTCCCTGATGTACAAGATCTTATTACGATTAAAGGGGGGGGGGGGGAACTGTCTTAGAAATCCCAAAATAGCATCCAACAAAGGCTGATCAAAGAGTACGCAGGCTGTCTGTGTGGTTTATGTGTGAGTGTGTGTCTGTGGTGCTGTGTGCCATTGATGAGGCTCCTCAAGTCTTCAAATGGGTCTTGTATAAACATAATCAAACTCTGAGGGCCGGATGATGTTGGAGGATCAAATAAATAGAGAGCAGTCGGTACCGTAAACACTTGAGGAAGGCTACCACAGAGCCATTCAACATGATGGTGACCCATTTGGACGGTTTCATCCTGGCTGGAGCATGCCTCTTAATGTATGATTCATGGGAACATCACTTAGGGCAGAAAATAGAATGCAAGTGGTTCTATGCTTCATGGGAAATACATCATCTGCATGTATGTGACTCAAAAGAAAAGTGGACCAAATGAAACCTTAAAAACAGTGTTTGAAAGAAGAGGAATGAGTGAGCTTTGAGTACGCTTTATCATATTTAAACTGTGATGTGAGAGGCAGTAACTACTGTATACTCTAATGAGGGTCAGAGAGAGTCCTCTCAGTGACGGCTGCCAGTCTTCAAATACCCAGTTAAAATAGCACCAATCTAAATGTCTCCTACCTATCCCACTGGGCAAGTACTGTATGACAAGATATCGGTTTACTGATTTATCATTTGAGTGATTCAAAACGATGACATGACAAAATAGATATTACTGTATTATGGCAATATTTTGTTTTAAATTCTTGACTCTGGTGGGCAGTGACAGGCCTTTCTTGGCACATGCTACATATTCGATTCAATGTGACAGAAGCTGGTTGAACCCTAAATTGTCTCAATAACTTACTTTCCCCACGGGAGACTGCAGTGATCATTTTCAATTCAATTCTCTCTTGAGGAATCAGGCTTAGTCAAATTGGCAACTCTGCCTTTTCCCCTTTCCTCCCTGTTCACTTCTGATACTCGGTACCCCATCCTCAAACCCAGACCCATTGATCAGAAGAGCAGAAGAGACTTGTCAGAGATGAAAAAGGCCCTTTCAGATGCTGAGCTCCCCAGCCAAACATTTTGCTGGGTCAATGTCACAACTATGTTTAGCTTCTGCAGCACAGGAGGCAAAAAAAAAAGCTTTTTAAAGATGCCGTTTGTTGAAATAAAAGCTGAAATATACATATGAGCGAGCTCCTCTTTTAAAATCCCTGCAGAGGTGACAAGTGGTGGAGGGGTGGCAGAATGGAAAATACTCTCTTATGTCACTAAGCGAGATGCAGCTCAAACACAGCTTGGAAAAGGTGGTGGATAGATTACAACTGAAGATCATTTTTGTAGCCGTCTTAATACATCAATTAAAATAACAGTTAAAAGGGACATCTGGAACAGAGGCATCATGCCCATAGGGGGCATGTGCCCACTCAGAGTTGTCTTATTTAAAACATTTCAGATGTTCAATTAATTCCTAAACTTCATCTTTAAGTACACGTTTTATCATCATTATTTATTAAAATATCTTTCAGCGGTATTTTGCGTATGGGGCGCACTGACTGGACCAGGCAAAGAGTAACCCCAACCCCTAGTAAGTGGTTTCTTCCAAGGTGCACCACAGAGTAAAGACATACAGAGATTGATTAGATTTTAGCTGCCAGTGAGGAGCAGGACTCACAGGAGATATGTTTTCATGTACTCTCTTTTTAAGCACATGGCCAAATTAATTCCCCCCTGGTGGGATAATAAAGTTGATCTGAATCTGAATCTTCTTCATGAATAAATCGAATAAATTGTTTTTATTTTTTTCTCTGTAATAGTAGCCACCTAGCCATTTTAGGAAGTTAGCTTTAGCTAGCCAGCTAGATTGGGAACCTATCTCCTAATCTCATGAATAGCTACCAAGCCATTTCAGGCTATCAATCAAGTTATAGCTTGTCTAACTATCTTAGCTCGCATGCTTGCTGGTAAGATTGGTAGACTTTAGAAAAGCGAGCAATTACTAAATGTACTGAATATAACTCACATTCCTTTCAATCTTTTACCCAGATTTTAGCAGAGAAGCATATTCAGTTTTTATTCAAAAAGAACCACCAGTCAGGAGGGTACAGACAGCTCAAGAGGTATACTTAGATTTGTAGAAAAATACTTGGTTTTGAAGTAATCTGGCACTTAATGATAATATCATTATATTTATTTATTAATTATGATGCCATGATATGTGCCTGTATGGATGAACTGTGTTGTGATCCCATGTACTGTGTTGTAATGTGAATGTAATATCCTAGGCATGTTAGTGCAGTATTTTGGGGCGGCAGGTAGGCTAGTGATTAGAGTGCTGGGCCATTAACCAGGATTGCTAGATCGAATACCCGAGCTGACAAGGTAAAAATCTGTTGTTCTGCCCCTGAACAAGGCAGTTAACCCACTGTTCCTTGGCCGTCATTGTAAATACGAATTTGTTCTTAACTGACTTGCCTGGTTAAATAAAGAAAAGTATATTGAGATGTGTGATTTACAACAGTCAGAATGATACGCTCATTAAAATGACAATTGTACAGGTAAACAGGTACTGTATGCTTAGAAATATAGCCATATATATATATATATATATATATATATATATATATATATATTTTTTTTTTTTTTTACATAGAATTAGGCATATTGATTATGGCTCTAGATTACAGGAAAAAAATTATGTTTCAAGTGTTTGAATTTTTTTTAAATTCTCTACCTTTAAAACAGTTACCGAGTTTAATGGCTTTGATAGGAAAATTGAGGATGGATCAACAACATTGTAGTTACTCCACAATTCTAACCTAATTGACAGAGGGAAAAGGAAGCCTGTACACAATACATTTTTTCCAAAACACATCCTATTCACAACAAGGCACTAAAGTAATACTGAAAAAAATTTGGCAAAGCAATTCACTTTTTGTCCTGAATACCAAGTGTTATGTTTGTGATAAATCCAATACAACACATTAATGAGTTACACTCTACATATTGTCAAGAATAGTGGTGGCTGCTTCATGTTATAGGTATGCTTGTAATTGTTATGGACTGGGGAGTTTTTCATGACGAATAAATGAAATGGAGCTAAGCACAGGCAAAATCCTAGAGGAAAACCTGGTTCAGTCTGCTTTCCACCAGACACAATAACCTAAAACACAAGGTAAAATCTACACTGGAGTTGCTTATTAAGAAGACTGTGAATGTTCCAGAGTGGACGAGTTACAGTTTAGACTTAAATCTACTTGAAAATCTATGGCAAAACCTGAAAATTGTTGTCAAGCAATGATCAACAACCGATTTAACAGAGCTTAAAGAATTTCAAAAAGAATAATGGGCAAATATTGGAATCTCCAGGTGAGGAAAGCTCTTTCAGACTTCCCCAGAAAGACTCACAGCTGCAATCGCTGCCAAAGGTGCATTTACAAAGTATTAACTCAATGGTGAATACTTACATATATGTAAATGAGATATTTATGCAAAAATGTCTAAAAACATGTTTTCACTTTGTCATTATCGGGTATTTTGTGTAGATGGCTGAGAGAAAACAAAATCTATTGAATCCATTTTGAATTCATAATGTAACACAACAACATGTGGAATAAATCAAGGGGTATGAAAACTTTCTGAAGGCACTTTATGCTCGCCTCGAGGCAGACAACAAGGAACCATTCATGAGAGCACCAGTGGTTCCAGACGACTGTACAATCATGCTCTCCGTAGCCAATGTGACTAAGTATTTTAAACAGGTTAACATTCACAAGGCCGCAGGGCCAGATGGATTACCAGGACGCGTACTCAGAGCATGCGCCAACCAGCTAGCAAGTGTCTTCACTGACATTTTCAACCTCTCCCTGACACCTCCCTCTTAAATTGGATACTGGACTTTCTGACGGGCCGCCCCCATGTGGTGAGGGAAGGCAACAACACATCCGCTACGCTGACCCTCAACATGGGGGCCCCTCAGGGGTGCGTGCTTAGCCCCCTCCTGTACTCCCTGTTCATCCATGACTACAACAACATCATTAAGTTTGCTGACAACGCGACAGTGGTAGGCCAACACGACAGTGGTAGGAGGTCAGAGACTTGGTAGTGTGGTGCCAGGACAACAACCTCTCACTCAATGTCAACAACCTCTCTCTCAAGGAGCTGATTGTGGACAACAGGAAACGAAAGGGTGAGCATGCCCCAATTCACATTGACAGGGCTGTAGTGGAGATGGTCGAGAGCTTCAAGTTCCTCAGTGTCCACATCACTAAGGACCTATCATGATCCAAACATACCAACACAGTCGTGAAGAGGTCACGACAACGCCTCTTCCACCTCAGAAGGCTGGAAATATTTGCCAAGATTTTTGTAAGCATTTGTATGTTTTACGAAGGCTTCACCCACCCAAGTCGCAGTCTGTTCTCTCTGCTACTGCACGACAAGCGGACCGTAGTGCCAAGTCAGACCAAAATGATCCTGAACAGCTTCACCCCAAAGCCATAAAATGCTGAACAGCTATCCGGACTTTCTGCTTTTCACCCCCTACCTACATGTACGTACTACTTCATAGTACAATCAATCAATCACCTAAGCAAACCTACATGTACATTGCCTCAATGATTCACCCCAACAACCTCCGTACCCCAGCACACTGACTCTGTACCGGAACTCCTTGTATATAGCCTGTTTATAGCCTCGTTATTTTATTGTGATACGACTTTATTTTTGATCTATTTGTTAATTTTGTTTATTTAAACTGCATTGTTGGGAAAGGGCTCGTAAGTAAACATTTCATGGTAAACGTCTACACTTGCTGTATTCGGAGCATGTGACAAATACAAATTTGATACAGACAAAAATGAACAATATCGCAGTTGTGTCCCAGCACTTATTTAAACTGCATTTTGTTTATTTATGACACTGTGTATATGCAAATTGGACAGTAATGGCTCATTGAGCTTAGAGCTTTCCCTATGCCAACTGCAACCAGGCACACACCCCTCCCCCCATAAAAACACACTCAAGTCACTTGTTGTACCGTCTCCTCTGAGGAATCCCTCACACCCTCCCTTAATGACCAAAACAGAGAGAGAGAGAGAGAGGGTGTGTGTGAGTGTGTGAGCTGCTCTGTATTCCTTGCTTCCGACTGTGATGCAGAGGCTCCAGACTGAGCTATGACTCATCATCAGCGCAAACCGAGATCTCTGAAGTCAGACAGGGAAGAGTGCATTGAGGTAGAGGAAGAGAGAGAGAGAGAGAGAAATAAAAATACGCTGAGAGACAAAGAAAGAGAGAGTGAGCGATAACCAAAATAACATGGTCAGACTTATTCAGATCATTTTGATTATCTCCTTCAAAACAACCCCTAAAGACTGGCAACGACTCGAGCAACTTTCATGACACTTCCTCTTTACTAGACGCACAGTACTAGATAAAGCTCATCTTTATACTATATTCAGTATGCTATATAAACTGTATAATGTATGCTGCTGACTGGTATAATAAACTTTTAAACTTATATATAAACTTTAGCCTTTAACACAACATCTTCTGTGTGGTGGTCCCTGGTCAACATAGGCCCATTTGGCCTGGATCAGATTGAGTCATTAAACCCAATCTGCCATGACATGACCCTCAGTATGAGCCCTTTCCTCTCTGAGTCAGCAGAAAGACAGCGAGCAGAAAGACAGCTAGTGCAGTACAGTAGTTGTATCACAGCAGGTCTGACAAAATGGTTACATAAACAAGTATTTACTGCAGCCTCCCATTCCAGTCCAATTGCATGGCTTTTAGAGGGCAGGGAATAACACAGATTTCAGAGGAGGAGTTACTCCAACAACCCCCGATGCAGTCCTCTCAATAGGACTTCTATGCTCCTATTATAATGTAATGTCACAGAAGGACAGAGAGGAAGAAAGGTAAGGGGGTAAAGAGGGAGATTTAGGAGGGAGAGAGAGAAAATGTCAATACTGTCCCTTTAATGTAAAATAACATTCAACAGGATGTTGAATTACAAATATAAGCATGGGGGATCTGAGGATTGTTCATCAGACGACTGTAAAAAGAGAGACTAGGAACAATTGAAGCCAGGCATACAGTGGAATTTACATTTCCGTAAGTTAGGTACGTTTGTGATAACCTACTTTCATTTATGTGTATAAATCCTTCTATACACTTTTTTCCCCCTGCACAGCGCTTAGCCGTGTTCAATTTTTGCCACCAATGTCCTCGGGGAAACAACCCTGAATTATAGGCAGCCAAACAAGAAAACACAAAGGCTTTAGTGACCTAAACTGCTTAAAACAAATGTATTATCAATATCGGCTGAAACTGGTTAATACTTTTTCAATGAATAAAATGTGTCAAATAATCTCATTGGCTCGACTGCAACAAACAGGCAGAATTGTATGCCCTCCTGCAGGTTACCGCTGGATTTCTTAAAACACTAGCCTACTAATGGGACTTTACATGCACCTGGGGGATAAACTGTGCTCGATTGCAACGAAAAACCCGTACGGATAAACCAGCAGAGAAATGTTCGTTGTTTTACCGCGTCAATTGGTTATGACTCCTCCACACACTACTCCAATGAAAATGTCGACCTGTCAGGAGCATCGAAACCATAAAACTGATGATTATAAAAATATATTTGAGAATAAGGATAGAAGTCAGCTATATTTCAATCAAACGTTTCACCTTAAATGTCAAAATAATATAATATATGCCATGCGAAATAACTTTATAGACAACATTTTCATTTAATAAAAAAATATGGTTATATAACGCAATCACTATACACTTGATTTAGTGACACATTTCAAATATGGACACCATCAACATTAGTTTCCCATTCATATTACGTATCGGGTAAACTGCCACAGTAGATATGTTGTGGTAAATTTGGAAATACTTTTTCAGTTGTACTGAATGCTCATCAAATATATAAATCGACTTTAGTCTGCTCATAAAGTATCACTAAATTGTTCCGATGATAATACCAACCAGAAAACGAAATAGTCTTGAAAAATGTTGGCTGCAATCAGGACTAAAAGATAACCTTGACATCTACGATAGTGAGCAGTAAATCGCTGGCCAATGTTGTTGCAATTGAGATCAGATGTGCATTTTAGTGCATATTGACGGTTTAACGAGAGATCAACTGGCGATAATCTGGTGGTTTTCGATGGTTGCAATTGGCCCATTATGTTTTACTGCAAAGAGCAGCTCCTTGGACTGCAATTGCAGTTGTTTTAAATCTGAGTTAATACCGCCACCTCGTGGCCATGTTAGACAGTACATCCCTACCGAGAGGATGCTGCCTCTGTCTGGAGGACCGACCACATGTTATCATATTACAGGGATAATTGGTTTACTGATTTAATTTTGCACTGTGTGTTTACAGAATTAACTTTCTATGGACATGTCACAGCTCTTAATCTCCAATACTCAAAGTGTCAGTCTGAATGTCAGACTCTTTGCTATCCCACCTACTAGATTTTTAACTAAGGTAAAGAGTATTTTAAAAATAAATTGACAATTGAATAATTTAACACTATGAATGTCATTGGGGCTATTGAATTGGAATGGATAACCCAAACCCTATAAATGATAAAGACATCTAATAGAAAGAAAGCTTACCTGAATATAATAGAAAACCTACCTGACTAAAGTAGTTGGGCTGAACCACCACAGGTCTGTTTGGTCACAGCAGAGGTCAAGCTGTCATAAAAAAAGGGGGGATTTATTGCACAGGTTTGTCATTCAATCACCCACCAACACATTCCATATACACTTAAGAGTTTGTGTGTGTGGTTTCTTTAAGCATGAAAAATAACAATTGTAAGAAACATGCATAAAAGACTAAATAACCATTACATGATACAAGCACCAGATACAAGCAAGTTACACATGTCAAATGTAAAGGTTTACAAATAACAACATGCATAGAGGCTATGGTGCTACAGAGAGGCCAAAAACATGAACATGTATACTGATATCTGGACAGAAGCAAGACCCTATGATATGTACCACATTCAGAAGTGAACCAAATGCAAGAGACTCCTTACATTTCCGTCATTTACCAGACACTCTTATCCAGAGCGACATTCAGTTAATGCATTAATCTTAAGATAACTAGGTGAGACAACTATATATATCAGTCATAGTTAGCCAATAAATAATACGACTAGTCCGACATTATCTGTTACAGCTTGCTGTTGATACGAGGCTGCTGTTTAAGGGTAATCAGCAAATTTTAGTCCAACCTTTACTTGGCGATACTTTCTTCGTTCTCGATTCGGAAGCCACCGTTGACTTATAAACTTCTGTGTCCAGTTGCAGGTGGTACTCCAAAAAGCAGAGAATATTCAGAAAATTTAAAATCCACTTTTCGCACTGCATGAGGAGGTTCCTTGCCATCTTAGCTGCCAGAGATCTCACATTTCCCAACATCTTTGCAGGAAGTAGTAATTTCTAAGTGCCATGACGATGACAGCGCATCACACAGTGACCCAAACATCAAAAACAAAGATTTACACACACACACAAGATGCCATTTTCTCTTTTCTGAAAATTCTCTGGATTTTGGAGTTCCACCTGCAACTGGACCAGGCCTGGCGTTGTGGGCGGGCCTTAGAGGGCGGTGTCTGCCCTACCGTGCCTCCTAGCTTGTCCAAATAAAATACAGTGCTTTGCGAAAGTATTCGGCCCCCTTGAACTTTGCGACCTTTTGGAGTCTGCAAAAGACCTGAGACTGGGGCGGAGATTTGTCTTCCAACAAGACAATGATCCAAAACATAAAGCAAAATGTACAATGGAATGGTTCAAAAATAAACATACCCAGGTGTTAGAATGGCCAAGTCAAAGTCCAGACCTGAATCCAATCGAGAATCTGTGGAAAGAACTGAAAACTGCTGTTCACAAATGCTCTCCATCCAACCTCACTGAGCTCGAGCTGTTTTGCAAGGAGGAATGGGAAAAATTTCAGTCTCTCGATGTGCAAAACTGATAGAGACATACCCCAAGCGACTTACAGCTGTAATCGCAGCAAAAGGTGGCGCTACAAAGTATTAATTTAAGGGGGCTGAATAATTTTGCACGCCCAATTTTTCAGTTTTTGATTTGTTAAAAAAGTTTGAAATATCCAATAAATGTCATTCCACTTCATGATTGTGTCCCACTTGTTGTTGATTCTTCACAAAAAAATACAGTTTTATATCTTTATGTTTGAAGCCTGAAATGTGGCAAAAGGTCGCAAAGTTCAAGGGGGCCGAATACTTTCGCAAGGCACTGTACATAGTTGAATAAATTTCAGTTACCTAAAAAAAAAATGGTCAAATAGGGGTGTGCTTATATTTGTCCTGTTTGACTGCATGTAGTGGGTAACCTGTACAAGTATGAGGTGTAAAATGAATGATGATGAAAATGTGTTTTTTGCATAACCCAATTCCCCTTGAGACGCCCTCGGAGATGGCCAAGAATAAGCCATTATTGACGGCAACTCCCATCCCCACACATACACCCTATACCCCGACCCTACACACTCTACTTACACTGCCTTCAGAAAGTATTCACACCCCTTGACTTATTCTACATTTTGTTGTGTTACAGCCAGAATTCAAAATTGATGAAATACAAGCAAACAAAAAAGCTCAACCTTCTACACACAATACCCCATAATGACAAAGTGAAAACATGTTTTTAACAATGTTAGCAAATGTATTGAAAATTAAATAGATAAATATCTCATTTACATAAGTATTCACACCCCTGAGTCGATACTTTGTAGAAGCACCTTTGGCAGTGATTACAGCTGTGAGTCTTTCTGGGTAAGTCTCTAAGGGCTTTCCACACCTGGACTGTGCAACAGTCTCATTATTATTTTTATCAAAATTATTCCAGCTCTATCAAATTGGTTGTTGATCATTGATAGACAACTATTTTCAGGTCTTGCCATAGATTTAAGTAGATTTAAGTCAAAACTGTAAATCGGACACTCAGTAACATTCTCTGTCTTTTTGGTAAGCAATTGCAGATTTGGCCTTGCGTTTTAGGTTATTGTCCTGCAGAATGGTGAATTCATCTCCCAGTGTCTGGTGGAAGCAGACTGAGACAGATTTTCCTCCAGGATTTTGCCTGTGCATAGCTCCATTCCGTTTCTTTTTCATCCTGAAAAGCTTCCCAGTCCCTAACGACTACAAGCATACCCAGAACATGATGTAGCCACCACTAGAGCCGTTAAACCGCTGCAACTGTTTTAAAGTCACCATTTGCCTCGTGTTGAAATCCCTGAGCGATTTTCTTCCTCTTCGGCAATTCAGTTAGGATGCCTGTATCTTTGTAGTGACTGGGAGTATATATATATATATTTACTGTATATATATATATATATATATATATATATATATATATATATATATATACACACCATTCAAAGTGTAATTAATAACTTCACCATGCTCAAAAGAACATTCAATGTTTGCTTATTTATTTTATTTTTTTACCTATCTACCAACAGATGCCCTTTGTTGTGAGGCATTGGAAAACCTCCCTGGTCTTTGTGGTTGAGTCTGTGTTTGAAATTCACTACTCGACTGAGGAACTTAACAAATAATTTCATGTGTGGAGTACAGAGATGTGGTAGTCACACACTATTATTGCACACAGAGTGAGTCCATGCAACTTATTGTTTGACTTGTTAATCACATGTTTACTCCTGAACTTATTTAAGCTTGCCATAATAAAGGGGTTGAATGGTTATTGTATCAATACATTTCAGCTTTTCATTTGTAATTAATTTGTAGAAATTCCGAAAAAACATAATTCCACTTTAACATTATGGGGTATTGTGTGTAGGCCAGTGACAAAACAAAATCCAAATGTAATCCATTTTATATTTAGGCTGTAACACAACAAAATGTGGAAAAAGTCATGGGGAGTGAATACTTTCTGAAGGCACTGTGAATTGAACAATAATGCAACATACAAAATGCAACATGCAACAATTTCAAAGATATATAATGAAATCAGTCAATTGAAATAAATTCATAAGGCCCTAATCTATGGATTTCACATGACTGGGCATACAGGTATGCATCTGTTGGTCACAGATAGATATCTTTTTTTTTAAAGGTAGGGGTGTGGATCAGAAAACCAGTCAGTATCTGATGTGACCACCATTTGCCTCATGTAGAATGACACATCTCCTTCACATAGAGTTGATCAGGCTGTTGATTGTGGCCTGTGGAATGTTGTCCCACTCCTCTTCAATGGCTGTGCAAAGTTGCTGTCAATCAAGAGTACACGTCAATCCAGAGCATCCCGAACGTGCTCAATGGGTGACATGTCTGGTGAGTATGCAGGCCATGGAAGAACGGGGACATTTTCAGCTTTTAGGAATTGTGTTCAGATCCGATATGTGGTTGTGTATTATCTATCATACTACAACATGATGCCGGCAGATGAATGGAACGACAATGGGCTTCAGGATCTTGTCACAGTATCTATGTGCATTCAAACCACTTGCCCACAAAATGCCATACTGCAAAATTCTCGAAAAACGACGTTGGAGGTGGCTTATGGTAGACAAATTAACATGTAATTCTCTGGCAACAACTCTGGTGGACATTGTCAATTGCATGCTCCCTCAACTTGAGACATCTACGGCATTGTGTTGTGACACAAAACTGCACATTTTACAGTGGCCTTTTATTGTTCCCAGCACAAAGTGCACCTGTGTAATTATGCTGTGTAATCAGCTTCTTGATATGCCACACCTTTAAGGTGGATGGATTATCTTGGCAAAGGAGAAATGCTCCCTAACAGGGATGGAAACAAATGTGTGCACAACATTTTAGAGAAATAAGCCTTTTGTGCTCATGGAACATTTCTGTGATCTTTTATTTCAGCTGATGAAACATGGGGCCAACACTTTACATGTTGCGTTTATATTTTGTTCAGTGTAGATACAGGCAGTAGTGCTGACACATAACATTGGCAGTACAGTACAACGTTTATCAACCACTTCTGTAACAGTGACTGGCGAGACATGGTTTTCCACATTTTTTACCAGCTCATGTTTAAAACAAATACATGTAAAAACACCACTGGAGATATAACTGTCATGACTGACCTGTTTGGGTCAGGTAACCGGATCACAGTTCTACAGAGACATCTCTTACTCCCACCAGAGAGGGAGAGGTATAGAGGGATTGATGAACGAATGCAAGGGAACAGACCACTAAGAGAAAGGACACTGACATTGTGTGGACAGAGACCTACACCCGGTAACGAAGGAGACGCGGCCATGGAAAGAGAATTTGTCAGCCGAACCTATAACGTCTGCTTCCAACTCACGCTCTCAAACATCCCTTGAATGCAGCTCACTTTCCAGCCCACTTTCCAGCTCACACTCTCAATGTCACACCCTGACCTTAGAGATCCTTTTTATGTTTCTATTTTGGTTTGGTCAGGGTGTGAGTTGGGGTGGGTATTCTATATTCTATTATTTGTATTTCTATGTTTTGGCCGGGTTGGGTTGTCAATCAGGGACAGCTGTCTATCATTGTCTCTGATTGAGAACCATACTTAGGTAGCCCTGTTTTCCACCTGTCTTTGTGGGAAGTTGACTTTGTTTATGGCACATAGCCTGTAGCTTCACGGTTGTTTTCGCGTTTGTTGTTTTGTTGGTGTCATTTTTTTATAATAAAAGAAAATGTACGCTCACCACACTGCACCTTGGTCCACTTCCTTCAACAGCCGTGACACTCAAAGACATAGATCCCCTAAACACAGCTCACTATCCAGATTCCAATCACCTGAATTCTGATCACCTATTCACTCACCTGTAAGTCATTATCACACTATTTAGTTCAGTTCTTTGCACCCCATCATTGTGAGGAATTGTTTGTTTTGTGACACAATTCTATTCAGAGCTTTGTTTTTCCTGTAGTTTACTCCTCCCATGTATGATAGTTTTTGCCTGCCTCACTAACAACACCTTTTGCCTATTCCCTGCCTGTACTGTTGCCTTTCTGGACCCCCACGTGTATGACCTTCTGCCTGCCCCTGAACCCAGCTACCTGCCTCCTCCTGTGGTCCTTCACAATAAACACCTGCTGCGCCGTGTGCTTGAAACCAGCTCTCTGTCTCCCATCGTGTTCATTACAGAACCTTTTCCACTAAGCGGAACTCGGTCCAAGAGATACCCAATGGAGACCTTCAAGTAAATACATTCATTATAATTCTGACCCATAAGAGCGGCAGTTCGGGGCAAGGTGTTAGGGCTAAGCATAGTTTACAAATGTATCCACATGTGCTTATCTCGTGCACTTTCTCGCTCTCTCTTTAAATCTCAATTTTGTGTAACGCGTCACATTGCGTTGGTCCGCTCGGGACCTGCTGCCATTTATATGAAGATCTAACCAATAACCTAGACTGTTTGCATGTGTATCTTATATTATCATTTAGCTTGTTAGTAAATAAATAATTAACTCAATTGGTGTGGTACGCAATGATTTAGTGAGCCCCGGGTTTGTGCAGATTTACGAATTATGCGACATTCAGAATGAGACTGATTAGGAAATTAATTCATTAGTGACTGCTAGGAAGTCGATACTCTGATATTCTTTGAGTTAATTTGGGAAACGGTAACTCATTAAACCAACTTTTCCATGGTGCCCCAGGTTACTGACTCAATGGTTATCTGATTCATTTAATCATGTAATTATAAACATAGACAATTATTTGATGAATAGCAGTCGTCACAATAATACCAACATCCCGACACAACTCACCACTATAGCTGTGTCTCTGCTCTAGCCATTTGGTTTGCCTACCTGTGTGCTGTATATCTGTCTCAACATCTTCTGTGCTGTCACTGTGCTGCTTCTTGTTCTTTCTACCTGCCTGTCTGCTTAAGCCTTATACATTAGGAAAGCCAAACTAACAGTTAGGCTATATTGCAAATGAGTGCCTGTCATGTGTTCCCCTGAATCAACACCTAGCCTACTGTAAGTGTTAATTACTATTACAGGGCTCCAGACTAACCTTTTCCCCTGGTGTCACTGCTGCCACTAACTTCTACAGTCGGTGGCACCAGCCCATGAGTAATCATCATAAAGTCATTCATAGTGCTTTATTACGAAGTGTTTACAAAAAATAGTTTCAATAGACATTTATTACATACATCTTGATGTGGACGACTTAATATCCCAGGCTACTGAGTTGGGATCAACACCTGAGGAAGTGGAAACCTGAAACACATTAACTAGATTGCTAACTCTAAATACAAACCGCACACTATGTACAAATGCTGTAGGTACTGTTATGCATATGTTCTGTAGTGACATATGCTTGGTGCTGTTCTGCAGTGGTACTGGTGCTTGGTACTCTTATGCATATGTTCTGGGATTCTCACATTCTGGACTGACCATATGCTTGGTGCTGTCTAGATCGATGAGGGTCAATCTGCTGAACGATGACTCATCATTATCTTTGACAATTATTCAATGTAGGATCCTACTAGCTGGATTTACAGCAGTAAATAAAACATTTTGCAAATATGGTGGAATCCGGGGCTGGCTCTGGAAATGATCTGGGTGAATGTTTTCTGGAATTCTGTTCATTTGTAATACTCAACAGCAAAACATAATAGGGCGAGGATGTCCACAGCACAGGCATGGGCAGGGATATCCTCTGCCATAAGGGACCAACTGGTGTATTTCTTTTTTACTCTATGCTATTTGAGAAGGATGGCTACGGGCCTTTGGTGAGAGGCTTCTGATTGCCAGTAGGCCATATCAACGCATGGAACGTGACCATGGGTATGTATGCTGTGCATTTTCTATAACAATGGGATTTCCATTCCCACCAGTTGTATACATTTAATGTTTCATCTCAGTACATTAGGCTGTCGGCACTTCCCTGGAAAAAACACGAGCCTTCCCCAATGGAAATCCAATGCTCGTCCAACCGATTCGCTCTGGCGCCGGGTCTAAAGAAAGGAAGTATTTCCAAGTAAAGGTTAGTCGAAAATTTGCTGATTACAGCAAAACAGCAGCTTACAACCTCAGCTTATGACCTTACGACCTCAGGCACAAGCTTAAGTTCTGCCACTGATTTTCCTGTTCACAAGGCTAAGTCATAGTAAGTACATTTTTCCTCAATTAAGTAGCTAGCTAACAGTCAGTGCTAGTAGGAAAAAGTAAAGTGCGAGTGTTAGTTCACGAAAGGGAAGGGTGTTTGTTTTATTTCAGATTTTTTTTAGCAAGGCACTTGCCCCAGGGGCTACATACTACTATCTCTGACGCTGTAAAACAACACATTATCCAGCGTATGTGACAATAAAAAATCTAAATATTTGTGAGGTGATTGGCCAGTATACGGAAGCAGAGATTGGCTGTCTGGCTTGTCAATAAATACCCTTCAAGGCGCAGGGCATTCTTTTACATAAAAAAATTGAATTCACATTAGAAATGTATGGCAATATTTTATTTGCATTATTGCGCGTGAACACACACACACAAACCAAAAATCTATTCAAAACATGCCTAACAAAGTTACCTTCCCTCAATAACCACAATAGACATTTAATCGCGCTGCTAGAATTTCACAATTCATAGCCCAGAACTCATGGGCATTGTACATTTGATTAAGCCAGTATTGAAGATAATTGCACAGCACACCATTTCTCAGACTCATGCTTCTCCTCTGTAAAACTGTTGTATTCTTTCTGACTGTGTTAATATGCCCTTGACTCCGACAGCCTCTGCAATTGTTTGGACAGTGTGAAACATGCCTCTAAAAGCATGGCACTCATTTGTTCTTGTGTGATAGTACAGACAGCGTATACTCCATGTAAAGGCTTCACATACCCTTATTCTAACTTCTGAATATAGGCATGTGATATTTGACTGTCTTCAATAGTTATTACATACATAACGAATATACCTGTTCGTCTGCAGTGCTACCAGCTGTCACAAACAGTGTTACCAGCTGGCATAAACCCTACATTACTTTGTGTTCGAAATCTGTTGGAGCAGAGGCAGAGATGCAAAGCATATTGCATCAGGCAAATCTAGCTATGATCTAAGGATGAACTGAGAAATATTGCATTCAATCTGTGATTTAACCTTTCAACTCGCATAGATGTGAGTGGTACAAACTGTGATAATACTGCAATGATTCATATAGCATTTGTTTTTTTTCTGAATTGTATTCATATCTTTGTGTTGATTTAAAAAAACAAACACCTAAACTGACTCCTGCCTTGTATTCTGGTGGTCTAACATGACTTTTACAGCGGTCTCAGATTTCCCAAATGCTCACGATTCTGCTGAGTCAAAACCAATCAGGGCTGGAGCCTGGATAGGACTGCCTTTGTTCTCAGAGCTAAAGAGGGGACAAGTCTGCCCAGACATCTCTGACTGAGACTGAAAGGAAAACCTTCTCTGCTTCTGAAAGTTTACTCCTGTTTACCCATGGTCTAAAGAACACTCATTAGCTACCGCAAAACTATCCCAATACAGTAGAGCCCAAAAAGATTTTCATAAACTGCAAGATTTTAGGCAGTATATTTTATTACCCTAATCAATATTGAAACATCAAATAAACATGCTGTATAAGTACATATTTACAACAATTTCAGCAAATAAAATATTCTAATGTTACAGTATAAACACATTTTACAGGAAGATGTCCCAATAACTTTGCATTGCCTGACAATGTCCCAAACATTTAAGGAAAATAGCTTGTTCCAGCATTGGCCAATCAGTCTGTCAGAAGCAAGTGGGTAGGGGAGGGAGTGTAGTGTAGTACACCATCATTGGTCAGGTTGGTTGCCTCTGCTTGGGCTTGCAGTACCTGGACTTGTGTCCTGTGTATCATGTGTCCTGCCATTGCGGTTATATATCCAATAGTAGTAGTTAAGTCCTGGGAAAGGAGTCACATTTAGTCTGGAGTCCAAAAAGAGGGGCTTGATGATGGAGAGCATGACAACATCAATATCAGGTGACCCAACACGATGACCATGTAACAGACTGTAACTTGACTGTCAGGATATGGCACTGATCTACGTATATTAGCTTAGTGCACTTCCAGTTCCTGGTGCACTTTTTTCTTCTTTACCATAGACCAGTTTAAAAGAGAAGATCAAACTGGTTTTATAAAGGTTTTATAAAGGGGTGCTCTAGCACCATAGAATATAATGTTGTATCTAAACTGTAGTAAGTTCAATATACGTAACACCAAAGTTTGGTCCCCAGTGATGGTATAATTGAGGGCAGTTGTCTATAATATTATATTTTTTAGATAGCCTCCTTTCGTATTGCTTGACTATCAATACACATCTTCTAGCAAACAACCTAATGAAACCCCAAACAAGCAAAGAAACATAAATAAAAAATACATTTTACGTTGCTAATCGTGCAAAACAAAGCAGAAAGCATACAATTAATATATATTTTTCTATTCTCATCAGTAGCTCATTACTATGGGTATTTATTCATTTTAAAAAGGTGTTTAATTCTAATGCACTGAAGCAAGTGTCACGCCCTGACCCTAGAGATCGTTTTTATGTCTCTATTTTGGTTTGGTCAGGGCGTGAATTGGGGTGGGCATTCTATGTTTTTGTGTTCTATGTTTTCTATTTCTGTGTGTTTGGCCGGGTGTGGTTCTCAATCAGAGGCAGCTGTCTATCTTTGTCTCTGATTGAGAACCATACTTAGGTAGCCTTTTCCCACCTGTGTTTTGTGGGTAGTTATTTTCTGTTTTGTGTGTCTGCACCAGACAGAACTGTTTAGTTTGTGCCACTTTGTTATTTTTTTGTTCTAGTGTTCAGTTTTATTAAAAATCATGAACACGTACCACGCTGTACCTTGGTCCTCTTCTTCAAACAGCTGTTACAGCAAGACCCTGTTTAGCAGAGCAAATGTATTCAGAAGAAGAGACAAGAAAAAATTATATGAAAACCCTTTTGTTGACAATGAGACTAAAACAAAAGGTTTTGTAAGTTAATGTTGCATTATGGGGAATTATTGCAAATATTGGTCGTTACCAATACAACATCACAATAAGGTGCGGTGCTTTTGATTTGCCTGCTGGGGGGCAAGGACACTCCCAGCTCCACTAAAATCATTGACAACTGTGTGTCGTTTTCAAGGGGTTGTTAAATAAATGTTAACTATCAGTAGCGGTGTGGAGGTAAAATCACCTGGGACGCCAAAAAAACATACTACAACCTATGTGTTGTGATAATTGCGTTATTTGCTCTATAACCTGTTAGTTTATGTGCCTTGACACTGTGATAAATAAACCTAAGCCCGAGAAAATAAGAAGACAAGTGGCAGAATAAATTCAATCACACCTTTGTTTCATCACATAACTGGAAAGCAACATCTGTCCGGTGAAGTCCACAAAACATATGGCATGTAACAAACAGTTACATGACCTACAGCAGTGGTCACCAACCTTTTCTGAGTCCAAATGCAAGCAGAGATCTACCACTCAGATTTTCTTTTAACATGACTTTAAAAAAACGTAAGTCTATGAAACATTAACCTATTAACCTATAAAAACAGTACTGTAGCAATGAGGTTTGTGCAGTAGGCTATATGCCCAATACATTATCACTGCATATTGACTTTGCTTGAATTGCTCTGTCAATGCATTGTTGTTCAGACCATTTTTTTTATTATATAAAAAATGTTGACGTAGGACGGATCACACCGATAATATATCAGTTGTTGTATTACTTGCGAGGCACAGCTTTGTGAGCATATATTAAAATAATTAGCTTTTTATTTTTACTGGGCTGATGGTGTCTGCATCTGATGGTCAGTCTCAGTGGAAGGAGAGAGCAGCAAACTGAGGGTCCACCTCTCAAAGTCCCCCCCCCCCCTTCCTTTCCTCCACTGACACTGACCAAAAAGGGACACTGTCTTCCAGCTGATGGCGAAACTCGAGTCGCACTGCATTATAGTAGTCAGTTAGCCACTGCTAGCGGTCATCAACGTTAACTTGGACATCAGCCAGCCTCAGCCCGATCAATTCCTGCCAGTCTGCACAGTGCGATATCAACCCAGAGCATACCGGACTGCTTTTTCTCTACCACATCTCCAGATTCCTTCCACAAGCTCTGAACCTTTACACCGGATCATCGCAGCTAGTTAGCTGCTATCCGAGTGGCTACTCCTGGCTAACGTCTCTGTCCCGAAGTAAGCATCAGTTAGCCTGGAGCTAGCCTGGAGCTAGGCCCATTTCCCGGCTAACCGAACAGGTCCATCAGCCATTTCTTGGGCGACAATAACTTGTTTGCCAATTGGCCTGGAACCTTTACTGTTGACACGGAGCCCCGCCGATCCATCACGACTGGTCTGCAGACGTAACCGTCCGAGATGGTTTCAACAGGCTCTTCTGTTGCGATGTCCCCGAAGACCCATCTGCTAGCCCTGCCCGCTAGCTGTCTGAATCGCTGTGTCTCCAGCTCACCTAGCGTAGTAGCACTACTGAATTGGCTCCCTGACTCATCTATTGCTACTCACTGGACCCTATGATCGCTCGGCTACACATAACTGTCCCTAATGTCAATATGCCTTGTCTATTGCTGTTTTGGTTACTGATTATTGTTTTATTTCACTGTACAGCCTCCAACCCTGCCTTAACTAGCCCTTTTGTTCCAACTCCCACAAATGCGGTGACCTCACCAGGCTTAACTGGTTCTTCTAGAGACAATCTCTCTCATCGTCACTCAATGTCTAGGTTTACCTCCACTGTACTCACATCCTACATCCACTTGTCTGTACATCATTCCTTGAATCTATTCTTCCGCTCCCAGAAATCTGCTCCTTTTACTCTCTGTTCTGAACGCACTAGATGACCAGTTCTTATAGACTTTAGCCGTACCCTTATCCTACTCCTCCTCTTTTCCTCTGGTGATGTAGAGGTTAACCCAGGCCCTGCAGCCCCCTGCACCACTCCCATTCCCCAGTCACTCTCATTTGTTGACTTCTGTAACCGTAAAAGCTTTGGTTTCATGCATGTTAACATTAGAAGCCTCCTCCCTAAGTTTGTTTTATTCACTGCTTTAGCACACTTTGCCAACCCGGATGTCCTAGCCGTGTCTGAATCCTGGCTTAGGAAGGCCACCAAAAATCCTGAAATTTCCATCCCTAACTACAACATTTTCCGACAGGATAGAACTGCCAAAAGGGGGCGGAGTTGCAATCTACTGTAGAGAGCCTGCAGAGTTCTGTCATACTATCCAGGTCTGTGACCAAGCAATTCAAGCTTCTACTTTTAAACATTTCCAGAATGTTTAAGTCTCTCACCATTGCCGCTTGTCATAGACCCCCTTCAGCCCCCAGCTGTGCCTTGGACACCTCATGTGAATTGATCAAATCAAATGTATTTATATAGCCCTTCTTACATCAGCTGATATCTCAAAGGGCTGTACAGAAACCCAGCCTAAAACCCCAAACAGCAAGCAATGCAGGTGTAGAAGCATGGTGGCTAGGAAAAACTCATATCAAATTTATCAAAATATTGTTTGATTTGCTTGCCATCTACAGTATAGTGTTGGTGTAACGTCTGCTTCCAACTCACTCTCAAACATGAACGCAGCTCACTTTACAGACCACTTTCCAGCTATCACTCTCAAACACATAGTTCCCCTGAATGCAGCTCACTCTCCAGATCCCAATCACCTGAATTCTGATCACCTGTTCACACACCTGTATGTCATTATCACACACAGTTTTTTGCACCCCATCATTGTGAGGTATTGTTTGTTTTGTGACACACTTTCCCGTAAATAATCCTCCCGTGTATGATCGTTTTTGCCTGCCTCACTAAAGACGCCTTTTGCCTATTCCCTGCCTGTACTTTAGCCTATCGGATTTCCTGTTATCAACCTATTGCCTGATCTCCCGGATGACGTTACTAGCCTTTTCCCTGCCTGTACTGTTGCCTTTTTTGGACCCCCTGTGTATGACATTCTGCCTGCCCCTGGACCCAGCTACCTGCCTCCTCCTGTGGTCCTTTACAAATAAACACCTGCTGCGCCCTCCGCTTGAAACCAGCTCTCTGTCTCCCATCGTGTTCATTACAGGTGGTGACAGTAGTTTGACTGACAATTTTATCAGGAAGAGAACTTGCCGATGTCAAGCTCTTTCCAAAAGCCTTATTTCTGACAAAGCAAGCTAATAATACATTGTTTGCTTAGCTAGCTAGCTACATGCCTAATGGATAAGCTACCCTCAGGTATCTGAAATCACATGATCAAGTCATGTTTACTGAAAAGCATGCAGTTATTTGCATGATCTGAATATTCTTTTCAATGCTCTTTTTGTCGTGAATTGTCAGATACTACTGCACTGTTGGCGCTGGGAACACAAGTATTTCACTACACCCGCAATAACATCTGCTAAATATGTGTATGTGACCAATAAAATGTGCTTGTATTTTATTTGAAGAGATGATGATATTAAAACCAAATAGTTATAACATTGATTTAATAATACCTTGAAAACAGCACATAGATGTCAATGGTTTAGCGGAGCTGGGGGTCTCCTTGCCCCCAGCAGCCAAACTGAAGGCTCTTCACCTTATTGTGACGTTTTATTGATAATGACCTATAGACTTCCATTATGTACATTAATGCATTAGTATTTCATAGGCATGAACAAGTCATATGTTATTTTATGCTATGGACAATGGCTTTACGGATATGGGTGAAAGCACTGTAACAGAAAAATGCATTTAATATTTAAGATATTCAAGGAAGTAATAAACAAACATGCATTGAGTGTGAGACAGTTTCTGTCCGCACAGGGCTATGAAATGTTGCAGTTTTCCTTTTGCATGCTGATATAGCATGCTATTACTTTAATTGAAATATTTTTTACACCTCAATGGGAACTTATAATTCAACATTTCAAAATATACCGTGTTAGTAGTTATACGGAATGGAACAAAGTCTAAAGGGAACCATGGAAAGATTACAACGCAAATTGAAATCTTTGGTCCTTTGTTATTACTGATATGTGAAAATATGATTGGGAATATATGACATTCGTCATCATACACAAAACTCACACAACAGAGGACAAGGAGGGATGTTAGTTCAACCCTTATCTGGATGATGAACAGGCGATTGATGATGACATCCTGTTACAGTAGCGGTTTCACCTCTGTTCAAAATGTCAGTGTCCTAAAACATCGACTACAAGGTACTACCTTCACCATTAAGATGGTGTGTATCACAAAGCTCACAAAATACTATCTACCAGATTCAATGGAAAAAATACTGCATATATCACTGTTACTCCACTAGGTGCTGTGTATTCCTACCGTTCTATTGCATTGTTCCTGTCCAGTTAAGGTGCTGGCAGTTGTTGCCCTATGATGACAAATTATATAAAACAGTTTATGGTTCATTGAGAGTCCATTTCCATAATGTGGTGGAGGGAGCCAAGGCCACTGGATTTCTTATAGAAATAAAATGAGAGAGGGAATGAGAGAGACAGAGAGAGAGAGAGAGAGAGAGAGAGGCATATACAGTATATATATATGTTTTTTTTGAGCAGTGTATATTGAGAGAGGGAATGAGAGAGACAGATATATATATACATATATATATACATATATATATATCTGTCTCTCTCATTCCCTCTCTCAATATACACTGCTCAAAAAATAAAAGGAACACTTAAACAACACAATGTAACTCCAAGTCAATCACACTTCTGTGAAATCAAACTGTCCACGTAGGAAGCGACACTGATTGACAATACATTTCCCATGCTGTTGTGCAAATGGAATAGACAACAGGTGGAAAATATAGGCAATTAGCAAGACACTCCTAATAAAGGAGTGGTTCTGCAGGTGGTGACCACACACCACTTCTCAGTTCCTATGCTTCCTGGCTGATGTTTTGGTCACTTTTGAATGCTGGCGGTGCTTTCACTCTAGTGGTAGCATGAGACGGAGTCTACAACCCACACAAGTGGCTCAGGTAGTGCAGCTCATCCAGGATGGCACATCAATGCGAGCTGTGGCAAGAAGGTTTGCTGTGTCTGTCAGCGTAGTGTCCAGAGCATGGAGGCACTACCAGGCAAGACAGGCAAGTACATCAGGAGACATGGAGGAGTCCGTAGGAGGGCAACAACCCAGCAGAAGGACCGCTACCTCCGCCTTTGTGCAAGGAGGAGCAGGAGGAGCACTGCCAGAGCCCTACAAAATGACCTCCAGCAGGCCACAAATGTGCATGTGTCTGCTCAAACGGTCAGAAACAGACTCCATGAGGGTGGCATGAGGGCCCGACGTCCACACGTGGGGGTTGTGCTTACAGCCCAACACCGTGCAGGACGTTTGGCATTTGCCAGAGAACACCAAGATTGGCAAATTCGCCACTGGCGCCCTGTGCTCTTCACAGATGAAAACAGGTTCACACTGAGCACGTGACAGAGTCTGGAGACGCCGTGGAGAACGCTATGCTGCCTGCAACATCCTCCAGCATGACCGGTTTGGCGGTGGGTCAGTCATGGTGTGAGGTGGCATTTCTTTCCATGTGCTCGCCAGAGGTAGCCTGACTGCCATTAGGTACCGAGATGAGATCCTCAGACCCCTTGTGAGACCATATACTGGTGCGGTTGGCCCTGGGTTCCTCCTAATGCAAGACAATGCTAGACCTCATGTGGCTGGAGTGTGTCAGCAGTTCCTGCAAGAGGAAGGCATTGATGCTATGGACTGGCCTGCCCGTTCCCCAGACCTGAATCCAATTGAGCACATCTGGGACATCATGTCTCGCTCCATCCACAAATGCCACGTTGCACCACAGACTGTCCAGGAGTTGGCGGATGCTTTAGTCCAGGTCTGGGAGGAGATCCCTCGGGAGACCATCCGCCACCTCATCAGGAGCATGCCCAGGCGTTGTAGGGAGGTCAAACAGGCACGTGGAGGCCACACACACTACTGAGCCTCATTTTGACTTGTTTTAAGGACATTACATCAAAGTTGGATCAGCCTGTAGTGTGGTTTTCCACTTTAATTTTGAGTGTGACTCCAAATCCAGACCTCCATGGGTTGATACATTTGATTTCCCTTGGAAATTGAACCCAATTTCCATCCCTAACTACAACATTTTCCGACAGGATAGAACTGCCAAAAGGGGGCGGAGTTGCAATCTACTGTAGAGAGCCTGCAGAGTTCTGTCATACTATCCAGGTCTGTGACCAAGCAATTCAAGCTTCTACTTTTAAACATTTCCAGAATGTTTAAGTCTCTCACCATTGCCGCTTGTCATAGACCCCCTTCAGCCCCCAGCTGTGCCTTGGACACCTCATGTGAATTGATCAAATCAAATGTATTTATATAGCCCTTCTTACATCAGCTGATATCTCAAAGGGCTGTACAGAAACCCAGCCTAAAACCCCAAACAGCAAGCAATGCAGGTGTAGAAGCATGGTGGCTAGGAAAAACTCATATCAAATTTATCAAAATATTGTTTGATTTGCTTGCCATCTACAGTATAGTGTTGGTGTAACGTCTGCTTCCAACTCACTCTCAAACATGAACGCAGCTCACTTTACAGACCACTTTCCAGCTATCACTCTCAAACACATAGTTCCCCTGAATGCAGCTCACTCTCCAGATCCCAATCACCTGAATTCTGATCACCTGTTCACACACCTGTATGTCATTATCACACACAGTTTTTTGCACCCCATCATTGTGAGGTATTGTTTGTTTTGTGACACACTTTCCCGTAAATAATCCTCCCGTGTATGATCGTTTTTGCCTGCCTCACTAAAGACGCCTTTTGCCTATTCCCTGCCTGTACTTTAGCCTATCGGATTTCCTGTTATCAACCTATTGCCTGATCTCCCGGATGACGTTACTAGCCTTTTCCCTGCCTGTACTGTTGCCTTTTTTGGACCCCCTGTGTATGACATTCTGCCTGCCCCTGGACCCAGCTACCTGCCTCCTCCTGTGGTCCTTTACAAATAAACACCTGCTGCGCCCTCCGCTTGAAACCAGCTCTCTGTCTCCCATCGTGTTCATTACAGGTGGTGACAGTAGTTTGACTGACAATTTTATCAGGAAGAGAACTTGCCGATGTCAAGCTCTTTCCAAAAGCCTTATTTCTGACAAAGCAAGCTAATAATACATTGTTTGCTTAGCTAGCTAGCTACATGCCTAATGGATAAGCTACCCTCAGGTATCTGAAATCACATGATCAAGTCATGTTTACTGAAAAGCATGCAGTTATTTGCATGATCTGAATATTCTTTTCAATGCTCTTTTTGTCGTGAATTGTCAGATACTACTGCACTGTTGGCGCTGGGAACACAAGTATTTCACTACACCCGCAATAACATCTGCTAAATATGTGTATGTGACCAATAAAATGTGCTTGTATTTTATTTGAAGAGATGATGATATTAAAACCAAATAGTTATAACATTGATTTAATAATACCTTGAAAACAGCACATAGATGTCAATGGTTTAGCGGAGCTGGGGGTCTCCTTGCCCCCAGCAGCCAAACTGAAGGCTCTGCACCTTATTGTGACGTTTTATTGATAATGACCTATAGACTTCCATTATGTACATTAATGCATTAGTATTTCATAGGCATGAACAAGTCATATGTTATTTTATGCTATGGACAATGGCTTTACGGATATGGGTGAAAGCACTGTAACAGAAAAATGCATTTAATATTTAAGATATTCAAGGAAGTAATAAACAAACATGCATTGAGTGTGAGACTGTTTCTGTCCGCACAGGGCTATGAAATGTTGCAGTTTTCCTTTTGCATGCTGATATAGCATGCTATTACTTTAATTGAAAGATTTTTTACACCTCAATGGGAACTTATAATTCAATATTTCAAAATGTACCGTGTTAGTAGTTATACGGAATGGAACAAAGTCTAAAGGGAACCATGGAAAGATTACAACGCAAATTGAAATCTTTGGTCCTTTGTTATTACTGATATGTGAAAATATGATTGGGAATATATGACATTCGTCATCATACACAAAACTCACACAACAGAGGACAAGGAGGGATGTTAGTTCAACCCTTATCTGGATGATGAACAGGCGATTGATGATGACATCCTGTTACAGTAGCGGTTTCACCTCTGTTCAAAATGTCAGTGTCCTAAAACATCGACTACAAGGTACTACCTTCACCATTAAGATGGTGTGTATCACAAAGCTCACAAAATACTATCTACCAGATTCAATGGAAAAAATACTGCATATATCACTGTTACTCCACTAGGTGCTGTGTATTCCTACCATTCTATTGCATTGTTCCTGTCCAGTTAAGGTGCTGGCAGTTGTTGCCCTATGATGACAAATTATATAAAACAGTTTATGGTTCATTGAGATTCCATTTCCATAATGTGGTGGAGGGAGCCAAGGCCACTGGATTTCTTATAGAAATAAAATGAGAAAGGGAATGAGAGAGACAGAGAGAGAGAGAGAGGCATATACTATATAAATATATATATACATATATATATTGAGAGAGGGAATGAGAGAGACAGATACAGTGCCTTGCGAAAGTATTCGGCCCCCTTGAACTTTGCGACCTTTTGCCACATTTCAGGCTTCAAACATAAAGATATAAAACTGTATTTTTTGTGAAGAATCAACAACAAGTGGGACACAATCATGAAGTGGAACGACATTTATTGGATATTTCAAACTTTTTTAACAAATCAAAAACGGAAAAATTGGGCGTGCAAAATTATTCAGCCCCCTTAAGTTAATACTTTGTAGCGCCACCTTTTGCTGCGATTACAGCTGTAAGTCGCTTGGGGTATGTCTCTATCAGTTTTGCACATCGAGAGACTGAAATTTTTTCCCATTCCTCCTTGCAAAACAGCTCGAGCTCAGTGAGGTTGGATGGAGAGCATTTGTGAACAGCAGTTTTCAGTTCTTTCCACAGATTCTCGATTGGATTCAGGTCTGGACTTTGACTTGGCCATTCTAACACCTGGATATGTTTATTTTTGAAACATTCCATTGTAGATTTTGCTTTATGTTTTGGATCATTGTCTTGTTGGAAGACAAATCTCCGTCCCAGTCTCAGGTCTTTTGCAGACTCCATCAGGTTTTCTTCCAGAATGGTCCTGTATTTGGCTCCATCCATTTTCCCATCAATTTGAACCATCTTCCCTGTCCCTGCTGAAGAAAAGCAGGCCCAAACCATGATGCTGCCACCACTATGTTTGACAGTGGGGATGGTGTGTTCAGCTGTGTTGCTTTTACGCCAAACATAACGTTTTGCATTGTTGCCAAAAAGTTCAATTTTGGTTTCATCTGACCAGAGCACCTTTTTCCACATGTTTGGTGTGTCTCCCAGGTGGCTTGTGGCAAACTTTAAACAACACTTTTTATGGATATCTTTAAGAAATGGCTTTCTTCTTGCCACTCTTCCAAAAAGGCCAGATTTGTGCAATATACGACTGATTGTTGTCCTATGGACAGAGTCTCCCACCTCAGCTGTAGATCTCTGCAGTTCATCCAGAGTGATCATGGGCCTCTTGGCTGCATCTCTGATCAGTCTTCTCCTTGTATGAGCTGAAAGTTTAGAGGGACGGCCAGGTCTTGGTAGATTTGCAGTGGTCTGATACTCCTTCCATTTCAATATTATCGCTTGCACAGTGCTCCTTGGGATGTTTAAAGCTTGGGAAATCTTTTTGTATCCAAATCCAGCTTTAAACATCTTCACAACAGTATCTTGGACCTGCCTGGTGTGTTCCTTGTTCTTCATGATGTTCTCTGCGCTTTTAACTGACCTCTGAGACTATCACAGTGCAGGTGCATCTATACGGAGACTTGATTACACACAGGTGGATTGTATTTATCATCATTAGTCATTTAGGTCAACATTGGATCATTCAGAGATCCTCACTGAACTTCTGGAGAGAGTTTGCTGCACTGAAAGTAAAGGGGCTGAATAATTTTGCACGCCCAATTTTTCAGTTTTTGATTTGTTAAAAAAGTTTGAAATATCCAATAAATGTCGTTCCACTTCATGATTGTGTCCCACTTGTTGTTGATTCTTCACCAAAAAATACAGTTTTATATCTTTATGTTTGAAGCCTGAAATGTGTCAAAAGATCGCAAAATTCAAGGGGGCCGAATACTTTCGCAAGGCACTGTATATATATACATATATATATATATATATATATATATATATATATCTGTCTCTCTCATTCCCTCTCTCAATATACACTGCTCAAAAAATAAAAGGAACACTTAAACAACACAATGTAACTCCAAGTCAATCACACTTCTGTGAAATCAAACTGTCCACGTAGGAAGCGACACTGATTGACAATACATTTCACATGCTGTTGTGCAAATGGAATAGACAACAGGTGGAAAATATAGGCAATTAGCAAGACACTCCTAATAAAGGAGTGGTTCTGCAGGTGGTGACCACACACCACTTCTCAGTTCCTATGCTTCCTGGCTGATGTTTTGGTCACTTTTGAATGCTGGCGGTGCTTTCACTCTAGTGGTAGCATGAGACGGAGTCTACAACCCACACAAGTGGCTCAGGTAGTGCAGCTCATCCAGGATGGCACATCAATGCGAGCTGTGGCAAGAAGATTTGCTGTGTCTGTCAGCGTAGTGTCCAGAGCATGTAGGCGCTACCAGGCAAGACAGGCAAGTACATCAGGAGACATGGAGGAGGCTGTAGGAGGGCAACAACCCAGCAGAAGGACCGCTACCTCCGCCTTTGTGCAAGGAGGAGCAGGAGGAGCACTGCCAGAGCCCTGCAAAATGACCTCCAGCAGGCCACAAATGTGCATGTGTCTGCTCAAACGGTCAGAAACAGACTCCATGAGGGTGGCATGAGGGCCCGACGTCCACACGTGGGGGTTGTGCTTACAGCCCAACACCGTGCAGGACGTTTGGCATTTGCCAGAGAACACCAAGATTGGCAAATTCGCCACTGGCGCCCTGTGCTCTTCACAGATGAAAACAGGTTCACACTGAGCACATGTGACAGAGTCTGGAGACGCTGTGGAGAACGCTATGCTGCCTGCAACATCCTCCAGCATGACCGGTTTGGCGGTGGGTCAGTCATGGTGCGAGGTGGCATTTCTTTGGGGGGCCGCACAGCCCTCCATGTGCTCGCCAGAGGTAGCCTGACTGCCATTAGGTACCGAGATGAGATCCTCAGACCCCTTGTGAGACCATATGCTGGTGCGGTTGGCCCTGGGTTCCTCCTAATGCAAGACAATGCTAGACCTCATGTGGCTGGAGTGTGTCAGCAGTTCCTGCAAGAGGAAGGCATTGATGCTATGGACTGGCCTGCCCGTTCCCCAGACCTGAATCCAATTGAGCACATCTGGGACATCATGTCTCGCTCCATCCACAAACGCCACGTTACACCACAGACTGTCCAGGAGTTGGCGGATGCTTTAGTCCAGGTCTGGGAGGAGATCCCTCAGGAGACCATCTGCCACCTCATCAGGAGCATGCCCAGGCGTTGTAGGGAGGTCAAACAGGCACGTGGAGGCCACACACACTACTGTGCCTCATTCTGACTTGTTTTAAGGACATTGCATCAAAGTTGGATCAGCCTGTAGTGTGGTTTTCCACTTTAATTTTGAGTGTGACTCCAAATCCAGACCTCCATGGGTTGATAAATTTGATTTCCATTGATAATTTTTGTGTGATTTTGTTGTCAGCACATTCAACTATGTAAAGAAAAAAGTATTTAATAAGAATATTTCATTCATTCAGATCTAGGATGTGTTATTTTAGTGTTCCCTCTCTCTCTCTCTCTCTCTCTCTGTCTCTCTCATTCCCTCTCTCAATATATATACTGTATATATTGCCATTCGGAGCTTAAGTGTGGACCCAGCCTAACCCAGAGGTACTCTGGATGCTTCCCTTCGCACCTCATTCATAAATATTACACAGCGCATCCAGCCACTCACTCCTCTGCTCCACACCAGCCATAGGTCATCTGTCAGCAGGCCATCATGGACAGAACTTACTGGAAATTCATCAATTATGAGAGCAGTAATGAGCTGAATCAGGTATAATAAACGAGGCATGGACATGTAATTCTCCTCAGGATGTTGTACTGTAGTTGGTGGTCTACTGTACACTATGCCTCACTCATGACCGTAAATGTAAACATGTGTATTGTTTGAGAAAAAACACATACAGTATGAACGAATCCCACTTACAAACAGAAACACACAGATTCAGACACCCACACACACACATGCACATACCGAAACACACACTCCTGTGTGTTACAAGTACAGGTAGTATGTCCAGTAGAGGAGGTTGATGAATACAAAGGAGAGGGGGAAGGTCATCCTGGAGTAGTTGTCTATTAAGTGGGGATTCTCCACATGGCAACAGTTTGCAGCTTTGCGCAGGAACTTGCGGAGGAGGACCAGGACAGTGAGGCAGCGATTGGGGGGCTCCTCAGGAGACTCGGGCTTGGGCTCACTGCCAGTGGGGCTGGAGGGGCCCAGTTCCAGCTCTGCCATGGGCGCTGAGACTGCAGCAGCTTTCTCCTTACGCCTCTTGGCCCTATTGTTTTCAGCGGCGATGGTAGTGACCATGCCGTTCATCTCCTCGTCAAAGCCTCCCATCTGGTGACCGTACTGGAGGGGAGGGGGAGAGAGAGAGGGGCACAGTGAGATGTGTGAAGATACATATTAAAGCACCAAACAACTGATGCTATTGACTGAAATGTAAAAAAAGGACGTGATACTTACATGAATAGTGTGTGCGACATCGCAGAAGACAAGAAATGACAAAGTTGACGACGATTCTGATAATGATGAAGAAGACGACAATGATGATGATGATAATAATGATGCTGATGATGACGATCAAGATCATAAAAAATGACGGCAATGACGATGCTAATGATGATTTCAGCGACAATAACAATGATAACGAACGTGACCATGACAACCGCACCACTGTTGATAACAACGCCGAAGGCCTTACCATGACAATGTTGGCATCGGGGTGGTTGAGGGTGCAGAAGTGGGCCACGGCGTACTCGATCAGGGCTCCGAAGATGAAGCTGAAGCAGATGCCCAGGTACACATCGATGGCCTTGATGAAACAGTTGGCGTTGGGCAGGGACGTCCTGGCACCCATCATCAACGTGGTCATGGTCAGAACCGTGGTCACTCCTGTCACAAACCACGGCACAATGGGTGGATGAGTCATTCAATATTTGAAAGCGTCAAGATCGCCAGTTTTCCTTTCAATTCACAAACGACAACAAATGACAAAGTTATAGAGTTTAATGATGAACTACCAATAGGATTCAGCTTGAGTTGAGTTGCCTGGCCTTAATACACCAGGCGAGATGTGTATTCTATACTACAGTAACATGAAGGTAGGCTACCAGGAGTATGATATACTTGTGGAACATCCTGCTTTCTCT